>NC_081317.1:66704862-67310362 GCF_026419965.1 Kogia breviceps
CTCCAAACTTTTATGATCTGTCTTCTCAAGCAGAAAAGGTTTTGAATATGTACCCCTATTGTATGCATATTTATTTATAAATTATATATAGTTTCTTCTGTATTATTATGCTTTATATAGTATAAAATGTTATATCACAGTACATTAAACTAGATCCTGGAAATGAGAGATGAAGCATATTTTAAATTTTTAAAAATAATATTAATGTTATGAAAAGTTATTTTTGGTGAGGGCGTTTTGATACTTCATTAGTTTTGAAAATCTTGGTTTAATAATTGGCTGTAGAGTTATCTGAAAGGCTTGTTTTAAGTTGGGTTTATTTTGGTACTTGGTTTTAAAGACTGTTGTAGTTCAGAGCTCATAAAGATACACAAATCCAGATGGAAAGAGTGCATGACAGGCTGGGCTGACTACATAATGATGCTTATCTATCAAACATGCAAAAGTTTTTGTTGAAATCCACCAAAAAAAGTTCTGCCTTTCCTAATTTCAGTTAGTTGCTCTTGAAAACTAATACTAAGTTCCTGTTGTGCTGGATGATCTTCATTTGCACCTTCAAATCTATTCTCCACCCTTGTGCACTATGCTCTGTGCCCCAGGAAGCTGATCTCTAAGGACTGTTATCAACTGGTCTGCCTTGTTTTCTGGCTTCTGATTGGGTTCAGTCAGTTGGAGGCACTGACAGAGAGCTAGGGATATTTATACTAACAGCTTCTTCTTTGCTGGGCTTCTCATCGTGTGGCCCTTTTCTACAATGACAGCTTCTTGGTTCTAGTAACTATTCCCTCCCCTTTCCCTATTGAGC
Organism: Kogia breviceps; assembly: GCF_026419965.1. NCBI lineage: Eukaryota > Metazoa > Chordata > Mammalia > Artiodactyla > Physeteridae > Kogia > Kogia breviceps. Next base: position 66,705,668 of record NC_081317.1, read on the forward strand.
CTAGAGTGATAATAATGCTCTCTAGCTAGTTCATCATCCCTTCCTAGTTTCCCTTAACCTTACCTGCACATTTGTAAATGGTGTCTTCATTAAACATCACCTCCTTTTGAGTATTATCTCTGTCTTGTCAGGACCCTGAGGGCGATATTGCATTTTAATATTTTTTTAAGTAAATGGGTTTAAAAAGTGACTGAAACTCTTCATTTACAACATTTTAAAGCACATTAGATGATTCTGTTTCCAACTTTTAAGTGGACAGATAAACTTATTATAGGTGACACTTCTACATTGTTTTGGTAATGTAAAATCATGTAATAGCGGAAACCTTTCCAATCATCTGTTTATAGTAGAGAGTCAGTCCAAATATTAACCTTAAGTAAAACTTAATATCAGTTCACTTCACCTTAATACCTATTTTAATAATTTTAAACAAAATTGCACCTCTGAATTCTGAAATTTGGAATGTATCAACACCACAGAAAAGACCTTTCATGCTTTCTTTGTGAGGGAAAAAAAAAAGAAAAAGGGTAACTATAAAACTCAATGAATCAACCATAATTATTGCTTAGCTTTTGCTTACAGTTAGCAATCTGTTATTTTCAAACTGCTGTCAGACTGATTTCATGGAATAATTTTCCTAATAGGAAGGAAAACTTGAATTTTGGGAAAGGGGAGTTATTTTAGTGTATTATTTGATTGCTGATTATCTGACAATTGTTATTTGGAGATGAGACTTATTTTCATCTTATTTTATTGCCTTTTATTCTCTGATGAATGAAAACTCAAGTACTAGTTAGTAACAAATGTTTAATCAGTCTTCTTTTACTGTGGACAAAATAGATGGCTAGAATTTTTCAACTTTATGTGTGTAAATTTAAAATGAAAAATAAATGGTTTGGCTTGTATCCTTCCAAATACTATATCTATATACCACAGTTTGAGGCTCTGAAGGTAACAGCCATTAACAAAACAAAGTGCTTATCCGCCTGGAGCTTTCATTCTGGTGAGGATATGGATAATTACCAAATAAATAGATAATTAATGTATGATAAGTAACATGAAGAAAAAGAAACCAGAGTAAAGCATTAGAGAATGACAGGGAATCCTTTACAGGTTATGGTGGTCAGGGAAGTCCTCTCAAATATGGTGATATTTGAATAGAGATTTGAATGAAGTGATAGTGCCTAGCCATACAAATATCTGGGGGGAAAGTGCCTTACAGCAGAGAGATCAAGTGCAAAGCAGATGTTGGTGTGACTGAGAATAACAAGGAGACTTTTGTGGCCAGAAGACAAAAAGCTAAGGTCAGAGTAATAGAAAATAGGGTCTGAAGAGGTAGATGAGGGCCATACAATACTAACTGTTGTAAGCCATCAGAACTTTGCATTGTATTTTAAGTATAACTGGAAGGCTTTGGAGGAGACAGAGCAGGGCAATGACATAATCTGATTGGCTTTTTAAAAGGATTACCTTGGTTGCAGCTTGAAGGATAGACTGGAGGGAGGTCAGAGTAGAAGTCAGGAGGTGTGTCACAGAGAGATTGAAGTAATCTAGGTGAGAGTTTGAACATGTACACAAACACACACTACTGGATGCCATATGTATGTTTACATATAATTGTATATAATGCCTTTTGGGGTAAAAAATATATTTTACCCCAAAACAACTTCTTTACATTCAGCAGTGTAATGTGGACATCTTTTATAGTGAGTACATACAGATTTATCTGTTGCTTTTAATGGATGATGGTATTGCATGTTGTGATGTACATGACTTTATTTAACCTGTCTCCTATCAAAGGACATTTGTTTCCAGGTTGTTCTTTTTGAATGACAAACAATACTTCGTGTGTGTGTGTTATTGCTCACAGTTGTGGATATATGTCTATAGGGTAAATTCCTAGAAGCATGATGGGTCAAAGGATATGTGCACATTAAATCTTAATGATTATTACCAAATTGACTTCCAAGAAGGCTGTGCAAATTTTCCATACCCACTAATGCTGTATGAGAATTTTTTTTTCCTTAGACCGTTTCATCTTTACGTATTGATACAAGAGAAGCATCATCATTTTCTTTGTATTTTGATTATGAATGATAAATATCAAAGCTTATAAATTCTTATATCTGATGAGTAATAAAGGATATTAATTCCTCTTAGTTATGAGAAAGTACTGTTTAAAAAAGTAGTTTAGGGGCTTCCCTGGTGGCGCAGTGGTTGAGAATCCGCCTGCCGATGCGGGGGACACGGGTTCGTGCCCCGGTCTGGGAAGATCCCACATGCCGTGGAGCAGCTGGGCCCGTGAGCCATGGCCGCTGAGCCTGCGCGTCCGGAGCCTGTGCTCCGCAACGGGAGAGGCCACAACAGTGAGAGGCCCAAGTACCGAAAAAAAAAAAAAAAAAAAGTAGTTTATAACTTCATCTTCTCTAGTTATAAGACTGAAGTTAAAGGGTAAAATTTAGTTTCTGACTTGTTTACATGACAGTTTATAAGCCATTTGACTTAATATTTCCCTCAACTCTCCTTATCCCCAGTGCTCTACATACCGGGTAACCTCTGACATGTCATCACATTTCAGTATAGTATTGTCCATTAATGTTATTTTCCATTAGTATTGATGAGGAAATAATTAAAATTACAGAACTAGTTAGTTCGCCAGTGTGAACACTATGCTAAAATGAACCCAGGTATATCCATTCAGTATCTGTTATTGCCAGTTTATTTTCCTTGGGCCCACATTCCTTACTCCCAGCCAGTTAGCCATTATATAGATGTATGCTGTTGTGCTTAAAAGATCACAGCCTGAAACAGTATGGATAGATTAGCTCAAGTTCTTTAACATTACTAGAAAACCAGTTTAAAAGTTTATGCCCTGCCTAAAGCTGAATTAGTTAAAATGTTATATCCTCATAATAAAGAAAACACATAATAGTGCCACAGTTCAGTGGAACCTTGCAGTCATACTATTCATGGGACCTAGATGGCATGAGAGTAAGATTGTTATAAAGTTACTCTAACTTAGAGTAATAAACCACTGTAAATATAGTCCAAGATGGACAGGAGTTTGATTATATTTCATACCATAAAGGTTTATGTTTCGGTGAACCTTTAGCTTATTTTATATTACAGAAAGCCTGTGCCTATAGGAAAGCAGGAAAATATGACTACAGGGTCAAATTTTAATTTACATAGATTCTTATCCAGCATATTGAATGCTTACTTTAAGATTGACTTGACTTTACCATTGTAGAAACAACATGTACAAAGCCTTCAGATGCTCTGGGATGTTTTGCAGAGGTAGAACAGCAGATATTTTCCCTGGTGCTTTTTATGATTAACTCACACAGATTTACAATTAACTCATAAATTCAAGATTCAGTTTTTATTCTAGACTTAAAATTTTATAAGATTAATGTTTCTTTCTTCATTGTAAATAGTTTTAATCCAAATTCATTAAGACAATTTATGGATAATTAAGCAAACTGCTAAGAAAATTCTTCATCCTATCTTTAAGCATTAGACTAGTATCTTAGTGTAATAATAAATATCATAGGGTAGGGAGACATTTATGGTGAGGTTGAAGAGGAAATCTAGATTCCTAGGTTCTTTCTATAGTTTAGTCAGAATGTTTCTAAATTTACAGTTATATATTGTAATGCTTGCAACTTAAAATTATATATTGTAATACTTCATTTGTTTATAATTACTTCAAAGTGTTTATATATCATAAATTTTCTCTCCCAAAATGTTTTTGTGTGATTGTATATTTTTCCATAGCAATGATATAGTAGTATGAAATATATGAAGAGATGTAAAGATAAGCTACATTTAATTTTGCAAACAATAAAATTTTTTCATTAAAGAGATCTTTAATTTTGGTGCTTCAGTTTTATATTTTTTTACTGTAGGGAAGACACTATCACTCAGACTGACTTTATGACATGAGTAAGGAAAATTAGAAATTATGTAGGGAGGATAAAAATCTGAAACATAGCTAAGCAAGGTTTAACTAAATAATTTTTATGTAGTTAGCAAAAAGGATTCTTCTTAAGATGCTGGTTAAGGGGGTTTATTGCTTACCCAGAAGATTTGACCTGTGAATTGACTTATTCTTCTCCAAGGCACTTGAGAGAAAAGACAACGATAGCAGTTACATCTAGAGGCTATTATGGATTGGAGGATGAGAAGGGAACTGCATGTACTTCAACAAGGCGTCGGTCAACACCACGAAGTTTGGCAGGCTTGACAAGTGGAGTTTTTGAATCTGTAATGGTTCAAGTTTTGAGACAGGAAGAACAGCTGAGAGCAAAAGAAGAAAAAAGGTAAATGCTAAAAAAAAAAAAAAAAAAAAAAGTTAAGCTTCATGTTGTTCAAATTTTCAGGAACTACATTTCAAAGAGTAGTTGTATAACTTTTGTGTGCCCATATCAAATTTCTGGGCCCATTTTAATAGTGTTCCAAAATGCATTCTCACCTACGTATGAGTTAGTACTGAAATATCACAATGAAATTTGTTTCAAAATACAGTTTTAAAATTTAAACCAAATTACTTTGAAGCTATACAAAAATAATTTGTATGAAAGATTTCAGGGTGCTTTCTAGATTTCTGGAAGTAGTCTTAAATGAATTATAAATTTTAAATGAGAGGAATTTTATGTAGATTCATAGAGCTTTAGAATAGAATCACAGACCTTTAAAGTTTAAAATTAGGAGAAACTCAAGAGATTGTGTAGTTCAAAATGACATATAGGTTCACTTCTGCCAGTCCTCCATTGGTGTTAATTTCCTGGATAACTATGCTTACTCTGGATTCATCAGGAAAGAATGTTGTGCTCAATTAGTGTTACCTTCTAGGGTCTGGGAGCATAGAGATCGATGACACATCTGTAATTTTTTTTTAATAGCCAAGAGACTAGGGCCCAGAGAGGTAAGTGATTACTCAAAAAAGACTGGTGATTTTTATACTAAATCATATCTCAAACTATGTTAGGAGTGATTGCTGACCTAATAGGGAACTACTAATGCTACTCAAAGGCAATTTATAATATATTGTTGCTCCTCTTATAGTAATAAATTTAGCTTGCTTTGATATTTGTAGGATTAAAATTCAACCTTGAGACTTTATACCACCATACTTTTTAATAGTAGTGGTTAATTGGGAACTCACTGTGAAATACTTTTTTTCCTTCTATAGAGCCTCATAGAATTACTTCTGCTATAGGAAAGGGGAGTTTATGGAGGGAGATAAAGATTAATCTGACAGTAGTATGTAATACATTGGAATAGAGGGAAATTGAAGAAAAGGAAAGGTTGTAGGAAGAAGGCTGTAGTAGTCTAGACCTCCACTACTGGTAACCAGAAATAGGGAGAAGGTCAGATTGTTCTGGGAACAATCAACAGTACTTAGTACCTTCCTTGACATAGGGGGAACAAAGGAAGAGACAAAGAGGAGTCAGGAGGTAGTTGTAATAATAGCAATAAGAAGAAAATTAAAAGGAAGGGTTAACATTTATTGAGCAGGACTATTTGCCAGGTTTAGCTCTAAGCACCTTGTATGTATGTATTCAGCATTTGTCCGGAGGCAAAGAGAGATTAAGTAACTTGCCCGAAGCCAGGCAGTTTTTGAGTGGTAAATTTAAGATTTGAACCCAGGCAGTTTGATTATAAAGCTCGTGCTCCTAAGCAGCATGCTGTCCCTGTGACTTAAATACGATGGAACCAGCAAAGAAAATAAAAAAGCTTGAGTCCATAGTGTGGAGAAAGATCAGTGAACTGCAGTTTTTAGTAAGTCGTTTGAAGTGATGAGGGAAGCATGTAAGCAATTAAGTAGGAATGGATAGTAAGAAACTAGAGATATGACTGAATCTTTTTCTTTTCTACAATTTTACATATATTTATCTGTGTCCTGTGCTTAATATCAAATAAACATAGGTGAATAAGACGTGGGAAAAAATCCTTCATTAAATGTCTAGTGACTATGATAATTTACTATGAATTAAACTTTCTCTTTGGGTACAGTGTTAACCTTTTCTTTTTTAATTAGAAATATTTTAAGCATGGAGCAACGAATAAATACAATTGTAATAAAGGCCTAGGTACCCACTACCCAACAACTTTTAACAAAATAAACATAATTTTAATCAAGATTTTCTGTATTTTTCTTCTGTCCTCAGAAGAAACCACTTTCCTGACTTTATCATTCCCATGAATTTTATTATTAAATTTAAAGAATTATCTTATATATTCTGGATACAAGTCCTTTGTTAGCTATATATATGCGTTCTGGATATTTTCTCCCAGTCTGTGGCTTGCCTTTTCATTTTCAGTGTTTTTTGAAGAAGAGAAAATTTCTTGTTTTTTATGCAGTTGTAAATCATTTTAAAATTCAGTTATATTTTGTTGCTAACATACAGAAATACATTTGATTTTTTTGAATTGATTTACAATGTTGTGATGGTATCAGGTGTATACAGGTCTGTTTCTTAACATTTTTTTTTTTTTTTAACATCTTTATTGGAGTATAGTTGGTAACAATGGTGTGTTAGTTTCTGCTTTATAACAAAGTGAATCAGCTATACATATACATATATCCCCATATCTCTTCCCTCTTGCGTCTCCCTGCCTCCCACCCTCCCTAACCCACCTCTATAGGTGGTCACAAACCACCGAGCTGATCTCCCTGTGCTATGCGGCTGCTTCCCAGTAGCTATCGGTTTTATATTTGGTAGTGAATATATGTCCATGTTACTCTCTCACTTTGTCTCAGCTTCCCCTTCCCCCTCCCAATGTCCTCAAGTCCATTCTCTAGTAGGTCTGTGTCTTTATTCCTGTCCTGCCCCTAGGTTCTTCATGACCATTTTTTTTTTTTTTTTAGAGTCCATATATATGTGTTAGCATACGGTATTTGTTTTTCTCCTTCTGACTTACTTCACTCTGTATGCAGACTCCAGGTCCATCCACCTCATTACAAATAACTCAGTTTCATTTCTTTTTATGGCTGAGTAATAGTCCATTGTATATGTGTGCCACATCTTCTTTATCCATTCATCTGTTGATGGACACTTAGGATGCTTCTATGTCCTGGCTATTGTAAATAGAGCTGCAATGAACATTGTGATACATGACTCTTTTTGAATTATGGTTTCCTCAGGGTATATGCCCAGTAGTGGGATTGCTGGGTCATATGGTAGTTCTATATTTCATTTTTTAAGGAACCTCCATACTGTTCTCCATAGTGGCTGTATCAATTTCCATTCACACCAACAGTGTAAGAGGGTTCCCCTTTCTCCACACCCTCTCCAGCATTTATTGTTTGTAGAATTTTTGATGATGGCCATTCTGACTGGTGTGAGATGATACCTCATTGAGGTTTGATTTGCATTTCTCTAATGATTAATGATGTTGAGCATTCCTTCATGTGTTTGTTGGCAACCTGTATATCTTCTTTGGCGAATTGTCTATTTAGGTCTTCTGCCCATTTTTAGATTGGGTTATTTGTTTTTTTTGATATTGAGCTGCATGAGCTGCTTGTAAGTTTTGGAGATTAATCCTTTGTCAGTTGCTTCATTGGCAAATATTTTCTCCCATTCTGAGGGTTGTCTTTTCGACTTGTTTATGGTTTCCTTTGCTGTGCAAAAGCTTTTAAGTTTCATTAGGTCCCATTTGTTTATTTTGTTTTTATTTCCATTTCTCTAGGAGGTGGGTCAGAAAGGATCTTGCTGTGATTAATGTCATATGTTCTGCCTATGTTTTCCTCTAAGAGTTTGATAGTGTCTGGCCTTACATTTAGGTCTTTAACCCATTTTGAGTTTATTTTTGTGTATGGTGTTAGGGAGTGTTCTAATTTCATTCTTTTACATGTAGCTGTCCAGTTTCCCCAGCACCACTTATTGAAGAGGCTGTCTTTTCTGCATTGTATATTCTTGCCTCCTTTATCAAAGATGAGGTGACCATATATGCGTGGGTTTCTCTCTGGGCTTTCTATCGTGTTCCATTGATCTGTATTTCTGTTTTTGTGCCAGTACCATACTGTCTTGATTACTGTAGCTTTGTAGAATAGTCTGAAGTCAGGGAGCCTGATTCCTCCAGCTCCATTTTTCTTTCTCAAGATTGCTTTGGCTATTCAGGGTCTTTTGTGTTTCCATACAAATTGTGCAATTTTTTGTTCTAGTTCTGTGAAAAATGCCATTGGTAGTTTGATAGGGATTGCATTGAATCTGTAGATTGCTTTGGGTCATATAGTAATTTTCACAATGTTGATTCTTCCAATCCAAGAACATGATATATCTCTCCACTTATTTGTATCATCTTTAATTTCTTTCATCAGTGTCTTATAGTTTTCTGCATACAGGTCTTTTGCCTCCTTAGGTAGGTTTATTCCTAGGTATTTTATCCTTTTTGTTGGAGTGGTAAATGGGACTGTTCCCTTAATTTCACTTTCGGATTTTTCATCATTAGTGTATAGGAATGCAAGAGATTTCTGTGCATTAATTTTGTATCCTGCTACTTTACCAAATTCATTGATTAGCTCTAGTAGTTTTCTGGTAGCATCTTTAGGATTCTCTATGTATAGTATCATGTCATCTGCAAACAGTGACAGTTTTACTTCTTTTCCAATTTGGATTCCTTTTATTTCTTTTTCTTCTCTGATTGCTGTAGCTAGGAATTCCAAAACTATGTTGAATAAAAGTGGTGAGAGTGGACATCCTTGTCTTGTTCCTGATCTTAGTGGAAATGGTTTCAGTTTTTCACCATTGAGGATGATGTTGGCTGTGGGTTTGTCATATATGACCTTTATTATGTTGAGGTAAGTTCCTTCTATGCCTACTTTTTGGAGGGTTTTTATCATAAATGGGTGTTGAATTTTGTCAAAAGCTTTTTCTGCATCTATTGAGATGATCATATGTTTTTCTTCCTCAGTTTGTTAATATGTTGTATCCCATTGATTGATTTGCATACGTTGAAGAATCCTTTATATAAATGTCAACTTTCTGTTTTCACTCAACATTATGTATCTGAGATTTAACTGTGTTGAATTATTTCATTCTAGTTTATTTCAAGTGCTAGTGTATAATATTACATTATCTGACTGTATTACAGTTTATCCATTTACCTGATAAGATGCACATTTTGGATTATTTCTAGTGTTTTGTTATTATAGAATGCTACAGTAAACATTGTTGTATGTGTCTTCTTTAAGGATGGAGATACAGATAGATGTGTGTGTATGTGTTCATTCTACTTTGTTTTAATTTTATTTTTCTTCTTTATGTTTTGACCCACTCAACCCATTTTTCCCACTTCCAACCCTCCTCTGGCAACCACCAATCTATCCTTTTTTTTTTAAGATTAGACATATAAGAGAGATCATACAGTTTTATCATTCTGTGTCTGACTTTTTTCACTTAGTGTAATGCCCTCGAGGTCCATCCATGTTGTCACAAATGGCAATATTTCCTTCTGTTTTGTGGCTGAATAATATTCCATTGTGTATATATACCACATTTTCTTTATCCATTCATCCATTGATGGATACTTAGATTGTTTTTATATCTTGGCTGTTGTATATAAGGCTGCAGTAAACATGGGGGTACATATATCTTTTCAAGTTAGTATTTTTATTTTCTTCAGATAAATGCCCATAAGTGGAATTGCTGGATTATATTATAGTTCTATTTTTAACTTTTTGAGGAGCTGTCGTACTGTTTTCCATAGTGGCTGCACCAGTTTACATTCCCAGCAGTGCTCACGGGTTCCCTTTTCTCCACATCCTCACCAATACTTGTTATTTTTAGTCTTTCTGATAATGGTCATTCTGAAGGTGTGAGGTGGTATTTCATTGTGGTTTTGATTTGCATTTCCCTGATTAGTGATGTTGAGCGTCTTTTCATATACCTGTAGGCCATCTGTGTGTCTTTGGAAAAATGTACATTCAGATATGTACATTTTTTATTCAAATTGTTTGTTTTTTGCTATTGGATTGTATGAGTTTTTTAATATATTTTGGATTTTAGCCTCTTACCAGATACATGATTTGCAAATATTTTCTCCCATTCAGTAGGTTTCCTTTTCATTTTGTTGATGGCTTCCTCTGCTGTACAGAGCTTTTAAGTATGATGCAGTCACACGTAGTTATTTTAGCTTTTGTTGCTTTTGCTTTTGTTGTCAGATTCCAAAAATCTTTACCAAGACCTATGTCAAGGAGCTGACTGCTTATCTTTTTCTTATAGGAGCTTTATGGTGTAAGGTCTTATGTTCAAGTCTTTGATCCATTTGAGTTAATTAATTGTTGTATATGTTGTAGGAGAGCCATCAAATTTCATTCTTTTGCATTTAGCTGTCCAGTTTTCCCAACACCATTTATTGAAGAGATTGTCCTTTCCCCATTGTATATTCTTAGCTCCTTTGTCATAAATTAATTGACTGTATATGCATGGGTTTATTTCTGGGCTCTCTGTTCCTTTCCATTGATCTGTGTGTCTGTTTTTATGCCAGTACGCTACTGTTTTGATTACTATGGCTTTGTAGCATCACTTAAAGTCAGGGAGCATGGTCCTTCCAGCTTTGTTTGGTCTTTCACCTCTTGGGTACTTCATTCTTTTTGATTCAATTGTATATTCATTCTGCTTTTAATCTTATGGTCATGGCAAGTTCTTCAACGTTTTTTGGAATGTTGCTACACTAATATGTTCTTAAAGTTGTTGTGAGGAGGTTATATTGATAAAGTAGTTACCATCATTATTGGTTTTGTTGTTAAAAATTAATTAGTTTATTTATTGGCTGTGTTGGGTCTTCATTGCTGCGCACGGGCTTTCTCTAGTTGCAGTGAGCGGGGGCTACTCTTCATTGCCGTGCGGGCTTCTCATTGCGGTGGCTTCTCTTGTTGCGATGCACAGGCTTCAGTAGTTGTAGCATGTGGTCTCAGTGGTTGTGGCTCATGGGCTCTAGAGCGCAGGCTCAGTTGCTCCATGGCACATGGGATCTTCCCGGACCAGGGCTTGAGCCAATGTCCCCTGCGTTGGCAGGCAAATTCTTAACCCCTGCGCCATCAGGGAAACCCTCCCTCAGTCTCAAGTGCCATCATTATCCAATATTTTAGTTCTTTCTGGTTCTTAACTGTCCAGCTGTTGCCACAGTTCAAGTTTTTATCCAAGAGTCTATCCTTTTCTCATGTTATACTTTCTTCATAAGTCATCTCATCCATTCCCATACCACCTATATACAGAAGACTCAGATATATGTCTCTTGCCCAAACTTCTCTAAGTTTGAGACCTAATTGCATATTTAACATGTTCTCTGGATGTAGTATCTATCACTGGCAGTATCATTGTCTCTCATCCATCAGGAAACAGGTGGCACATTCAAAATGAGAAAATTCAAGGAGGGTTTATTTCAAAAGAGATTGGATCATAGCTGAACATTAAGACATGAGGCTGTTAGCCAGGGTGAGCAAGAGGGTGTAGTTACTGGTACCCATGAGAGGATTACAAAGAAGAGTCTTTTTGAGATGATACCTTCTGTTGAAGGACACAACTCCCCCGCTTTTATTTAAGTCCATTTATAAAACTTTTATTCCACTTATATGAACTTAATACATGTGTTCTTAACAATTATGCTTGTATTGTTCGTGAAAATTTAACAAGACATTAAACAAGACAGCCATCATTTCAGGTTATTTCCCTATTAACTATTTTTACAGCACATGCATGTTAGGCAAATACCAAAAACCTCACAGAGAGGAAGCTGAGGGAATAAGTACTTTACCCTACTTTTCCCTACTTTCCTGTCTTTATCTGATCCTTGCCAGGGCTCCCTCAACTGAACCTGAGGAAAGCTAGTTTATGACGTTGCCTACTGATACAGTTAAACTACACAGTGAAGGGTAGAGAATAGATCTGCAGGCAAACAAAAGATATTTGCTATAGATATCTTCTTCAAATTGATTACATCAAAAATTAATTATGAAAGCATAATGCTTACACCTAAAACTTGATCTCACTGTAGTGCTCCCTATCTTTATGAATGGCACCAGTATCTATTAGATTATTTAAATTAGAAACCTAGGATTCATCCAGAACATCTTCCTTTCCCTTATACACAAATCAAATTCATCCCGAAATGTTGACAGTTTTATTCCCTAATCTCTCTTGAATCTGCTACCCTGTCTTCTCTGCCGCCATCCAGTTCCTTAATCTCTCACTTAGGCTACTATAATCTTCTCTTAATTGGTGAAACAGTTGTCCTCCTTCCATTCTCTTTTTCACATTAAAGCTAGAATGAACTTTTCCAAATGCAAATTTGATAATGCCACTTACCTATTCCCATTACTTACACCTCCCCAAAACAAAGCAAGTCAAGTACACACATGAACTTTAATGGCTTAATATAGTTTATAAGACCGTGCTTTTACCTTTTGGCCTCACCCTATCTCTCTAACCTCATCATATGCCTTTTTTCCCCACATTCTTGCTATCCTTGCCACACCTGCCTTCTTTTTCTCTCTTCAGTGCCAAGAGAGCATTAACTTTACGTGCATCCGAATTTAGAGTTTACATAAAAACACATGTAAAATGTATTAGGAATAGTGAGACTTTTTCTTTTATCTTAACCTTTGTTTTCTAAATTTTCTAAAATAAGCATGCTTTTCTTTTATAATTGAAAATACGGCAAATATTAAAAATTATAAAGTGCCACATGACTAGTGAGATAGGCTGAGTTTTTAAAATGTCTTTTGAGCCTCTCGCAAGATTTGTTTTGAGTCCTTAGAAGGAAAATGTGACATTTAGTCATCAACATGTGGTATGATACATGGGAGTGCTAAACAAAGCCTCCCTCTCTGTACAGTTATCTATCATAATCTAGCATGATAATTTTATCAATCTATCAATTCTATCGATCTAATATCCTCTCAAGAGCTAGTTAGAGACTAGCTGAGAATATAGATAGCTACTGTAAAATTTGGTCTGGAAGGGGCTTTGAAAACATCATAAAGAAAGGTCAGATTGGAAGACAGGGAAGGTTGCAAGGATCATGATTATGGTAGTTGTGCTTAAAACCTGGGCGTAAGTTTCTCTCTATTTTTGTTTTGTTTTTTGATTAAAACTTTTGGCAAAAGAGGTGAGAAAATAAAGGTTTCCTCCTGCTAATTAGCTTTAAACAACTTTTTATATCAGAAATTCAAGTTGACAGCAAGCTGAATAATTCTAGTCCATATTATAATATGGTAATACTTCAGTTAACTGATGGGCATCTGATAATTTTTAGGTGACCATCTGGGCAGACATAAACCTAAAAGTAAATTATTTTTAAAAATCTTTTAAGTCCAACAGTGAGGTCTCTGATTTGTGATCTATTCCAATAAAAGGAAGGGACTCCTTACTCTGTATTTTAATTTTTATACAGTAGGTAGTCTCCCTTTTTTGTACAGTATATGCCATAAAAACCATGGTTTCTTAAATCAGATTGCAAAAATCCAAAATCTTGGCATTCCTATACTACTATCTTTATTTACCTGGATGCATTGGAAACCAATGCAATGGAGATGGCTGTGTTGAACAGAAAGGAATAAACACTGAGTAAGGGTTGGTAGTCTGGCCGTCTTCAGGTAAATGCTGTTAGGGCAACAGCCTATCTTGGGACCGATTAGTGTACAGAGGCACTGTTGATTTAGAAGACAGCAACACTACAAGTCAAAGTTCTGGGAAAATTGAGTGAAAGGGCTGGTTAATGTGTAGTTGCTGGAGGGAACTCCCTGGCGGTCCATTGGTTAGGACTCCACACTTCCACTGCAGGGGGTCCGGGTTCGATCCCTGGTCAGGGAACTAAGATCCTGCAATCTGCGTGGTGCAGCCAAAAAAAAAAAAAAAGTGTAGTTGCTGGAATAGTCTTTAAGCTACTCATGACCACTGCATTTTGCTTATAATGGTGACATTGAGCCATTAAAGAAAGATTAAATTATATTTTATATACTTTGTTTATTAAGCAGGAACATATATAATACATTGTAGATAATATTTTAAAAATAAAATTGTTAAAATTGGAAGTTAGCTCTCCTTAAGTAAATTTCAGCTAATCTGGAATATGACATGATTAGGTAGCTGTTTCAATCATTAACGTCTACTCTAGCCATATTAAAAATATTAAACCTCTTCACCATTCTTTTTTTGCAAAACTTTGGATTACTAGAAATAGTGTGCATGCTTTTATAGTCATTTCACATATTTTGTCTAAACTTACTGGTATTTTATTGATTTGGAAATCATTGGAGTTAAAGTAAAAATGTTTTCTAGATTTTTGTGAATTAAAAGCTATGACTCATGATTAAGTGATTTATTTTCAAATTCTCTATAACACAAAATAACAGTGACTTAATGAAGTAGACGTTTGTCATTTGTGACCACCCAGCATTTTTGAACAGCTGCCCAACATTTTGGTAATTTCCCATGTTGTAAGTCCTGACTTCCCAAAGCAGATGCCAGAAAATTTATATTCTCATACCCACTCATAGCTAAGGTAGAGGCCTGTCTGTGACCAGTCATACTCTTCTCACTTGAAATTGCTTAGGACCAACATGAGGTGGCAGCCTTGGGCAGGGAAGTTAATATTTTGGCAAAGGTGGTGGTGGGAGCTTCTAGTTGTTATAGCTTCCTAGTTTCAGAAATACTAAGTAGTAGTGGAAGTCTAGTTTTTCCTGGAGAAGCTCTCAAAGTGTGGTTGGGATTCATATCTTCATATCTATTAAGTTTGGCTCTGTTACCCTTAACAGAGCTTAATTCCTTCTCTAGCTAGAAGAGATTCTGTTGTTGGTAGCTAAGTAAGAAGCTTGACTGAACACTTAATATGAATGGTTGGTTTTCCTAAAATATAATATTTTATATTCCTCATTTTTGAAAATGTAAATAAATGTCATGCTTTCCTTTTTCATGCTACCAGTTTACATACTGTGTTATATTGTTTTTTCAGTTAATGGATTATTTTGGATTACAGCTTCTGTATATGTTTCTTACTAGATTGTAAACTCCTATTTAAGAGTGTGGTCCATGCTTTCACCTCTTTGTATTCTCACACATGGGAAGCATTCGATAAACTTTATAAAACTAGTAAAGTTAGGGTACTTTAAAACATAATTTTCTTTTTTTTTTTTTTTTTTTTCCCGGTACGCGGGCCTCTCACTGTTGTGGCCTCTTCCCGTTGCGGAGCACAGGCTCCGGACGCGCAGGCTCAGCGGCCATGGCTCACGGGCCCAGCTGCTCCGCGGCACGTGGGATCTTCCCGGACCAGGGCACGAACCCGTGTCCCCTGCATCAGCAGGCGGACTCTCAACCACTGCGCCACCAGGGAAGCCCCATAATTTTCTTTTGTAAAGCTCTTCACTTGTTAGTGATGTTCCTACCAAGTTATACCTGACCAAAGTAACCTTAGGCACAACTTCTGTTTGTATTTTACATAGTAACAGGTAAACATTCTTGAAGCCAGTAAGGAGCAACCTCAAAAGTGAGAACTTGTCCAGGAAAAAAAAAAAAAATTGGGGGACACTTTTTTTTTGTTCATTTGGTGGTGTTTACTTTTACTTCCAATTTTATTGAGAAATGAGTGATATACATCACTGTATAAGATGTACAGCATGATGGTTTGACATATATATTGTGAAATGATTACCACAGTAGATTTAATTATACTGACCATCTCATATAGATGTAATAAAAAGAGGGACTTCCCTGGTGGCTCAGTGGTGAAGAATCCATCTGCCAGTGCAGGGGACACGGGTTCAATCCCTGGTCCAGGAAGATCCCAAATGCTGAGGAGCAACTAAGCCCATGCACCACAACTACTGAGCCTGAGTGCCACAACTACTGGAGCCCGTGCTCCGCAACAAGAGAAGCCACTGCAATGAGAAGCAAACGCACCACAATGAAGAGTAGCTCCTGCTCGCTGCAACTAGAGAAAGCCCGTGCACAGCAATGGAGACCCAATGCAGCCAAAAATAAATAAATAAAATAAATTTTTTTAAAAAAAATTTCTCCTTTCAGTGAGAACTATTAGGATCTACTCTCAACCTTTTTTTCATTAGTGAATGTGGCTTTTATAACTATCCTCAGGCATTCATATAGCACTGCCCCAATACTGAAGGCTTAATTTTTTTTTTTTTTTTTTTTTTTTGCGGTACCCGAGCCTCTCACTGTTGTGGCCTCTCTCGTTGTGGAGTGCAGGCTCTGGACGTGCAGGCTCAGCGGCCATGGCTTACGTGCCCAGCTGCTCCGCGGTATGTGGGATCTTCCCGGACCGGGGCACGAACCCGTGTCCCCTGCATCAGCAGGCGGACTCTCAACCACTGCACCACCAGGGAAGCCCTGAAGGCTTAATTTTTCAAGCTAACATTTTAGAAACATGTAGCACTCTATCTGATTTTAGTACAGCACTTCAGAACAAATTTTTAAATTGAGAATAACTTTGAAAGGTCTTTTTTATTTGTCCTTGTGAGCAGAGCGTGGTTTTCTTCAGCATTTCATAATACAGTGTTTTTTAAATGTTTTAATTATATTTTAAGTGTTTGAACTAAGTTTTTTTAAATTGGCAGATTATAGATATTAACTCTAGAGCTCTTTGGCAAGCTCCCATTCTGTATATACCATACTGCTGAGGATTGGGACAGAGACTCACAGCTCTAGATCTAAAGGATTATTCTGTGTTACACTGGCCTACACCAGACCAATCTTTGTTTCTCTTTCTCCTGCCTCTTCAGTACTTATGGTCTGAGGCTAGAATCCATCATTCTCCCCTGAAGGGTTTAGTTTATAGGGAACAGAAGAGTGAGTAGCAGCCCTTGAGTAACTCAGGCAATGTCCACATTTGGCAGCATCATACCCCAACTAAGTCATGGCCTTTCCAGGCACCTGAGCTAACAGAATTTGTGAATTATTGCCTAATCTTCTTCCAAGAGTAAGCCAGTTTGTGCTAACTTTGGCCCACCAATGGTGAACTGTTTGTATTGCTGGCTCTTACGCTAATCACTGTGTAAGCCTAAGGAAGTTATCTTATCGCCCCTCTATGTCCTTAGTGTCCCCATCTATAAATTGAATAAATAGTGTCTGAAATTGCCATATCTCTAGCCTTTATTGGCCAAAGGTTGCTAGCACTATTTTAGTCAAAACCAAATCCATAAAAGTGTCTTGGCCTGCTTCAACTTCTCCTTTCATTTTCTTCCCTGAGCACTAGTTGTTACTCTTTCACCTCTACAGAAACAGAGCATGATTGATTGTGACAGGGTTGACCAAAATCAGTTTCTGTGCCAGGCATACTACATGAATGCACTTTTTGTTGGTTGGTATTCTAACAGATAGTTTTCTATACCAAACTTTTAAACAAGCTCTGAGTTACATTTCATGAGAAGTAACTTGAAAACCTTTTCTTTAGTTAACAACAGAATATTGAAGAAATGATTACCCTTTTCAGTATACATAAAGTGTAGAGAAACTCAATTTCATGGTAAAATACACAATATCCATAAATCTAACAGGTAAGAAATATAATATCCATAAATCTTTTTGGTATTGGCTCTTTAATATCTCCTGGCTAATATTCTTTTTGAAAAGTTGATTTAAGAATTTTTTTTATTTCATTGGCTGTATAGTTTAAAAGTAACATAGTACTATTAAGGCTTCTAATTAAAGACAACAGCCTTACTTCAATTCATCTTCTATTTCATGACTCAGAAACATCTACCTTTAACTTTTTAGCCATTTTTTTCTAGTAATTATTTCCACATTTCTAAATACATGCTTATTGCTAGTTCTTGATTTTTCAGTTTGGCATTATCTGTTTACATCCATCTATGGAAGATGAGATTTATTTCACTTACAACTGTTTCTGCTCACTTGGAAGTTACATGCTCTATTTCTGTTGTATATCTTGATCTTTTCTGCCTCATCTGTCTTATATATGATTGATGATAATTTAGCTTGATCTCATTTTTTACTCACCAAACTAAACATTATTGTTACTGTTTTTTGTAGTATAATGTTTATGTACTCATGATTCACAATTGATTTCTTCTTCAATTCTTCTTTCATCTTAGAACTTCTTTCTGTGATCATTGTTTTACTGAAGTATATACTACAGAAGTATTTTCTCTGTATCTTGAAATGTGGATAGTTTCTATTACTGTCTCCAAGTTCACTAATCTTTTCTTCTGCTATGTCTAATTTGCCATTAGTCCCATTCAGTATATTTTCATATCAGACATTGTAGTTTTCGTCTCTAAAAGTTCAATTTGGGTCTATTTTATATCTTCCACGTCTCTACTTAACTTTTTGACCATATAGATTACAGTTTCAATAACTACTTTAATGGCCTTATTTGCTAATCCTAACATTTGTTTCATTTCTGGGTCAGTTTTGAGTGATTGATTTTTATCTCCTCATTATGGATCATGTGTTTCTGCTTTGTTGTATGCCTAGTATTTTGGTTTGGATGCCAAACATTGTGAGTTTTATCTTGGTGGGTGCCAGATATTTTTATATTTCTATGAATCTCCTAGAGCATTTTTTCTGGAATGCAGTTAATTACTTGGAAACAGTTTGGTCATTTTGGGTCTTGTATGATTTGTTACTTGGGTCCAGAACAGTGCTCAGTCTAGAGCTAATTATTCTCTACTACAAATGCAAGACCTTGCTGAGTATTCTATCCAGCATCCCATGAATTACGAGTTTTTCCAGTGTGGCTTGTGGGAATACACACTATATTTTCTAATCTTTTGGATGTTTTCCCCCCACCTAGTTTTGGGTTGTTTCCTTACATGCATACACTATTGCTCTGAATATTTGAGGGGGACTGTACATCTTTGCTGTTCTCACTTTATGCAGCTCTCTCTTCTTTAGTATTATGTCCTATAGACTTTAGCTGCCTTGGTGTCTCTGGATTCTTGACTTCTTCTCAACTCAGGGAGTCTGCTAGGCTCTACCTGGGTTCCCCCTCCTGCATCATGGCCTGAAAATTCTCTCAAAGCAGTAACTGCAACAGTTGTTGGGCTCATCTTCTCTGTTTCCCGTCTCTCTGAGCTCACTGTCCTTTGCTTGATGTTTAGATTCTTACAGACCATTGTTTTATCTATTTTGTCAGGATTTTTATGGTTGGTTCAGGTAGGAGAGTAAGTATGATTCCTTGTTACTTCATCAGGTGGAAGCAGAAGACACCTTAGAAGTTTTTACTTTACTTAGAATGAGTTCTGCTTTTTGTCTAAATGAAAATGACTTTAATTTATCCTCATCCATGATTGATAGTTTTTTCTGGTTTATTTTGTTGCTATTGAGAAATCTGTCAATCTTTTTGTGATTGTTGTATATGTAATCTGTCTTTCTCCCCCCCTGACTGCTTGTAAGATTTTTTTGGTCTTTGATGTTTTATTATTTTATTATGATAGGACCAGTGTGGTTCTCTTAATTTACTTTCTTGGGCTTTTTGAATTGGGGATTTGTGTCCTTTATCATTTCTAGGAAATTCTCAGCCATTATCTCTTCAAATATTGCCATCATTACACTCCCCTACCCCTCTTCTGTATTATTATTTCTGGAGCTCCAACTGGGTGTTTGTTAGACTTTAATCTGTCCTCCCTCTTTTACTTCTTTAACATGCCTGTTTTATACTTTGTCTCATTAACTGAAATATTCGAGATGAATTCTTGTGAAGGCTTTAGGACCCTGATTTTTCTATGTAGGGAAGTTTTTTTTTTCTTTTGGTTATTTTGGGGGTTTGGGGTTTGTTTTTTTGCCATACTGCATGGCATACAGGATCTTAGTTCTCTGACCAGGGATCAAACCCATGCCCCCTGCAGTGGAAGCTCAGAGTCTTAACCACTGGACCACCAGAGAAGTCCCATATGTGGGAAAGATTTTGAAGTGTGTAGTTTCTTTAATAGGTAACAGGATTATTCAGATTTTTGTTCTTCTTGTGTCATTTTTGTTAATTTGTGTATTTCAAAAAACTTGGCTGTTTCATTTAAATTGTCTCTTGGCATAAAGTTTCTTATCATTATATCATCTATATCTGTAGAATCTACTGGATGTGCCCATTTTCATTTCTGGTATTGGTTTTGTGTGTGTATGTTTGTTTTCTTCATCAGTATTGCCAAGGGTTTATTAATTTTAATAATGTTTCCAAAGAACCAACTTTTGAATTTAATTATTTTTCTATTGTATATTTGTTTTATATTTCATTGATTTCTGCTCTTTATTTCCTTCTTTCAGCTTTGGGGCTTTGATTTGCTGTTCTTTTCTAGTTTTTTTTCTTTTAATGAACACGTATGTTTGATTTTCAACTTTCCTTCTTTTCTAAATATGCGTTCTTAACTATAAATGTCCCTCAAAGTACTGCTTTAGTTACATGCATCGCACCACTTTTAATTATTATATATTTTTCCTTCCATATCTCCATCTCTACTCATTTGCATGTTTAAAATCTGTTATTTTAGTACCTACCCTAGAAACTTTCATATGCATAGTTAACTTATTAAAGCCTAATCAGTATTTTTACCATTTTCCTGATTAATACAAGAACCTTGGAACTTTTAACTGTAATCATTTCTTGCCCAGATATTTGTTATTGTTGTAATGTATTTTAATTCTATCTTGTCTTCTTTTTAAACTCCACAAAACATTTTTATCATTATTTTATGCCCTGTCTATGTGAATATAGCTATATGTTACCACTTTTTTGCTCTCTTCTCATCTCTGATCATCAGTTAAGGATCACTGACATTTATTCCATTTGAAGTAAATCCTTTAGCATTTCCTTTGGATGAGGTTCTGTTCATCACAAATATGGAGTTTTTGTTTGAAAATATCTTTATGTTTGTCCTCATTTTTGAAAGATATTTTTGCTGTGAATGGATATTTACATTGATAGTTTTTTAAAATATTAATTCATTTATTTATTTTTGGCTGCGTTGAGTATTCATTGCTGCAAGCGGGCTTTCTCTAGTTGTGGCAAGAGGAGGCTACTCTTCGTTGTGGTGTGTGGGCTTCTCACTACAGTAACTTTGTTGTGGAGAACGGGCTGTAGGCACACGGGCTCAGTAGTTGTGGTGCACAGGCTTAGTTGATCCACGACATGTGTGATCTTCCCGGACCAGGACTCAAACCCACGTCTCCTGCATTGGCAGGCGGATTCCTAACCACTACACCACCAGGGAAGTCCCGATAGTTTTTTTTTAAGTACATTAAAGATATTCCATTGTCTGCTGGCTTCCATTATTTCTGTTGAGTTAACCATAAATCTTTTTTTCTTTTAATTTCTGTATTTTTCGTATTTAGAAGTTTTCTTTAGTTCTTTTTCAAAACTGCTTTGCATTTTAAAATAATCTTTCTCTTTCCCCTTGTTTTCAGTTTCTTTTCACTAGACGTATTTTGCACCTCCTAAATTACCTATGTCTATTGATTTTGGGGGCATCGTACTTTTTTTCCTATCCCTCAACAGTAACTTATTTCCTTTTCTATTTTGGGGTTTTTTTGACTGTGAACTCATTTCTTGTAACTGAATCAGTATGGGAGTTCCTTAAGGTCTAGTTATAAGGTTCATTGCCTCAGAGCATTGATTTTTTTCTGTTCAAGTACCTGACAACAATTATGACATGAGACCACGTTAAACTTTTTGAGCACCCAGGACATGTGAATGTGGTCAGTAAATCCACATGAGTCAGCTTACAGTTACAAATTCTTAGAAGAGATTTTATTTTTTCTCCATCCAGCACTCCTATTGTGAAGACAGTTTTCCTTTCAGTCCCTTAGATGGGGCCAGGAGAAGGGACTGTTGTTGCTAGTACACCCTTCTGCTAATTTTGTGGGCTTTTGGAGTCTCAGCTTTGTACTGGGGAAGCCAGATTCTATCATCCCACAACCACTCCCATTCAGTAAAAAGCTAAAACTCCTCAAAACTGTAAACACTTTGGAAAAAAAATGAATTTTACCAAAAATCTCCAGCATTGTTTAGATATTCAAAAGTAATTAATATACATAAATGCCAAATCACAAATGATAGTTTCTGTATTAGCTTTTTTAATGAACCAGAACTACTTGATCAGATAATTTGTTGTATCTGTAATAACAAGGTAGTTATAGTATGACCGCTTAGCCAGAAATATTAAAGTAAGTTTCTTCTATAAAATGAAAGTCCTGATATTGCTAAAATAGTATTCTTACTATGTATTTGTTTTAACAGATTACAATATGATAGTACAGAAAAATAGCCAGTGTCAGACACTGTGCCTCGATTTTCATTTAGAGTCCATGAATTAGTCACATCTTTATGTTTTTATACATCTTTTCTAGAGGAGGAGCTCTCACTCTTGAAAATTCAAGAGAAAGAAGTTATTATATTTTCTTCCCCTTGGTGCATTTTAATTTCTCTCCCAAAACCTTGTATGCTTTTATTTCTTTAAATACAGCTTTATTGAAATATAATTCATATACTGTAGAGTTTACCTATTTAAATATAAAATCCAGTTGTTTTTAGTATATTCATAGAGTTGTGCAATCATCACTTCAGTCAATTGTAGAATGTTTCATCACACCAAAAATAAAGACTAATGGGACTTGCCTGGTGGTCCAGTGACTAAGACTCCATGCTTCCAAAGCAGAGGGCCTGGGTTCAATCCCTGGTCAGGGAACTAGATCCCACATGCTGCAACTAAGAGTTAATATGCCACAACTAAGGTCCAGTGCAGCCAAAAAAAAGAAAAAAAAAAAAAACTATGAAGTCACTTCCCATTTCCCCCACCTCCCCAGTCCTAGGAAACCTCTAATCTACTTTCCATCTCTATTCATTTCTGGACATTTTATATAAATGGTATTATATAATATGTGGTCTTATGGGTGACTTCTTTCACTTAGTATCATGTTTCAAGGTTCATCCATGTTGTAACATTTATCAACACTTCATTTTTTTAATTGCCAAATAATATTCCATTGTACAGATATACCACATTTTTTTTTTGGCAGTTTGTCAAATGCTTTTTTTTTTTTTAAACAACTTTATTGGAGTATAATTGCTTTACAGTGGTGTGTTAGCTTCTGCCTTATAACAAAGTGAATCAGTGATACATATACATATGTCCCCATATCTCTTCCCTCTTGAGTCTCACTCCCTCCCACCCTCCCTATCCCACCCCTCTAGGTGGTCACAGAGCACCGAGCTGATCTCCCTGTGCTATGTGGCTGCTTCCCAGTAGCTATCAGTTTTACATTTGGTAGTGTATATATGTCCATGCCACTCTCTCACTTCGTCCCAGCTTACCCTTCCCACTCCCCGTATCCTCAAGTCCATTCTCTAGTAGGTCTGTGTCTTTATTCCCATCTTGCCCCTAGATTCTTCATGACCATTTTTTTTCTTTTTAGATTCCATCTGTATGTGTTAGCATACAGTAGTTGTTTTTCTCTTTCTGACTTATTTCACTCTGTATGACAGACTCTAGGTCCATCCACCTCACTACAAATAACTCAATTTCGTTTCTTTTTTTTTTTAACATCTTTATTGGAGTATAATTGCTTTACAATGGTGTGTTAGTTTCTGCTTTATAACAAAGTGAATCAGCTATACATATACATATATCCCCATATCCCCTCCCTCTTGCATCTCCCTCCCTCCCACCCTCTCTATCCCACCCCTCTAGGTGGTCACAAACCACCTAGATGATCTCCCTGTGCCATGCGGCTGCTTCCCACTAGCTATCCACCCTACGTTTGGTAGTATATATATGTCCATGCCACTCTCGCACTTTGTCACAGCTTACCCTCCCCACTCCCCATATCCTCAAGTCCGTGGTCTAGTAGGTCTGTGTTTGTTTGTTTTTTTTTTTTTTTTTGTGGGTCTGTGTTTTATTCCCGTCCTACCACTAATCTCTTCATGACATTTTTTTTTCCTTAGAGTCCATATATATGTGTTAGCATACGGTATTTGTTTTTCTCCTTCTGACTTACTTCACTCTGTATGCAGACTCCAGGTCCATCCACCTCATTACAAATAACTCAGTTTCATTTCTTTTTATGGCTGAGTAATAGTCCATTGTATATGTGTGCCACATCTTCTTTATCCATTCATCTGTTGATGGACACTTAGGATGCTTCTATGTCCTGGCTATTGTAAATAGAGCTGCAATGAACATTGTGATACATGACTCTTTTTGAATTATGGTTTCCTCAGGGTATATGCCCAGTAGTGGGATTGCTGGGTCGTATGGTAGTTCTATTTGTAGTTTTTTAAGGAACCTCCATACTGTTCTCCATAGTGGCTGTATCAATTTACATTCCCACCAACAGTGCAGGAGGGTTCCCTTTTCTCCACACCCTCTCCAGCATTTATTGTTTGTAGAATTTTTGATGATGGCCCTTCTGACTGGTGTGAGATGATACCTCATTGTAGTTTTGATTTGCATTTCTCTAATGATTAATGATGTTGAGCATTCTTTCATGTGTTTGTTGGCAATCTGTATATCTTCTTTGGAAAAATGTCTATTTAGGTCTTCTGCCCATTTTTAGATTGGGTTGTTTGGTTTTTTGTTATTGAGCTGCATGAGCTGCTTGTAAGTTTTGGAGATTAATCCTTTGTCAGTTGCTTCATTGGCAAATATTTTCTCCCATTCTGAGGGTTGTCTTTTGGTCTTGTTTATGGTATCCTTTGCTGTGCAAAAGCTTTTAAGTTTCATTAGGTCCCATTTGTTTATTTTTGTTTTTATTTCCATTTCTCTAGGAGGTGGGTCAAAAAGGATCTTGCTGTGATTGATGTCATAGACTGTTCTGCCTGTTTTCCTCTAAGAGTTTGATAGTGTCTGGCCTTACATTTAGGTCTTTAATCAATTTTGAGTTTACTTTTGTGTGGCTGTCCAGTTTTCCCAGCACCACTTATTGAAGAGGCTGTCTTTTCTGCATTGTATATTCTTGCCTCCTTTATCAAAGATGAGGTGACCATATATGCGTGGGTTTCTCTCTGGGCTTTCTATCGTGTTCCATTGATCTGTATTTCTGTTTTTGTGCCAGTACCATTCTGTCTTGATTACTGTAGCTTTGTAGTATAGTCTGAAGTCAGGAAGCCTGATTCCTCCAGCCCCATTTTTCTTTCTCAAGATTGCTTTGGCTATTCAGGGTCTTTTGTGTTTCCATACCAATTGTGCAATTTTTTGTTCTAGTTCTGTGAAAAATGCCAGTGGTAGTTTGATAGGGATTGCAGTGAATCTCTAGATTGTTTTGGGTCATATAGTCATTTTCATAATGTTGATTCTTCCAATCCAAGAACATGGTATATCTCTCCATCTGTTGGTATCATCTTTAATTTCTTTCATCAGTCTTATAATTTTCTGCATACAGGTCTTTTGTCTCCTTAGGTAGGTTTATTCCTAGATATTTTAATTTTTGTTGCAGTGGTAAGTGGGAGTGTTTTCTTAATTTCACTTTCAGATTTTTCATCATTAGTGTATAGGAATGCAAGAGATTTCTGTGCATTAATTTTGTATCCTGCTACTTTACCAAATTCATTGATTAGCTCTAGTAGTTTTCTGGTAGCATCTTTAGGATTCTCTATGTATAGTATCATGTCATCTGCAAACAGTGACAGCTTTACTTCTTCTTTTCCAGTTTGGTTTCCTTTTATTTCTTTTTCTTCTGTGATTGCTGTGGCTAAAACTTCCAAAACTATGTTGATTAATAGTGGTGAGAGTGGGCAACCTTGTCTTGTTCCTGATCTTAGTGGAAATGGTTTCAGTTTTTCACCATTGAGGATGATGTTGGCTGTGGGTTTTTCATATATGACCTTTATTATGTTGAGGAAAGTTCCTTCTGTGCCTACTTTCTGGAGGGTTTTTATCATAAATGGGTGTTGAATTTTATTGAAAGCTTTCTCTGCATCTATTGAGATGATCATATGGCTTTTCTTCTTCAGTTTGTTAATATGGTGTATCACATTGATTGATTTGCATATATTGAAGAATGCTTGCATTCCTGGGATAATCCCCACTTGATCATGGTGTATGATCCTTTTAATGTGCTGTTGGATTCTGTTTGCTAGCATTTTGTTGAGGATTTTTGCATCTTTTCATCAGTGATATTGGCCTGTAGTTTTCTTTCTTTGTGACATCTTTGTCTGTTTTTGGTATCAGGGTGATGGTGGCCTCATAGAATAAGTTTGGGAGTGTTCCTCCCTCTGCTATCTTTTGGAAGAGTTTGAGAATGATAGGTGTTAGCTGTTCTCTAAATGTTTGATAGGATTCACCTGTGAAGCCATCTGGTCCTGGGCTTTTGTTTGTTGGCAGATTTTTAATCACAGTCTCAATTTCAGTGCTTGTGATTGGTCTGTTCATATTTTCTATTTCTTCCTGTTTCAGTCTCTGAAGGTTGTGCATTTCTAAGAATTTGTCCATTTTTTCCAGGTTGTCCATTTTATTGGCATATGGTTGCTTGTAGTAATCTCTCATGATCCTTTGTATTTCTCAGTGTCAGTTGTTACTTCTCTGTTTTCATTTCTAATTCTATTGATTTGAGTCTTCTCCCTTTTTTTCTTGATGAGTCTGGCTAATGGTTTATCAATTTTGTTTATCTTCTCAAAGAACTGGCTTTTAGTTTTATTGATCTTTGCTATCGTTTCCTTAATTTCTTTTTCATTTATTTCTGATCTGATCTTTATGATTTCTTTCTGTTTATCCATTTAGCAGTTGATGGATATACAAATACCAAATACATTTGGTATTTTTACTCTTGAGTATTATGAATAATGCTACTATGAACATTAATATACAAGTGTTTGTGTGGACATATATTTTCATTTCTCTTGGACATATACCTAGGAGTAGGTTTGCTGGGTCACATGTTTACCCTTCTGAGGACCTGCTAGACTGCTTTTGAAAGTAGCTATATCCTTTATAGGATATGACATTTCCAGTTTCTCCATATTTTTACCAATAACTGTTAGTATCTCTCTTACGATAATCATCTCAAGATCATTATTGTAAGAGAGATACCAATTCATGTATTGGTATCGTATTGTGGTTTTGATTTACATTTCTCTAACGGATAATGATGTTGAGCATCTTTTCATGTGCCTATTATTCATTTGTATGTCTTCTTTGGAGAAATATATACTTTGTCCATTTTTAGTTGAGTTATTTTATCCTTTTATTATTGAGTTATAAGTGTTCTTTTATTTTCTAGATACAGATCTCTCATTAGATACGTGATTTGCAAAAATGTTCTCCCATTCCATGGTTGTCTTTTCACTTGATGATGTCCTTTAAAAGCACAAATGTTTTTAGTTTTGATGGTGACCACTTTATTTTTTCTTTTGTTGCTGTGCTTTCGGTGCCATATCTAAAAACACTTTGCCTAATGCAGGATCACAAAGACTTCTTTTTACCTGTTTAATTTTTTTTAATTAAGAAAATTTAAAGCAGTGCCCATAAATAAATTTTTAAGAGGAAAAAAGCACTTATAATTTCATCAACATAGGATTCACTTATTTTTGGAATACTGTCATCTCCTTGTTCAGTATTTGCATATTTTCATTATTGCTATTGTTTGTTAAGTACTATATTGTGTTCTGATATTTTTGTTTATACATGATATTCATAAATTTAATTTTAAGGCTATATAATATATCCAGCTTATTTCCCAGTTATGTAATACAACTTCTTTATATTTTTATTTTTCTTATATAGAACTCCGTTAACACTGACAAACACGTAACTTTTTGCTTCTATTGAATTATCTTCTTAGAATAACTTTTTAGGAATGGAATTATCAGGTCAAAGGATGTAAACATCTTTACAGCTCTTACATGACATCATATTACTTCTAGAAAGTGCTAAACTGTGCTTTTGTGTAGTAAACATTTAAAAAATGTTTTTCATTTATTTTGAAGTTGATACACATTGTGAGTTGAACAATTTTACTTTGAGCAGCAATGTTAGTGATAATCCTCCATCAGTAAAACTCAGGATCAAGTTTTATGTGTATTTCTTCATCTGAAAAAAAAACCACAATAGTACATCTAATGGGACACTGTACTGATAGTGAAACCTGGAACAGCCAATTGCCTTGTTGACTGAAGATAAAAATGACATACTTAAAATTTAGTATTTTATGATATTCTCTACTTTAAGTAATAATAATATAATTTGTTAAATTTTCTTTAGGCTTCGGGAGCAGGAAAGAAAAGAAGCAGAAGAAGCTAGTCAAAAGGAAGTAGAAGAATGGGAAAGAAAACTTCTAGCTCAAGCAGCTCCAACTTGTATGGAGACCATGTGGGAAATTCCAGCAATCGGGCATTTCCTTTGTTTAGCCCAGCAAATTCTAAATTTGCCAGAAATAGTCTTTTATGAATTGGAACGCTGTCTTCTGATGCCTCAGTGTAATGCTTTTCTATCTAAAATAATGACTTCTCTATTAAGTCCTCCCCATCGCAGACCTACCTTACATCGAAGACCTACTTTGCCTTATAGAACGTGGGAAGCAGCACTGAGACAGAAAGTACAGCAGTGGTACATGGCTGTAGGGCAGACTGAAAATCCCAATAACTGTGCTGAAAAACTTGGGTTGTGTCCTCAGTTTTTTAAAGTTCTTGGAGAAGTTAATCCTTTGGAAGAAAAACCTTTTCATGAACTACCTTTCTACCAAAAAGTGTGGTTACTTAAGGGTCTTTGTGACTTTGTGTATGAAACACAAAAGGAAGTTCAAGATGCTGTACTTGGACAGCCTATTCATGAATGCAGGGAAGTTATCCTTGGTTACGATTATTTGGAGAATGCTTATGTACATTTCCCACAGTTCTGTGGTGCAGATGTACGGATTTATAAACAGAGACCTTTTCAAGCCCCAGAATTTCCAGTTCCACCCATTAAAATACAAAGAGTACCTCGGATTAAACTGGAGAAATTGAAGTGTGACTATGTTAGTGCAAGTAATGGAGAACATAGGTGTAGTAGAGAAGGCCTGCCCTCTGCCTTCAGGAAAGAGCTGGAAATTAGTTTTGATCCAACTTGCTGCCCTGCTAAAATGAACTTGGATAATCATGACATCTCTGTTGAAATGGAAGTGAAATCCAACTGTGAAATTAGAATTCGCAGGCCCTGTGAAATGAAAATAACTGATTGTTATAAAGAAAATTTAGAGAAACCAGGGAGCCCAGGGGAAGTTACTGGCTTTGGAGAGCCTCTCAGTCCAGGTGAAATAAGGTTTATAGAAAATCAGGAAAAATATGGTGAAGCTTCCAGAGTAAAGCCTGAACCCAGTCCATTAAAAGAAAATGCTCTGAAATCTTGCCAAATACATGTAAATGGAAGTCACAGTGATCATCCAGAAATTAACTGCCACAAAGTTGTAAGGGATATTCTATTAGAACAGTCACTGCAGAGCCACAAGAAACTCAAAGTAACTAAAATGAGGGCAAAAAAGAAGAAAAAGAAAAAAAAGAAATTGAAAGATGTTTTGAATGAAAACTTACAAAGAAAGCGTGAAGGTCTTCATTCCCTTGCATTCAAGTCTTACAAACCTGAGATCCAGAATAAGTTATTGATCATCAAAAAGAAAGCAAAACATAAGAAGCACAAATCTGGTAAGCTAACACAAATGGGTGAGAATTACATTTTAGCGTATTTCAAGTAGTGCTTTCAATTAGGCATCATGGAAGGCTCTGATTGACAAAATGAAATAACCTGTGTGTGTGTGTGTGTACGTGTGTGTGTGTTTTTTAAAGGTCAAGTTTTATATTAGTCCCCATAATTAAAACCCAGAGCAGAAGAGGTTTTATATGTAATACTAACAACAACAAAATACTGGTGTAATACATTTGAATTTAATTCTCAGTTGAGAATCTTTGGGCATTATGTTTTTACATTCTCTGGACCAATTTCTCCATAAGTGATGCTTCCCATCATTTTTAAGAAGTGTTTTGGGCTTCCCTGGTGGCACAGTGGTTGAGAGTCCGCCTGCCGATGCAGGGGACACGGGTTCATGCCCTGGTCCGAGAAGATCCCACATGCTATGGAGCGGCTAGGCCCAAGAGCCATGGCCACTGAGCCTGCGTGTCCGGAGCCTGTGCTCCGCAATGGGAGAGGCCACAACAGTGAGAGGCCCGCGTACTGCAAAAAAAGAAGTGTTTTTTTCCCCAGGCTAAGGGCAGTACAGTGCAATGGAAGAAGCACTGATATCAAGAGGTATCATTCCCAGAGGTAAAGTTCATAGCAACTAGCTTCTTAAACCAAGGCAAGTTAGATTATTTTTCTTGGTCTTAGTTTTTTCCCACATTATATATTTTTCAGCTTCCTGAAAAATTGTTTTTAGTATATATTTTCATATCTAGAAAAAAATGTGAACTATAAGGAAAAAATTACATCAACTAATAAGATATGAAGCTCTTTTTTTTTTTACAGGATTTGTAAGTTTGTCTTACACCAGATTTAAGTACTCACTATATTTGCCACGAGCCTGTTTGAACAATAACAACAAAAAATCCTATGAATAAAGTCTTCAGTGGTTGTTTGCTCTCTTTTTATAATTACTCAGGTGCTTTTGCTTTTCCTGTTATTTTCCATTTAATCAATTTATGTCTCAGTTACTAAGAGCATAGATGAGATAAAAGCAGATGATCAACTTCATTTATTAACACTAATAATAAGTTGCTGGATTGGGAAAAACTTGAATTGTTCACTAAAATGAGTTGTGATTTATTGTCATTATTTATGGATTTCAGTTTTTTATTCCTTCCCTCAGTAACAAAGGTAATGAAGATTTGACAATGATTTGATGAGTTGGCAAATGAGGGAGTGAACTTTGTTTAGCTGATATAGTTGCTGTTATACCTTAGTTATTTAAATCATTAAATACAGTTAAATGTATTTTAAAATGTGTATGTAATGTATAATTGATAAAGAAATAGTACAAAATTTACCATCAAGAACAGGCTTAATTTGTTGAACTAAAAATTGCAAAGTGGTCCACATTGACCCAGATGATAAAAAGCTACAGTTTTTTTAAAGTGACTCTCAGCAATCAATCCTTTAAATTTTATAAGCAATCCATTAGGCTATATAAATTTAGTTTTACTGATTGGGCAAGTTCTCTTTGAAATGTTAGCGTCTAATATATTAAATAATATTTAAAAATTTAAAAACTGTTTTCAATTCCAAAGCATGAAGTATTGTTTTATTAATACCATTGCCACCTAAAACCTTTTAAGTGTTCATTTATGACCTACTATTTATGTGTTCAAAGGTAATTATGACTTATGATGGTTTATAAAATAAAATAGATATTGAAGCTCCTATACAGATTATACCAATAGCAGAATAAAAATATTAACTCCTAAGGATTGAATTAAAAGGAGTTTGTATTGTAAGCAAATAAAGTGTTGCTTCATTTTTAAAATGGAAGTTCAGAGTGTTTGTAGATGAGAGAAAAAATCTGTGGGAGTTGCATGTCCAGTTCTAGACAAGTGGATGAATGAAACTCAGAAGCAAATTCAGTGGGTACGGTTCATGCTCTCTGAGCCTGTTTGTTGGGAAGAGAAGGCTTACGGGAATGAAGTAGAAGAAAATAATGGCACTCGCCTATACACTTTCTCACTTTATCTTCAGGGCAAATTTTGGAAAGTCAGTTTTCAGTGGCACAAATACTAGGATCTGGCTAATACAGTTTCCTTCTCCCTTGTTAGTACTGAGTAAGCATAGGCCAATTCTTTTCTTTAGTTTCTTCACTAAACTTCTTACTGGCATAACAGTACTACGTAAAATGATATAACAACAACAAAACATCTGTTTTACGTCTTTCTGTACACTTGTCTATCCGAGGCTTTGCCCTGAGGTTTTTTATTAGTTATGTGACATTGTGGCCTTTTATAGTTAGGGGCATACCCTAATCCAGTGTTTCCTTTCTTACTCTTTTTAAAAGTGAGCTTCATGGTCACAGGTTTGGGAAATATTCCTCTTACAGATTCACATTGTGCATTAGTACAGGTCCACAGTGCATCTTACAAAACTCTTGTACCGGATGTGTTTTGGAATTCAGAAATCTTCAGATTTTAGAAGGGTAATATGATATGTATAATGTTTATTAAATAACATCCCCAGTGGAGCTTAGGGCAGCCCCTGTAATCAAATGTATAATTTCTACAGAAAAATGTATGAAATAGTCAAACTAAATGAGATGAAGACTATAAAGAACCTCGTAACAGTTTGTCAGGTTTTGCTATCATATAAATTATTTTTAAAACTTCAGTTTTCAGAACCTTTTGGACTGTAGGATTGTACATAAGTGATTCTGGGCCAGTATATTAAGGACTTCAGAAAATCTTGAAGAAAACTGTTTAGTTTTGTTTAACCTAGTATTTTTCAAGTTTACTTGAGTACAGAGCTTTTTTTCAAGAGATAGTATTCTGTAAAATATGCTTTGGGACAAGCTGTGTCACCCATGGCTGATTTATGAACCTTTACTTAGGGTGGACTAAATGTAGTTAATCTGGATTTATGTAGTTAACCTGGTCCAATTTATGTTGATTACACAGGCCTTAAATTTTGGTGGAATCTCCAGATTTAGTAAAGCTTCTTATTGTGATGGCAGATGATTTTTAGTAGAAGGCATAAAGATAAATTGGTTGAAAATGATTTGATGATTTTAGTGCACTGTGAGGCACTTTTGCAATCCATAAGCATTTTAATCTGTTTTTCAGAATTGGACTTTTCTTTCTGCTTTTTAAATTTTGACTTTATTTTCATTTATTTAAGCCTGCTCCTTACTCTTGGAAGCACTGTAGAATAGAAAAACATTGGCATTTTCCCAATTATGCATACTTATAGCACTAAATACTTCTTCATAATACTTATTTGTAAAATTTATTCTTAATTGAGAACAGAAGAATTATTTCTGGTTTTGCATCCCTAGCACTTAGCACAGTGACTAACACATTGTGTAGGAATCTGTTGAATGAATAAATGAACACACAATGTGGTTCTCCCAGATATAACTAAGATTTATCCCTTAATATGTATCTTTCACATTCTTTTAAGGCATTTATATTTTTTAATAGGATTATACATACCATTTTACAATCTGCTTTTTTCCCACGTGACAGTATACCATGAACAATAAATAGATCTCTATAGCATCATTTTAAATGGCTGTGTAGGATTCTGTTATGTGTATTGTGTAATCCGTTTAACCAACCTCCTTACTGGACATTTTGGTTGTTTTGGGTGATACACTATTATAGATTGTGTAGAGCAGGTAGAGTTGAGTGAAATGAATGAGAAATTTTAAAATGAGAGGACTTTTTATAGAACCTGAAAAAAACAGGCAAAAATGACTCAAGATACATTAATTGTTACAAAAAAACTTGTGGTATTTTAAGTTATTCATTTCAACCAGTTTGGTTTGGAGGTTTTTCCCTCCTTACATGGTCATTATTTTCAACCAAATAATTTTGTGTTAGCTCCTCTAAACTTATTAAAATAAATAAGACAAGTGGTGTTAGTTTCTTATAGGTGAAAAAACTAAGGTTCAAAAACAGTAAATAGCCTCATTTAATTATTAAGTATATGGTAAAGACTGTACAAAGGTCAAAGAGAGGCTAAATCCATGTGTGCTATAGTAAGATTTAATAGAAGATGAAGGACTTTGAAGAATAATGGGGATTGGGTAGATGAAAAATGGTTAATAATGTGAGCACAGCCATGGAGGTGTAATTAAGCCAAGTGTCACTGAAAAAATAAGCATAATTAGAGAAAAACTTAAGGGAAAAGTTGAGGGTTTAAAAGGTGTTTGATTGATGGAAATATGCCATTTTGAGGTGATATCTTTCTGGGCATGTGGTGCTATTTTAGATAATTGAATCAGGAATACAGTACAGGGAAATGAGCTGGAAATAAAATATATCAAACATGTGAAAGTAATGAGCTGCTTTATAGGGAATGACTGAGAAAGTAATGTAATCTACAATGTTTGATTATGTCCAGGCCCTTATCTGTGAAACAGTTGTATAATTCTATGTTAATATTACTATAGAACCTAACTATTTGTCTTTATGGGAAAAATTCTTAGAGGACCAACTCAAGATGCCAAGATACAAGACTGAAAGAATCGACTATACTCCATGACCTTTTATTTTAATGCCTTCTACTTCCCCCACCCATCCAAAAACCTAATACTCATATGATGCGTACTGCATGCCAGGCACTATTCTAAGCCTTTATATATATTGTCTCGTTTAATTCTCATAAAAACTCATAAGTAGATGCTATTATTACCCCCATTATATAGGTTTTATAGATTTTTTAAAACTGAGGCACAGAGAGGTTTATTAAACATATCCAAGGTCACACAGCTAGTAAGTGAATGGCAGGATTAGGAGAAGGAATGTTGCAGGGTAATTAGGATGCCATTAAAGAGCTATAAAAAGAAACTGGCAGTGTTTATAAAAATGAAGGGGTAGAAGGTAACTCCAGGAAGAGGGAATTCTAAATCCAGATAAGGAATGATTATATGACTGTTCTATCACATTGACAGAAGAAAATAACATTTTGAGAGAGATGTTGCAGTAAATAGCAGAATTTGACAACTAATTCAGTATTCTGAATTAAAGGAGAAAAAAGAAATAGGTATTCAGGAGTTATTGAATTATTTTATAGTGTTAAAAAAATGCCAGTGTGATGAGAAATTTGCTCATAGGCAAGGAGAATGGAAGGAAAATCAGCTGCTTTATTAAAGTCAAATGGCTTACTTAGAACATTCCAAAAACATTAGCCAAGATATGGACATTTAGTATATTAAAGCCATATTTAGACTGTTTCTGTGACTTCACAGTCTAGCTAGGCACTTGCCAGAATCACTTACACTACAAATACTCTTGGGTTTTTACTTTTAACAGTGATTAATGTCTTAGTATCCATTCACATTAATATTCCTAAAATGAAAGTACCAAGAGAGTAGTGTATGTGTTAGAATAATTTTTAAACATGGGAAGGCTGAATCTAAGAGCATTGAAGTGGAAGCCTGAATAGTCCAAGGAGCCAAGGAGTGAATACAGGCAGGAAAACCAGGTGAAGGTAAAGATGAAGAATAAGAGACTAAGGAAAGAGTTGGACTGGGAATGATAGTCACCTTAATTTTTCTGGTAAGTGTATCTCCATATTCTAGAATACTACAATTTTATGCCTAAGTTATAGTGTGAAATATATTTTTAGTTATATTTTTCTCTCAGGTTGGGCTTCCTTCTAGAGCTGATCTAAGCATAATTTTAAAAAGCTTCATTAGACTGTGCTTATATCATTAATTACTAGCCCATATTTAGTTTCCTTATCCATTTCTAGGTACATGTTGACACTCACTTTTTGCCCATGTTTGTGTTTTAGGCTCAAGAATTGTGTTGAAATTCTTTGTATATTTTAAATTGACTTCTGACAGTTATATTTTATGGGACTAGGTGACTTAGGGCAGTGGAGGTAAAAGCCCTGGGTGTGATCAAGTAAGTGGTAGAGGAATGGAAGCCCACTAGGGGGCAGTATGTTACTTGCCCTCTATATTATCTTGCCCTGGAGCAAAAACAGATTATAAAACACTGGCTGTGTGGTTTTACAGTATCCCATGCTCCATTTTAAAAGTAATATTTAATAAAAAGTAACAGTTGATTTTTATTGAAGAATACAGGAAAATTTGTATTCAAATTGTTTTGTGGAGGACATAGTCTCAAGGTATTAAGTAATAGTGAATATGCAAATCTTATAACCCTAATCAAAAGGAATGCTCTGAAATCAATCAGATGCAGATTACATCCCTGTAGAATGTCTGAAAAAAATGCAGTATTTTACCATAAAAAGAGCACAGCTTTGAAGTGAGACAGATCTAGTACAAATATATGCTCCAGTGCATATTAGCTGTAAGTTCTCTGTCAATTTGTTTACCTGTTTATAGCCTGTTTCTTTCTCTGTGAAAAATGAGGTAATGCCTACCTTGCTATATTTTTACAAGGTTTAATGGAATAGCAAGCAAATGCATAGCACGTAGCATGGTGCCTGGCACATGGTAGGAATCAATAGATGGTAACTATGATTTTTGAGAGGTTAGAATTACATAATGGAAAGAGCTTGGACTTTGGTGTTAGAGTCCCTGGCTTTGGGTCTTACTTATTACAGTGTAACACTTAAGTAAGTTAAGTAACTTTTTTGATCTTCATTTATCCCATATTAAAATGGGGATATTGCCTACCTTGGAGGGTGGTTTTCAGAATTAACTGAGGTAATTTATATATCACCTGAGTGTCTGACACATAGTAGGCTATCAATAAATGTTATTTTCCTTACTACCATTCCAAGGTCATATTGTGAAACTCTTTGGTAAATTGTGTAAATTATTTTAATTGTCTGTCAGTGTTTTCCTCTTTATAAAATGGACTCAGATTGACCCTAAGAATTGTAAACAATTACCTGCCTCCCTTTTTCTATCCCCAAACTGATAAAATTTCTGATGAAGTATAGGATTCTTATATTTAAGGATCATTTCTCTTGTGCGCTAAATTCTGTACGTACAAAGTGAATAATAGGATTTCTGTTG
Source organism: Kogia breviceps (assembly GCF_026419965.1). Lineage (NCBI taxonomy): Eukaryota > Metazoa > Chordata > Mammalia > Artiodactyla > Physeteridae > Kogia > Kogia breviceps. Next base: position 66,742,237 of record NC_081317.1, read on the forward strand.
TCAGTAATTCCCAATCTAGTAAGGAAGAGAAACATATAAACATAATTATAATACTGTATGATAAGTGTTACATGAATTGATATGTGTACAAAGTCGAGTGGTAGCACATAGGACATAAGAGCAAGAAGAACTAAAATGAAGGACTAAGTTAATAAAAGAATTTGAAGAAGGTTAAAAGATAATAAACATTTTGTTTAAACTTTTACCACAACTTAGCTAAGGCACATGAGAACAACAGCTAACATTTATTGGTGATTTACCATGTGCCTAGCAGTAGTCTAAGCTCTTAACGTGTTTTAACTTGTTTAATTCTCACAACATAGGTGATATCTTTATCCCTATTTTAGAGTTGATGAAACTTCACAAGGAAATAAAATAATTTGCTCAAGGTGTTGCAGCTAAGTAGGTGGTTAGAACTGATATTCCAACCCAGGTAGTTTAGTTCCAAAACTCAAGCTCAAAACTACTGCACAGTACTACTTCTAGTTACTTAATAACATTTAAGTATCTTAATGACATGATGAAAGGAGTAACCACCTCAGCTGCTTAATTTACTTAATTTACAGTCAAACAGAGTGACTGTTAGAGTTAACTGAGAATTTAGTACCTAAGTTTAGTGCCTCTGTGGCAACAGTATGAAATTAATTGGGAATATCGAGAGTGACCTCTGGGGCTTCCCTGGTGGTGCAGTGGTTGAGAGTCCGCCTGCCGATGCAGGGGACACGGGTTTGTGCCCCGGTCCGGGAAGATCCCACATGCCGCGGAGCGGCTGGGCCTGTGAGCCATGGCCACTGAGCCAGCGCGACCGGAGCCTGTGTTCTGCAGCGGGAGAGGCCACAACGGTGAGAGGCCCGCGTACCGCAAAAAAAAAAAAAAAAAAAGAGTGGCCTCTGTTGTGCTTATAAAGAAATAAATACAAAATCAAATTATTTTTTTAAAAGCTAGTTAGAGGAGTGCTGAGGGGGTGGGGAATAGGAATGAGGAAGGTTTTCATTTCCTTCAAATTGCTGTCTTAGGTCAGCAAGCAGTTAAATCTTTTCCCATGAACTTTCAAGAATAGTAAAGGTAGCATATAGAGGAAAGGCATTTTGGTGTTCAGATTTATCAGTCCCCTTGAGAGGTACCTATTGTATCCAGTTAGAAATCAGTAACTAGCTGTATTATAGAGATACCAAGAATTTAATCACTTCTTGAATATTGCTAAAGCAGCCTCCCACCCACTTGTTTTTGTATGAGTTCTAGTGTAGGTACTGTGTGAGCACATAAGCAAATCACAGTGATAAGAAATATACATTAGGTCTTTTTAAATTTATTTTTGTCTGTGTTGGGTCTTTGTTGCTGCACATGGGCGTTTTCTACTTGCGGCAAGCAGGCGCTACTCTTCATCGCTGTGCGCGGGCTTCTCACTGCAATGGTTTCTCTTCTTGCTGAGCACGGGCTATGGGCGCGTGGGCTTAGTTGCTCTGCGGCATGTGGGATCTTCGTGGACCAGGGCTCGAACCCATGTCCCCTGCATTGGCAGGTGTATTCTTAACCACTGCACCACCAGGGAAGTCCCTACATTAGGTTTTTAAATTTAATTAAAAGCGAATGTCTAACAGATTGCTACCTAGTAGAACAAAACACTAAAACCCATGTGAATCTCAGCAACTGAAAATTTGCAGTAGTTCAAGTATGGTATACTTGCATTTTATTGAGTCAAAGTTAGAAATGACCCAAATTACATTTCTGTGATATGATTAAAAGAGGAATACAGAAGAAAATACAATTATATTGTAAACTGGAATTGCGCTTATGAGTTGAATAAAATGTTTCAATAAAATTAACTGTTTTCATGCAAGAAGATCACATCTGTGCAGGAAAACACCTAGAAAAGAACAATAGGGTTTATGTAGTATAGCAAAGTTGCTTTCGGTACTTAGTCATTTTCTCTTTTGAAAAAAAAAGTAATTTTTAAAATGATTTTAGCCTATAAATGATTGTGAACTAAAATTAACTTTTAAGTATTTCTAATTAATTTTTTATTCCCTACATAGATTGTAAACTCTTGGAGGACAGGGTTTCCATTTTATAATTTTTTGTTGTCCCCATAAATTGTACTGTATCTCATGTTTGTTGAATAACAGTTTATTAATTGATTTTGCTGATTGCAAATGGGGGGGGAAACATTTACTTGAATATGTTCCTCACTAGAAAATAGAGGCTATATGTATGTACATATTTCTTTTGTCTGGTTAAATACATATCTTAGATTATATGTACTTTATGCTATGAAATAGATTTCTTTAAGAATGTGGATTTATTTTTCCTAGTGATTTCTGATTGCACAAATGACTAGGTACACTTTAAAGGGAGATGTTTACCTTGTTTTAAAACTGGTTATCGAATACTGCCAACGGCAGCCCATTAGGTGAGTGCAGAACTAAAGGGATAGAAGGAAAACCCTGTTTCCTAAGCTGAGAGGATTTTCACATTAGGTTGAATAAAGACCATAGTCTTCAGAGTATAGTTCTATGCAAGTTCCTGACTACAGAAGCCATTGTTAAAGGTAAGGTTTTTTCTTATGTAACCTCATTTTAAGTTGTGAATTAGATTTTAACTAAGCAGTAGTAATGTGACTTTTTTGCCAAATCTTTTTATAATAAATTCTGGTACTATGCAACACATTGGAGATTATAATAGTTTGGTTCTTAAAGAAAGAAAACACCATTTGTTAATATGTCTGTTACAGGTAGTTATAGTTTAATGTTTGCTTTTGCTGGGGCTTGTTTTGATTCATCATTTTTATTTGACTCACTAGAAGCCATCTGTTAGTTATAATTTAACTTTCAAGGTTCTATGTAATTTGGTTTTTGTTAATGAAGTGCTATAAACAGCATTATGAAGCTTTTCTCTTTTAATCTTGAAAGGAAAAAAATCCATATCTAAAAAAACAATCACAAAGAAGAGGAAAACTGTCACAAAGTCACCTACTGTACCAGAATTTCAGGTAAATGTTTCAATTTTGTCTCAATATTTTTTAGTTTAATTTTCTGTTTCAGTGTTTATATTGTTCCTCAAGAGATTGGCTAAATTCCGCCATAACACACAATACTTTTAATGAGATGTTTCCAACTATGACTTTTTCCCTGCAAGTGTAGACATAGCTAAAATTTAATCTGATAGTATTTCAAAAATTTTTACTTCTCTTTTTGTCTCTTGATAGTCAAAAATCTCTGTGGTTTTCTGTACGCTATGCTGTTTTGTAGAAGTAGTTTAATAGAAATGTATATATATATATATCAAGTAAATGTGTAGATGAAAGTCTTCCAAGAACTAACTATAATTTGTACATGGTAGCATTGTGTAGGTAATCCTTTTTATTTTCATTTATTTGGACACTATAGAAATAGTAGACTTATTAGCTTAAAAAATAAAACTTTTAACATAGCTATATAGGAACTTCAGAGAGAATATTAAGTAAACTTAATTGAATGGTTTTTTAAACATTTCTGCAAAAAAAAAAGTACTTGTATGTACTGCTATCTGATTATGTGAAAAGTTTTCTGTTTGTAGCTGATACTAGAATAAGCAGAGAAGTTCACCCTGGTTAAATAATACTTTTATTTTCTACTTTATAAAAGATGAGTTTCTACAACAAATGACTGTTTCTTTAAAATTTTTCTTTGTATTAGCGTGTCCAATCTATTTCTGGTTTAGGTTATAAAATTAACACTTAATTGCCAAAAAATAAAGTGATGTTAAAATGAATTTCTGTGAGTCTCAACTAAAGAAGAAAGTAAAGGAGTAATAACTATGAAAATACTGATAATATGTAATGTGAGTTTAACAGTTACCTATATCCAAAAATGTAGACACATCTTTTTTTCAGTAAAAATTCTATTTTGGAAGTGTATTTTGTGGAAGCTACTAATTGGTAAAATTTAATACTTTTAAATGAACAGTAAAAGAAAATAGACATATTTTTCTTTTAGTATTTTAGAATATTTTTAATGACATCCTTAGGATGAATTACAACCATTTCTACAAACTCCTTCTATATAAAGTAACCTTGGTTCCAGCATATTAAGTTAAAATCAAAAAAGTGTATTTACTGTTTACTTAGAGGCCTTTCTACCATTGCTTGTGCATGTTATTTAATGCTATAATAGTATATTGTCATTCTTTTCTTCCACTGATTTCATGCTAGCCTTTGCTATTTCTCCCATTCATTTTTTTCCTTAATCCCTCAAAGTATTCATCCTGGCAGTATGGATCTCAGAACAGGTCTGGTCCACTGTTGATATTCGTCTTCATCCCTGTATTAATGGATGGATTTTTATATGTAATAAGTGGCACAGACAGCATAGACAGTTTTAGTTTTGTTTTGTTTTTCTTAATTGCAGGTGGTATTCATTAGTGAGACATGAAATCAACTTAGTGGACTGCATGACCAGCATTTCTTTTTTAAGCTAACAAACTTAAAATAGAAAAGAAATTTTAAGAGTGTTTCAAATATAATATGGGTAATATTGTTTCATAAAACCTTGGTTTCCATTGTGTGTGTTTACTGACACGCAGTGTAAAATGTATTTTTGACCATGGGTTGGGGGCAAAAAAGTATGAAAAACACCGTCTTAAGTGATATTTTTAGTTAGTTACCAACCATTTGCTTACCACTCAGAAACTTAAGGTCAAAAGTACATGTTTTGCTAGATTGAACTGTTTAAAATAAAGTGCTCTTCCTGGTTCTTAAGGTGTCCTAGAAAGAAGGCGGGGTTGGGGGTGAGAGAGAGAGAGAGAGAGAGAGAGAGTGTGTGTGTGTGTGTGTGTGTGTGTTTGGCTAGAGTTGGGAAGTAGACTTATGAGAACAGTGGTTCTTATGCCTGGTTTACAATTTAAATACAATGGTATTACTGAAAAGGAAAATTGACAGCTATTTAATCCCAGGAAATAGGTCATTTGCTTCAAATAAGCAAAGAATAGGACATAGTATTAGTCACTAGTAAACTTTATTGTTACATGCAAAACTTATAGTTTTGCCTCTCATATTAATTCTATGTAGTTTGTTTCTTTAATTATTTGAAAGACTCCTACATATAAGAAGACTAGTTATTATATAATAAAGAACTGAATTTATTTCATTCTCAAAATCTCTAGCAATATGACATTTAGCACCTCAGAAACATATCCAGGAATAAATTGTGTGAAATGTTGTGTTTTTTTTGTTGTTGTTGTATTTAAGTTCTGGTGAATTTAAAAAGTGAATCCTGTTTTGACCTCAGCTATTTTTTAATTTGATAGTGATTGTTGACTTTTTAAAAACTAGATCAAACCTGTAAGCCTGTTGGCTTCACGAAGAATCCGTGTTTATTTATATACACAACTAAAATATCTATACCTCAGTGTAAAAAAATAATCATCCCACCCCCCCTATTTAAAGTATACACTATAAGCAGTCAAAGACCTATTTATATTTGTGTATTTATTATAATGGGACTAACCATATCTGTACCAGTTTTTCCTAGGAGTTATATCAGTGGTTCTCAAACTTTAAATAGTTTAAAAATAATCTGATACTTTTATTAAAAATTAAAAATCCTGGTTTTTATCCTCTAAGGGTCCATCCTTGATTCAGTGGGTCTAGGTGGATATCAGTAATCTGGATAGTGCTTAAGCATATGGATTCTGGAACCAGGCTACTTGGGTTCAAATGCCATCTTAGCCCTAACATGATAACCTTAGGTAAGTTACTTAACCACTCAAAGCTTCCAATTCCTCATCTGTACAATGGAATAATAATAGTTCCCCCCGCATAGGGTTGTTGTGAGGATTAAATGTCAGAACTTACTGTTTTATTATCTTATTTATTTTTTCAAATAAGCATGCCAGATGCTTTAGACAAAAAATACTGTGTTTATGAGTAGGAAAATCAATTAAGAGTTGGTTTAAGAGCATCTATTACTGACCTTTACCACTTTTTTCCAGGAACTTAAGACCTTGAAATAAGTCTCAGATTTGGTCATGTTTTATAAATCATGAAATTTCATCATTAAGCCTACAAGTATTTGAAAAGTAAAAAACTGGGTAATATTATTTGCATCATTATATTTTATTAGAGGGAAAACCTATGCTGAGCCCTCCCTACTCTACTGTTATGTCGGGTTATACATTTGGCATATACGGGAACTTGTCATTTTTTTTACTTAGCAATAATTGCAAAAAGTTAGGAAATATTTTTATTTTTAGTCTTTAGCATGTTGGTGATATAAGCTTTTATGTCAAATTTAACAGTTACTGATTACTTTGTTAAACTGACTAAATTATTTTTTGTTTTTCTGTGTTATTTTATAATGTGAGACTTTTAGATTGAAAAGTGAATATTGATTTTCTTAGTAAAGTTAATTTTTACCCAGAAGCCTTTTAATTTGTTTAATATTTGAGAAAGAAATCTAATATTATGTGAATTCTCTTTTTGTACACAGTTGTAACAGTCATAGAAAGTACTCTTTATATATATATATTTTTTTAACATCTTTATTGGAGTATAATTGCTTTACAATGGTGTGTTAGTTTTTGCTTTATATCAAAGTGAATCAGCTATACATACACATATATCCCCATATCTCCTCCCTCTTGCGTCTCCCTCCCACCCTCCCTATCCCACCCCTCGAGGTGGTCACAAAGCACCGAGCTGATCTCCCTGTGCTATGCGGCTGCTTCCCACTAGCTAATCTATTTTACATTTGATAGTGTGTATATGTCCATGCCACTCTCTCACTTCTTCCCAGCTTACCCTTCCCACTCCCCATGTCCTCAAGTCCATTCTCTACTTCTGTAACTTTATTCCTGTCCTGGCCCTAGGTTCTTCAGAACCATTTTTTTCTTTTAGATTCCATATATATGTGTTAGCATACAGTATTTGTTTTTCTCTTTCTGACTTATTTCACTCTGTATGACAGACTCTAGGTCCATCCACCTCACTACAAATAACTCAATTTCGTTTCCTTTTATGGCTGAGTAATATTCCACTGTATATATGTGCCACATCTTCTTTATCCATTCATCTGTTGATGGACACTTAGGTTGCTTCCATGTCCTGGCTACTGTAAATAGAGCTGCAATGGACATTGTGGTACATGACTCTTTTTGAATTATGGTTTCTCAGGGTATATGCCCAGTAGTGGGATTGCTGTGTCATATGGTAGTTCTATTTGTAGTTTTTTAAGGAACCTCCATACTGTTCTCCATAGTGACTGTATCAATTTACATTCCCACCAACAGTGCAAGACGGTTCCCTTTACTCCACACCCACTCCAGCAGTTATTGTTTGTAGATTTTCTGCTGATGGCCATTCTGACTGGTGTGAGGTGATACCTCATTGTAGTTTTGATTTGCACTTCTCTAATGATTAGTGATGTGGAGCATCCTTTCACATTTTTGTTGGCAGTCTGTATATCTTCTTTGGAGAAATGTCTGTTTAGGTCTTCTGCCCATTTTTGGATTGGGTTGTTTGGTTTTTTGTTATTGAGCTGCATGAGTTGCTTGTATATTTTGGAGATTAATCCTTTTTCAGTTGCTTCATTTGCAACTGTTTTCTGCCATTCTGAGGGTTGTCTTTTGGTCTTGTTTATGGTATCCTTTGCTGTGCAAAAGCTTTTAAGTTTGGCTTCCCTGGTGGCGCAGTGGTTGAGAATCTGCCTGCCGATGCAGGGGATACGGGTTCGTGCCCCGGTCCAGGAAGATCCTACATGCCGCGGAGCGGCTGGGCCCATGAGCCATGGCCACTGAGCCTGTGCGTCCGGAGCCTGTGCTTCGCAACAGGAGAGGCCACAACAGTGAGAGACCCGCATACCACAAAAAAAAAAAAAAAAAAAAAAAAAAAAAAAGGCTTTTAAGTTTCATTAGGTCCCAATTTGTTTATTTTTGTTTTTATTTCCATTTCTCTAGGAGGTGGGTCAAAAAGGATCTTGCTGTGATTGATGTCAGAGTGTTCTGCCTGTATTTACTTCTAAGACTTTGATAGTGTCTGGCCTTACATTTAGGTCTTTAACCCATTTTGAGTTTATTTTTGTGTATGGTGTTAAAGAGTGGTCTATTTTCATACTTTTACATGTACCTGTCCAGTTGTCCCAGCACCACTTATTGAAGAGGCTGTCTTTTCTCCACTGTATATTCTTGCCTTCTTTATCAAAAATAAGGTGACCGTATGTGCATGGGTTTGTCTGTGGGCTTTCTATCCTATTCCATTGATCTGTATTTCTGTTTTTGTGCCAGTACCATACTGTCTTGATTACTGTAGCTTTATAGTATAGTCTAAAGTCAGGGAGCCTGATTCCTCCAGCCTCGTTTTTCTTTCTCATGATTGATTTGGCTATTTGGGGTCTTTTGTGTTTCCATAAAAACTGTGCAGTTTTTTGTTCTAGTTCTGTGAAAAATGCCATTGGTAGTTTGATAGGGATTGCATTGAATCTGTAGATTGCTTTGGGTAATATAGTTATTTTCACAGTGTTGATTCTTCCAATCCAAGAACATGGTATGTCTCTCCACTTACTTGTATCAACTTTAATTTCTTTCATCAGTGTCTTATAGTCTTCTGCATGCAGGTCATTTGTCTCCTTAGGTAGGTTTGTTACCAGGTATTTTATCCTTTTTGTTGCAGTGGTAAATGGGAGTGTTTCCTTAATTTCTCTTTCAGATTTTTCATCATTAGTGTATAGGAATGCAAGAGATTTCTGTGCATTAATTTTGTATCCTGGAAAAAATAAATAAATAACACTTAACTTGCAACAACAACAAAAAATTTGTATCCTGTTCCTCTCCCAAATTCATTGCATAGCTCTAGTAGTTTTCTGGTAGCATCTTTAGGATTCTCTGTATAGTATCATGTCATCTGCGAGCAGTGACAGCTTTACTTCTTCTTTTCCTATTTGGATTCCTTTTATTTCTTTTTCTTCTCTGATTGCTGTGGCTAAAACTTCCAAAACTATGTTGAATAATAGTGAGAGTGGGCAACCTTCTCTTGTTCCTGATCTTGGAGGAAATGGTTTCAGTTTTTCACCATTGAGAACAATGCTGGCTCTGGGTTTCTCATATATGGCCTTTATTATGTTGAGGTAGGTTCCCTCTATGCCTACTTTCTGGAGGATTTTTATCATAAATGGGTGTTGAATTTTGTTGAAAGCTTTCTTTGCATCTATTGAGATGATCATATGGTTTTTCTCCTTCAATTTGTTAATATGGTTTATCACATTGATTTGCGTATATTGAAGAATCCTTGCATTCCTGGGATAATCCCCACTTGATCATGGTGTATGATCCTTTTAATGTGCTGTTGTTTTCTGTTCGCTAGTATTTTGTTGAGGATTTTTGCATCTTTTCATCAGTGATATTGACCTGTAATTTTCTTTCTTTGTGACATCTTTGTCTGGTTTTGGTATCAGGGTGATGGTGGCTTTGTAGAATAAGTTTGGGAGTGTTCCTCCCTCTGCTATATTTTCGAAGAGTTTGAAAAGGATAAGTGTTAGCTCTTCTCTAAATGTTTGATAGAATTCGCCTGTGAAGCCATCTGGTCCTGGGCTTTTGTTTGTTGGCAGATTTTTAATCACAGTCTCAATTTCAGTGCTTGTGATTGGTCTGTTCATATTTTCTATTTCTTCCTGGTTCAGTCTCTGAAGGTTGTGCATTTCTAAGAATTTGTCCATTTTTTCCAGGTTGTCAATTTTATTGGCATATGGTTGCTTGTGGTAATCTCTCATGATCCTTTGTATTTCTGCAGTGTCAGTTGTTACTTCTCCTTTTTCATTTCTAATTCTATTGATTTGAGTCTTCTTCCTTTTTTTCTTGATGAGTCTGGCTAGTGGTTTATTAATTTTGTTTATCTCTTCAAGGAACTGGCTTTTAGTTTTATTGATCTTTGCTGTTGTTTCTTTCATTTCTTTTTCATTTATTTCTGATCTGATCATTATGGTTTCTTTCCTTCTGCTAACTTTGGGGGTTTTTTGTTCTTATTTCTCTTATTGCTTTAGGTGGAAGGTTAGGTTTGTTTATTTGATATTTTTCTTGTTTTTTGAGGGAGGATTGTATTGCTATAAACTTCCCTCTTAGGTCTGCTTTTGCTGCATCCCATAGGTTTTGGGTCGTCGTGTTTTCATTGTCATTTGTTTCTAGGTATTTTTTGATTTCCTCTTTGATTTCTTCAGTGATCTCTTGGTTATTTAGTAGTGTATTGTTTAGACTCCACGTGTTTGTATTTTTTACAGATTTTTTCCTGTAATTGATATCTAGTCTCATAGCATTGTGGTGGGAAAAGATACTTGATATGATTTCAGTTTTCTTAAATTTAGCAAGGCTTGATTTGTGACCCAAGATATGATCTATCCTGGAGAATGTTCCATGAACACTTGAAAAGAAAGTGTAATTTGCTCTTCTGGATGGAATGTCCTATAGATATCAGTTAAATCCATCTTGTTTAATGTATTGTTTAAAGCTTGTGTTTCCTTATTTATTTTCATTTTGGATGATCTGTCCATTGGTAAAAGTGTGGTGTTAAAGTCCCCTGCTATGATTGTGTTACTGTCAATTTCCCCTTTTATGGCTGTTAGCATTTGCCTTGTGTATTGAGATGCTCCTATGTTGGGTGCATAAATATTTACAATTGTTATATCTTCTTCTTGGATTGATCCCTTGATCATTCTGTAGTGTCCTTTTTTGTCTCTTGTAATAGTCTTTATTTTACAGTCTATTTTGTCTGATATGAGACTTGCTAGTCCAGCTTTCTTTTGATTTCCATTTGCATGGAATATCTTTTTCTGTCCCCTCACTTTCAGTCTGTATGTGTCCCTAGGTCTGAAGTGGGTCTGTTGTAGGCAGCATATATACGGGTCTTGTTTTTGTATCCATTCAGCCAGTCTGTCTGTTGGTTGGAGCATTTAATCTAGTTACATTTAAAGTAGTTATCTATATGTATGTTCCTATTACCGTTTTCTTAATTGGTTTGGGTTTGTTATTGTAAGTTTTTTCCTTCTCTTGTGTTTCCTGCCTAGAAAAGTTCCTTTAGCATTTGTTGTAAAGTTGGTTTGGTGATGCTGAATTCTCTTAGCTTTTGCTTGTCTGTAAAGGTTTTAATTTCTCTGTCAAATCTGAATGAGATCCTTGCTGGGTAGAGTAACCTTGGTTGTAGGTTTTTCCCTTTCATCACTTTAAATATGTCCTGCCTCTTGCTCTGGCTTGCAGAGTTTCTGCTGGAAGATCTGCTGTTAACCTCATGGGGATTCCCTTGTTTGTTAATTATTGCTTTCCCTTGCTGCTTTTAATATTTTTTCTTTGTATTTAATTTTTGATAGTTTGATTAATATGTGTCTTGGCATGTTTCTCCTTTCATTTATCCTGTATGTGACTCTCAGCACTTCCTGGACTTTATTGACTACTTGCTTTCCCATATTGGGGGAGTTTTCCACTCTAATCTCTTCAAATATTTTCTCAGTCCCTTTCTTTTTCTCTTCTTTTGGGACCCCTATCATTCGATTGTTTGTGCATTTAATGTTGTCCCAGAGGTCTCTGAGACTGTCCTCAATTCTTTCGTTCTTTTTTCTTTATTCTGCTCTGCAGTAGTTATTTCCACTATTTTATCTTCCAGGTCACTTATCTGTTCTGCATCAGTTATTCTGCTATTGATTCCTTCTAGAGAATTCTTAATTTCACTTATTGTGTTTTTCATCATTGTTTGTTTGCTCTTTAGTTCTTCTGGGTCCTTGTTAAACATTTCCTGTATTTTCTCCATTCTATTTCCAAGATTTTGGATCATCTTTATTATCATTACTCTGAATTCTTTTTCAGGTAGACTGCCTATTTCTTCTTCATTTGTTTGGTTGGGTGGGTTTTTACCTTGCTGCTTCATCTGCTGTGTGTTTCTCTATCTTCTCATTTTGCATAGCTTACTGTGTTTGGGGTCTCCTTTTCGCGGGCTGCAGCTTCGTAGTTCCCATTGTTTTTGGTATCTGCCCCCAGTGTCTAAGGTTGGTTAAGTGGGTTATGTATGCTTCATGGTGGAGGGGACTAGTGCCTGTGTTCTGGTGGATGAGGCTGGATCGTGTCTTTCTGGTGGGCAGGACCATGTCAGGTGGTGTGTTTTGGGGTGTCTATGACCTTATTATGATTTTTGGCAGCCTCTCTGCTAATGGGTGGGGTTGTGTTCCTGTCTTGCTAGTTGTTTAGCATAGGGTGTCTAGCACTGTACCTTGCTGGTTGTTGAGTGGAGCTCGGTCTTAGCGTTGAGATGGAGATCTCTGGCAGCACTTTTGCCTTTTAATATTACGTGGAGCTGGGAAGTCTCTTGTGGACCAGTGTCCTGAACTCAGCTCTCCCACCTCAGAGGCACAGGCCTGACACCCAGCTGGAGCACCAAGACCCTGTCAGCCACACAGCTCACAAGAAAAGGGAGAAAAAGAAAAAGAAAGAAAGAAAAATAATAATAAAATAAAGTTATTAAAATTATAACAAAATATTAAAAATTAAAAAGTCATAAAAAAGAGAGAGCAACCAAACCAATAAACAAATCCACAAATGATAGCAAGCACTAAAAAGTATACTAAAAAAAAAAAAAAAAAAAATGACAAAACCCTAGGACAAATGGTAAAAGCAAAGCTATACAGACAAAATCACACAAAAGCATATACATACACACTCACAAAAAGAGAAAAAGGAAAAAAATTTATATATCTTTTGGGAAGTCTGAGGTCTTCTGCCAGCGTTTAGTAGGTGTTCTGTAGGGTTCGTTCCATGTGTAGATGTATTTCTGATGTATTTGGAGGGAGGAAGGTGATCTCCACGTCCTACTCTTCTGCCATCTTGAAGGTCCCAGAAAGTATTCTTAAAGCTTAGTTTGTCAAGTCTCAATAATATAAGTCTTTAGAATAATTTAAAAGCCTTAGTTACCATGACTCTGCTTTTTGTTGGTAATCAAATTCTTTCATGTCATGTGTACTTGTTCCTATTCCATATGTGTGATTTATTTGAAAGGCTCCTTTGCAGAGAAAATCCAGAATCCAGCTGTTGACTAAGACTTACATAGTAGTATTATTTTTAAACATAAGCATAAACTCACTGATCCAACATACCTCTGAAAAAACCCTTTTTCTCCATTTAACCTATGGAGAAACTAAGGGATATGAAATAAAGTACTATCTTCAATGTGACAAATTAGGACCAAAATTAAAATTAGAGTTTAACTGCTTCACGGAGTTAATGACCTTTTGATTGTATTGTTATTTTGAATTGCTAGCTTTTTTCTTTAAAAATATTATTCTTTAAACATCCTTATCCTTCTCCTTTGTTCTTCATTCATGTGAAATGTGTCCTAATAAAATGAGTATTTTCAACTAAAACTTTTTGTTTCACTTTTAACATCATGGGGTTTTACTTTCCCCTTAAAATTTTTTCCATTTTTATATATAGTACATTGAGAGAAACATCAGGTTTTAATCATACAGTGGTATAAAAATGTTTTAACTTGTTAATCAGACTTACTTGTCTTGTCACACATGATATCTTCATTTGCAGGTTTTGAAGTAGTCATTATTGCTGATATGATGATCATAGAAGTGAGAAGGAATTTTCCTGTCCTCATAGTTTTAACAGATGTCAAAATAATTTTATTTTAAATATAATATAGATTTTGAATTTACACCATCATTTATTGTTTTACTTACAATTTTTAAAATAAATTATTGGAATGTTTTATTAGAATCGTAGTAAATGTGACCCATTTTATTTGGACCTATTCATTTTGACTTTGCATTGTTTTCCCTTTGCTTTTTCATGTAATTTAATGTATTCTTTTACTTTTGTATGCTACCTTACTTGTGTCCTTTTTGGAATCAGTAAAGTAAATACCTCTCAAACCTATTGAGTTTATACCCAAAGGGCATAATATCTAGCTTGAAGTAGTGATAAAATAAGAAATAATTTACTTTGTAATTTTTCTGAGATGTGGTCATGGAGTTCTTTCAGTATCTATAGGACCTCCCCTCCCCCACTGTATACACACACTTCTGCTTCTTGAGTTGGAGGGAGGGCCTTTTAATATTTACCATTTAATAGAAATGAAAGCTTAGGTATAAATTAATTCCTAAAACTATAATACATGTTCAGTTATTGGTTTTTTGTTTTATTTTGTTTCGAGGGAACCCTTAAAGAATATGATCTAGTAGGAGGAGGAGGAGTCCTAGGTTCCATGGTTTTCTCTATGAGTGTGTCATCTTAGGTTACTTTATCTCTGTTAATTTTAACTAGCTTGTATATGAATTGGAGACACACCTTTTTAGCCTTTGCCAAGGTTTGGACCAAATTACATTTTGGGGGCGGTTCCTTTCAGCTCTAAGATTTATGATTTTGTGACTCTCTCATGGGTTGCATCAAATGAAAGGTTAATTTGAGGGAGAGTGTGACATCCTTGAAGAGGTTCTTCCGGGGGATAAAACTCTTCTTCTAACCCCTGCAGTATGACTGAAAACCTTCTCTTATGAGTGTTGGCAGTGTGACCCAACTGTAATCCAAGCTGCTATGGAGCTTTCCTTTTCACCCCTGGAGGCACCGAGCCTTAGATATTTTTTTCAAATTTAAGGTAATGAGAAGGAGGTCTTAATAAGCTGTTTTGCTTTGTTTAAATAATGCATCTGTTCTCCTTATTGAGGTGAACATTTCTTATTGGATTGATTCTATTTTTAAAAACACCATTTGAAAATGAATTGAGTTTAAAGGCCACACATATGCCTTACTTTGTAGAGAGAAGGAATAGAGTATATATATATGACAGAATTGGCATAAATCAAATTATTTTTCCCTTGATATCAGTAATAAAATTAGAATTATGTTCCCATACAAGAATTTTCTATCTTAACTTGACTGTATATTTTGGGTATATATATTAGGTATTACATATATATGTAGAGAGGTATATATTAGTATATAAAGAGAGTATAAATTGTCATGTAGATATAAAGTTATTTTAAGATAACTTCAAAGTAAATGTTGCTAAAAATATTTTGACCCTCAAATTCAACAAAATTTATGTTTGAGTCATGTCATTTAAGGAACATTTGTCTTATTGTGCATTTAATTCACTATTCCATCCCCTATTTGGAAATTAATCTTTTTGAATTTTCATACTCATTTAGCTCCATACTATCATCATGTTTCCATAGCCATGCAGATTTGTAATTCATAATCATTTAGTACATTATTGCTTAAAAATGTGATCTTCAGACCATACCTGGGAACTTGTTAGAAATGCAGAATCCTATGTCCTGCTTCAGACCTACTAAATCAAAAACCTCCTTTTAACAAGATTCCCAGGTGATTCTTATGCACGTTAAAGTTTGAGAAGCACTGATGTAGTACAGCTTACTTACAGCTCTTAAGCTGTGGAAATCATTCCTGGTTTGACTTCAGAACTGTGGTATCTGTTCCCTTAAATGGAATATAAATATTTGCTTGCTAATTAAAAGATCTTAAATTTTTTAGGATGTGTTCAGGTGTAGGGGTATATGTTTTCATTGTTACCGTAAGTTTCTACAACGTACATGCAAAATGTACCCTTACTCCATGTGTAATGAGACAGCTGAGATGCAAGTGAAAATTCCTCTGAGCTTTGCCATATGTGCAAATGAGAAATCCATGGTGTGCTATTGACTAATACATCAAGTTCAGTGAAAAGGATGTAACCATCTGCAAGCTCTGTGGCAAATTTGACATGGTAGTCATAATAGCAGATTATACAATGGGAAGTTTAATTCCCTTTGAGTACTTTCTAGAAACTTGGTGTAGGGCCAACATGGTTCTGCGGCTTTACTGAATACAACAGAAGTTGAAGACATTATCTAGTTCTAGAGGCACTTATATAATTAGCTAGTCCACTGTTTAACCATCAGCATTTCTTCCATAATTCTAGATTTGGCAAATGGAAATGTGTAGTGTGTAATAAATATCAGCTGCACTGTCCTACTACATCATCGCATACTGTTTCCTACTCTGAAATTATTTAATTTGCGTTACTTAAATACATATTTCCCCTGCTTTGTCAGTTCTGTGATTTTGAAATTATGTAGATGTTTCTAATAATTGTTAATACTAAGTATAATTTATATTATCTGTGATAACTTTTTCTTTGTCTATTAGGTTGAACCATGTTGCCATTTTTGTAGATCAAAGGCATATCAGTGATTTCATATGGTTCAACTTAGTGATAAAGAAAGTGTCGGTGCTCTAGTCTCTCATTTTTATCACACAGTCATGAGAAATGATTTTGTTGTAACCTACTTTTGCTTTTGTTGTTTTTGTTTGTTTTCTTTTAAAAGAAAATATACCTCTTAGGAAAACAACACCTTTACAAGAAATTAATGAATGTAAGAAACGTGGGACTGATAAAAATTTAATGATGAATTAGTAGCTCTATAAGTATAGTGGGTTTTTTTTTTCATTATCACACAGTATAAACATTACAAGATTTTCATTAATCTAACTTTTCTTCTATATGTGGTTGCAGTTCTCTTTTAGAAATCTTGTTTCTTTTTCACAACAGATTTTTTAAAATATAAGCTTAAATTATTTTAGAAAAAAAAGTAAAATGTATCAAACAAATTGGAAAAATTCAGTATAATTTTACAAGAACTAAAATGTAGTTACTAATATTTTTTGTTATTGTTGCTGACACTTCACTGTTTAAATCTTTAGTAATTAAACCAAACTAGTTTGATTATTAATAACTAAAGACCAAGTGTTTTGGCCATTTGCCAGCATTACCAGGGTGAAATAAAATGAACCACACAGTTATGAAAGGAAATAGATGCTATCTCTGGAGATGGTTTTATTAAGGACTACTAAGAAGATCATATTAAGAATGTGTATTTAATTTCATTAACTTCTTTGAATATGTTCATATAGTTGAAATCCCTCTTTATTAGCAGTCCCAACAGCAGTAATGCAATTTTTTAAATTGTATAGTTAGCAACCAAAGCAAAGGTAAAATGATAGTTCTCCAGGGGTGCATTTATTCACCTGCTAGGAGACTGCTTGATGAAGCATTTCTTAAAGGTGATTCAGTAACCTGTGAAATCTAGGGTGAGTTTCCAGATCTTTGTCATTCTGGGCTGAAAGTTAAGAATGTTAAAAAAAAAAAAAAAAAAAAAAAAAAAGTACCTGGATTATAAAGCAAACTGAAAGGTGGGGCTCTGGGGTGAAAGCCTGAAGTTCATACATCATAACAAGTAAATACCTTTTAAAATATAAACTGCGGAGCTTTCTTTGCATTTTGTTGTTACAAAGACAAATAATTGTGAATTCAGTGTGTGTTAAAACAACTTCTGTTACCACATTTTGGGTGTTTTATATTATATGTTATCAAGCTGTGTTTTTGTGTTTTATTTTAGCTTATTTGCACTAATCTTGATGAACTCAGGGAATTAATCACAAAAATCGAGAATGAACTCAAAGATCTGGAAAACAGTAGAAAAAAATCGGTAGGTGTTGATCCAAAAGTTCTATCTATTATTGTCAGCATTAAAATTTATTCCTGCTTTTTCCTAAAGCCTTTTTAAATCTTGTTGTCCTGAGTTACATAAAAATTTGCAATGAAAAATAGAAACATTGTTTCTTTTATTTCTCCTATGTGGTCTAGTTTTCATTTTTAATACACAAAAATGGTACTGGGGCAAGTAAATTAATTTTGTTTGCCTGGTTTATATCAGGTATAGTTTTAGATATTTCCCAGTGTACTGGTTGGTTGTTTTCTGACTGGTAGTTTTTTGGGTAGTGCTTACCTTATTATATATTATAATAATATAATTTTTCTTAATTAATTATATGCTTTTAATGGAAGTTTATTATTTAGTAACAAAATTTCAGTTAGCTCTGACATAAATAACATATGTAAATTGTTTAATCTTGCCCCAGATGTTTTTGATACATGCTTAACAATGTCTTTTTTAAGAACCTTTATCAGCTGAAGGTCTTTTTTTAACTTTCACTATACTAAATTCACAATTAATCTTTACCTTCACTTTTTACTGTTCTTGAGAGACTAGAGTATAAGGGGCATTATTTTTATTCACTCAACACTTGGTTAAACAATTATATTATTTATTAAATCAGTAATACCCATTTAACTGACATTTCTAATTGTGTTATAGATTTGAAACACAATTACATACCAATAAATAAATGGAGAAGGCTTTAAACATTGAAAAAAATCAATCACCATTAAAAAAAATCCCTTTGTTTTATGCCTTAAGAACATCGTGAAACCACTTTTAGGTCTTTGCTCAGAACCTGTTAATCTAGAATGATGTATGATAATAAGGTTAGTGATACAGCAAGCTTCATTCATATCAGCAGATTTGTTAAAGTCATTTTATATGCTGTTCAGAAAGAACATATTGGTAGCATTCTGAAGGAAGGAAATTAAAGTACCATAAAAGTACAACCTTCTGAGGTCATTTAATACAGAGGTAAAACAGCCTTAAGCATTTTGGAAGTCACTCATATGATACCCCTGAGAGTATCGCTATAATCTAAGAGATGGGATAATGTTCATACTGATAGCCATCAATTAAGAAAAAAACATGTTCAATACACATTGTTTACAATATATAATCTGAGAATGCAGAAGACTGTATATTTTACAATTATTTCCATTAAAAAAGGTTTGAATCCTTATTAGACTGTGAGGTTTTTTGTTTTGTTTTGAGTATATCAGCAATCTCTTCATATGGAATGAACCCCAAGTGTTGTTTTAAAACTTATCTCTGTGATGTATTTCTCAAACTATTAAAATATTTTTTCCTCAGCCAAAAGTGTTTTTTAATATATTTTGTATGTATTCTCATAAAGGACCGATTCTCTTCTTTAATAGGAAAGAATAGTCTTTTAATCAGGGTTTTATTTATAGTTTTTTTGCAGAAGCCATTTAGTCCATACTTCATGACTCTAAACAGAATTCTGTTAAGTAAATTTGCTAATTGGTTTTTATTAGCTGCAGTTAGACAGTAACATGCATTTTAATTTGTTCCCATATTATGAATTAGGGTTTTCTTCTTAAAGGATAATTTTAAGCATAATTGGCTTATATACTTATTTATAGTATGTATTGTAAGAGAAAAAGACTTTTGCAAGCATCCTTGAGTTTTTCTGTAAAGCCATCCACGTCACTTCCATTGGTGGTATGAGATATAAACATATTGCCTTCCTTCACAGGAACAAGTATAAGAGTAAAAACATAAACTACAAATATTTGACTCTATAGTCCTTGGGGACATGTTTATCAGAAAATTTTAGGTTATGTATGGGTTTTACCTGATTAAATTTTGTCTCTAAATTTTTAACTTGTCCATGACCCTTAATATTTGCATATTAGTTTTAAAATATGTTTTCTGCTCTTCAAGAAATAGAAATTCTTGGAACTGTACTTAGTGGGGATAATGTTATTGAGATTACCAGTATACAGGCTATAATTACATGACTAAAAAACTGTTTTCATGAACAACTTATCTCAATCAATGAAATGGCCACACAGCATAAAGGGAATAATAGAAGTTTGCATCTCGGTGCCATTCCTTATTTTTTTTACAAAAGCTGATACTGAGTGTGATAAATGTTAGTTAGTTCACTTTATTGAATTTTTATGTTAGTATTGGAGAATACCAGTTTATTTGTCTGTCATCATTTGGGAATAAGGGGTTCCACTTAACTGAATTTTCTAGGAAGCTGAAACCTAAACCTTCAGTACTAAATTTCAGTACTAAAATTCTTCCTTTAATCATTGAATGAAAAAATTTCCCTGTCTCCTTTATAGTGAACATAATTTAATACTTTCTTGATGACTCAGGGATCATTATCCATAATTGTACTGATACCCTAAAAATCTATTGTTGTCAGTTACTCTAAACATTCACCAATAGGCCTTTAGATTATTTATTTTGAAGGTTTTTGTCTGCTTGTTTTTTTGCTTTTGTTCTGTCTGTTCCTTGTCAACCTGTCATTTCTTATGTGTGTCCACGTACTCGCCCTAGCTGATATACTATTGCTTACAAAGCAAGTATCCGTATTATTAGAATTAGGCTCATAGTAAGGACCTGAGGAATTTTATTAATGAAATATATGAACTTGGTAATAGTGAGAGCCATTTTGCTTATTCCATGCCTGGTGAGCTTCCTTCACTATTGCCAGACAAACAAAATATTAATATTGATCTTCATGAGAGGATATCACTGTAATAGTGTTTAGAGTCAAAACAATTCTATTGGGTGGGCTAAAAAGTGCCTTCGGTTTTTTTAAGTAAAAATAAAAGACACATTTTTCATTTTCACCAAGAACTTTATTGAACAGCATATTCACCCTTTTGTTCCACTACCTTCTGCCATTTTTCAGGCAACTTCATAGTTCCTGAAAAACTTTTTATCTTTTTGAGCAAAGAACTGTTCCAGGTAACTTTTACAGTCTTCTGGGGAATTGAAATTTTTTCCATTAATAGAATTTCTTAAAGACCGAAATAAATGGAAATGTAAAGATGCAATGTCTGGTGAATACAGCAGATGAATTAGAACTTCCCAGCCAAGCTGTAACAGCTTTGCCTGGTCATCAAAGAAACATGCGGTCCTGCATTATCCTTATGGAAGATTATGCATTTTCTATTGACTAATTCTGGATGCTTTTCAGCGAGTGCTGCTTTCACTTGGTGTAATTGGGAGCAGTACTTGTTGGAGTTAATTGTTTGGCTTTCTAGAATGAGTTCATAATAGAGGACTCCCTTCCAATCCCACTATATACACAACATCACCTTCTTTGGATGAAGACCGGCCTTTGGTGTGGTTGGTGGTGGTTCATTTTGCTTGCCCCACGATCTCTTCCATTCCACTTTATTATACAGTATCCACTTTTCATCGCAGGTCACAATTTGTTTTAAAAACGGAACATTTTCATTACATTTCAGTAGAGAATCGCATGTAGAAATATGGTCAAGAAAGTTTTTTGCGTAACTTATGTGGAACCCAAACATCAAAACAATTCACGTAACCAAGCTGATGCAAATAATTTTCAACGCTTGATTTGGATATTTTAAGTATGTCAGCTATTTCCTGCGTAGTATAATGTTGATCTCAATTATTGTTTCAATTTGATTGCTGTCAACTTCAACTGGTCTACCTGACCATGGAGCATCGTCCAGTGAGAAATCTACAGCACAAAACTTTGCAAACCACTTTTGACATGTTTGATCAGTCACAGCACCTTCTCCATACACTGTACAAATCTTTTTGTGCGTTTCAGTTGCATTTTTACCTTTCTTGAAATAATAAAGCATAATATGCTGAAAATGTTGCTTTTTTCTTCCATCTTCAATATTAAAATGGCTGTCTTTTTTAAATGCACACTGATATGACAGCTGTCACATGTAATCTAACAAAATTGTTTCAAATGAAGTTAAAGACAACTAAGTGCCACTAGAGCCATCTTACAGAAAAAAAATCAAATGAACCTTTTGGCCCACCCAATATTATTCATCATCAGCTTTCAGATCTACGATGGCTTCAGTAACAAGGAAGACATATTCCATATAAACATTTGGTTGTCACAAATGCCCTTACTAAAGATAGAAATTACATATGTGATAGAGGATTTAATGTGGATTCATTTAAAAACCTGGCTGCTTTGGGGAGCTCCTCTGCAGGGCCTTTCTAGATAGTTTTTCCTACCAAAGCAACAAGGAAGAATTACCCCATTTCCTCATCCAGGTCAACGTTCCATTAAAAAAGCTTTCTTAATCTCTTAGAGGTTTTGCCATTGAGCTACTCATTGTACTGGAAGATTTACAATCTTTTAAAATCTAGATTGTTTACTTATTCTTGCAAGACAAAATAATTTAAATTTATTATACAATAATAGCACTTATCTTGCCTAACCAAAAGCTGTGCATTAGCTAGATCAAACATTAGAGAAATCAGAAGCTTAGATCAGAGGTAGTGACACCCTAGTTTTTGGTCACAGAGTTTTGTAAAAGCCGGTGGTTATCAGTGAGTAATGTTTCTGCCCACCCCACCCCTGCCCACCGCTGCTATGAGACTTTGGCAACGTCTGAAGACATTTTTGATTCACATAGTTGAAGAGGTGGTACTGGCACTTAATGGATAGAGGCCAGCCGTGCTGCTAAAAATATTCTACATTGTAATGATCCTACAGTGCACCTGACAGCCCCGCACAGTTATCTGTCTTCAGATGTCAGTTGTGCAGAGATTGCAGAACCCTGGCATATGCCTGTTTTTGCTCAGGGCCCTAGTCTCTCATAATAAGTTGCTGCTGCCAGCTTATTATGGGGAGAAAACAAGTTGATGTTTTGACACTTAGGTAGAAATCAGTGAAATTATATGCCAGATTCCATGATTGAGACCATTTTATCATATCAAATATTTCTAATTAAGACTTGTATTTGATGGAACTTGTGAATGTCACTATTAACCTTTACCCTTTATGATTCTCTCAGATCGTTAAAAGATCCATCTCAGCTGTCTGCAGTCCATTATGATTTATGGCCTCTTTTCAGTATGGTCACCATTTACCTTTTACCTTCATTATAGGAAATGAAGTTATAAATTGGTTGTATTTTCTTTGTTCATTTTTTAAAATATGAGGGAAAACACTCTTAAAAAGTGAAGATATAGTAAGAAATAATACACAGGTAAGTGGTAAAATATAGTCAAATTATATATAAAATTCACTTATATGAATTTATATGAACCCCTAAATCATAGTTGCATATGGTAAAAGCTTGATATAAGGCAGAGAAATTATTATACATTAATCTTATTTTCTAACACCTGTAACAAAGAAATTTTACTCTATTATAGTGTAGGATTATGGGATTTTTCCCTCTTCTCTCCATATCCCATTTGCTCACAGTGAAGCATCAAATCAAAATTATTTTATAGCCATCTATTTAGAGTAAAAAGTCTACTCTACTACAGTATAAGGAACTTTAGATACATTCAGAATCCTGAATATGCCCTAATTAACTTACTTAATGACTTTAGTTGTAGATATGGTTGCATCAATATCTAAATTGTCTTTAAATTAGTTTTATTTAAGTTTTTGGCAATTACATCATTGTGTATCTTGTTTTCTTATTCTAGATCTTTTGATATGGTTAACAAAACTGAAAACTAACTCATCTGTGGGGGGAAAAACACTCTGTCTTTAAATTGTCATAGTTAAAGCTTTCAAAAAATTAAAATAACCTTTTGGAAACAAATAAAATAAATAAGTTTCTTTACCTGTCATATTCTAGTCTTATTCATTAGGCAAATACTTCCTCATTGTTTTCTGTGTACTATTCGTAATACCAAGGAACTTGGTTGAAATTCAGAGACTAAAACAAAGTCCTCATCCTCAAGGAATTCACTTTAGAGCTTAAGGTTTTTATTGCCAATCCTAGGGATAAATTTTTAATTTTAATCAGGATTGGTTGCGCTAACTCCTGTCCTTTTATAAAAGACTTAATCTTTTATTTTCAAGCCATTTTTTAAATTCAGAGATCACCAGACACCCTAGACACTTGCTTTACTTCCCTTAATGACATGTTAATATATTATTTGGGAGTAGGACTTTATGGAATTTATGAAGAATCAAATATTAACTGACATGTTCAAAATAATATTAAGAAAAGAGAACTAGATGACAGGAAACATGAACCAGAACAATAGCTGGCTGGTAAGACAAAACTTCAATTGACTGTAGTCACTGAATTATCTGAAAATGCATTATCCTCATTTATTTATGGTAAGTCTTGCTTTGGGGCATTCTTTTTGACATTTAATAACTACTCTACTCAACTCAGAACTAGATTTTAACTCTTGTTAATAGTGCTCACTGTTTCAACTTACTGCAATGTGGCATAGTCTGTTATCCCATCAGGGAAACTTTCTTAAAAACAATATTTGAACACCTCTTTTCTTCTAATAAAAGTTCCAATTAAAAGGGAAAACTGTTGTTTCGTATTTTTACATCAGCCAGAGAATTAATGCTGCGTGTTCCCAGCATGGAGTGAGTTTCAAGGAAAAATTGAACTAGGTGACAGCTCCTTCTATAATTAGAACTTCATAGTGTGGCTTTTATTATTTGCCTTAAACTCTTTTGAATTACATATCACATACATGTATTCAAATGTAAGTAAAAAATGCCAAATATTTTTCAAAGCCCCAAGTAAATTTGTATTATTTTCTATTTAATAGTTACTCTACTGCCTTTCAGTGGCAGGAGTTCTGGAAAATTGAATTTAAATCCTTGAGGTGCTGAAGACCAAAAAATGAGCTTCACATCATTCTCTCTTTTTATATTACAGAAGATATCAAAATCTTTGGAAAGCCTCTAAAATTTAAAGATAGGGTAGTTTAACCTTTTGTGAACTAGGGAAGAATACCATCCAAAAAATGGAGAAGATTGAACAGTAATAGAACTTTCCTACCATCTTACCAGACTCTGTAAAAAAGGTAAAAATTATACATTATATATGGAAGGAAAATTAATCCCATATCTACCAAAGAATAAAAAGGAGTCTAAATAGAAGGCCCAGAGTCCACATGTGGATCTCTAGCTCTTTAAAATAGAAAAAAAAATCCTTGCATGGAACCAGTTTCTTTTAATGAAGATACGGTGCTAACTAGTTGTAGCAGGTGCTTTTAATTAGGACAAGGCCATTTAAGGCAGATTTAGTGGCAGTAGCATGAAATGCTAATAGACAATTGAGAAAAAAACCTACAAAAGCAGATTTTAGGAGTCCAAAACTATTAGTAATCAATAACCACTTAATATAGGAACATAGGTTATAGCCCTGTAAACCCTGCAGTCACTGCCTTAAAATATGAAACAATAACTTGTTCAAAATGATGATCCGAGTCATCAAGAGTTAAATTATATTCATTGTATACTCAGAAAATCTGGAAGACATATTTTAGGAACGTTTTTATCAATTTTTTAAAAATCTTTTGCAGCTAAGTAGAAAATCTCAGTAAGCTAAGAAATTTACCTCTATAGTTTGAATACTTATTGTGGGCCTGCTCTCTGCTAGGCATTGTGATGGAGCCTGAGAAAGTAAAAATAAGTAGGATACTGACCTGCTTTTAAGATACTCCCAGTCTTAATTTCACTTACATGGATCTTTTTATGCTCTGATGATACCATATGTAACATTACTTAGTGATTCAGATTGTGCAGTGAATTGCTTGAGAACCCACCTTTCTGATATCAGGTATAGATTTGATAAAATTTTATTAACTTCTTTGTTACCACCAATTTACTAAAAAGAATCAAATTCAGTTACTTACCCAATAGTTAATTTCTAGTTCAGGATTTTTTCTTCTTTGAAAATGGTTACATACCATCAGTTACATACATATTGTTAGATTTTCTTCCCCAGTAATAGTAACTATCTCACTGGGAATGTAATCTGTCCACCCTCTCTACAAAGTCAAATGACACTGAAACTTTCAATATTATCACTCATGCGGTTGTTTGTCTTCATGCTTTCTAGTTAAATGCTAACTTAGAAATATAATGGAATTGTTGTACATGCTGTGAAATGTAGGATATCTTTAAAATAAAGTACAAATGCTTTCCTTTTCTATTGAATTAGTCTTAAGAGAAAATGGGTGAGAGTACCTAAAGAGAAAATACTAGTATATGATAGGATAGTTCATATTAGAACCTCTGGTAGTGTGAAAATACTCTTTAACTTTTTACATATTAATATGCAAACATTTCACTGTACTGTCTAACTAGTACTTTTTCAAGGGACTGTATACCAACAAGATGAATGCAGTGTTTTACCCCAAAACTGTGAATATGCAGGAATATACTAATATAGTAGTAATTTCTTTAGGTGAGCAATAAGAAAAAAAAAAGTAAATACTTATTACCTTTTAACTTAATATTACTTAGACTAAGGAGAATGCCAAATAGATTATTAACATGCTTAAATATAGTTAATTTGATTTGTGCTGTGTTTTTATACATATGCATTTAAATTATTTGTAACCTACCTTTGGATATTGCTAGTGATTTTAAATGAGACATCTTTGCAGACAAATCCATTTGGCTTTTCTAAAAGTTATTTGAATTTTATTTGAAAAGCATGATGTATTATTATCTAATCCCTTTCCACCATGTGATTTATGTCTATGACAAGAACCAAAAAATGTTTTGTCATATGATCCCTGTTTCTGTGCTATAACAACATATTTGTAAGTAAAAGCATGTAGAAAAAGAGCATTGATGCCTTTTTCATATATATTATGTTTCGTACATAAGAATTATCTTTTTTATCATCTTCACAATAGTACCCTTTCCATTTAAAAAAGCATTCTTGGGCTTCCCTGGTGGCGCAGTGGTTGAGAGTCTCCCTGCCGATGCAGGGGACACGGGTTCGTGCCCCGTTCCGGGAGGATCCCACATGCCGCGGAGCGGCTGGGCCCGTGAGCCATGGCCGCTGAGCCTGCGCGTCCAGAGCCTGTGCTCCGCGACGGGAGAGGCCACAGCAGTGAGAGGCCCGCGTACCGCAAAAAAAAAAAAGCATTCTTTGCATATTTATATGTGATGTTAATCTTTTCTTCATATAACTGTTGATACCTATTTTGTTTAGATATAATGTTATAAGAAAATCAATATAAGTAACAGAATGATTTGTGTAAACAAATTACTTTCACCTAAGTTTAATATTGAAAGCATCTAAACTTATTAAAATGTGCAAAAGATCCATGGTAATGAGATATATAATAAACCTGGAATTTATTTGTTTTCCTCTTTTCTTCCTTCTAGATGTTCAGTGTCCCCAGCATCAGTAGATTGCCAACTCCCTCTCCTTGCAACACCCCAGCCAGCATTATGCTGGTGCTGTCATACCCGATTACTGCAGCAGAATGGAGTTTTTCTTTAGTTGTAAGGTAAGTTTCCCTCCCCACTTAATTTCACACACATAGACTCAGCTTTCCATTTTACAATATTGTGTAGTTTTGTAAGTTTTTTAAAAGTTTCTTTTCTCTTATGGTTCCTTAGGTTATTAACCTATCACATTCAAAAACTTATAAAACTGCATAATATAATAAAGGACTTATCTTGTGGCCGTAGACCAGCTCCTTATTGTAGTAATCCCTATGAGGTTATAAAACCTTTAGTGTTTGACAGTGGGGCATCTCATGGAAAGGGAACTGGCAATCTGCAGCTGCTGTGGACATTGGCTGAGAAAGTATTGAAAGGTAAGCCTCAAATTTAGACCATATTGTATACCTTTGGTTCCGTGGTGTATGTTTGAATTCATACTTTATTTTATGTTAAATTTCATAGTAAATTTATAAAAGAAAAATATATTACTCTCTTCTTTTCAAAGTGACCTTCAGTAAATATTTGAATTATTAAGTTCACATAACGGATAGGGATTACTTTAGAAAAACATTTTTGTCCAGGAAAATAGTGAGAATTCTAATACTAAAAATTGTTCATTTATCCCCATACTCACATACCTGTTTATAAAGAAAAGTCAGCACTAAATTTATATATGTAAAGCTTATTAAATGTATTTTTTATTAGAGAAACAATTATAACACTGTTCTACAAATAACCATTTACTTAATCTTTCTTTCTTTGATTCTGTATTGATCAGTGCAGATAAAGACTGTAAGAGCCTTTCTGATTTTCATTATATCCATATTCTCTCTCTTATTTGTTTGAAGATGGGGAACTTGCTGTTTTCCTTGTTTTTTTTAATTCACTTTTAAACTTTAGATCACCATAGTTTTAAGTACTACTGTAATTAAACAAATGAAACAAAGTAAATTTTAGAGATTTTAATGTTTGCATTACAGAGCTACCTACATGTAATTATAGGAACTTACACAGTACAGTCTCTTTTCTTTAGGAATTGTCTATGTGTAGCCCATGAGAGATGGCATTGTGTAGTGGAAGGAAAGTGGATTTTAGTATTCGGGAGATCTAGAATTCTAAAGTCTTCTTCCACCTACAAGTACTTCTCTGTTTACTTTAGACACTTTCCTTCTGTAAAATTATGTCCTCTGAGTTCCCTTTTAGCTTTAATAATTTCATCGTAGAAGAAACATGATAGTTTTTCCTTTATCTGTGTATATAAATAAAGTTGATCAGTCAGGAAAGCTATTGCTAATGATCTGATTTAAAGTTCAGGAAATATTTTGTTTGATTTTAAATAGATTTTTATATTAGATCCAAGTTAAGGCAGATTATTACCATTTGACTAACTTCATTTAAAAATTCATAACTTCTCTACGTTAGTTCCATTGTATACTGTGACACTCGTTGAGACCAGCACTAGGTAGAAAGGGACATATTATTTTATTTCCATTTGGATTGTATTGACCAAAGAAATAATAAATGAAAGAAGCAGTATGAGTTTCTCTTTTACTGTCAAGTGATTAAATTACCTTACTACCTCAAACACCAGTCCTGGAGCAGTGATTCTGAACTTTTTTAGACCTATGCCACCTTTTGATAGATGACACACATACCCCATGGCAGGTATAGGGATGCCCTTTGTTGAGGTCATCGTATCCTTTATATGTATCTTCTAGTCAAAACATTTTATCAGGGCTTCCCTGGTGGCACAGTGGTTGAGAGTCCGCCTGCCGATGCAGGGGACGCGGGTTCGTGCCCCGGTCCGGGAAGATCCCACATGCCGCGGAGTGGCTGGGCCCGTGAGCCATGGCCGCTGAGCCTGCGTGTCCGGAGCCTGTGCTCCGCAACGCGAGAGGCTACAACAGTGAGAGGCCCGCGTACCGAAAAAAAAAAAAAAAAAAAAAATTTTATCAGCCTTTACTTTCTATAATTTGTGTTATGAAAATAATAAACTTTTTGTTTGTTTTTCAAATACAGAATGATTAGATAGGCGTTTTCAAATATAAATGAGATATCATACCATCACTACCCCAAGTTGAGAATATGCAGTATAAAGAAGGGGAAGAAGGCCAAAAAACATAAAGTTGAAGGCCTTAGACATTTACAAACAGGTCAGTGGGTAAAACAGAGTTATATGGAAGTTAGGACTCTATTCTCTGATTGATTTATATGACCCCTCCTGTTCAGTAGTATATTTTCTGGGCATTGGATTAATTAAAATTTAGTAACCAAAATAAAATCAAAAGGTAAAATTTTCCTAATACTTTTAAAACTATTTCCTATAAAAATTAATGTTGTAATTTAGTAGAGACACAAACAGAGTTGATAAATGGCTTTAAGTGGTATCCAGTTACACAGTCTCTCCTTCCCGTGCTTCATCTACCTGGTCCTAAAGGTCCCATAACACTGATAGTTCTGTATTCCCTACCCCATCACCACCACACTAATCCATACAGCCACAGTACTGCCCAGGTTAACTCTGCATCTGTAATTCTTCCTCATGTAACTCCCAGTTAATAAGGAATTCAGCATGCCTGGCGCCCCCTAATCCTTTAATGCTTTTCCAGTTAATTATACCATGAAGAGAATATTCTCCCCACCTTCATACCTTACCTCTTTCTGCTCTCTTTAGCTTAGGAAAAGTTTATTTCCACTGTCACCATTTCATTTTTGAGCCAAATAGAAGTTGATATGTAGAAAAAAATAATGTTGTTGATATGCCTTGTTAAAGGGAAAAATCTCTATCTACTATTTTCTATTTTTTATTGAAACAAAATCTTGCCTCATTCTGAAGGATTTAGGGTAGCTGTTACCTGCCTTTTCATCTTCCTCAAATAGCTTTCCATAGATGAAAGTTTTTTCTTGCTCAGTTTTATTATTTATAATCTAATAGTTTGTTTTCATGGGTTAGAATATGCACTTTATACTATCTCATAACATTTCTTTGAGAAAAATAAACTTTTGAGGTATAACTCATTGTTAGTTGGGTCCTTTTAGAATGCTTTTGACAAGATGGAAAGTCTCTTCAGGTTAGTATATTATATGAAATAAAAGTTACTTTTCTTGAAATTTTTTCACAATACTATAATTTGTTACGCCACTGAGAAGACACAAAAATTAGTCAGTGAGCCTAGGTTCCGTATTCATTATGAGCACATGCGCATATAATCTCACCTCTTCCTACTCTTCTAATGAACAATTTTCCTTCTGAAGTATAAAAAGCTCAGTTAGAAATGTTGTTTATTTTTATGTGCATAAACGTTGTGTTGGTTTAAAGCACAAAATTTTCAGGAGTAGGAAATGCACTGTTATTGATCACTTAGTTTTGTATGTGTCTAAAATTTCCATGACAAAAGGAAAAGTTTTAGATATATATAAAGTTGGGAAATTTATGCACAGATTTTAGAATATGCTTTGCTCTAGGGAGTGGTTATTTTTCTGCTTTAATGTTTTACTTATATGCAAATTGACTCAGAGTTCCTGTGGGGTGAAATCTAATTTTATACAGGTTAAATGTGATCTGTAACATATATAGTTGTGTGCCTTTTGTTATAAAAGAAATAAAATGAGTGGACTATATGGTATGTAAATTATATCTCAAAGCTGTTACCAAGTAAAAAAGAAATACAACTTGGTTATATAACAGTAAGGGACTATAGTGATGGTGGTGCTGGTGATGTGGATAGCTGGTGTTCACTAACATTGTGGAGAAGAGGGGGGTTGGCTACCTAAAGTTATACCTTCTGTAATCTTACTGTCCCTATGGTATTCAAATAATTTTATGGGTGCTGATGAAATGTATCTTTACTAGAGGTTTTATAACCTGTGTCAGATTGAATTTATGTAATACAGTTTTTAAGAGGCAGTGATGTAATTAGTTCTAAAGAACTTGGACTTCACCAATAGGCAGATCTGGGTTCAAGTCAGAGAACCTTAAACAAGTCATTTAATCTCTCTGAGTCTTAGTTTCATCATTTGTTAAGTAAGACTAAAATTGCACACACTTTAGAGGGCTTTTATAACTGCTAGTATACGTGAACTCTCATGTTCACTCGATCTCTCTCTCCCTCCCTTCCTCCCTCCCTCTCAGTCTGTCTCTCTCTCTCTGTTTCTTTCTCTCCAAGTATGAATGAAATACTTAGGATAATACTTAGCAAATGGAGGGCATGTCAGAAATTAACCGTTAGTATAGCATGATAGTATTGAAAATGGTGACCAGTTGTTTGCTTTTCTGTGCTGGAAACATTTTTAAATAAAATAATTGTAAAATTTCCTAAGAAAGTTTGTTAAGACAGCTTTTGAATAGGATAACAATTCAGGCTTTCTCTCTTTTTTTCCCCACTGTTTTGGAAAAATTACAGAAACTTTACAGATGTGAGCAATGTCATTTACATAGTTATATAAATGTTTGTATCTTTACATGTGTTTTAATGATTTATAAAAATGTTTATAATTGACCCAATTAAAAACTTTAAAAAGATTTTTATCTCCTGGTTTAATTAAATGGGTTTTAGATTTCTCCTGTAGACTTGAGAATCTTTAAAGTATATCAAAGAAGATTTATTATAGGATATTTTCCTCCTTGCTGCAACCTTCTGAAGAAGAGATATGTACTTATTTGATGGGTATTGGCATTTTGTTTTGTTTTTTGCTCAGAAAATAAGTCTTGGAGTTTACTTCTGGATTAAGTCTAAGGAATTTACTTTTAAAATTGTGTTTTTTAGGGCAAATGGTATCATCGGAGGCAAGCTGTAAAAGAATTGCATAGTACATTGATACGTCTTTTAAATGAATTGCTGCCATGGGAACCAAAGTTAATGAAAGCTTTTCAAAGAAACAGGTAAATCAAGCTTTATTATCTTTTTTAAGCCTCTTACTTTATGATTATGGAGGGTGTCCTGATATCATTTAGTATAGTTTTCCACTGATTTGTAATTCAGATATTTTTGAGTACCTACTGTGTACAAGGTACCTCCTAAGCCCTGACAAAGTACTGTTGATTAAACAAAACTCTTACTGTGTGGTTTATATTCTTTTTTCTCCCCCATTTTTTTTTCATTGTGGTAAAATGCACAAATAAAATTTACCATCTTAACTAGTTTTAAGTGTACTGTACTGTTCGGTGATATTAAATACATTCATGATGTTGTGTCACTGTTACCCCATCCATCTCCAGAACTGCATCTTGTGAAACTGAAACGCTATACCTGTTAAACGATAACTCCCCATTCCCCCCTTCCCCCATCCCATGGCAACCACCATTCTACTTTCTGTGTCTATGATTTTGACTAAGTACCTCATATAGTACAAAATATTTGTCTTTTTGTGACTGGCTTTATTTCACCTAGCATAATGTTCTCAGAGTTCATCCATATTGCAGCATATGTCAGAAGTTACTTCCTTTTAAAGGCTGAATAATATTGCATTTTATGCATATACCACATTGTGCTTATCCATACATCTGTAAAGGGCATTTGGGAGGTTTTAGCTATTATGAATATGCTGCTATGAACATGGGTGTACAAATATCCAAGACCCTGCTTTCAAATTTTGGGGTGTATACCTAGAAGAGGAATATGGTGATTCTACTTTTAATTTTTTGAGGAACTACCATCCTGTTTTCTACAGTGACCATACAATTTTACATTCCCACCAACAGTTAAAAGAGTTCCAGCTTCCACATCCTCACCAACATTTGTTATTTTCTTTTTTTTTAATTGCCATCCTAATGAATATGAGGTGGTATATCATTGTAGTTTGGATTTGCATTTCCTTAATGATTAGTGAAATTGAATGTTTTTTTATGTGCTTATGGCAATTTATATATCTTTGGAGAAATGTTTAGAGATTTTTTTGATTATTGATTCAATTTCCTTACTAGTTATAAGTCTATTCAGACAGACAAACTCAAATGTCAGATGGTGATAAGTGCTGTGAAGAAAAACAAAGCAGGTTAAGGGGAATAAGAAGTGCTTAGTTTGGATGGGATAATGATTGCTCATTTACCAGGGTGTTGGGGAACGCTTCCCTGATGAGTTGATGTTTGGAAAGAGACCTGAAGGAAATAGGGGAGAGAGCCAAGTGGATATCTAAGAGAAAAGAAGATGTAGAAGCCCTAAGGTTAAAAGCATGATTGACATTTATAGGAAATGCAAAGGAGCAAGAATAACCAGAGCTGAATGAGTGAGAAGGAAAGTGGTAGGAGTCAAGAGTCAGAGAAGTATAGGGAAAGGTAGCTAGATCATGTACATGTTTAAGGATTTTGGCTTTTACTCTGAGATGAGAAGCCATTGAAGAGCTTTAAACAGAGGAAGTACATGATCTAGCTTATGTTTTAAAGCACTCGCTCTGCCTGTTCTGTTGAGATAGTGTAGTGTGGGATGATGATAAAGGCAGGGAAATCAGTTACACTATAGTAGTAGTCCAGGCAAAAAATGATAGTGGCTTGGGCCATGATAGTAGCAATGCAGACGGCAAGGAGTGCTTGGATTCTGGATAAATCTTGACAGTAGGACTGGTAGAATTTCCTTAAGACTTGCATATGGAGTGTCAGAAAAAATGAGGAGAAAAAGATGGTGCCTAATATTTTTTATCTAAACAACTGGAATAATGCAATTGCCATTAGCTGAGATAGGGGAAACAAGTAGTTTTGGGGAGGCGGTGGATTCAGGAGTTTGGATTTCAACATGTTAAGTTTGATATGCCTTTCAGATGTCTAATTGGAGTTACTGAGTAGGCAGTTTAGCATATGAGTCCCAGTTAAAGGGAGTAAGCCATGCTGGAGGTATAAATTTGGGGGTTGTCAGGATATAGATTATATTTAAGCTGTGAGATGGTAGAAATCACCTAGTATATGAGCATAAATAAGAGAGACTGAACCCTAGGACATTCCAACAGTTAGAGGTGATGGAGATGGCAGGACTCTGCAGAACTGACTGAGAAGGAGTATTCAAGGTAGGAGCGTAACCAAGAGTGGTGTCTTAGAAACCAGGTAAAGAAGATGTTTTAAAAAGGAGGCTGCTCATGATGGATTGAGGAAGATGAGGACGAGAATTCGTTGTTAAATTTGGCAATATCATTGATGACCTTAATGAGCTGTGTTGATAGAGATGTGGGTAAAAGTCTAGGAGTCTGTTCAAGAGAATTAGGGGTGAGGAAGTAGAGTTTTTCTGTAAAAGTAGAGCAGAGAAATAGGGCAGTACCTGGAAGGACAAGTTGGAGTCAAGTTGGGTCATTTGTTTTTATTAATGGGAGAAATAACATGTTTGTATACTGGTGGAAATGATTGAATAGAGAGGCAAAAATGAACTCAGACAATGGAACGGACGTTTGGTTGAGTGAGATTCTTGAGTAGGTGAGAGAAGATGCGTAAGTTGGAAGGGTTAGCTTAGATAGGAAGATGGAGCATATGAGTACAGATGAATGTCTTAAGTTGCAGACGAGGTGTGAGCATATGAGAGTTCTTGTCTGATTGCTTCCATTTTCCCTGAAATAGGGAGCAAAGTCATTAGCTGAGGTGAGAAGACTGAGAAGGGAGGAACTTTATACTACCCCCATATAGATATTTCTAAAATGAAATTAAGTTTACAGTTATCCTTTGGTAACCCACTCTAGTATCTTACAGCCCTCATCTGCTCTATAAAACCCTTAAGCAATTATTGAAAGATAAATAAATTGAGAGTAATTATTAACTAACATTTTTGAATATTTATATGCCAGACAAACTATGAAGTAAATGCTATTATTATCCTCATTGTACAAATAAGTAAACTGATGCTTAGAAAGTTTAAGGAACTTGTCCAAAGTCCTACAACTGTTAAGTGACAGAGGTGAGATTTAAACTCCAATATGCACACATAGGAATTTTTTTTTTTATGTGGACCATTTTCAAGGTCTTTATTGAATTTGTTACAACATTGCTTCTGTTTTATGTTTTGGCTTTTTGGCCACGAGGCATGTGGGATCCTAGCTCCCTGACCAGGGATCGAAGCCCATACCCCCTGCATTGGAAGGCGAAGTCCTAACCACTGGACTGCCACAGAAGTCCCACACAGATAGGAATTTGTAGCAAAAGTAAATTGGAGAATGTATGTTCAGATTTTTTTTAAGCAAACAAAAATAAATAAAAGGTAAAAGTAAAATAGAGAAACTCAGTTGAAATCAAATGAATAATAAAGGATCTCTAAAATATCATGTAATCATTTGGAAATGTTTCTATCTCTCTTAGTGTTATAGAAACATATGTATTATGTTTTTATGTGAAAAGGATCTCTGAAAGATCACTTTTCAGCTTTGTTTCCCTATGCTTAATTAAAAAAAAATAATTTCTAGTGAGACCCAAAGGTTTAGGTATGATTGCTCTCAGGATTAAATGATGGATTGTTTTTGTTTGTTACTCTATATAATAGTCAAAAATAATACATACTGTTTCTTAGAACTTTTTGATTAACTCTTTTAAATGACCTTTTAAACTATATTATAATCAGCAATTTTAAGACTATCTCAAATCTATTTCTGTCAGTGCAGCTAGAAAAAAAATTACCTTTTTCGCATTTAATAGGTCTAACAGCAGCCTTTAGAAAGACAAATACGTGTATGTTCGAACACTTTATTCTGAAATTGCAGATATAATTTTTTTAAGTTTCTTATGCCTACACCCTGTGTTTTGTCTTCTTGAATAATAGTCATTGGCATCTTAGACACACTTGGTTAAAACATAGGTCTAGTGACTTAATTGAAAATACTAAAATATAGCTTAAAATGTTAGAAGGTACTTTAGCTTCCAAGAGTTCAATACGTACATATTGTTTGTTGTGTCGAATATTTTTCTTCAGGAGTCGCCTAAAGAAAGATTATGATGATTTCAGAAGACAGCCTGATCACGATAAATTTACTGGAGAACTGTGGACTGCTGAAGAAGGTGAAGGAGATCCTGGAAAAGAATCTCCAGAAGTAGAAGTCAATAGCAAGTCTGTAGACACCACAGAACCTCTAGATATCCTGGAGAAGGATCATTTTGATTCAGGTAGGCGTTCAAACTTTCTTTAAATCAACACTAAAAGCACAAAGAGAAATTTTAGTATCTTTTGTGGAGATAAAGGATAATCTGGTTAATGAAGTTCATTGATTGGGGAAATCTGTTATGTTTGAAGGTGTACTAATGTCTCATTAAAGGTTCTTTGGAGTCATTATTACTGTTGCAGGAGTTTCTGGAGTCAGTGCCCGACTCCAAACTGTAGGCATGTTATTGCTCATTACAGACCACACATCATTGATATGCAGTCCCTCTGAAATAGGTTTAGCCTCTTCTTTTTATTATTATTAATTTTGAAGCACTATTTCTGATGTTTGCTTTAAATGGAACTTGTCAAGTCCCTAATAATTTTGAAGATTTTTTTTTTTTTATGAGGAATGATCAAGGTTGATGGCCTAATAAGACCAGAGTGGACACCTCATTCTTATAAGGAGGCTGGATTAGATGATCTGTAATTCATTTCAACTTATCAGATTATTTTATTCTATATAGCTAGCTAAATAACTTTCTTTAGTTATCTAAGAGGTATAAAAATTTGTGGTTAGAAATGTATTAACCTATTGTTTTCCATGTCTGGTGAATTGAAAAAGAGTAACTTCTCATCAACTCAGTTTGATTAGATGTGAACATAAATTTTTTACTGTAAGAATAATTAAACACCAGAAAAAGCTGGACATTTTTTATTCCATAGAATCTCTCTCTAAAAATAGAAAATATGGAGAACCATCTCTCTTTGATATGAAGGTTTCCCTATCGTAGAAGGGGAGAACTAGACTACATTCCTTTCCAAATCTAAATTCTGAGCCCTAATTGCTGGCTTGAGTATCTCTTTAAAAGATGTAAACTTTCCTTTTACACTTGTATTGGCAGCAGAATTTAATCAAAAATAATTTCCTTATTAATAATATGTTGTTCTTGGGAATGGTTACAGTGTCAGGATTACCATGTCAAAGGTCACCTTACCTTAATTTCCATCAGTGGTACTGAGACTTTTGAATCACCCTTCAGGTTTCTTAATAAATTGCTTGTTCAAAGATTGACTTTCTTTTTTATAATTGGTCTTACCATTGCTATTTAGTTGCTGTTTTATGTAAACAAAATGCTTGTTTTATAATTTTCAGATGATATGAAATTGTCAGAAATAGATTTACCTATGGCCAGAAGCAAGTTGCTGAAAAAAGAATTGCCTTCTAAAGATGTACCTAAGACACTGCCTAAAACACTTAAACGGCAGTCCAAACAAACTAATTATCTGGATGATAGCACAAAAGAGCTTTCTCCAAGGAAGAAAGCAAAGTTAAGCACAAATGAGACAACAGTTGAGACTGTAGAAGGTGATATGCAAATTGACTGTTTGAATGAATCAAAGCATACAGAGCCACTGTTTCCAGAGTCATTTGCCTCATTGGATTCAACACCAGTGTCTACTCTCCAGAAAGGGACCAAACCTATTCAGGCCTTGCTTGCAAAGAATATTGGGAACAAAGTGACCTTAACAAATCAACTGCCCCCTTCCACAGGTAGAAGTGCTCCTGCTGTGGAAAAGCCAGTTATATCTCCTCCAGAAGCAAGCCCCATAAAGCCAGCGTTGACCTGCCACACCAGTACAAAAGGTCCTTTACAGGTGGTATACAAAATGCCCTGTGGCCAGTGGTTGCCCATAGATCTTCATAACAGCTCTGTAAAGATTCAGATGCAACCTATGCTGGATCCTAAAACAGGAGAAAAAATCATGCAGCAGGTTCTCATTCTGCCTAAGAATTTTGTAATTCAGCACAAGGAAGGGAAAGCAGTTGCAAAAGAAATACCACCACTTCAACAAAAAGGTACAGAACAACATGGTTCATCTTTCCCACAGACAGCAAATGTAAACTCTTCTTTAGCATCAGTTCTTGTCAACCCAACAGGAACTGTTTCTACCCAACTACCTAATACAGCTTTCAACAAGACAGTTACACCTTTGTCAAATGTGAGTAATGCTAGACCACAGCCTTTGACACCTGTAACCTCCATAAGTAATTTATTAACACCACCAGTTAAGACTAGCCAGAGTGAGGCAGGAAAAGTCAGGAATGCAGTTTCAGCAGCCGCATTCCCCCAGCCCATTGCTTCACCCACCGTTTCCTCAACAGTTCAGCCTCAGTTATCAGCAACAACACTAAATGGATCCACAAATCCCAGTAGTTGCCTCAACTGTTTTGCACAACAAACTGCTGATTCTTCCGAAGCAAAGCAAGAACTGAAAACTGTATGCATAAGAGATTCACAGTCAATTCTTGTTAGAACACGAGGTGGGAACACTGGAGTTGTAAAAGTACAGACCAATGCAGATCAAAATTCATCCAATAGTTTATCTTCAAGTTCAGTTTTTACTTTTGCTCCTCAGCTTCAGGCATTTCTAGTGCCAAAATCAACTTCATCATCTTCTGCTTTTTCGCCAGTAGCTGGAACAACTGCTACATCTAGTCTCCCACCTTTTGGCCAAGCACCTACTTCTGTTTCCATTCCAGCTGGCTTTAATCCATCCACAGGGAAAAATCTTAAATTTACATTAAGCCAACCTTCCTGCAGTAGTAATTTGGGGCACATGATAGATAAAACTTCACACATGCCCTCCTCTCCCTTAAAGTCTTCTGTTTCTTCTAGCACTCTCCTACCATCAACAGCAAATAGTTCAGTAAGCGTAATTAGCATATCAACAGGAAATTTTGGACAAACCAATGCAAATTTTATTCATACACCAGCTAAACAGCAACAAGTAGATTATGTCACAAAAAGTTACCCTGTTACAAGATCAGAAGCAACAGCAGCAATAAATGAAGATATGGTCAGTGGGACTCCAGTTCAGAAACTTATGCTGGTGTCAGCTCCATCTATTCTTTCTTCTGGCAGTGGAACTGCAATTAACGTGGCACCTGCACCAACATCTACAGGTGTTTCTGCCCAGAAATTCGTTTTTATTAATGCTGCAATTCCCAGTGGCACTTCAACCCCAACTATTGTGGCAGAACCATTAAAACAAACTCTTCCTCCTCCCTTGAGTAAAACATACATTAAGGCTCCAGAGCAGCCCCAGATAGTACTAATTCCATCTACGGTGGGAGCACCAATAAAAATAAATTCATCACCAACTGTGTCTCAGATAAAAGATGTGAAAATTGGGCTAAACATAGGGCAAGCAATTGTAAATACTTCAGGCAGTGTGCCAGCTATACCATCAATAAACCTATTGCAAAATGTTACCCCAAAAGGAGAAGAAAAAAGTACCAAGGGCTATGTTTTGCCACTGTCAACAAGTGGTAATTCAATTCCAGTAAGCTCAAATTTTGTGAGTCAAAATATTACTCCTGTTAATGAATCAGTGGTTTCTGCTTCAAGAACAGTAAACATGTTTTCAGTAACAGGAGCAAATGTATCTTTGGGTTCTCTTTCAGTGACCTCAACCTCTGCCTCAGTTGGGACACGACCTCCTGTTTTAGTCAGTGGAAATGATACCTCTTCAAGAATTATGCCTATTTTGTCAAATAGACTTTGCACGTCAAATCTCGGAAACACTGTGGCTATATCAACTGTGAAAACAGGACATCTTGCATCATCTGTTCTGATTTCAAATACACAACCAACAGTGTCTCCTACATGTCTAACATCAGCTTTGCAAATCCCTGTTACTGTTGCCTTGCCTACATCTGTGACTGTATCCCCTAAAATAATCAACACAGTTCCACAAGCTGCAACAGTACCAGGAGCCACACGTTCTGTATCTCTTCCTAAAAGACAATCTCGGACTTCCGTCCAGTTTCAGTCACCAGGGGTTTCAACTACAGTGCCAACAAGTATAAACACAAATAAACCTCAAACTGAATTTCCATCCCTTTCACCGAATCCAGGTAAAATAATTAACATTTCCAATTTTACTTCTCTGCCAAACCAGCAACTGTCCCCTGCTTTTGTAAAATCAACCCCCAGTTACAGTTCTGCTCCAGCTGGCACTGCCGTTCACACTGGTGCAGCACCATCAAATGTAACTAGTGTGGCAGGGGGCCAGTTCAGTGAGCCTTGTATTCAGCAAAAAATAGTCATCAATACCAGTACGCCTTTGGCACCTGGCACACAAATCATGATTAACGGAACCCGCTTTATTGTTCCACCACAAGGTCTTGGAGCTGGCAGCCATGTTCTCCTTATATCCACTAATCCAAAATACGGACCTCCCTTAGTTCTTAACAGTGGCCAAGGCATTCAGCCTACACCAGTAGATAACCTGGCCCAGAAGATCACGCTAGCATCAAATAATTCTTTAAGTGGGCAACCTGTAAAACATTCTCTAAGAAGCTCTACAAAAATTGTAAACTCTCTTGGGAATGCAAGTTCTCTACCCACAGTACATGCAGCACCACAGATCATAAACCCAGCTGCTGAAGTTTCTGTACCACCTCCTGCACCAACAGTGTCATTGACTTCAGTAATTAAGTCTCCTCCAGCTACTCTTTTGGCTAAGACATCTTTGGTTTCTGCCATTTGCTCTAGTAATCCTTCACTGCCAAGTAGCAATTCAGTATTTCATTTGGATACATCAGTCAAAAAATTGTTGGTCAGCCCAGAAGGAGCCATTTTGAATACCATAAATACTCCAGCATCTAAGGTTTCATCACTCTCTTCATCACTCTCTCAAATTGTTGTATCTGCCAGTCGAAATCCTGCCTCTGTCTTCCCTGCTTTTCAGTCATCTGGCTTAGAGAAGCCTGACACAGCTGCATCTTGAATTTAGACTAAACGAGCCAGTTTTTAAATAATGGGGCATTGTTTTGACTCCCATAAAAATTTTAACTTTATTATACTGTTGAAAACATATTATACATAGTTTGTGTATGTGTGTATGTGTGTTTTAATGTATCTTTTCATTAGCTTGCAACAAGGCTTTGTTTTTCTTGGGGAGGGAAAAATCTGTTCCATTTCACTCATTGGTATGAGTATGTTTTCAAAGGTTATTTGTTTAAAATAGACAGTCAGGACTTACCTGTCTATATAACATGAATTGAACAAACTCAAATTTGACTAGTTTGGAGTAAGCTAGGCTTTTGCACACTTGCATTGACATGTTTCTTCTTGAATTTGGACTGTTGCAGCGTGGCTCTACAGTATGGTATTCTGTGTCTTTAGTGGAATCTTATTTTTGTTTCTGTAAGAAAAATATATATATATATTTATGCATTGTGAAAATGCAGTCCATTGTGTAAAATTGTACATATTCCTAAATCCTTAACAACCTGTACTAAACTATATGTACAAAGAACTATGCTGTCTTATTTATGTTTTGTTTACATAATGTATAGTTTTTTAAGTATTTTAGTAATTTTGGACCAGTGAACTGTTAGCATCAATGCAGAAGAATCTGCATGTAATAAACTGAGTTGCTGTATTTCCTTGTTTGAATACCATTTTTAAAGTGCGTTCTTGTTCAATTGAAAGACTATCTGATATAAGATGAGGACAGATCTTTACAAAAAGGAATTGAGGCTAGGAAATTTGAATTAATAATAGCATTTGTACAAGGCTTTAGAATTTACAAACTTTACTTCCACATATCTCATTTGACTTTCACAGTACTCTTGAGAGCTTAAATGATGTGCCCTAGGTCACTCAGCTAGTTGGTGGTATAGCCAGTATTTGAACCTAATGCTTAAAATCATTTCTACATAACTTTACATTACTTCTGGTTTAAAATTTCACTCTGGATTTCATTGTTTTAACTTTTTTCTCTTAATCCACCACCAGATTCTACATTGATCAAAATAAGTAATCTTAAAGGCCAGTGTTTGATCTGTGTTTATACATCCCAAATATGTTTTTTTAA
Organism: Kogia breviceps; assembly: GCF_026419965.1. Taxonomy (NCBI): domain Eukaryota; kingdom Metazoa; phylum Chordata; class Mammalia; order Artiodactyla; family Physeteridae; genus Kogia; species Kogia breviceps. The sequence goes on from NC_081317.1 coordinate 66,784,062, forward strand.
CTTTTTATTTTTTAATAATTTTAGATTTACAGGAAGTTGCAATGATAGAACAGAGAGGTTTGGGGTACCCTTCACCTAGTTTCCCCTGATACATTTATTTTTACATTGAGGGGTTGGTTCATAGTTGACTGATTTTTCAAAATGATATTAAAAACATGAATTTTTTTGTTTGTTTGGAATGACAAATGAATGTGAATACTTTCAATTATTTATAAGCACTCTTTTTGTGTGTATTTTTCAATTACAGAGCAGTTACTTAAATTCCATTGTAAAGCAATGTTTATATGGATCAGCTTATTCTTGGGGTTCAACTTTATGGTATTTCAGAATTTGCCTCATTTTAAATAAAAGGTAGATTTTATACTTACTTGATGTTTATATCCATTATCTTTTTGGGGATACTGATTGTAAACTCGTCCGCATTCCGTTTATAATATTATTAAACCCGATCACATGGAGTTGTAGTCTAGGGTTGAGTAGGCCTAAAGACTTCTTTTGAAACTACATTGAAATTTATTAGTTGAAGAGGGCAGTGAGGGTATTCCTGGAAAGTTGCTAAAGGCTCTCAAAAGCCTAGATTTATACTCTAAGACAGTACCTTTGCTGATCATATCTATGCTTCACTCTGTAGTCACCTTCCCCCTTGTCAGTTTAGAAACCTTGGATTTCAGGGGGAAGTGGGTGATGTTCGAAGTACATTGCATTGTACATACACGGTGCACAATAAATTAATGTATTTACCTACTCAACTTTTTAAAACAAAACAACCTAAAACTGTTCATCTTTTGTCTGAAAAGAATTCTCTACACCACTTCCAGAAACGAATTTACCGAATTACTTATGATGCACTTTATTCCCAGTGAAGGCCCCTCACTTATTAACCACTAATTCTTTTCTGACTCCTAAACCAAAATCCTAATATGGCTTTCAAAGCTCTGTGTGATCTGGTGAACCTTAAAGTCCCTGCTCCCCTTTTAGGTTTTTAGAGCCTAAAAGGCTCTTCAGTCTGTTCCTGCTTACCTCTCCAGCTTCATTTCAATTGACTCTCCCCCTTGCTTTCTCTTCTCTAGTTTTCTTTTAGTTCGTAGAAAGTTCAAGACCTCAAGGTCTTCCCAGATGTTCCCTTTAACTTAATGTTTCATTTCAGGTTCTCATTACATATTACATAACTCCCTCTCCTTACCCCAGCCAGCATCATGGTATTGCAGTCACTCAGAGATTGAGGTCATAGTGTGAGAAATGCATAGTACTCCTTCACAACTGTAATAAAATTATCTGTATGCAATTATTTAATGCCTGTCATTTTTTAAAAGAGAGAGACCTTGTCAGTCATCTTCGTCACCCCAGCAACTGGCACATAGTAGATATTTGATATGTATTTGTTGAATGAGTGAGGAATCTAGTTAGCTTCTTATATTATTTAAGGTCTAGTTTACTTTTTAAAAAATAATGCCCCGTTTTACTAGAAATTTGACTAAATTAATGGATTTATATAATCAAAAAGTCAAATTCTTTTTCCTTTGCCTCCAGTTTGGTAGGTCATGTGGATTTCTGGGATCTTGGCCAAAGAGTACAAAGTCAAATTCCTCAGTTCTTTGTGTTCAGTGTTATTAAGTATTCTTAAAGATCATCTATTAAAGCATTCATGTAAAGGAAGAAAAGTCACCACAATGCTCCCTGAAAGACTTCATGGTCCTGGAAGGGTGTGTTTCTTCCCTTAGTACAGAATTAGTAGGCCATTTGGATGTCAGTCTTTAATATCATTTTAAATGCTAAGATAAAACATGCTGAAATAACATACCTCCTTCTCATGTGTTAGTTCTTTTCTCTCATTCCCTATGATTTTTCCTACCAAAAAACCTTTCCTTTGTGATTTTATGTATATATATATATATATATATATATATATATATATATATATATAATAGTGGCTGTTTAGATTCCTGCTTTCATTCCAAGATTCCAATTTTATTGATATATTTAATAAGTAATTGACATCAATAGTTTTATGATCAAAGCAGCGATGGCTACAATATACACTAAGATAAATGAAAATGTTTGTTTGGTCTAGTATATAATTGACTTTAAATGAATTTAGAAATAATATTAAAAGCTTGAGAAGATGGCAGGATCTGAAAGTGATCTAAGAAATTTGATGCGGAGTTTAGTTATTCAAAGTTATACTGTACTGTAACATAGAGATGATACATAACTCACCTTAAGTTCATTCCAGAGGTTGTATTGCCAACACCTGAACCTGAAGCCTCATTGTCACTATAATGCTGTCATCTGCCCCAGGTATTTTTCTTCATTTGTTCAAAAAGCACTTACTATGTACACCATGGTGCTTGATGCCTTGCTTGTTTATTAATAAAGCTGAAGGGCATGGCATGGTTCAGGTTCTTATAGTTTAACTTGGAGACAAACTGTGAAAAAAATCTACAGTTTTTTGGTTCTACAGAGCCAAAACTGTGTGTTCTTATGTATGTAATCTTTAATACCATTCTTAATGTAGTTATCAACATAAAAGCATAATTATTAACATAAAATCAAAGAGTTGTATAAATTCATTCTACATTTATTGAGAACCATATAGTACAAAAGATGTAGGAACAGCATAGATAAGTAAGATCCCATCCCGGTCCTCAACACAAAAATCAAAAGAATATAACAAGCTAAAAGTAAATGTCAGAGGAATAAAGAACGAAGAGTTTAGTAGGGAGGTGCCAGAGGTTTCAAACACAAGGTGGCGTTTGTGACGGGACAAAGTATGTTTAGAACCAAGCCTGCAGAGACTCAGTCTCACAATATCACAAGGAAGTTAACAATATTGTCTATTTGAAAGTTGCTAAGAGAGTAGATCTTAAAAGTTCTCATCACAAGAAGAAAAAATTGTAACTATGTGGTGAATGTTAACTTATTGTGGTTATATGTCAATTGTACCTCAATTTTTTAAAAAAGAGAAGCACAAGGAACATACAAGGAACAGAGCAACTGGGTTTGAATAGAATATTATGGGTTAAGAAGACTAATGGGGAATAAGTAAAAAAATAGGTTGTTTTGGGTGATAGAGGGCTGAAAAATATGCTGAAAGTAACTGGGAAGCTACTGAAGCTTCGGAAGCAAAAGTGACATTCACATGTAAGGTGAAGATTATTAAAGAACCACCCAGGATTACCATTCAGGATTGCTATGAGAATTAGATAAGATAATGCCTGCCACATAGTAAATGTTAATAAATAGTAGCTGCTATCATTCACCTGACTAGAGACAGGAAGGCCAATTGATTACTCAGTGAGTTGAGCAGGTGATGTGAAGACCTGTCACCTGGCAGTAATGGTAGCAACAGAGAGGTGAGGGTGGGGGGAAAAGATGGGCACTATTTAGATTGAAAAGGATAGAGAAAGGGGTTTTTTAAAGGGAAAGCTTTTTGACTATAAAAGTTAGAAACATTTAAGCAACAAAATATGAACAAAGTGTTATCTCCCCTAAATAAATCTATGAGTTTAGTGCTAAACTAATGAAAATACTAATAGGTTCATTTGGGAGTGATGTTTTGTTCGATTTTGTTTGGGGTTTTGTTTTTGGTGGGGTTCTTGTTTTGGGGGTTTTTTGTTTTGTTTTTTTTAAAAAAGAATTTATTTGCAGCTGCACAGGGGAAAGATGGTTCTCATAGCAATCTTTTAGCACCTGGAATGTTGGAACATTCTGTTGGTTCATCTATGAGCATATAGGTGGAAAACCATATGAAAATACAAACTTCTGAAGAAGTATCAGGTTTTTTTAAAATTTTACTTTATTTTTTCGTAAAGCAATTTCTTATTAGTCATCCATTTTATACATATTAGTGTATACATGTCAGTCCCAATCTCCCAATTCATCCCACCCCCCTCCCCCCACCCCAGTTTCCCCCCTTGGTGTCCATACATTTGTTCGTTACATCTGTGTCTCTATTTCTGCCTTGCAAACCGTTTCATCTGTACCATTTTTCTAGGTTCCACATATATGCGTTAATATATGGTATTTGTTTTTCTCTTTCTGACTTACTTCACTCTGTAAGACAGTCTCTAGGTCCACCCATGTCTCTACAAATGACCCAATTTCATTCCTTTTAATGGCTGAGTAGTATTCCATTGTATATATGTACCACATCTTCTTTATCCATTCGTCTGTCGATGGGCATTTAGGTGGCTTCCATGACCTGACTATTGTAAATAGTGCTGCAGTGAACATTGGGGTGCATGTGTCTTTTTGAATTATGGATTTCTCTGGGTGTATGCCCAGTAGTGGGATTGCTGGATCATATGGTAATTCTATTTTTAGTTTTTTAAGGAACCTCCATACTGTTCTCCACAGTGGCTGTATCAATTTACATTCGGTGGGTTTCTTGTTTTATATCACTTTTTAAATCAAAATTTATTGAGATAAGTAGGTTGTTTTTTTTTTTACAGATTTCTCCTGACAGTTCATAGCATATATAAATGGTCTTTATTGATTTAAATGTCTCTCCCTGATCATATAAAAATTCAATTATGGGTTAAATAATAGTGGACCATTTAGTTCAACCTAAATACAATACATATATGGATCTAATTCTAGAGTGTAATGGTCTAATATCCGTAAGAATTTTATTATAACCATCTAGATTTGCAAAATACTATCTTGGGAATTAACAATTCTATCAAACTTCAATTTGAGCAAATGTAGCATCAATTAAGTAAAAGCAGTTAATCTGAAAAGAGATTTATTTAAATTATTTTTAAAGAGAGAAAACAGTCAGATGTCCTGCTATGGATGTTTAGGAGTTGGCTGCTGTAAACCTGAATCAGACCTACAGGTGATGCTCATGCCTGAGCCCTCACAGCTGAAACCTCCCCCTTCCTTTGAGACCTCATGATTCAGGGAGTCTCCTGATACTCTCCCACCTCTGACCAGGGCTGCATGTGGAACAGTGGGGGCAACTTGGGAAAAGCTGGAATTTAAACTGCTTCAGCCAATTTTTGTCTGTTTTGATTATTTTATTTTCTTAGCTCAGTGGACTTGCACTCAGCCAAGCTGCCGAACAACTTTCTTGAGCTTTTTTCTCATGGGAGACAATCCAGCTTTGATAAAAGGAAGTGCTTCTTTCCAACTCTTTCTCAAGACCATCCCTTCTAGGGGTCATGCTTCTGATGTATATGACTAATATTTTTGTGCACTTTGGGACATTTCTTCTCGATTTATATGCAGTAAATTCTCTCCTCGATTGATTTTGATTTTCTGCAAATTTGCATCACACTTTTTTTTTGTTTTTTTTTAAGAATACTTTTCTCTCTCCTAACTTTATTTATTTACTTATTTATTTATTGGCCACATGAGGCCAATATCTGGATGTTGGAACGGGTGGTACCATAGCAGGTCTATGTCAGGGGGAGGCAGCCATAGTTAGAAGCTTGGGCACAGGGTATTGGTGCCTGAGCAGGGTGAGGTGCGTTCCAGTTAGGGAGCTGATGGTGGTCCACAGCAAGACTTCGAGGTCTGAGCAAGGACTGGAGGGCATCTGTTGAGGGTGTGGGATGGCATGACAGATAGATGGTGAAATGCTTACATACAAAGGTGATTCATGCAGTAAATTGGTAATTTGAGATTAACAGAAGCCATTTTCTCACTATGGGGAGAAATGGATTTAAAAATATGAAAAGAGGTCAGAATGAAAAAAGTTAGAATGAACCCTTTGTAGTTGATTTAAAATTGGAGTTATCAGTGTGAACTCATGATTTTCAATATATATAGAAATAAGTAATGAGGTAAATGTGCTCACTTTTTAATTGGGTTTTCTTTTTATTGTTGAGTTGTAAGAGTTACTTATATATACCACATACAATTAATTTACTTATCAGTTATATCATTTGCAGATATTTTCTCCCAGTGCTGTGTGTCTTCTCCTTGATTTGTCCTTCATTTGAAGCACAGTGCTTTTAATTTTGATGAATTCCAATTTACCAACATTACTTGTGGTTTTGCATCATAACTAAGAAACCATTACCAAAACTAACGTTGCAAAGATTTACTCTTTTGTTTTCTCCTAAGAGAAACAAGGAGAAATCTTAACTAAGAAGTAGTCTTAACTCCTATACTTGGCTCTATGATTTTTTTTGAGCTAATTTTTGTAATGGTGTGAGATAGGGATCCAAATTTATTCTTTTGTCAAAAACATTTTTTTTACATTCCCACTAACACTTTTATTAATTACAGGAGGATTGGTTATAGCAGGGTGGAGGGGTGGTTCAGTGACACACAATAGTAAATAAATAAGCAGCTGTGGTTGGTCATGGAGGGGCACAGGTTCTTCTATAAGAAGGGGAGGATTGAGGCTCAGACAGGGCCCTGTCAGGAGGACAGAAGCTGGCCAAATCCTAATGAAGTTTTCTTTTTCAGAATTTATTTGTTTGAAAACAGGAGGAAGAGGGCTTATTTTAAGTGGTAAGACTGGACAGAATCAGGAAGGGCAGTGGGGGGGTCTTTTAGTATTTTGTGGAATGACATTTTTTTTCAATGTGTGTAATGTCTCTTTATTCAGTGTTTTTATCCTCCTCTGTGCAATCTTGTCTTTGGGTGAAAATGATGCAGTTATGCCACACTGGCATTTCCAGTGACACAAGGTGATTTTAGGTGGTTTACTGACTTGGCATTAAACAACAGTGAGTCACAGAGTGAGCAAGTCATTTCTTTCTCTTGCAAGCCTTCTAATTACGTCAAAAGATTTTCTCTGATTCTTGCTAATTTCCCTCTTTAGTAACGAGGGCAAGTCTCAAGTTGACAGCATTCTGTGACCATCAGTATCTTCCTAGGTTTCAATAAAAGTAACTTGCTTTCATTATCTTCATTTTTTATAATCATCCTCTACTCATGAAAAATGATACTGATTTTCCATTTAGGATGGTGATACAAGTTAAGCCAAAAAATTTTTTCAGTGAAAAGAAAAACAAATAATGTTATATAGATGTCAAACAGATAAATTGCAATATTTTTATACAAATAATGACACCATTCCAGAATTACTGGTCCCTTATGATTTCTTCTGTATGTGCTTTTGAGAGGGATTTGGGAGCTCAAAGGAGCTAAATTGCCTTTGGAATATTTAAGACAAGACATCAGCCAAACTACAGTAGCTTTTACTTGTTTACAAGTCCTTACACCACCTTCTGGTTTAACAGAAAGTTCTTGTCATTAATTATCATAGCATTGATCCTTGAAGTGAAATGTGATTAGAACTGCACAATAGGTATTGCTGAAGATACAGGATCTCTGCAGTATATTATTGTAGCATCATGGAATTTTAGAAAACAAAGAGACATTACTGACACTTTCCTGATCAGATGAATCTGACTATAATTTGGTAGGTCATTTAGCTCTTGGTCTTAAACCTGTAAAGGTATCCTTTGTGAGTGCTCTGTAGCACAGACTCACCTGCAACAGTCCTGTTAGAGTTCATGTAGGTCAAGAGGCTGTGTCTTCAAAAATCAGAATAGCAGTTTGTTACTTATTAGCCATATTTCAACTTTAAAAGAAATCAAATGATCCCAGAACACACACTTGAAAGATCTCCCTCAGAAAATAATACTGTAGATTTATTATTACTAGCACAGATACTATCATCCATTACAATGTTTATTGACAAAGCTTTTCCCATTTTAATATTTCTCATCATTTCCTCAATCAGTATTGCTAGTTGCCCTATAAAGAATTTAACACTCAGCTTAATAGTAGAGATAATGTACACTGTTTCTACAGCATTCTGAAGCAGAACATTACATGTCCACATCAAATTCAACAAAAAGTGTGAGGGAAATCATTTCAGCATCTCTCAGGGGCTTTGGTGGCTCTCACGGAGAGTAAGGTGGTGGTGACTGTTCTGTGGAGAGTTTTTCATAGGCAGGTGGAGCGTTGGGAACCTGTGAGGGTGAGAAAGAAGAGCACAGGCTTGGCAGCAGTGCATATGGTTCTGGAAGAGGGATTAAGTCAAAATAGTTAGCGTGATGTTTATACTTTTGCTCTGGATTGAAACTTGTTTAACTGTCCACAGCTAATTTCCACCCAATGAGGTAGTCGTTATTAGGTTACACAAGTATATATGTTGAAACATTGTTGGGGGAAACAATGGCAGAGAAAAAAAGGGCTAAGTGGCTTCCCCAAAATTTCAGAAACTTATTTATACCTGGATTATCCTTGTCAGTAGAAGCCCCAAACCCTAACTAATGAATTCTTGAATCCTGTTATACAAACACCTATCGCACTGCATCTTTACCACAAGCATAAATCCCTATAGTGGTGTCTAAAGGCCACTGCTACTATCAACAGAGCACAAATGTGTCAGGCCTTCATTTAATGCTCACAACAACCCTGGGAGTATTGTCAAGGTTTTCATGTTACAGGTCGGGAAACTGAGGCACAAGGAGGTTAAGTCACTTGCCGAAGATCACACAACTGGTAAGTCATGGAGTAACTTGGCTCTGGAGTCAGTGCTCTCAAAAGCTGTGATGTACTACATCTATACCAGCACTGTCCAATAGAAATAGAGTGCACCACATACATGATTTTAAAACTTTTAGTAGCTACAGTTTAAAAAATGAAGAGAAACAGGTAAAATTGATCTCACTAATATATTTTATTTAACCCCACCTACCAAAATATTATCACTTCGACATGTAGTCAATATAAAAATCATTAATGAATTATACTCTTTTCCTCATACTAAGTTTTTGAAATCTGGTATGTATTCCAGCACATCTTAATTCAAACAACTCTGTTTCAAGTGTTCAATAGCCACATGTGACTAGTGGCTACCCTATTGGACAGTGCAACTCTCTACAATTAATAGTAGGTACTTTTTTTTTCTCCATTAGATAATATCTATGTTCAGGACAAAGGCAATTACACTAAAAACATAAGACAAAAAGGATATTGTATCCAGAACCAAATTCTTCCTTTAGATCTTACATGTAGGGGACTCATTATTGACCCTGGAAAATCTGAGTATGAGAGGACACAATTTAAGAAAATCTCTATGATTCCTTTGTTTTTAATCTTACTATTTATTTTTTATTATGGTAAAATATACATAGCAAAAATTTACCATTTTAACCACTTTTTAAAGTCAGTAGCATTAAGCACATTCACACTGCCCTTGCTTTCTAAATGGGAATAATTTTATTCATTTAAGTTAAAACCAGCCATACACAAAAACACCAAGATGCAGGATCTCAACCTACCACAGGTTCACAATTGTTCTCTTGAAAAGGCAGTTTGGCGTCCTGGTGACCAAGCCCCTCACATGAACATCTTCCTGTTAAGGTACTTTGAGTACCAGCATGAATGCTTTTGTCCTGAAATGTGAATTCATGAAGGTAAGTGGGTGAGGAAAAAATAATTGAGTCCATTAAAGAAAAGAGGAAGAAGCCAAAGTTTTAAGAATGGGTTTTAATCTTGGTTCTGCCACTTATTCGCTGTGTATCCTCAGGCTAGTCACTTTATCTCTCTGAATTCCAGTGTTTTCATCTGTAATATGAAGATAATATCGCCTACATCTCAGAATTGTTATGGGAATTAACTAAAGGTTAAGCACCCAGTACAGTGGCTGACACCCACTAGTTAGTCAGCGAATATTTTTGAAGGGAAGGAAAAAAAGAGTGAATCTAAAAAATGGCTCTCAGAGAATGGTTACAAGTGGAATAGATTAGAGCTGGTGAAGCAAGAGCTGGTATCACAGTAAGGACAAGCATATGAGCAACTTGACAGCAGGGACACTGTTTATTTCTGCCTTCCCCATAATGACAGCAAAATATCTGAAACAGTATGAATGCCTGTGTTATGATAGAAATGCTGTGGCTGTAGCACTGAGCTTCCAAGTCACATCACAACAATGATGGCAAGTCAGTCAAAGGCTGTCGTGCACCTTGAGTTATTGGGGGAAGGGTGGGTAAAAGCTTAGTTAGGTGGTTTGCATAGGTTTAGGGGGTAATGCTCTCCATCCCTAGAATAGAATGACAACCATTTATGCAAGGCAGAGACACATACCAAAATGGGGACTGCAGGAGCGGTCCACCCTAGTGAGGGGGAGTATTTCATTACTGACACTGTTTAAAATTGCTGGCACATTGTGATTATAAATAGCAGACTAATTTTTAGTTGCTTTTACTGTTAAATTCTCCACAGCAGTGGTTCTGAAACTTTAGAATGCATCAGCATCACCTGGAGGGTTTGTTAAACACAGACTGCTGGGCTCACACCCAGAATTTCTTACATAGTATGTCTAGGGTGAAGGCCCACGAATTTGTATTTCTAACAAGTTCCCTGGGTGATGCTGATCCTGCTGGTCCAGGGCCACACAGAGAACCTCTGCTCTCCAGACAATGCAGTTTCTTATCGCCTGTGCCTGGGGTGACTCAGCTATGCTCAGACACTTAGAGGGAGGAGGAGGTCAAGTGGGGACCATAGGACAGGAGGGAGTGTATATCCCATCTAAAGGCACAAACCACTGCATAGTTGCCAGTTTTTGCCAGATCTTTTGATTTTTTTAAGAAAAGAAACTAGAAATTAAGATTTTTATGTAAGCTGTTACTTTTAAATGCTCGCACCTAATTCATTTTTTTAAGATACAGACCCAAACATATCTGAACCCAGTCCACCAGTAGGGCAAGAGCAGCTCTCTGTGGTCCTGGCTGAGGGGGGCTGGAACAGGGAGGCTGTGCAGGTGTTCAGTGCCTCTGCAGGCTTGTCTGCAGACGATGGCTGATTATTGGGGTTACTGGGTTGGAAGAGAAGGGCATCAAGGCAGGTCTCCCAGGGAGGAGAAGTGTTTGGAACATCAATTGGATGAGGCCACACATGGTTGGAGGTGATACCCACACAGTGTGCAGACTGTAAGTAAGTAATTTTCCTAAACTCTAGTCTGAAATCATTATTGACACTACCCCTTGAAAGCATATAAACACAAGAACCCCAATTTTGACATGAGGGCCCAGGGAGGTTCTGCTACCCTCCACCACTCCCAGCAATATATCTCAGGTAAGGTGTTTCATGCATTCTCTCCCTTTACCTCAATTATTGCTTTTATTCCTTTTTTTTTTTTTAATCCTCGCCTGCCATAGGATAGGAGCATGGGCCACTTCCCCAGTTCACGGCCAATTCTCTGTATTTGCATCAAACTTCAGTGTGTGTGTTAAAACATAGGTTCCCGGGTCCGACCATCAGAGATGGTCCCAGAATCTGCATTTTAGCAAGACCCCTAAGTGATTCAAGTGCAAAGGCCCCTGACCATACATTGAGACACATGGCACCGCAAGACATGAGTGTAAACTGAGCAATCAGCAGAGCCTTTAAATTCTTCCCCAAGAATCAAAACTATTATGTCCTAAACTTCCCAAGTGAAAGAGTAAAACTGATAAATATGAAAGCCAACTTCCACTGCCTTACAAATCATTTTCCTCTGAGACACATTGCTGCAAAAAGCAGTCTTTCCTTTCAGATGTTTTTCAGATCTAAGGGGAATTGTTAGCCAAAGGGGAAATTTTAGGAGACCTTAATTCCAACCAACCTTTCTACCATTCTGTGGTCAGTGTAAGTGGGAGAATAAACATATTTCAAAGCCTAATGAAGGTTGCTACAGGTGGAGTGATTCAGGTACCCAAAACTTGCGTTTATCATCACTTATGTTCTTCTGCTTTATAATGAAAATAGAATCACCAAAGAGAGACAGGGAGATGATTATGTAATTAAATGCAGTACTTAATGCACTATTTTACATAATTTTGCCTAAACTTCTTAGACTGCTGGTCCCCAACCTGGCTTTTCAGGAGATATGAAAGTCTCAAAACAAGATTTTAATATTAATTTTAAAAATAAATAACAGCATTTTTAAACATTAGGAAACAAGGGAATTTAAACACAGTTCTATCTCATAAAAATTCCAAAAACTCTGCAAATCACTGGTCTAGATCTGGAGGAATGGAGGGTGGCAGGTTGAACTTGAACTACACCAGGCAAAATGCTCAGTGTCTGAGCCCACAACAATAAGACTGTTACTCTTCAACTGAACACATTTAAGATGAGAGTGTTGAAGCAGAAAGAAAAAAAAAAAAGCAAACACGTTGCCTTTTTGTCCAGGTAGCATCAAGCTAGCTAGCAATCGTGGACAGTTAGGAAATGGGTACCAACATACTGAGTTTGTAGAGTTTTTACTCCTTGAAAGACTAAATCATTTTTCTTTTACTATGCAGACATAGGGCTTCCCTTGTGGCACAGTGGTTAAGAGTCCGCCTGCTAATGCAGGGGACACAGGTTCGAGCCCTGGTCCGGGAAGATCCCACATGCCACGGAGCAACTAAGCCTGTGTGCCACAGCTACTAAGCCTGCTCTCTAGAGCCCATGGGCCACAGCTACTGCAACCCGCGCTCCTAGAGCCTGTGCTCCACAACAAGAGAGGCCACCGCAATGAGAAGCTCGCGCACCGCAACGAAGAGTAGCTCCCGCTCGCCGCAACTAGAGAAAGCCCACCGCAGCAACGAAGACCCAACGCAGCCAAAAGTAAATAAATAAATAAATTTATTTATTTTTAAAATTTTTTTAAATATGCAAACATAGAATGAATTTTTTTAATTATAGAAGAAAACATATTAAATAAAAACTGATACACAGCATGTTATATCATCTGTGTCTAGGTGTATAATAGAGTAAATGAGGCTCAGAGAAATGAAAATCTAAGACCACCAAGCAAGTCAATGGCAGAAAATGAGACCAACTCCTTATGCCGTACGATTGGGTGACTGCTGTGTGCCAGGCACCGTGCTAGGCACTGGAGGTACAAAGATGAATAAGAAACATTCCCTGTCCCAACTCATAAATGGGAGGAAGAGAAGGGGTGAAGAAGTAAAAAGTAAATAACAAATTACAAGGCAACGTCATAACCCAGTGCTAGAGGTACACATGGAGTGTGTGGCGGAGAGCAAAGAGTTTTATCCCTAACCTCCTAACCCAAGGCTTTGCTACAGAACTTGGTCTGAAGTCTTATTCAGGCTCAGAAACTTCTCCTTCCCATAAATGTCACCACACTGGAGGACTGCTGCTTGGTGGCTGTATCCCCCCAAGCTCACCCTGTCTTCCATGGTTGGTATCTGGGACACTATGGCAAGATGGGCATTAGGGAAAGGGACACATGGGACTGCCCAGGCTTCCCAGCAAGGAGGAGAAGAAATTTGAAGCTACAGCTCTCACCTTTCCTTTCTCCTCCTCCGACTGCTGCAGGCTCCACCCCTCCACCCAGGCCAGTCCTCCCCTCCATCACAGAACCTCTTTCTCTGCATGAAGTGCTTTCTGAATGAGGACTGGAACTTTCCAACATCTTTTGTAAATACAAAATTTTTTCCATTACTTATCAACCTCAGAAGCTTTCAGATCTGCAATAACAAGACAGAGAGGGAGAGAGAGAGAAAGAGAGAGAGCAAGTTGCAACTCTCCTTCCATCCCATTTCTCACTGTGGAGAATGCTTAAGTTCCAAAGTGCTACCTGGCTTTGAAGCAAGGTTTCTGAAACCTGTCGTCTATATAGTTTAGAGACTCTGTTGATGTTTCTCATATGTGGAAGATCCTGCTACCCCAAGGCTGGACCGTGTCATTTGTTAACTTCCTGCTCATATGGGTAAAGGAGCAAAAATCCTATTAAAACCACAGTGGCCATCAGTGGAGGAAAGAGTCTGTTAAACACCTGGTGGTCTTTTGTGCTGCTGAGGGGTGGATGGTTTCCTCACCGCACTGATGGCTGGACAGGTCCTGGGTATGATGGGTTGCTTGCTAACAGAGTTAGAAGAACTTGGAATTCCCAGGCAACCTGGGAGGAAAGGGGTGAAGAGGCAAGGTGAGAGGAGTGGGCCTTTAATTGGAGTAACAGAGCCAGTGGGGATCCCCAGAAGGACTGGTAAGATCTGGAGTGTCTCAAATGCTGCTGTCCACTGTGCAAGAGAACCATGAACCCTTCCCCTGTGCCCCACAAACCATTAGTGCTCAGCTACACACACAGATAGGCACTCGAGTTTCCTGTGAGTGGAACCGAAAAGATGGGACCAAGTTCCTGATTGGTGTTCACACGTGGGCAGAGGCAAAGGAAGAGTTACAAGAAGTACAATGGAGAGAAAGGCTCATTGGAACCAGGAATCAGAGCTAAAGGTGATCATGAGAATGTCACCCCACTCCCCAGAAATTCAGAGAAAGAAGGAGAAAGGAGGTCTTTGATCCGGAGGGACCCAGCAGTGGGAACTTTACCACCTTCAAGCTTCTGTATCCACTTCGTCTTCTACAGTACCAGCAGCTGATGAGCAGTAAAATTCCCAGGATCACTATCAGGATGCCAATCCCTGCAGCCCTGGCCCGAGAGATAGACAAATACATCTTGGTACAGAAACCTTGTTCCAGATTATAATGAAATGTGCATCAATGTGTTCTCTTCACAGAGGCTTTGCCATCAGAGCAGTCCCCAAGGAGTGTCCCACCCCACGCCACACCAAGCACCCACCAGTCCTCCAGCACTCATACCCAGGGACGGGACCATCTCTGGAAGCCTCTCAGGTATGTGCCCACAGCAGCAGCGCTAACTGGCCTGGGCCCCAGCACCCAAGTTCCAGGGGCAACAGGTGCAGTAGCAACTGACCCTTATGCGGACAACATATTTATTGAGACTGAATTATCTTTTCTTTTCATTAGGGCTAGTTTAAAACATTTTCCCCAACTATCAGTCCACAGAAAAGAAGTGGAAACGAACATTGACTTAATGTCTGCTGTAAGCTGGGCACCATGATAACCATTCTACATGCATTAGATTGTTGAATTCTCACAACAACTCTGCCAACCACTGGGGCAAGCACCCCACTATAGGCCCACAACAATCCACTGGGTTAGGTAGGATGTTCATTTCACATCTGACGTCCTCAAGCTTTTAGGCTGGTAAAATGCCCAAGGTTGTACAACCAGAGAGCAGCAGAAACAACATTCCCAGCAACTGGCCCGAGCTACCCAGCCAGTGCCCTTCCTGCTGCATCGCCCTTTCCTGAAATGAAGCTGTCACGGGGACATTCAGTGGGCTCTCGTGACTGGAGGCAGCTGATTCAACTCCCAGCATGCCTGTGCTCGCATTCCACCCCCCAGGTCTGTGGTCACTCCCTTGGACATCTTGACACACATAGAGGTCTGTTCCAGCTCTTTTTTTTTTTTTTTTTTCAATTTATTTAGTTTTGGCTGCATCAGGTCTTCATTTTGGTGCGTGGGTTTCTCACTGTGGTGGCTTCTCTTGTTGCGGAGCATGGGCTCTAGGCACGCGGGCTTCAGTAGTTGTGGCTCGTGGACTCTAGAGCGCAGGCTCAGTAGTTGTGGCTCACGGGCTTAGTTGCTCCGCGGCATGTGGGATCTTCCCGGACCGGGGCTCGAACCCGTGTCCCCTGCACTGGCAGGCGGATTCTTAACCATTGCGCCACCAGGGAAGCCTTCTGTTCCAGCTCTTCACACACAGTTACATTGCACTCACACGTGCCTAGTGAGAGCCGAGAACACTGGGATGTGCCAGACACTACAAGAACCCACTGCCCAGCCAGGCAGGGCTCCTCAGATGTCACCCAGATACCTTCTGCAGTGGAGTTGCCTGAGATGTATGTTAAAGTGCAGATCCTGGGCCCCTCGCGCCCAGACCTACTGAGTCAGCCTCTTGGGTAGCAGTGCCTAGGAAGCTACATTTTCACAAGCTCTATAGGTGGCTTATGCCCCCTCAACTGAGAACCTCTCTTGATGGTGGTTTCACAGAGTCTGTTGAGTCACCATACAAGAGCTGAAAGATATCCTGCCTAACACCATGTGCAAGAGAATATTTTTGCTCTTGGGACATTTTTTCAGAAGATCTCCCCAGCCTGAACTCCTTCTCGGTGCCTTTGATGGGTTCTTCATGTCTCTTGCCCCTGCTAGGTCATTCTGGTAAAGCTATTCAGCAGTTCTTTCCCGAGAGAGCAGATTTGCAGGAAGTTCTGAGCAGACCACTTAAGAGATGGTCCACATAAAAACCAGGTTCCTCGTTTGTCCTGTTGGAGTCTCTACTCGGGGTGGGAGGGGCCCTGCCACTATCCCCCCACCTTGCCCACTCTCATCGATGCAGAGTGTGTCCTACAGCCTGTGGTCCCATCACAGCACACACTTGCCGAAATTACCCCATGCCTAACTCTCCCACTAGGTTGCAAGATTTTTTCAAAGGCAAGAGTAGCATCTTGGGCTGGTATACAATGCTTAGCACTTAGAAATGTCTAATCATGTAAATACTTATTTTAAGTTAATTCATAATACGAAACACCTTTCTTTAGGATAAAGTATTGACGCAAAAGTTATGACCCTCTTCACCTTGGAGTTAGTCAGCAGGTGGAGTCACACACATCTACCCTTCATCCTCACTTGCCCTTTGGCAACTTGCCTTTGTTCTGTCTGCAAACCACATCCCGGAGACTGAGTGGAGTAGACAGGCAAGGCTTGAGGAAAGAGGCATCTTGCTCCCAGACAGATGTTATTCAGCCTGAGAACCTACAATGAATGCCTCATAGCCAAGAATGCAGACAAAAATGGCAAGATCCAGCTTTTTACCTTTCCTACCTCCTTGCCTCTTTGGCCTCAGAGAAGCTTGAGGTCCCTTGTAGGACCACAGGGTCTCCTCACCTCACTGCCAGGGTCTTTACTTTCTGGAGAAATAGACACTAGAGAGTTTTACGACAGGCATGTGCTGGGGGAAGCCAGAAGGCTGTGTCAGCAAAAGGCAAACTGGAAACCCCGCTGTGTCTGGTTTTGAACTTACTCTTCAGCTGTGACGTAGGAGCGGCTGTGCCCCTTCTTGGGGGAACCATAGATGTAGTGAGCCTCTTCTCTTGGCATCTTGTGGGGTCAGGCCTCGGGTCACCTAACAGCAGGGGCACACAGGTGTTATTTCACGCATCCAACATGTTCTTACATCTCATAAACACCCACAAAGACTCTCGCTAGGTGACCAGGAATGACAGCCAAACCCTCTGGTTTCTCCCTGTGAGAGGATTTGCACCTCCTTCTTTCACTAATATCAAGTGCAAATTGCTCAGGTTCAAAGAAGGAACCACAAACAAAAGGAACAAAACTTTCAAACTGAGTTATAATTTGGGGGAAAAAATGTGACCTTTAATTTGACTCTATACCATAAACTTGTAGAGAAACAAACAAGAAGCATTTTTACTCATTCCTTACTTTCCCTGGCCCAAGACTGTGGTTAATAAGAGGAGTTATTTCTCTCCAAATGTATTATTTTATGTCGATCATTGGACAAATAGAAGGCTATGATGACATAATGTGTGTGTGGCCTAGCACAGCATCCTCCAAGCCCATTTTCCAAAAAATGAAACTGCCCCAAAATACAAAATTTTAAACTATGATACAAACAAATAGAAAAAAAGGTCATGAACTTCAGTGGTCATGATTAGAGTGTGCTTGCTAAAAATCAACAATTGTTTCTCTTCTCTCCTTGCTAGTGTGTTTTTTTCTTTCCTCTTATTGTTCTCATGAATCCCAAAGGTCTGGTCCCCATAGGGTTGTATTAATGAGCCTGTTTAAAACAGCTGAAGAAAAGTGGGAGAGAGGAGCAGAGAGTTTAACCCATGAACCTGTTCCCTGGGGCATTTCATGTGTAATTTTCCCTTCCCAGTTGTAAGGAAGGAATCACACTTGAACTCACTGATCATCTCAGGTGAATAATGTAGGGGTGAACTCTGTGTTCAAAATGATAGACACAAAACTTAATTAATTTTGCATTAAGTTGGTTTGTAAATCTATACCTCCAGCTTTGAGCCTTGGCAAAGTGTGGGCTCACCAAATGCACCTCATCCCGCCTGAGCCAAGAAAAGTGGTTCTTCAAGGGAGCAGACACAGCTGTTCACGATCCAGCTGCAGTCTGAACAACTGCTTCTCCTGCTTCTCTGCTTTGCTTCCTGGCAGCCTAGAGGGAGGACCTAGGAGGAGACTCTGTGAACCCTCAGAAGTCGGATAATTATAAATGTTGAGGAGGAATTCTGCCAACAGCCAGGAGTCATGGAGGCTGGAGGATCACACCAGAATCTCCCAACCCTGTTCTGTTCTGAAAGAATGGGTGAGATGGCAATGCTCTTACCTGCCTGAATGGGATCCACTCCGTCTGCTGGCTGGCCGTGTGTGTGAAGATTGCTTCTCTGGCTGTTAATCTTTTTAATTTTTTTTTCCTGGTCTTGAGTCCCATGTTAGTCACGAGTTTGGATTTCTGATGGAGTCGTTTGTGATTGCTTAATTGGCGTGAAAGAAACTGATTTCATTCCTCTCCTCAAAAAGTCACAACTCACTGCAGCCTCTGTTTTCCCCAATCCCAGGGTTTCATCTTAGGGAAGCCATTAATTTTAAATGCCGATCCCTTCTCTGTAGGGTTGCCAGATAAAATATAGGATTCCTAGTTACATGTGAATTTCAGATAAACAATGAATAATATTTTAGTATAACTGTGTCCGGGCAATATTTTTTAGTGTAAGTATGTCCCACTTATTGCATGGGATGTATTTTTACTAAAAAAAAAAAAAAAAACAAACGCTATTTGTTATTTATCTGAAATTCAAATATAACTGGGCACCCTATACCTTCCCTCATCTCTACCTCAAAGGATTGGTGAGACTTTGGGCTCAGACCTGGAGGTCATCTAGGACCATGACCTCCTGACCAAGAAGAGGAAATAGAGGATCCCTAAATCTTCCTGAGCTGAGCTCCCAGATTTTTTGTGATGCCCTCAGAGATGACTGTCCCCCGCGAAGTGTGGGTTTCTTGCATTTGCAAGGAGTAGACAAAAGGCTGATTCAACCTGACATCATAGCCTACTCCAAGAGTCGAATGGATAGAGCCCAGAAGCATTTCAGTGGGACAGAATTATTTTTGCTCACCAGCTCTCTGTAACCATCGTGGAAAAGCAAAAACCAAACAAAACACCCACCAGAATAAAGGAATGTGAGAATTCTCACCAGCTGAGGACTTAGATTAAATGACCACTAAAGTCCCCTTCCCCATAACATCCAAGAGCCCCACTCCTTCTTGATCCTCTGGCTTTCCAGTTTCCACTGGACTGTTCTGTGTGAGTGCATTATCAACCTACTGGATAATCCTCAGTGGAAATGGCAAGGGAAAAATAAAACAGGGTGAGGGAGGTTGATGCTTATTAGGTAAGATCCTTATCCTTTTCTTTCTGAAAAGGAGAGAAAATGCAAACAGATCCGAATGACAAGGAGTCCGTCATACAAAGATGGGGGGAGAGCATTTCAAACAGAGAGAAGAACCAGTGCAAAGGCCCTGCAGCAGAGTAATGGGGCATGACTTGGTCTGGATTCCCAGAACTGAGGCTGATTCAGGACATCTTGTAAGAAAATCAGGAAGGATACAAGTCTTTGGTGTTGAGGGATTTGGGGAGAGTAACTTCAACCTGAACCTCAGGGTTACACCCGATAACTCCCAGGAAGGCCTAGTGGTGGGTGCTAGTCTAGAAAGAAGGATGCAGTCCTGATCCAAGGGGCTGAAGGTTTGTGCTAAGCTGGACTCTACTAACTAACATGGCCCCCTGGATGATTTGCAACAGGACCAGAGAGCAGGGAGGTACTGACCTGGATCTCAGGGCAAGGGGGAGCTCCCAGGTCTCGCTCAGGTCCCCTGGTGATGTGAGCTAATTCCAGGTCCCTGAGTGTGCCTGGACACTGTTCCAGGGTGGAAACCACAAGGCAGCTGGCATCGCCTCCCCCAGAGGGGGCTACAGGACCAGGCCCAGCACACTGGGGACACTGTGACTGGTCTGGGCACTTCCTTTCCAGCTAATCTGCTTTTGGGAGCTCAGAGAGGGAGCCCCGATCAGACCTTACAAAGGCATCTCTTTAGGCCTTTGAGTGGTTTGCAGCCTCTGAGGTGCCCAGTCCTATTAGGGTGAATCACCCAGAATGAGCTGGGGTGGCTTTTTTCAAATAACAGTTCCCAGGGAACCTCAGCCTGAAAACCCTACACATCCTGTTTCCTGGAAGTGCCCCCCAGAAGTTCCCATTGACTAAGGCTCCTAGTCACTGTCCTTGGACTGGCCTAGGCCTCAGGCTCTGCCTCAGAGCCAGCCCAGGCCAGGCCCCACCTGCCCTCACCCTGCACACTCCTTAGTGACTTCCTATCTTCCCTGGCAGTGTAACACCCAGCCACCCAGCCACCAGGCTCACAGTCGGGGTTCTAGAGTCTAAACGGCCTGCACCTCCTCTATTCAATCTGTGTGACTTTGGGTAAATCACAAACCTCTTAGAACCTCATTGCATGCATCTAAAAAAAGTAGAGCTAATAATAGTATCTACTTCCTAGATTAGTTGTGAGAGTAAAAGGAGATAATTACCACCTGCTTGGCACAGTGTCTAAACTTGCTCTTGCTAAACACAGTAAGTTTAGCAACAATGTTACTACAAGGCTGCCCCACCCACTACCCCTTTGGCTCAGTTCAAACCTGCTTTGAGTTTGGATGCGGGCGCTGCCCCTTCCCGTGCCCCAGTCCCAGGGTTGGAGCTTGGACCAGGTGACACCTGGCAGGCCACTGCCCAGTTCTCTGCTGCCACCTGGTGGGCCTTGGCCCCCTTGCACTACAGGCCCACCTGATAAGCCACTGGGACGGATTGCAGAGATGCCTCTTTGATCTTTTCAAAACCCTCCTGCTCACAGTGCTCAGGAACCGGAATCCTCTTTACTCATCTTCCTTGGGGATTAGAACCTTCTTCAGTGCCCCACAACACTGTGAGCTTTTGCTCTCTTACACACACCTCAACAGAACATGCTAGAATGTTATAAAAGGCATTGCTGTGAATGGGGGTTGATGCTGCTGCCTTTTTGTAGGAGAAGCTGAACAAACAGAACTTGCTTTTCAGAAAGTGGAGAAGGCAGGTAGACATCTCTGCAGTTATTGAGGCAGGCTGCAGACAGCCCTACACCCTACACCCAGTGGGGTCCTGGACCCAGTTTGAATGGCCTTGAATCCCAGCTCCCATTACTACCTGTGTGACCTTGGGCAAGTTTCTTTACCTCTCTGAGCTTCAGCAACCTTATCTACAATATGGGAATAAATAATTATTACAAAATTGCTGTGAGATTTAAATGAGACAAAATATGTAAAATCATCCAGTGCAGTGCCTTGTAAGTTACTAAAGCTTGAGAAAGGCTGATGCCTCCAGGAATCTCCTGTGATTGTGCAAACAGCCGTGACACTGCGGGATAGTAAGGTAAAGCTATGAACTAATAGTGATCAGCTGTGGCCTGATGGTTGCTTAGTGCTAATGAGCTAACAAGTTATTGCCTGTGAAGTAAAGAGACGGTCAGATGGAGAAGTTCTGAAGGTGGAGGGGCAGTGGCGAGGTCGAGGTGGGAGCAGAATGAAAGTGTGTCTATGCGGGGGGCCTAACAGGGAAGCCCCAGCTGCCTGGGGGGCTGCTGGAGGATAGCAGGAGCCCCCTCCTCCCTCAGGCACCCGAGAGCAAGAGTCGGATTCTGCCAACGTCAGGCTGGACTCTCAGGAAGGCGTCAGGAGGACTCCTTCGGCTCCCCCCTCCAACAGGTAAGTTGTTTCAGGGGAAGTAGCGTCAGCGCTGATGCGTGCACAGAAGCTGGCTCAAGTATGAGAACAATGGCCCAGTTTCTGAGGCTGTAAAGGTGGGCAGAAAAGACCACTAATAAATCAGAAATGGGATTTAATAATCCCACGGCCACTTATGACCAGTCGCTATCAAGAAGGATGGAATTGCAGGGCTGGATTAGAATGACCTTTGGGGTGGAAAGCTATTGAGG
Organism: Kogia breviceps; assembly: GCF_026419965.1. Lineage (NCBI taxonomy): Eukaryota > Metazoa > Chordata > Mammalia > Artiodactyla > Physeteridae > Kogia > Kogia breviceps. The sequence continues at coordinate 66,805,944 of NC_081317.1, forward strand.
TCAACCTCAATGCCCACCAGGATGTCAGATCATATGGGCGCCACCCCAGATTCCTGCCCAGGGAACAGCAGGGGTATGGGTTCTTCTTGGGGGCAGGAGGTACATGAGAGGTTTCTTAGAGGAAGATGGGCTTCCTCTGAGTCTGGAAAGGTAAGCAGGGGATCACCAGGCATGAGATGGGGAGCGGGCATTCCATGCAGAGGACAAGTAAATATTTACTAGTCCCAACTTGGGGGCAGGGTGGGAAGGTGACATCCACATGGAGGGAGGGCTCAGAGGCATGGAACGGTCTGGCAGGTTTGGGGAACTGCTAGTCCTGTATGGCTGGAGTTCAAAGTACAGAAAAGGAGTTCAGACCTAAGGTTCTGGATCTCAGAGCACATGAACACCATGCTGGGGCTTTTGGGCTTAGTTTGCAGGCTGTGTTGAGTCACAGAAAGTTTTTAAGCCGGGGAGAAACGGAGGCTGACCAGACTTGGGGTCAATCTGTTTTCCAGTGTCATGAAAACATCTACCTCCCAGGTGGCTGTGAGGATTATGTATGCTATTGTGCATGAAAACAGTTTGTAAACTGTAAACCATATCGACATGAGATCTAGAAGCAGCAGTCTGTCCTTAAATGTCAGGACAATGTGTTGGTGACATGGAGGGATGAATAGGAGAAAGCCTGGGCTTTGGATTCTGGTTCTGAGTCAAATGCTGGCTTCAGCACGGACTGGCTGTGGTCTTCCGCTATGCAAGGCTCTCAGCACCAGTCTGGTCATCTGCAGAATGGGAACACTGTATCTGTCTCCCAGAGGGGCTGTTAGGTGAGGGCTCATGCGCCTGGTGTGCAGTGAACTCTGGTATCAGTCAGGGTTCTTGGATTGCTGGCAACAGAAACTCAACTCTGGCTACTTAAGGATATAAGGAAATTAATGGGAGGTTATAAAAGTGTCCCACAGAATTAAAAAGAAAAAACTGAGCAAACCAGGCCTTAAGAAGGAATAGAATTGAGTTCTGTGGACACAGGTAGAAGGAATTAATTAATGGATGGCCCTTCAGGTTGTTGCCATCAGGAAGAAATCAGCTCTAACTATGTTCATCCTTGTTTGCCTAGGAGATTTAGAGTCATTGGAGAATCTTGCTTGGGTCTCATACCAAATCCTTGTCTAGGCATGGAGTGATCTTGGGGGCGGGAGTGTTTAACGCCACATCAAGGCTGAATGAAACAGGGAAGGAGAAATGTTCAGAGGGAATCTGGTTTTTTGTTACGAAAATAAGAAGGAAGGGATGCAAGAGAGACAAAGATAGATCTCTACGCATTTGGCAAATGGTGGCTGTCGAGTTATACAGGGCTCCTCAAGCGAGGATTTATCCCTGAGAAGTCTCCCTAAGTCTTTACTGTTTCCTAATAAGCGCTGTGAGAGGAAGTCCTGCAGGAGACTGTGGAAGGCTGCCAGGTGCTCCCTGTTTGCACTTCCATCCTACCCCTTACTATGTGATGTTGACGTATCTGTTCATCTCTGATGTATCCATGGGTTCCTGAGCTTCCAGGGGGTAGGGTTCACATTATCTCTGTATCTCCATTGCCTGGCACAGAGCCTTTTTCCAGACTTTCTTCTGTGGCCACCAAATCTACAATCCCATGAGAAATTCTGGTTTCTAAGGGCTGACATTTTGATGTTCCCATAGATTTTGTATTTTGGGGCAGTGACCATTTATAACAGGCTTTTGGCTGTTTCAGTAAGAGAGGGTCATTTGGCTCTCCCATAAGCCCTACTCAGCTCTGTCTTCCTGCTGTTCCCCCAAAATGCCTGGAAATAACCCACAGACCTTAAACAGATAAAAACACCAACTGTTTCCATGCAAAGGGAGTGTTTTCTGTATGTGAAGCAAAAAGAACAAACTCAATGGGGAGTTAGGCAGTTTCATCCGTGTGGAGTGAGATCTTGGGATTTCAAGAATAATGTTGGGGAAAAAGGGAAGAGGTGGAAGTTGAAATTGCCCAAAGTCAGAGTCATGCTTTATAATTTCTTTCTTACCAAGTCTGTGGAGACAAGGGGGGGATATGTTGTCTATGTCAGACTTTTTAAGAGTTAAAGAACTCAACTCCAATCTACTTTTTAAAAGAAGTTTCTACATAGCATTTTGATTTTGTTTCTTATGATAAAAATAATGTGGTTGACTTGAGTTATCTGAAGGGGAGATCCCAGATGTGAGCTTTTTTAAGGATAATAGTCATGGATTGGATAAATCCATCATCTCTGACATTCTGCTGGTAAACAAGCTGAAACTTAGACTGGCCTTGTGAGTCAAATCTTTTGTTTGCCTTATCTCTGTGCTTCCTTCCTGTGAGTTATCCCTGAGCTTATTCAATTGGTCCAACCCAGTGCCCATTTGTCAGTTAGTTTAGGGGGAGCTTCATGGACCCAAACTTGACACCTCATTTTAAAGAGGCAGTGGTAGTCCCCAAGACCAATGTGGGACAAGCATCAGGTGCTGCTGGCTTTCGAGCTTACGGTTGAATCTGATCAAGAGAATGGCAGATTTCCTTTTGCCAATTACTGTGCATACAGGTTTGTGCAGCCCTTTGGGGATCAAAAGAAGGCAGCTCAGCCAGGGTCTCAAGGAGACAATGCCTAAGAGCATAGGGCTGTGGTGGGATCAGGTTGTTGGTGTGTTTCTTGATGTTTCTTTGCTTTTTTCTAGAGGCATTCAGTAAAATTTTTGTAATATTTCAGCCAGTATCAGCTCTACCAGGAGTAACCAAAGAGTTTTAACGAAGCCCTGGAAGTCATGAGCAGCAAAAAAAGTAAAGTGAGAGGACCCCAAAGGGAAAGGAAAAACACCCAGAGGCAGGCACTCAGGGCCCAACCAGCTCTCTCTGCCCAGAGTTTCCTTCCAAGTCTAAATTCAGTGGTTTTGGTTTTCCCAGAGTATGTTACCGGGCTAATACGGTTGGAAAACACTGATATAAACAAACTTAAACAGATGTCTTTTGTTTAACTACAACTCTTCTGACATCCTTAATACGCTAATGCACATTATGAATCTTCAAGGGAAGGCAATTGCTAGCAGAGTTTCTCGAACCATCCTGTGTGGAGTCAGATCTCGCTGACCCTGGTGCTCCAAGAACACCCTTTGGGCTGTATCACCACGAAGGGTCATTATAGGTCCAGCTTCTCATGTGATTGGCCTTTTCCTTCAAGTATTTAACAAAGAGCCTATAATGAGTCCCTTTCCACAAAGAATTCAGCCCATAAATATATATTAAATGTATTGTATTTTTATTGTGTGCCAGAAAGTGAATGAAGTGAGTAACGTGGATTATCTCATTTTCTCCTGAATCCCCGCACAGCACTGTCAGGTGGGTGTTATTATTACCACCACTTGACAGAAGAGACTGAGGCCCAGGAAGTTTGGGTAACTTACTCAAGGTCACTAGATAGTAATTGGCAGCTTAAACTGGAGATTCCCCCAGAGGAAAACTGCCCACGAATTAAACAGTCTGGCATAGGACAACTGTAAGACTGGTTCCCCTTCCCCAGAGTCAGTTATTTACTTAGAACATGTGTCCAGGAACTCTCCATGTGGATTATTCCTTGACCTTCTCGAGGGCAGAGACTGTCTCATTCACCTTTGCATTATCAGCTGCTGGCACAAAGCAAGGGCTCACAACTATTTCTTTTTTTTTTTTAATTGACTGGTAGTTGATGTATAACAGCTATTTCTTGAATAAATGAATAAAATAGTGAATGAAGAGATGGCTTTACAACTGATTCTGATGATAAGTATTTCCTAACAGAAACACTGCTCAAATTCTTTCACCTAGGCAATAAGTATTTCTTGAGCACCTACAATATGCCAAGGACTGAACTCAGTAGTCACAAAAAATTTTTGAGTTGCTTTTCCCCTTTCTGAACCTCTTATGTCATGTGAGAGCTATATGACACGTGAGGAGTATGCCCTTCTCAGACTATGCATGGACAACATGAGGTATACACCCCTTTCCTGTACGAATTCCTTGATAGTATAAATCATCTTGTTGGCTTGGGGAGAGGGGTACTGTGCTAGTGGTTAAGAGTTGGAAGGATAATGCCTCAAATGTAAGAATTTCATAGACAATTAACATTTAAAGGCTGGGAAACACAGAAGGTATTTAATAAATGCTTATTAGAGAAATGCATGCAGACACGCAGGGTTGAGTCCCATTCTGGGCCCCAAAGCCAGAGAGGGAGTGATCACCTATAAGCAGCTTGTCAAGGTCACTACCTGCTGGATCACGTGCCCGGGGCCCATGGTGTGGCCATTTTGTGCTCTTCAGGGGGCACTGACTAAAATGTGCAATGCTAACACTAGAATCTGTCTCACCCCAAGAGCTTCTGCTTGGGCCCTTCCCATGAGGGACAAACGAATACAGTGCTAAAATAGAAGCCAGGGGTTCAAGTCTCATCTTTGCTATTTATTAGCCATGTGAGCTTGGATAAGTTACCTGACCTTTCTTAGTCTCAGTTTGCTCAATGGTAAGGTGGGGACAATAAATTTTTTTTAGGATCATTCTTATTTGTTTAGCTTCCTCCAGATTACAAAGAGAGAGCCATAGGCAGCCTCAGATGAGGTGGAGAAGTATAGTGTTAGGAAGGACAGGACTTTTCCAAGGCTGAGCTGGCAGCTGCTTCATGGAGGCTGGGGAGAGCCCCATTTTCATTAAGGAGGTGACTGCAGCTATAGTGGTTCGTCAGCAAAAGTACCCACCGCTCCTTCTGATACTTCTTATTACCTCCTCATCACTCTTGCAGTCCTTACCTGACGGATCTGATGGGGCTGGTTTGTCATTGTGCAGAATGGAGCACCCGCATTGGGTGATGTCTTCACACCAGGCCACCTCATGTCCAGAGCTCTCTTTGGCTCAGGAAGGGTTCCCTGGTCTTGCCAGTTGGAGTCATGGCCCTTGAGGAACAGCAAAGTCGTCTGGAGAGAACAGCTGAAGGCCATTATGGCCCCAGCGTCTATCAGTTTCCTAGCACTGCTGTAAGAGAGTAACACAAGCTGGGAGGCTTAAACAACAGAAATGTATTGTTCCACAGTTCTGGAGGCTGCAAGTCTGAAGTCATAGTATCAGAGGGCCATCCTCCCTCTGAACCCTGTAGGGGAGAACCCTTCCTTGCTTCTTCCAACTTCTGGTTTTGCTGGCCTTCCTTGGCACTCCCCAACTTGTAGATGCATCACTCCCATCTCTGCCTCACTGTCACCTGTCTCCTCTGTGTCTCTCTCTTCCTATGATGTTGTGCCCTCTCTTTGTGTCCGTGTCTTCTTACAGGGACACCAGTCAGATTAAAGGCTCACCCTACACCGATAGGACCCCATCTTAACTAACTACATCTACAACAACCCTAATTCCAAGTGAGGTCACATACTAGGAGTTAGGACTTCAGTGTATCTTTTGGGGGACACAATTCAACCCATAACAGAGAGTTTCACAGACTGCCCAGCATCGTGGTGGTGAGGGTTACATGAGATGATATACATATAGCATCTACCATGATGTCACATAAAATATAATCATTTCCCCATGGTTCAGTTGTTCTCACACTGTACAGCAGCAACAGGCCCTGGGGATGGGTTAGAAAAACATATTCTCAGGCCCCACTCCAGACATCCTGGATCAGAAACTCTTGAGTGGGGCCCAGCAGTCCATGTTCTAACAGCTCCTCCAGGTGATTCTAACACAAGCCAAAGTTTGAGAACCACTGGCTCCATTCAGTTCTCTGGCCTGGGCAGAAGTACCGGCTGGTGGAGCAAAGCCCAGCTGGTGAGCCCACGCACTGCTTCCCAGGAAGGCCATCTGGGCAGCCCCAGGCCTGGGCCTGCTATTCCTTAGAGGCCAGGGATGTCCTTTTGGCCACCCCTCCCTGGCCTTTGGCCAGCCTATCCCACCCTGGCCGTTGACACCCTCACATGTTGAGCCACATTTGGTCTGCTGCAATCATGCCTTTGTGAGAACATTCTCTACCCACAATCTGGGGGTAGTATCTCTAAGGACAGCAGCGACCCCACCCTTCCACCAGGCATAAGGCTGCTCCTCTCTTTCACTGCCCTCTGCACCCTCCACAGAAAGAGTGGGCTCGTGTGAATGATCTGAAGGTGATGAATGGTCTCTTCTGAGAGCAGAGGCAGAGACACAGAGGGAAGAAATGACCCACCCAGGTCACACAAAGGTCTGTGGCAGAGCCAGACCCAACTCAAAAGTCCGTTCCCCTGCTGTTGCAAACTCCGTCCCTGGCATTGGGTTTGCTGGTCCTGTCACTTCTCGAGGCAAATGACTAAACCGTCATATTGGTTCTGAGCTAAGCACACCTTTGACAGACGATGACCAAACCGAGGGAGACTGGGTTTTGGCACCAGAGTCCCTGGCAGGAGGGACCCAGCCTGCCTTTGTCTCTGCAAACATGTTCAACACTGAGGGAGGGCAGGTGGGTGGGTCTCCAAAAGGTCAACCCAGCAGGCCTTTCCCAGTCCCGTTTCCCCATTTCCCGTGCCTTTGCCTTGTATGGCAACCTGTGCCTTCTTGCTCCATTTCAGTTCTCCTGAGCATAGAACTTTGAAATTCAAATCTCCAGCCTGGGGAATCTCTCTGTTTTGGCTAACAAGGCACAAAAACAGGGAGGAAAGCCATGACTCATATACTCCTCCTCCCTCTCCTACCCCAGGCTGCTTCAAACTAGAGGTGCAGGCAAGGCCAACATGGTGGTAAGCTCAGGCAGGTGACTGGGTCTGCAGCTCCTGGTCCATAGCTCTGATGCAGAGCCATCTCGGGGGTGTCTGAAACCTTCATCATCCCCAATTCTCATGGCTTCTCTGGTGGCCCCTGGCTCATTGCCTCAGTGATGTTACTGCTTCCTGTGGTCAGAGGCCTCCCTCAGGTGGCCTCTTGGCTTTTTTCTTTCCTCTGGTCTTGAGCAAGACTACCACCTGGAAAGCTAAATGTCCAGCTTCTAGCTGGACAGAACGTCATCTTGTGGGCAGGTTTGGGTCTTCTCTTTCCCCTCCCCCCACCCAGGAGAGTACAGGCCCCCAGCCCAGGCAGAAGCAAGTACCCCTCATCCAGGTCTGGGACAAGTCACTGTGCCTCAGGTCTCCTGCTCCCTGGGAGACTTCCTCAGAGTCATCCATCCTTCAAGGCAAGATACTCAGTTAAAAGCACAAGACCTGGGGATCACGTGCACATGCACGTGTGTGTGTTTTACTTCAGGAATGTGAAATTTTACCTTCATTTATTACTTTTCTAACATTCTTCCTTTCCTAGAGCTGAATTTCTTTCCTGTACCATTTCCTTCTCTCTGAAGAACTTTTAACATTTCTTATAAGGCAGTTCTCTTGGCAATAAATTCAATTTTAGTTTGCCTGAGAAAAATCTTTATTTCTCCTTCACCTTTGAAAATTAATTTCACAGGGTACAGACTTCTAAGTTGGTGGCTTTCTTCCTCTCAACACTTCAAATATTTCACTCCACTCTCTTTTGTGTACATGGTTTCTGAGGAGAAGTTGGATATAATTTTTATCTTGACTGCCCTATAGGTAAGATATTTTTCCACTCTGGCTTCTTTAGAGATTTTTCCTTTATCTCTTATTTTCTGTAGTTTGAATATGATATGCCGGGTGTGGCTTTTGTTGGCATTTATCCTGCTTGGTGTTCTCTGAGCTGCCTGTATCTGTGGTTTGGTGTCTGACATTAATTTGAGGAAATTCCCTGTCATTATTTCTTCAAATATTTCTCCTATTTCTTTCTCTCTTCTCCTTCTGGTGATATTTTTTTAAAATAAAAATCAGAGATCTTTTTTCCTTTAAACTTTTGCACTGATGAGCTTACTATGTGTCCAGCACAGAAAAGATTGTTGGGCTTATAAGCACCATTTCAGCTTCATCTGCCCACGCATGGATAGCCTCACCACTGGGCCTTTGCCTGTATGAATGCAGTTTGGACATCAGATGGGACATGGTTAATCTTATCTCCAAATCCAACTCCTGGCCTTGTGGGAAACCAGCCTGTCCCCAAATTTCAGTGCCTTCCCAGGCTTTACTTCTTCATGCTTCTGCCCTGTACACTTGTGTCCACGTCTGGTGCCCTGCTTCTTCCCTGTGTCAGTTCAGGAACAAACTTAAGCACCTTCTGTGCTTTGCGCCAAAAAAATCCACTCAAGCCACCCTAGCTAATAAGATGCATGCTGAGATGTTTAGAAGTGTACTGATATATGCAACTTACTTTGAAACGCGTCAAAAAATAGGATGGATTGATGTGGATAGAGGATGCATAGATGAGTAGATATGGAATAAACGTAGTAAGATGTTAGTTGGAAAATCCAGGTAGTGCATATACGACTGGTTGCTGTTTAATTGTTTTCAACTTCTCTATATATTTGAAATTTTTCACAGTAACATCTTTGAGGAAAAATCCACTACACCCAGCATTTCGTGATTTTCGTAACTTGAATGAAGAGGGAAGGGGTTGAAGGAAAGGCATCATAGGCATTCAGCCTTCTGGCAACTTGCTTATTCTGCCCCCTCACTACCAGCAAAACCAACAGAATTCTGCCCCTCTTCCAAGCAGGGCAGTTCCACCCACCCCTTAAAGCCCTCTGGAGCCTCACTCTCCAGCTGTAGTAGGGCCACTAGAGAAGCAATGCTTTGCCTTAAAGGTATCTGCAAACATCTTATCTGTCTCCTGTGAAGAACCATCAAGCCCCCATAAAGCCACCTCAGCCCTGAAGTTAACCAGGGCCTCTGGCTTCTCCTAAATCTTGCCTCTGCTTCTCTCTAGCATAGGAGCATGGGAATTTACATTTTTCTCATTTTCATGGAACTGTTGGACTTTGGGGGAAGTCTAAGAAACCATAGGACCTGTAACTTTAACCATCTCTTGTATTTCAGTGGGATTGATATTACATTCCTGTGGCTGCTCTAACAAATTACCACAGACTCAGTGGCTTAAAACAACAGAAACTTATTCTCTCACAGGTCTGGAGGCTGAAAGTCCAGAATCCATTTTACTGGGTCAAGGTCAAGGTGTTGGCAGGTCCACCCTCCCTCCTGGAGGCTCTAGGGGAGAATCTTTTCCTTGCTACTTCCAGCCTTGGGTGGCTGCTGCTTTTCCTTGGCTTGTGGCTTCATCACTCTCATGTCTACCTCTGTGGTCACACAGCCTTCTGTCTTCTACCTGGAGTCAAATCTCCTTTACCCCCATCTTATAAGGATATTTATGATTGCATTTAGGGCCCTCCTAGGTAATCCAGGATAATCTACCCATCTCAAGTCCCTTAATTTAATCACATCTACAAACCCACTTTTTTCCATATAAGGTAATATTCACAGATTCCAGGGATTAGGACCAGGATATCTTTGGGGGTCACAAGACTGTATACATTTAAATACATTATATTCTGACCTATGAGGCAAGTATCATAATCCCTACTTTAAAGATAAGAAAACTGAGATTCAGAGAGGTCCTTATCGAATGTCACATATTTAGCAAAGAAGTAGAGCATTACATTGAACTCAGTCTTGTGACTTCAAATTTAGCAGCCTTACCTGATACAGGATGAATTTGGGCCAAAAGCCACTAACAAAGGACAATCATTAACAAATACCATAATCAGAGCTGTGTTTACACTTGTGTACCATTGGTCTGTAGTGAAATCTCCTTCAAGCTTGACTTCTCCTTACTAAGAGCTGGAGTACTGAAATTGCAAAGTATTTGCACACAGGTTTTCCTGGCTATATTGGGCTTGACTTGATCATTCTCCATGTGTATTAAAATATTTGGACATAAGCAATACAAAACTTAAATTTTTTTTTTCCCCCATACGTGGGCCTCTCACTGTTGTGGCCTCTCCCGTTGTGTAGCACAGGCTCCGGACGCACAGGCTCAGCGGCCATGGCTCATGGGCCCAGCTGCTCCGCGGCATGTGGGATCTTCCCAGACCGGGGCACGAACCCGTGTCCCCTGCATCAGCAGGCAGACTCTCAACCACTGAGCCACCAGGGAAGCCCAAAACTTAAATTCTTAATTAAATGCATATTTACCTTTTACCAGAGCTCTGGTTTGGGGATGAGGAGACCCAGACCTCATTTTTGAATGATTATTCTGCATGTGTAACCACAGACAAGCCACTTTTAGCCCTTCCCTCCTCTGTAAGGTGGGTAGATTTGGTGGAGAGGGTTGGAATAGATGGTCTCCAAGGGTCCTTCCAGCTCTATCACACTTTGATCCAGTTGTGCAACTATGAACAGGGCATGGTGTGCCAGCTAATACCAGTTTGTGTGTACTGGCGTGTGCCCTTCACATGCCCTGTGGCCCACTGCCAATTGCACCATGTTTGCCTAGGGGAGTCGTGGCAGGCAGCACTCCCAATGAGGCATCCATCCACATTTGTCCAGTCTTCAAAAAATGGATCCCAAGCCCTGAAAAAAGCAGAAAAGCTACACCCAAACACTAATGCCTGTGCTCAAGACAGGAACTTCAGTGTAAGAAAAAAGCACAGCCAAACAAAAGTTTCCAAAGAAACCTTTCTGAATTCTATACCATTTGAAAATAGTCCCCTAGCAATTATCTTTAAAAAAATAGGAAAATGGTATAGGAACTTTGCACAGAAGGAACCAACACAATATTCTATCAGGTGGCATTGTATGACAGTGATTATTATATCTGATGGATTGGTTCTAAGGAAAACTCTACCTTGTGCAGACGTTGAGTGCTAATTGTAGGTGATTGAGATGGTGCTGTGTACAGGATTGGCAAGAGCTCCCCCTGGGTTGGACTCTGCTTGCTTCCAGACAGACTGTGAACTGGTGCAATTTTCAGGACGGTAATTTGGCAATATGTCTCGAAAGCCCTAGAAATTTGTTTCCCTTATTGTTAGTTATGAAGAAATGGACAGCTGTTTGGCCAGGACTCCTTGCCTCCACAACCTCAGCCTTCTGCTGCCACAGGTACAGGAGGGAGATGTACTCTGGGGACACTCCACACCAGGGCTTGGCATTTGCTGCTAGTGTTTGGCCCCAGACCCCTGCATGGACCCTCCAGTCCTGCTAAGCTGGGCCGGAGCTTATGGGAGCCAGAGTGCTAATTTTACCTTTGAGCTAACACTTACTCTGTAACCGACTGCCTTCACCTTTGTCCCCAAGGCCCACCTCCTAATCTTGGTCCTAGAGGACTCACCACCTTAGAGCAGGAAAAAAAAAAGGGGGGGGGAAAGAAAACCCAAAAGAAAGAGAATCTTCCTCCCTAAAGCCTTGAGCAAAACTGGCTAAAGATAACCCACTTGTAGACTCTTCCAGGGCCTGGCCCAGGTCCCAGTGGGAGGCAGTGCCAAGTCCATCATGTCATTGCAACTTGGAAAAAAGAGACCCCAAAGGCCATTAACCTTCCCTCTCTCCATGGCATAGCATCCCCTTCTTCTGAGAAGCCCGTATTTGGGAGTTTTCATGTTCTTATAGAGCCTGCCCTCCTGGCTTGGTTGGTTGGTCAGGAGTAGGTACCTGATAGGGAAAGTGTTGACATACTTGACTCCCTGGTTCCTGTTTCCTGTGAGGCTCAGCTGTGTCCCTGCCCTTCCCACAATTTGGTTACACGCCCTTCTTTTGATTACCTGAGATACTCCAGTATTCTTCCAATTGACTCTCTTTTTGCTTAAAGTAATTTGAGATGCATTTCTTATATAGCAGACCAGGAGCCTAGAGCACAGAGGCCCCCAAACTAGAGCCTAAATGGAGCAGTCCCCACATGGACACCGAAGTGTCCCATCTGTCACCACTGAGAGCTTTGCCTTTTAGCACCAAGTCCTGATAAGGATTTTGCCTGGATATATGTCAGCTGTCCCTCTCCTGCTCTTCCTTCCTAAGGGGCCCTGCAAGGGAAGCTTTGCATTCTCCCTAATGGTAGGAGAATGCAGAACCTTAGTGAGTCCCTGTCTAGGATTTTAACCTCAGGACATTATCAGGGATATACACACATATTTAACTATAAAAGGCTTAGGGCTGCATTGCTCATAGCTGTAAAAAAAAAAAATTGGAAATAACCTAAATGTCTATTAATTGTTAAAAGAATTATGGTCCAGGCATCTACTAGGATGCTTTGCACCTATTAAAAATGGTATTTTGGGGCTTCCCTGGTGGCGCAGTGGTTGAGAGTCCGCCTGCCGATGCAGGGGACACAGGTTCATGCCCCGGTCCGGGAAGATCCCACATGCCGCGGAGCGGCTGGGCCCATGAGCCATGGCCGCTGAGCCTGTGCGTCCAGAGCCTGTGTTCCGCAACGGGAGAGGCCACAGCAGTGAGAGGCCCGCATCCGAGAAAAAATAAAATAAAATAAAAGATATTTTGAAGAACATACCTAATGACATGCAAAAGTGCTCATAATATAATATGTGAAAATCAGGATATAAAATTCAATATACTTTATAATCTCAATTATATCAAATTACATACTACTATGGATACATAATCAAACACCAAAAAGAACCACACAAAATGCCATTAACTGCTTTTTCCAGTAATGTATAAATTCTTCACTGTCTTTTCATGTATAGGCTTAATATTTTTATTTTACTGCTGATATATCTTAGGTGTATCTATGTTGATAATGCATGAACATAGTGTGAGTCAGAGTGTTATATTTAAACTCTTTTTACAGCATTTAGCATAGCTTTGAGTTACTTAAAAAATAACTTTCAGGATGGTTATGATGATGATGATGACAACTTCAAAACTGTACTGCAAATACTGAGTAATTTCATCACAAATATAATTTTCTTTCAAAAACTAAATAACCAAAAAAAAAAGAACCACACAAAAATGATAATTTTATTTCTTCATTACGTTTTCTCTGTTTTCTAAATTGTTTATGATGAGCATGTTTTACTTTTTAATTCTGGTATTATACTTTAGCATATTATTTTAGTTTTCCCTATAGAAAAAATCACATTTTTCTCTCTGACATTTGCTCTAAGCCTTTACCAGACAGCTACATGGCCAGCAGGAACTGTGAGGCCCCATTTTTTGCCATACAATTCCCTCCAGAACGCCGTTGGGGTCACCTGTGTCCCTGGAATGCGGTACTTGGCTGGCTGAGGGGCCTGCCACTCCACCCCCAGGGCAGGATTGTTTCTTCAGTGGCTGGTGGCTTTTAGAATCGAACTAGTAACCAGCCTTTCACATGAGCTTATTTGCAGTCCCAAAACTACCCCAGGTAATTTGGCTGATACTGTTACCTGCCTTATTCCACCTCTTGTTCCAACTAAGGTAGGGAGCCTACAGATTCCTGGGTCCCACAGAGGTGACAGCAATTGAGGAGCTCACATCTGAGATCCAGGACAGACTTTTGCTTGAAGCCACAAATGTGTGGTTACGCAAGGAACACAAAGGACCCAGGGTCAAGGAGTGAAGTTTCCTGGCCTCCCTCTGCTGTCTGACTATGTGAACTTGGACAAGCCTCTGTTTGAAGCTCTTTGCCACATGTCCACGGGCACAAACCATGATGCAAGGAAAACACACAATCTTGGACACCTTTCCTGACCCAAACTGTTCTGTTTGTTTCATAGAGTGCGACTAATCGTGAGAGTGAACCCTTGCCATGTACCAGACACAATTCTAAATGCTTTATACGTATTAACTCATTTCATCTTGAAAACAACCCTGAAATGTACATTCTGTTATCATCATTTTCATCATCATCATCATCACCACCATTATCATCTGTGTTTAGTAGATGAAAAGCTGAGGCACAGTGAGGCCAAGTGCACACTGCCAGGGCATATGGAGGGACAGGGATTCAAACTCCGCTGAACTGGCCATCAAATCTGGGCCATTAACTTTCTTCTCTTCTGCTTCTCTGTGATGTGAATTCTGTTCATCCTATTTTCTGTCTTTGTTCCAAACCTGGCCAGAGGTGGTCAGTCAAACACAGTGACTCACCAGCAAAACAGCAAAGTGGATGAATCCTACCCTCCCTGACCTTCAGCTGTCCCAGAGACCCCTGCCCCACCTTCTCCTTCCTCTTCAACTATGCAAGGATGACAGAAGCCTGCCCCCTGCAGCCCAGACTCCCTAAGATAAGTTGGTGGGCAGAGGGGTCCCCACCCACTTGGGCCCCCTATTCTGAAGTGAGAAAGCACTACTTTCCTGGTTTGGGGAAAAAGAAGAAATACAACACCCATCACTTAATGAACACACTCTGCACATACACACACAAATATATAAATTAACTCATTTGGTTTTCAAAACAACCCATTCTTATTACTAGTCCCATGTTACAGATGAGGTTTGGGGAGATTGTATACCTTTGCCTACAGGCCCACATTTAGAAAAGGAAGAGGAAATACCCCATGAATACATGCACATGTCCTTTCTGCCTCTTTTCACCCTCTCTTCCCTCATTTGGTCATCTCATCTCCTGACTCTCATCATCAGTCAAATTTGTGGGGGAAAAAAACTTTAATAACATTATTAATTCAAATTAAGTATTTGGGGTATATTGCTGGACCATTAGTCACTAAAAATGATGTAGATGTATATTTGTTAACACACCCCAAAAATGCCCATACTGTATTGTGTTAAATTATAGAATAGAATAATCCCATTTTTGTTATTAAAAAAACATATATATATATATATATATATATATATATATGGAAATATATAACTAATGTGCTAAGTTTTGATGAATGAGTATGGCTTCTGTGATAAGAAAATTATATTTTAAAATTATTTTTTGAAGGCTCCAAGAATCTCTGCTTGGCTTCCAAAGGCATGCATGCCCCTGACCTTCCCCTGGTCCTTACAGAATGTGTCAACAGTGAGACTTGTTGGCATGCAGCTGCACCCAGCCAGGGAGGGGAACCCATGCCAGCTCCGAAGAAGGTCATCAGGACACCGCCCCTCCAGCTCAGCATACCCTCATTATTATCACTGCTGGTGGAGCAGGCTTTACCCCATGATTCTTATCACTTTCATTTTTTTTAACCTCATTAAAACAACAGTAGTCTTGGTGTAAGGAGTGGAAATGGGAAATTGGCTTTTCAGTCGTTTGGTCATAAAAAAGTGGTGGTGATGGAAAGGCAATCCTTGGAATTTTCCAGGTCCCAGTTTATGGCCCAGTGTATTTTTAAGTCATTGGATGACAACATTTGCAGAAACTCCTGCTACAAAATACTGCTTTTAAACTCCCCTGCAGCTGCCCAGTCTCAGAAATGGGACATTTCTAACATTTTATGTCTAATGGGGGCTTTAAACTGACACTAGTGTAAGACAGCATGGTCTTGGTCCTCTCCCTGCGGAGACTGGATTTCCCACTCCCATAATTATGGGATACTACTTGTATTTCCATTGCCCCAGGAGCTGGGTTTTCAAACTCATAGGAGAAATTGTCTCAGAAGAGTCTTTCCCTGAATCCGTGTGCTACAGGAAACATTTTAGTCTCCTCCTCTTCTTTCAGTCTTTTCTTCTGGTGCACCAACCTCTCCTCCATTAACTCTCCCACATTCAAGGGAGACTCTCAGATTCTGGCTTTCCTATTACATTTCATTGGATTGTCACACACTGTCTTGGTTGGAGTTCCTGGGACAAATCCCTTCGCAGGGCCCAAGAGCCATCCCATGACCCCAACAAGTACATACCCCTTTAAAACAAGAACTTGCTTTGGTGGTCAGCCCATGCCCTGAAAGACTGAAAGCTGTAGGCCTTCAGGGCTGAGGTAGGTAATAACCCTTGATTGTAAGACAGGAGTTTTGGTTTAGCCACCAATGAATGCTGCGTGTGAAATGAAAAGGGTGATTGTCTTTCAACTCTGTTTTTAAAGGATTTTTTTTTTCTTCTCCGCCTCTTAGAAGGTGGAATTTTATTTTGTTTTATTTTTTTGTTGAAGTATAGTTGATTTACAATGTTGTGTTAATTACTGCTGTATAATTCAGTTATACATACATACATATTCTTTTTTAAATCTTCTTTTCCATTATGGTTTATCATAGGATACTGAATATAATTCTCTGTGTTATACAGTAGGATCTTGTTGTTATTCTATATATAAAAGCTTAACATCTACTGACCCTAACCTCCCACTCCATCCCTCCCCCAACCCCCTTCCCCTTGGCAACCACCAGTCTGTTCTCTATGTCCATGATTCTGTTTCTGTTTCATAGATAGGTTCATTTGTGTCATATTTCAGATTCCACATATAAGTGATATCATACGGTATTTGTCTTTTTCTGACTTACTTTGCTTAGTATGATAATCTCTAGCTGCATTCATGTTGCTACAAATGTCATTATTTCAGTCTTTTTTATAGCTGAGTAGTATTCCATTATATATAAATACCACATCTTCTTGATCCATTCATCTGTCGATGGACATTCAGGTTGTTTCCATGTTTTGGCTATTGTGAATAGTGCTGCTATGTATATAGGGGTGCGTGTATCTTTTTGAGTTATAGTTTTGTCCAGATATATGCCCAGGATTGGGATTGCTGGATCATATGGTAGTTCTATTTTTAGTTTGAGGAACCTCCATACTGTTTTCCACAGTGGTTGCACCACCTTATATTCCCACCAGTGGTGTAGGAGGGTTCCCTTTTCTCCATAACCTCTCCAGCATTTATTATTTGTAAACTTTTTAATGATGGCCATTCTGACCAGTGTGAGGTAGTACCTCACTATAGTTTTGATTTGCATTTCTCTAATAAGTAGTGATGTTAAGCATCTTTTCATGTGCCTATTGTTCATCTGTATTTCTTAAAGGATTGTTTTTTTAAAGTTGGTTGGCTTGTGTCCAGATAGGCAGTCCCTAAACCTCTGGCCACTTTTAGTAACAGGAAGAACTACACTCAACTGGTCACATAAAAAGAGAGGGCGCCAGGAGCCATCTCCAAAGGTGGCCTAGGAAAAGGTGATGAGCAGTGTCCCACCCCGATGCTGCTGTTGCACCTACCGAGATCCTTGGACCCTCATCCTTTCTCCAGGGTCAACTCTCATGAGCTCTGTCTGCACTGGGGAGAGAACATACCCTTGGCTCCCTCCACTGGCTCGGTACCTTCCTCTACCTTTTCTTGCCAGGTCTCCAGAGGCCCCCCTTTGTGGGTCTGAGTCTCCAGTTAACTGTCCACTCCTTAGGGGGAAATGATCCTGCATTTAATGCCATCTCTGGAACCAGACAGATGGGTCTTTAATCAAGACTGATGCACATGGCTCCTGCTTCCTCCTCCTTAAGTGCTTCAAAAAGAAGTAAAAACAAGGGGGCTTCCCTGGTGGCGCAGTGGTTGAGAGTCCGCCTGCCGATGCAGGGGACACGGTTTCGTGCCCCGGTCCGGGAAGATCCCACATGCCGCGGAGCGGCTGGGCTCGTGAGCCATGGCTGCTGAGCCTGCGCATCCGGAGCCTGTGCTCCGCAACGGGAGAGGCCACAACAGTGAGAGGCCCACGTACCGCAAAAAAAAAAAAAAAAAAGAAGTTAAAACAAATTATGAAAACTCAGTTATGTACCCTGAGTACAAAGAGGCTAGAATATGTTTCCCTGAATCTTCCCTTTTTACTCAAATCCAGCACAGCCTCAAGCCAATAACATCTTGGGACGATACTTTGAGTTTGCAACTTGCCCTCGCCCCGCCGTAGTTTATATTTCCTTGGATTTTACACACACACACACACACACACACACACACACACACACACACACACACACACACCTCTAGGCTATTGTGTGTTCATTGTCTTAGAAAATGCAGAAACATCCAGACAGCACAACTTCTTACCAAGCTCCCCACTTTCTCGTAGACTAGAAAAGATTCCCTGACCTAGAATGGGGTCAGAACGACAGAAGGGAAGTGATAAAGTTGGTGGGTTCCAGATGGGGCCCTGGCCTCTGCTTCCCTGGCGAGACCTCAGAGACGGGGACCACTCCAGAGGTGGCTCAGACAGGAAGGGCCTTTGATGACTTCCCAAGAGCACAAGAAAGCAGGATGACCCCTGTGCCCCCAACTGGCAGACTGGGAACAGAAATATCCAGCTGAGCGTTCCAGGAGGGCAAGAACTCAAACATCTCAGCTGGGTTTGGCAAAGACAAATCACAGGGCCTTGACAGAGCTCCCATTTAATGAGATTTCTTTCCCGTACTCCTGGGAATTGGGCACTTGACACAGAAATTGAATTGAGAAGCAGAAAAATAAAGCAAATGACGTCTTGCTTCCCAAGTCTGGGCTGACATACCCTGCACCACTCTATCTAGTGTTCTCCCAGGAAAGCAGGTTGTCCCCGTGTCACAGGCAGGGAGCTGAAGAAATAATGGAATGGGATGGAGAACAAGTTCAGGGTTGTCCAGGTTTCTCACGAACATGATTTGGGGACGTCCTCCTCCTGTTGCTCTCAGCAAGAAAGACTCATGCTTTGGAATCACTGTCTCAGGGAGGATGGTCTTCTCTTGCCCTCATTTAACACCTTAGAGTGCTAGACTTAGAATGCCAGACTTAGAGCCCTGCATTCTCTCTCCCTCCCTGGGGACAGAGGCTGTTGTTCCTGTATAATAATTGGGGGTCTGAACACTGGAAGACACCTTGACTTTTGGGCCTTGCTTGTGGCTATTTGCTCCTTGGTACTTGTAACCACATTTGCATGCATCCACATCCACATATAAGTACAGAAAGCAATCACCAGTGACATCGTCTTAGATGTCCAAAGTGTCCATATTGAGAGAATTTTGAAAGAACATGTGGATCAGAGGTGTAGGAATTGTCCTGGCAACCTTTCATGGCCACTAGAGGGAGGACATGTGACATGTCACTAGTTAAAATCAGCAAATGGCTCTCAGTTTCATTCACTCACTCATTTATTCTGTTTGTGCCCAGAGTTGGCCAGACATTGGAGACATAAAAATGAATAGAACACTCACTGGCTCACTGGCAGTAAACTTCACACCTAAATTACTGACAGTCACGTTTATCACATGTATAAGTGCTGTCTTTATAAACTTAATGTAAGCTTATTTGGTGCCTAAGAAAGTTTTATTAGGGTTGTTTTAATCATGGTATTAACATCGGTGTACAAAAGAGATGTGTTTTTCCAAGTTATGTCTAAGGCCACGTGTGACAAATACACAGTTGGTCTTTTTTCCCTGGTTCCTGGCACATCCCTCCTAAAAACCCTTGGACTCTCTAGAGCAATAAGAGTCTTTTGTATGCTAATGAGATGGTTGGTGGCTTGGGGCCCCTAAATAGCTTCAGGATGGAGACTGGTCTCCAGAAAGACCAAGGCATGATTAGAGTATTGGAACTTTCACCCCACCCCCAACCACCAGCAAGGGGAGAGGGGCTGGAGATTGAGTTAACCACCAATGGGCAATAATTTAATCAATCATGACTATGTAATGAAAGCTCCATAAAACCCGTAAATGATGGGGTTTGGAGAGCTTCTGTGTTGGTAAACACACCAAGGTGCTGGGAGGGGGACGCTCTTAGAGAGGGCATGGGAGCTCCACCCCCTTTCCCCATAGTTTGCCCCATGCATCTCTTCCATTTGTCTGTTCCTGAGTTGTATCCTTTATTTTATTTTATTTTTTTTATGATTTTCTTTTAAAATTTCTTTTATTTTTTATTGTTTTATTTTTGGCTGTGTTGGGTCTTCGTTGCTGTGCGCGGGCTTTCTCTAGTTGAGGCGAGCGGGGGCTACTCTTTGTTGCGGTGCGCGGGCTTCTCATTGTGGTGGCTTCTCTTGTTGTGGAGTATGGGCTGTAGGCCCGCAGGCTTCAGTAGTTGCAGCACACGGGCTCAGTAGTTGTGGCACACATGCTCAGTAGTTGTGGCTCGCCAGCTTTAGAACACAGGCTCAGTAGTCGTGGTGCACGGGCTTAGTTGCTCCGCGGCATGTGGGATCTTCCTGGACCAGGGTTCGAACCCGTGTCCACTGCATTGGCAGGTGGATTCTTAACCACTGCACCACTAGGGAAGTCCCTGTATCCTTTATTTTAAAAATCAGTAATGTACGTAAAGTGTTTTCCTGACTTGTATAAGCCATTCTAGTGAATTACCAAACCTGAAGAGGGGGTCATAAGAATCTCATTTTTTTTTTAAGGTTTATTTATTTATTATTTATTTATTTATTTTTGGCTGCGTTGAGTCTTAGTTGCGGCAGGCAGGATCTTTGTTGAGGCATGCAGGAACTTTCGTTGTGGTGCGCAGGCTTCTCTCTCATTGTGGTGGGGAGGCTGCAGGGCGCTTGGGCTCTATAGTTTGCAGCACCCTGGCTCTAGTTGAGGCACGCAAGCTCAGTAGTTGTGGCTCACAGGCTTAGTTCCCCAACTGCATGTGGGATCTTAGTTCCCTGACCAGGGATTGAACCCATGTCCCCTGCATTGTAAGGTGGATTCTTTACCACTGGACCACCATGGAAGTCCCCAGAATCTCAGTTTAGAGCCAGTCGGTCAGAAGTACAGGTGGTAACCTGGGGCTTTTGACTAGTATCTGAAGTGGAGGCAGTGTTGTGGGGCTGAGCCCTTAACCTGTGGAGTCTCTGCTAATTCTGGGTAGTGTCAGAGTTGAACTGAATTGTTGGACACCCATTTGGTGTTCAGGGAACTGCATAATTGGTTGCTCTTGGGAAAAACACCACACCTTTGGTTAGAAGTATTGGGAGTAAAAACAGCTCACCATGTTTAAATTTAGCTTAGAATGTTTATGATCAACTTGAATGGCTATAAATGTAGCTATGTAGCCTGGCTCAGTGCCTGATAACCAGTAGTCACTCAAAAAATTATAGTACCTCTCTGTACTGAGCATCAACTTTGTGTCAGGCTAAGAGAATTAACAAAATTCTTCATTAAATAAGAAACAACAGGGCTTCCCTGGTGGCACAGTGGTTAGGAATCCGCCTGCCAATGCAGCAGACATGGGTTCGAGCCCTGGCCCAGGAAGATCCCACATGCCATGGAGCAACTAAGCCCATGCGCCACAACTACTGAGCCTGCACTCTTGAGCCCGCAAGCTACAGCTGCTGAGCCCGTGTGCCACAACTACTAAAGCCCGCACACCTAGAGCCTGTGCTCTGCAACAAGAGAAGACACCACAATGAGAAGCCTGTGCACCGCAACAAAGAGTAGCCCCCACTCACCACAACTAGAGAAAGCCCGTGCACAGCAACAAAGACTCAACACAGCCAAAAATAAAAACAAATAAATTAATTAATTTTAAAAAAAGAAACAATATAAGGCTTAGAAATAGTTATGGTAAGTTGGGATAGTAAATACTAAGCACGTGTGCCTCCATTTACCTGATTCCCCCTCCCATGGCAGACATTGCTAATCGATTATAGGTCTCTTTCCCATTGAGTCTTAAGATGGCCTCAGAATCCTTCTCTCAGTCAAAGATAAAACCCATTTGCCACTCCCATTCCTAGGCTAGGAGAAAGAGACTAGGAGTCTAGAGGTTCTTCCTTATTTTGTCTCAAGGTAAGGATGCATGATATTTTATATATATATATATATATATATATATATATATATATATATAAATTTATTTATTGTATTATTTTATTTTACATTTTTTTGTCTGTGTTAGGTCTGTGTTGCTGCCCACAGGCTTTTCTCTGGTTGCGGCGAGCGGGGGGCTACTCTTCGTTGAGGTGCATAGTCTTCTCATTGTGGTGGCTTCTCTTGTTGCAGAGCATGGGCTCTAGGCGTGCGGGCTTCAGTAGTTGTAGTATGTGGGCTCAGTAGTTGTGGTTCATGGGCTCTAGAGTGCAGGCTCAGTAGTTGTGGCGCACGGGCTTAGTTGCTCCGTGACATGTGGGATGCCGCATGTGGCATGTGGGATCTTCCCGGACCTGTGTCCCCTGTGTCCCCTCCGCGGCATGTGGGATCTTCCTGAAACCTGTGTACCCTGCATTGGCAGGTGGATTCTTAACCACTGCACCACCAGGGAAACCCCAGGATGCATGACTTTGAGATAAGTCATTAAATTCCTCTTAGCATGCGTTTACTCATCTGTAGAATGGAGACCATAGCTTCCCCTAACTACCCTATACAGCACTTAGGAGATTTAAATGGTAAGAGGGGTGGGAAAGTGCCTGAAAGGTTAAAAGAGCAAGGCACTCCCAAGGGGATAGCAAGAGCTCCCAGAATTCACAAAAACAAAATAGCATCTTTGCCAGGTGACAAAGCTCCATCAAGAGCTCTGTTCCTATTTGGAACAGAGGAGATACTGTTTCAAAAGGATTTCCTTCTTACTAACACAGAGAAGAAAAGGAGAAGAGGAAGCAAAATGGAAAAGGAACAAGGAAAAAGGACACAACTTGGAGGCAGAGGTTTAGATTCAGGTCTCCGTTCTGTTGCCTTCAAGGCATGGAGTTGTAATATGTTACTAAGCTTCTCTGGACCTCACATTCCTCACTCATTAAATGCGGAAAGCACAGTCTCCCTCTCAGGGTTATTGGAAATATGAAGTGAGTCCATGTCTGTGAGAGGGCCTAGCTCAGAGCCAGGCACACAGGAGGGACTTGGTGAACTCCCTGCCTCGGTGAGTAGAAGGAACCACAGCTTGGAGCCAGCCGAGTGCCACAAGGGTAGAAAATGTTAGGTTTTACTTCGTCCCCATTCATCTTCCCTCCCTTCCTCCCTCTCTCCCTCCCTTCCTTCCTTCCTTCCTACTTCTACTGAGTGCACCCACTTAAAGCTGAGTAGAGCGAATCCATGTAATGTTGTTGAATGTTTCTCTGATCTCAGGGCCACCATAGGAGTGAAGAAAGCCCTTTTGCATGATGTGATTTGAACATTTCCCCAGTATCCCAGCTGCCCCACAATTTTACCCCTTTTAAGTTTCTGAGTCTCCCTTTAGGGAACTTTGCTTACGACTCTGACTTTTGAGCTTCAGAGAGGCGATGGGCCTCCCTGGACAATTCAAGGAGCCTTGGGCTAGAAGAATGAGAGCCATCAAGTGCTGCCATGTGGGCACTGTGTGTGGCCAGCACAGAGGATGAGTCAGTGCTTTTAGGAAGTTATTACAGTGAGCCAGAAGCTCTAGAATAACTTGCCTGGTTCTTCCCTACGGGCCTGAGTCCGCCTCATCCTTTCAGGGCCAATGCAGTGTGACCTTGCCTTGCTGTGAGCTCCTGCAGTGCTTTATCTCTTCCTCTCATCAGCACTTCTCAGCATTTGGAGACACAATGTAATCACATTTGTGCACAGAAATGGCTTCACCTCTCGCCTTTCTTAACTTCCCCTGCTCTGGGCTCCTGGCACTGACTCAGAGTCCTTCAAGCCACTCTTTCCTGCCTCTAGAAATCTCTTCCTGACTATTCCACAGTCATTCTTTCTTCCCTAATTGGATCTGCCCTAATTCCCCTGATGAGTAGAGGCTCCTCTATTCTACTTAGCATCTCAGAGCAGGGTCCTTCACTCACTTGTCTTTCTCCTTCTCTGGTCTATAAGTTCTGTCAGGGAAGGGATGTTTCTTGGGTCCTGCTATATCCTGGGCACCTAAAACAGGGTTTAGAATGTAGGGGGTGCTCAAATAGCTCAATGGGAACTGTATCTTTTATTTATTTACCTTCCTATTTATAGTTGATTTTACAATTTTGTGTTAGTTCCAGGTGGAAAACTGTATCTTCTAACTTTTTAAACCTTCCCCTATACAGATTATAGTGCATAGCCTAGTGCTAGGTGCTCAATAAATGCTTGATGAATGAATGAGTGAGTGAATGAATGAATTAATGGCTTGTAAAATAGGCATAACCCCTAGGGTCTCAGCCAAGTCTATAAATAATCAGGGGTGATGCACTGAATATTTTCTAGATCCTTACCAGATCTGCTCTCTACCTTGTCCCATCCTTTTCAGTATCCTTGAAAGTTGACCTTTATAAGACCGTATCAACGGGTCCTTGTGCCCTCTGGTTGTTGGTTCAGTCAGTTGGAGGCACCAATAGATTAGGGGGGGGAGAAGAGTGAAGTGTAGGTAGAGTTGATCCTCCTTATTTGCAGATTCTGCAGCTGCAAATTTGCCTATTTGCTAAAATCTATTTGGAAACCCCCCCCCCAAATCAATGCTCGTGGTGCTTTTGTGGTCATTCATAGACACGCACAGAGAGGTAAAAAATTTCTGTTGTCCGATGTACACATTCCCAGCTGAGGTCAGACAAGGCAACTGCTCTGCCTTCTTATTTCAGCTCTCATCCTGTGAACAGTCGTCCCTTTTACCGTCCATTTAGCACCATGTTTGTGCACGTTTGTGTTTTTTGCTGGTGATTTCACTGTTTGAAACGGCCCCAGGCTTAGAGCTGCAGTGCTATGTAGTGTTCCTTACGGAAAAAATATGTGTGTTACATAAGCTGAATTCAGGTGCTCTTGGCCATGAGCCCAAAGTTAATGAAACAACAATATGTATTAAATAATGTGTCTTTAAAAGAAACACATGTGAAGCAAGGATATGTATTGATCGGTTGATGAAAATGTTGTGGCCAGAGATTGCAGGACCCTAACTCTGGATCGCCCCAGGAGAAAAGGGTTAGCACTTACTAATTCAGAGTCAGCTGCAGCTTTATAGAGCATAACTGCCTTGAATAATGAGAATCAACTGTATTTATTCCCCAGGAAGGTTCCTACCTGCTGGGTTGACATGAGATTGATTCCATCCACCTGTCAAAAGCCACAGCTCCCATCAGGGCAGCTTCCTCCGAGTTACAGTTATTGTCTTAGAGTTCTGGTAGCAGCTACCTCTCTTTGTCCGTTTAGGTGCCTGGGGTGGAAACAGGTCCCCACTGAAGCTAGCCCCGGGGTGCTTCACTGACCGTTGCTGAGTTCCCTGCATCCTGCCCACACCTTTGTAAATAATCCCGGTACTAAACTCCCTTCATCTCCCATTTAAGTGTGCTATCAGTTTCCTGCCAGAATCCTAACCAATACTGACAGTTTATGGAAAATCCCAGCTGTTTTCTTTTTAGCACCTAGATACCCACATGACCATGGCCCCCTCTCCTCCCTCCAGATCAGAGTGGATCTTCACCCACAGCAGCTCCTCTTTCTCCATGTCAGCCTGACTGGAGAGTCCTAACTCTGGGGCAGTGCTACTCAGCGTGGTTCCCTGACCAGCATCCCTTGGGAGCTTGTTAGAAATGCAAATTGCTGGGCCTCCTAGATCTACTGGATAGAATTGGGGCAGAGCCCTGGAATCTGCCATTTAATAAGGCCTCCAGATGACTCCAACGCACACTCAAGTTTGAGAACCACTTCCTGGAGAACTGGGGATGGGAAGCAGTTCTTCTAGGACCCTTGCCAGGGCTTCTAACTCGCACGTACGTGGCTTTCCAAGGTTTCCCAACCCTTGTTTCTCAAGGCTGAAGCACATTTAAGAACACTCACAAGCTGGGATGCAGAATCATTTGAACCCCATGTGGTGGCTGTTTCTCAATGGGCAGAGCATGATTCCTAACAGGACAAGTATAACAATCCTGGGAGCTCAGCCCTGAAACCTCAGGCATCTCTGAGTGCAGCCACAGGACAAGAGGGAAGCCAAGTGACGTGGTGAAGGGGCCCAGGATGAGCTATGCCAAGGATGCCATTTTGGCATATTGATTATGTTGAGCTGAAGACGACTGAGAAACAGCAAATGCAAGAAGAGCTCTGCCCTCCTCCCTTCGTAAAGCAGGGTATAAATTTCCCTCTTGAAGGTGGCAATACCTTACCTCACCTCTTGTCCTAGGATGGGGAGAGTGATCCTTATCATTGTAGATGGAGGGCTGGCACCAAGATGCGTCTGCATAAACAGACCTTACTAATATAACCCTTATCTTCTACCTTCTAGTAGTTTCCCTCATGCATTTCCTAGTCCCTTTCACATAGTTTATTGCCCCCTAGAAGCCCGAACCCCCTTTCCTTTGTCTAGTCACTTCTCCACTATTTATCACTTTGTTAAAATGGTATATAACTCTAACTGCTTCTTTGAGTTTTCACCTCTTTTCTGTGAAGCCCCTGTGCACAGAAAATTTGTTTGCCTTTCCTCCTGTCAGTTTAATTCGCAGGTCCCAGTGACTAAACTGAGAATAGTGAAGAAGATCCCCCCTCCCCGCCTGCTACAGTGGAAAGAACTGGCATGTGGCATGGCCTTGAAAAAGGAAAAATTTTCACCCCACTTATAAAAACATGTCTCTGTGGTGAATGGTATCTCTTCTGTTGCTGTTATTAATTTTTCTATAATCTTCCTTATTTCAAAATGCAGATTTGAGGCAACTTATTAAGATATATATAATACAAAGTTAAAAAAAATAGATATCATTGGAGTTCGTAAATTGTTCATTTAAAACGTTCTTAAAATGGTTGGCTTCTTTGCTGGTATGATAGCAACAAAAGATTCCAGCGTTTGAGCATACGAAAGACTGAGAGTCACCTCTGCTAGAAGTAACAGCATCTAAAGTAAAGACTTAAGAAAAACTTGGTGACATCAAAATTATCCTTCAGGTGCTGCATTCTCTCTATTGTTCTTGGTTATTAAAAAAGAAAACATACTTGTCACCGAAATTTAGTTAACATCTTACAACTGATAATGTATGTCACTTAGATAAATGCAATTGCTGTAAATGTCTATATGATCTGGGATTTAGTTTTTATTTGAAATGGGAGCTTTTTTTAGTATACAAGGTCATTAAAAACCAAGAAGTATATCTGTAAAGAAATGAGTTTTTTTTAGACAATAACAAAAAATGCCTTGCTGAGTCACTATGAAATCAAAATATCCCTAATTTGTTACTAGACTACTTCAAGCCTTTTGTAAAGGAAATATTCCTTTGCAAATTATTTTAGATGTAGTGTTATAACTTTTTCTCAATTTTTTGTTTTAAAACAAATTTTGGGGTGTGCGTGCGTGTGTATGTGTGTGTGCGTGTGTGAAGATGAAAGGCATTCTTTCATTTTCTTTCTTTTTTTCACATTCTTTTTTAAATGACTCATAGACATAATACCTAGTATGCCAACTGCCAGGCCTTGATATTGTAACTCCTGCTGCCACTGATGTAACAAGTGGACTGATTATGAACAAGAATGAAAGTGTTAAAAGGTTTGACCACAAAAGAAAGTTTTAAAAAACCCTTGTGAATTGGCTCTGAGCAGATTGATTCTCACGCTTGGAGAGTATCACTGTGTGCAAGGTTCTCACCTGAGCCTCTCTCCCCACCCACATCTGTAAGTTACCTGTGCAGGTGCTGCCTTTCTCAGTCTTATTTGCATGCTCTTTTATTTTTCCCTCTCTGACCTAAGAGGAAGAAAAATGTATTGATGATAACTCTTTAAATAGTGTAATTTATTCACTTATAGCATGTCAAAATAAATTAAGAGAACATTTGTCCAAAGAAAAAAAAAAGGTAAATGCAGAAACAAGTGATGAAAAAAACCAAGGAAGGAAAATAAGAAGTGGCCCAGGGCTAAGAGTATACACAGTGCATGCCACATGTGCTGTATAATTGCTGAAAGTGAGCCTCCAATTTGGCTCTGAGGTTCAGAGTAGAACGAAGGAAAGAACAAATCAATTATAAGAGTCACAGTATCCACAAGATGGAAACACTCCAGAGGCTTTGCTTGATACCAGCAAAAAGGGAACACTGGGGGAATCTTTGGGGAAAAGCCATTAGGGGAGGACCTCAGGGTTCGGGCAGTTCCTTCCTCACTGATTTGGGGATGAGGTTGCTGATTCAAAACCCCGGTGTTCTCAGGGGACTCCACCTTGTTCCTCATTCCTTGTCTAGTCTCTCTAAGCCGTGTACTTCCTTCTGGAACCCTGCAAGCTAGGACACAGCCAGAAGGATAGGGTTGATTTACCTGAGGAGTTACCCTGACTTTGGGGTGAAGTATTTGTTATCACTGCTCACAGGGCTGTGGATTTCAAACTCTGCACATTAGAATAATTTGGGCAACTTTCCAAAATTAGATAATTGCCTGGGCACCACTTAGATGAACTGAATATAGATATCTAGGATTGGGCCCAGGAATTCATATAGATTTTAAATGTTCCAGCTCATTTTTATGTACAGCCAGCTGAGTAGAGACCCACTGACAACTGGGTCTACTTGGAGGTCTACAAACTTGAGTATGTATCAGTCACCTAGGGAGGTTGTTAAACATTAAAATTCCCCAGCCACATTCTGTCTCCTAATCCACCCAGCTTCTGATGCAGAAGGGCAGGGAATTCTATATTTTTAACAAGAACCCTAGGTAATTCTGAGGCAGCCCATCCAGAGATTCATACCAGTCCATGAAGTTTAAAGGGGGAAAGACTTGGGGTCTAGTCTCCTCTGACAACAGCAGGCTCTGTGACCTTGGGCCTATTATTAAGTACTCTAGTTTTGCTCCTCATTGGTAAAATGGTTATAGAAATAATCTGCTATACCTACATCTACCAAGCTCCACCAAGTCAGGGACTGAGACCTATTAATTTTTGTAGCCCCCTAACCTAGATCAATGCCTGGCATAGAGTAGGCACTCATCTAAATTGAAGATGGGCTCCTATTTGGGAAAGCAGATTTTAAAAGGATTAAGTATGTCTGTGGCCACCAGGTATGCATTTTTATTGTGTGTGTGTGTGTGTGTGTGTGTGTCTCTATGGGGAGTGGGGTATGTGTACAGAGGGCTAGATTGAAATCCACAAGCCCACGATGGAAATCTGGGTCTCTGGGTTCATTCATTTAAGCCTGTGTGTGTGTTTGGGACATGGGTGGAGGGGTGCCCTTTGGCCTGGTTTCGTCTATCTTATGTCAAAATTTGGGTGGATTTAGATATAATCCAACAGGCAGATGGAAGTTTGCCACTGCTGGCATAGGCATTTCTGCAAGAACTGAGCTTGACAAAGATGTGCTATAATTGAATGATTTATTTTTGTGACACATGTAGCTCTGAAATAAACCTGTTATAACAGCATGGGTTTTATGGGCCAAGTATAACAGGACAATTTATTGAAGTATGAACATTTCTTGGTGATTTAAGAGAGTGTCTACAAATACCATCTTTTGAACAGTGACCAAATTTTGATCTTATTTATGTGAAATACCCACTGTACCACGTGCCAAGTCAGGGGAGTGGGCAGAGCAAAAGACTGGGGCAAGGGACCAGTCTGGGCTCTAGTCCTGACCCAGGACTCACTGTGTACCTTGGGCAAGTTGGCTCTCCTCCCTGGGACTCACTTCCTCATCTGTAAAATGAAGAGGTTGGATGATTATCTTGAGGGCCCCTTTTGTCCCCCACAGGCTGTGACTATCTGATTGCAAGACTGAAGCTCAGAAGGGCTTCTCCGTTCATTCTCTCTACTCAGTCAGAGTCACCCCATCTGATCAGAGTAAACCAAGTGGGTCTCTCCTTCCCTTTTCTGGCATTCAACCTGCACTCAAACTGACACCCCTGTAACCCAGTCCACACTACTCACTCTTTTGGAAAGGTGATACTCAAGAAGTCTACCAATAATTTCCAATGCAAATAAACTTTAGAGCTGCTATTTCTTTAATAATCCCTATTAAACCAGAATTCTATCTACAAACAACTACCTTCAAACAATAAAGGTCTTATTTGGGGGTGGAGATGGGGAGAGGCCATCTCATTCTGTGGTTAAGAGTTAAGGCTCTGAGCATTAAAAAATAATTACAGTTCCCTAAATCCACATGGAAAACCAGAAATGTCTAATAGCAACGTATATATGACTCATTGACAAAACCAGACTTTTCTTTCCGCTATTCCTCCTAATAGTACAAGCAGATATTGTTTTATTGTGCTTCACTTTATTGCACTTCAGAGTTCATTTTTCACAAATTGAATGTTGGGGTAACGCTGTGTCAAGCAAGTCTTTTGGTGGCATTTTTCCAAAGCATTTGCTTATTTTGTGTCTCTGCGTCACATTTGGTAATTCTTGCAGTATTTTAAACTTTTTCATCATCATTATTATTTATATTTGTTACGGTTATCTGTGATTGTTGATCTGTGATGTTACTGTTGCAAAAAGATGACCACTCGCTGAAAGCTCAGATGATTTTTAGCAATAAAGTATTTTTAGGCTAATGTACATACATTTTTTTTATACATAATGCTATTGTACACGTAATGAATGACAGTATAGTGTAAACCTAACTTCTTTACGCACTGGCAAACAAAAAAATTCGTGTGACTCACTTTATTGCAATATTTGTTTTATAAATATTATTTATTTGGCTGCACTGGTTCTTAGCTGCGGCACGCAGGGTCTTTGTTGCAGCATGAGGAATCTTTTAGTTGCGGCATGTGGGATCTACTTCCCTGACCAGGGATCAAACCCAGGCCCCCGACATTGAGAGCGGGGAGTCTTAGCCACTGGACCACCAGGGAAGTCCTGAAATATTTGTTTTATTGTGGTGGTTTGGAACCGAGCCCGCAATATCTCCAAGATATGCCTGTATGTGTATTAGTTTCCTATTGCTGCTATAAGAAATTACTCCAAGTTTTGACCTTACAGTTCTGGAGGTCAAAAGTCCAAAATGGCTCAGCTGAGCTGTGTTCATTCTGGAGGTTCTAGAGGAGAATCCACATCCTTGCCTTTTCTAGCTCCAAGAGGCTGTCTGTGTTCCTTGGCTTGTGGCTCTGTATCACTCCAACCTGTGCTCTGTCTTCACTTTTTCTCTGACTCTCTCACTTCCTACTTTCCCTTATAAGGACCCTCGTGTTTATACTGGGCCCATCCAAATAATCTCCCATCTCAAGGTCCTTAATTTAAGCAGTCTGCAAAGTCCCTTTTGCCAAATAAGGCAATATATTCACAGGTTCTGGGATTAGGGTGTGGACATAGTTGGGGCTGGGGGAGGGGTGGGCTCTTATTTTGCCTAACCTGCAGATTTACCTTCAGATCCCACGTTGGCCACTTACTGTTCATGTGACTTTTGGGTTTTTTTAATATAAATTTATTTATTTTATTTATTTATTTTTGGCTGCATTGGGTCTTCATTGCTGTGCGCGGGCTTTCTCTAGTTGTGGTGAGCGGGGGCTCCTCTTCATCGCGGTGCGCAGGCCTCTCACTGTCGCGGCCTCTCTTGTTGCGGAGCACAGGCTCCAGACGCGCAGGCTCAGTACTTGTGGCTCACGGGCCCAGTTGCTCCACAGCATGTGGGATCTTCCCAGACCAGGGCTCGAACCTGTATCCCCTGCATTGGCAGGCGGATTCTTAACCACTGCCGCCAACAAGGAAGCCCCATGACTTTTGTTAAATTGCATCCTTTCTCTGAGCTTCAGTTTCCTCATCAATAAAAGTGGGTTAATAACAAATCTACTTTATAGCATTTTGTTTTGTTTTAATTGGTTGGTTTTTTGAGGATTAAATAAGGTAAAGCTTGTTAAGCAAATGGCATACCGCCTGCCTGCTACATGTTATTCATAAGAGAAGGAGGAAAAATTAGGGCTTTAGTTTAAAAATCAATCTGGAGCCTGTCTACCGTCATCTACATCTTGGTATCGTGTAATTAGCGATGATATTCAGGATGATGACTGAGATGCTGCAAAATCCTAATCTTCAAAAACTTTAACTGTTTGGGATATTCTGCTAATTAAGGTAGTAAATTGGAGGATAGTGTTTTAGAGAAATTTTTAATTGTAAGAATTGGGAGGGAAACCCCATATTTCCTAGATATAATGGTGAGTTAAACAGAAAATTCCATTTGCCAGTCTCTTCCCCTCTCCCCTGGGTATTCGTGGTCCCTGAGGCCTGTCTGGGGGTACCTTGCCTTGGTGCTGAGGGAATGCAGTAGGAAATGTACCGAGTCTGCTGCGAGGGGCACCGTCACACTGTCTGGCAAACTGGAAGGAAAATGAGCCCTGTTTTCAGGAGAAGGCATGTGTAATGTATCTTTGTAGCCTACCCATTTGGAGTTTCCTAAAGAAAGGGCCTCTAGTTCCACGTCCAACAGGAAAATCAGCTATTCTGCCCACGAGTGTAAATGTGAGGCAGCCCCAACTAGGAGAGTTTCCGTCAACACAAACACTTCCTTCATCTTTTCAGATGGGAATAATCATCCAATAAAACAGGTGAAGTGATTGATGTCGAACCAGAAGGATAGCAAAGGCCCCGTCGCAGACCAATTAACATCTAGTCGCAAAGGCTTTGGAGGATGATGAAACAGATAGAAGTTCCTCCTTTCCACCCAGTGCCCTGAGATATGCAGTTAGATTTGGCTATTAATCATATGTGGGTGAAACTTTGCAATGGTGTCAGCATAATCACAGATTACATTTGCAAAGTACTTTGGCCTCTATAAAGAGTTTCCTCGTATTTATTTCATGTAATCCTCAGGGTAACCCTGGGAATTGGCCAACGTAGGTTTTATTATCCCTGCTCTTACAGATGTGGAAACTGAGGCACCAAGGGATGAAATGACTTCTCTAAGGGCAAACAGCAGAGTAGTGGCAGAGCCAGAATTTGAACCCAGATCGATCGGCCAGTGGTGGTCTTGTTCTGCTCTTGGCTGCCCCACTGTCAAGACTGTCCATCTGTTGCCTTCATGGTGAAGTAATTGCAGAATGCTTTGTCTGCTGTCTCCTGCCTCTGCCCCTCACCTCATCTTTATGCTGTCCCTAGTTCCTAAAATACTCTACCATTTTGCTTCTAAAAGTGTGGTAAAGTAGCAGCACTGGCAGTATCAGGGAGCCTGCTAGAAACACAGAATCTCTGCCACCCTAGACCTCCAGACTCAGATCCTAGGTGTTTCCTAGGCACAGTCAAGTTCAAGAATCCCTACTGTGTCGCATCTGCACCTAGGCCTACCTGGTATTCCAGAATGGCTCCTCCTCTTCCCTTTTTCCTGACCTAAGCACCCTGAGGGTTTTAACAGTGGAATTTCACTGATTTCCTCTTTCCTTTTGGAACTTTCCCCGTACCAGTTGATGGCTTTATGGCCTCAAAAGAACTCCTTAGGCCCGTCATTCCCCATATTTTTTTCTGTTAAGCCCTTCCACATTGGAGTCCTGGCTCACTCTAGCAAGAAGTTCACTCAAGAAAGTTTCCTCATAAAATTCCCAAAGAGCCCTCAGCAGAGTGTGCTCTCCTGAGAGGTGAGAGTTGGCCCCATTGTTTGCTTTAAGAGATACCAAGATAAGGCCTGGACCCCACCCATCTCTCTTGGGTAATCAAAGAGAACTAATTTGAGTTTTTTCTTCCCTCTTCTGTAGCAGAAACAACAGACACTTGGCAGCAAAGGAAGGGGAAAGATATGAGGCGGGTGTGTAATTAAGCCACAGGCCAGGAAAAGCACAGATAATCAGTCAATCGGGAATTGGTTTTGTGAGACAGAAAAGAGAGAAGATAAATAACTTGAACAAACTGTTCTCTCACTTTAATGCTTTCTCTCTCCTCCCCACTCCTCCACAGTTGAAGAAACTTTTTTTTTTAAGAGCACAAATAATTGTCAAATCCCCTCAGGGTCACAGGTCAGGGGCATTACAGGTTTAAAAATAAACAATGATTTTTTTTTTTTTTTTAAGCCAACACAGAAGGAGCACTGAAGGTTGCCTGATGAAAAAAGAAACAAGTAAAATACCAAGATATAGGTTTTAGGCTCAGCAAGTGCAGTTTTAAAAGATTCAAAGGCCTGATGCTGTTCCCAGGGAGGGGCCTGGACAGCTCGTGGAGGGGGCCATTTTTTCCTGTTCTTGTCAGCAGGAAACACAGCTCAGCCACCAGTGAGGCCAGGGCACATCTTACACTCTAGAGAAAACCAGAAGGCTGACATGCTCAAACCAATTGTAATTTATGGGTAAACCAGTTGGAAAGAATGTGGTATTTGTTGATTTTTCTCTCTACAACCAGGACGGTGTCTCTGGAAGGAAGAACTGGGGTTGACATAACCAGAAAGCATGAGTCAACTGGAAATCTATCATTTCCTGCAAGGTTGATAAACCTGAAAAACCCAGGAGAAAGGAGGGGTGCAGGTAGTTTGCCTAGGTTTCTTTGAGAGGAGCACCTTTCTGTCTGACCCAAGCAGTTTTTTGTCAGGTTTCAGCAAGGTGGACTGCAGAGGTTTCTCTTTAGTTCTTACAAAAGTTGAATTTAATCTCTCCTGCTGGGTCACTGTGGCTCCTTGGCCACTTACGTCTGAGCCTGGGAGGAAAGAGCTCGGAAGGTGCAGGAAGAAAGTCCTGGGATTTAGGATGCTAGTGTTTTCCAGGACAGGGTATCTAATTTTAAGAAGCAAGTGTTTTTCTTAACATCAGAACCAATTTCTAGGTTTGACTGAGTCTTAACTCCTGGAAATGCCCTCCTAGTTCACAGAGGATTATACTTCAAATTAAGAGTCGGTGCTACTGATATTGGCCACTGTGTGGAGGAACACTCTTTGTTTCCCATAGTTGTGGACTTTATCCTAGGCCCACTCACTCTCTGCTCTTCCCTTCCTTCCTCCCCACGGGACACACAGGGAGGGTAAATAACAGCTGCATAGTCTCAGCTTGGTCCAGAATCTAAGAGGGCTGTAACTACATGTCAGTTTCATGCTCCAGTACGTTCAAAGCAAAATAAAGATGGGGTGTCGGGGAAAGAGGAGTAGAAGGGAAATGCATTTGACAAGACTCACCTGTCACCTAAAAAGAAAAGAAAGAGGCCTGGCTATACTGGCTATATCTGATCCACTCTAGCCCTGTAAACTTTACCCTAAATCGAGAGCTAAGAATTCTGTTTATAATCTGATTGTCACTCAGGGAAACATTTTATCTTTAGCAAGTGTGTCCTTGAAGGTGAGGGCTTAGAAGTTCCATGCTGGCAGCTGGAGGGCAGGATCCAGTTCGCAGACCTGTTTTGTTTGGCATGTACAATGATCTCTTTTTAAAATTAGTTCTCAACATTAACAGAGCAGAAGGTTTCACATAAATACCTGAATTTCTGTCATTTCTTGAAAAACTAGAAGACCTGGCTCTGCTGATCCCCAAATTCCACAGAGCAATAGTTACAGATTCAGGTGGGGCTTGGGGTCACAGTTCACTCCAGTTCCTACTACCTGCTACAACTGTAATCTGAACTGTTTTATTCTTACCTTATCTTCCCATATCAGAAAATGGTTGGTGAATGCTCTTTTCTGTCACCCCAAATAAGTCAAAGCCACCCTGTGGACACAATAGCACAGTTCTCTTGGATTTTTATCTCTTGGATTTTTATCTCTGAATCTCTCAACTTGGGCTCCCAATCTTGTAGGAGTCTCTTAAAGATTAGCCTTACCTCTGGCTAGCCCTTCATGTTAAGTGAAATTAGAACCATGGAGGAATCTGGGAGGAAATGATTTTAAAAACTTGAGGCCATGAATTAAGCTCCTTCCTTTGCCTTTTCTAAAGAATCAGCGTTTCTACTACAGATCTGTTCATTGATTTTCTTAGGGAAAAAAAACCCCAAAAATCCTTGGAGCAGAAATCCTAATTTGAAATGCTCAGAAATAAGAACCTACTGAAACCCACGGACTTTATTATTATCATCACAGTTTGTGACAATAGATCTGGAGTCACAAATCATTTTACTGTAACTGAACTTGGGCAGGCATCTGTCTCTGGAGCTAAGAATTCTTTTAAAATTCCACTTACTATCTAGTCAGTAAAAGTAAAGTAAAAAGTAAAAAAAAGTAAAAAAAGTAAAGTAAGTAAAACTTTAAATTATTGTTATTGAGGTAAAATTCACATAATATAAAGTGTACAATTTAGTGGCACTTAGTACATTCACAATATTGTGCAAGATGCTACCTTTATCAAGTTCCAAAACATTTTCATCAGCCCAAAAGGAAATCTTGTATCCATAAAGCAGTTGATTCCATTCCCCCTCTTCTGTATCCCTGGTAATCACCAATCTGTGTTCTGTCTGTATGAGTTTACCTATTCTGGATATTTTATATGAACAGAATCAGACAATATGCAATCTTTTGCGTCTGGCTTCTTTCATGTAGCATAATGTTTTCTCTGTTCATCAACACTGTAGCATGTATCAGCACTTCATTTCTTTTTGTGACAATAATATTGTGAATAAGTTTTTATTATTTAAAAAAATAAAGTACCTATTCTTGATAGTTCTGGTTTTTTGCTCATTGACTGCTTATGTACCAAGGGAGACCAAGACTTGAGATAAGAGAAGAAAACAGGTTTTTCACAAACCCTCTCATGAAGAAGGTAGGATAAAGAGGAATGTACTTGTAGGGATGTGAATGTGTGTATTTCAAGGGGGTGGAGAGAGCAGAGCAGTTGTCCTTCCAGTAAAGATAGAAGCCAAGTTTCCAAACTGCCTTTCACAACTTTAAGTTGCTGTAAAGGGGTCTGTCTGAGTTCTCTGATTTCCTTTCACTCACATAGCCACCTGCAAAAGAGTGATTGGAAAATTTGGAAACTGAGTCAGAGACGCAGAGATGTTATCTCTTCATCTTCTGAATCTCCTGCAGATAAGGTTCAAACCACAGAATAGGAGCAACAGCTGTCACACCTTGAGCTCTTGCCAGGTCTCCCCGTCTAGGCCCTCAAAACAGCCCTATTAGTCCTACTTCTCAGTTGGAGAAACTGAGGCACTGCAAGGTTAAGTAATTCACTGGAGGTCACACAGCATGTTGGTGGTAGAGAGCCCAGATGGAAGCAGTTTGCGTGCAGAACCCATGCTCTTAGCCAGTGCACCTTCTGCCTCTGGCATCCCTATTTTCTAACGAGATGTGGCAAGGTGCTACACTGTTCTTCTGGCTTTTGGGGGTGGGGGTGGGCACGGCAGGTTGGAAGAAGGTGGCAGCAGCAATGCTGACTCAATCTTCCTAAAGGTGAGGGAGGGACCATCTGGCCCAGGCTCCACTCACAGTCGGCCCGTGTGCCGTCTTGGGCTTGTGGACCACAGACAGAAGACCCTTGACTGCACCATGGTTTACCATTCTAGCGTACATAGGAATCACAATTTCCAGGGCCTTGCCTGCAGGGAGTCAGATGCAGTAGGTGGGTAGGACACAGGAAAACGATTTTTTAGCAGGTCCCCAAGTTATTCTCATGCCACGTGGTCCTCAGACCACACTGTGAGAGATATTTGTTATTCTCATCCAAGATCCATTGTTGTCCCTTTTCTCCTTTGGGTGTCTTGGAGAAGCACAGTTGCAGAGGCTATTTTCAACCAGTAAGGTCCGGATGAAGGTCACAGGCTCACAGGGCAAGTGAAACAGGCCCAGCACAGAGCCCGCGAGAGGGGTTCAGGCAGCTGCAGGAGGAGGTAGCTGCTTAGAGATGGGGTCTCTGGCTGTGCTCTCTTAGGCGTGCTGAGCCCTGGCAACACTCATACTCATTATTTTTAAAAAAATTTATTTATTTATTTATTTATTTTTGGCCACGTTGGGTCTTCTTTGCTGCGCATGGTCTTTCTCTAGGCGTGGTGAGCGGGGGCTACTCTTCGTTGTGGTGCCTGGGCTTCTCATTGTGGTGGCTTCTCTTGCTGTGGAGCACAGGTTCTAGGTGCATGGGCTTCAGTAGTTGTGGCGTGAGGGCTCAGTAGTTGTGGTACGTGGGCTCAGTAGTTATGGCTCACAGGCTCTAGAGCTCAGGCTCAGTAGTTGTGGCACATGGGCTTAGTTGCTCCGTGGCATGTGGGATCTTCCCGGACCAGGGCTCGAACCCGTGTCCCCTGCATTGGCAGGTGGGTTCTTAACCACTGTACCACCAGGGAAGTCCATGCTCATTAATTTTTTAGTTGTCTAAAACAACTGAGCTTCAGCATGGAGTCAGTTTCTCCCACCCCCAAACTGCTGAGTCACCCGCCTCTGTTCCCGCTCACCTGTCCCTGCAGCCCTGGGAGGAAGGCAAATAAAGCCCTGGGCACGTGGCCCTCAAGTACCAATAAATCCCTGGAGACTTCTGGCTTCCTGGGTTCTTTTCCTCTAATACAAAGAATGTACTATGGACGGAGGGAAGAGAAAATGCAAAAGCCAAAGACATTTAAAAGTCTAAGCACCAGTTCTTCTCTAGTGTCACAGACTGAATTTAAAGAATGAGAATTAAGTGAAAATTCTCTCCAAAAAAATTTGTTATTGGTTCAGCTATTCATTAATTGCTGAATCTTTACCCTAAAACTTTTAGTTTAGAAATGTACTTGAGCTCAGGTCAGAGATGAGGTTTTGACATTGTATTCCCCTGTTGGATCACATCCATGCTGGAATCAATTTAAAAACTGCCTTCCTAAGGATTAAAATGTGGCAGATATTAAGCATCTTCCTAGACACAGGGTTGAGGAGCCTGACCTCACAGCCTGAGGCTCTTTAAAGGGAATACTGAGATCATGGTAGGAAAGGTGGGAGAAAAATGAATAAAGAAGTAAATAATCACCCACAGAGAACCACTGTCATCGCATCAATGTATTTCCTTCCACATATTTAATATTCAGAAGTATATGCTTTGCTCAATTTTATATATTTTTTTCTTTCCTCTTAATATTTACAACATGAGCATTTCTCCCACATTATTGAATAGACTTCGGTAATGTTGTATTTAATACTACATGGTGTCCCACACTCCGGATGTACTGTAACTTATTTGACCTTGATTTTTATATGCTGAAGTCATTTCCACATGTTTCTTTTTGTTTTTCCTCCGGTACGCAGGCCTCTCACTGCTGTGGCCTCTCCCATTGCGGAGCACAGGCTCCGGAAGCACAGGCTCAGCTGCCAATGCTCATGGGCCCAGCCGCTCCGCAGCATGTGGGATCTTCCCAGACCGGGGCACGAACCCGTGTCCCCTGCATCGGCAGGCGGACTCTCAACCACTGCGCCACCAGGGAAGCCCACACATGTTTCATTTTTATAGATGAACATTCTTTTGCATTTTTCTTTTTTTAAAAATTTTATCACATCAACATATTCCTACACGTGAAAATACTACATCAAAAATTGTAAATTCTTTTAAGGCTCCTGGTACATCTTGCCAAATTGCTTTCCAGAAAGGCATTCAGATATGTATACTATCTGCATCATGTAAGTGTTTATCAATTAAACTTTTGCCAGCGTGCATATTATAATTAAAAACAGAACACAGGGCTTCTCTGGTGGCGCAGTGGTTGAGAATCTGCCTGCCAATGCAGGGGATACAGGTTCGAGCCCTGGTCTAGGAAGATCCCACATGCCACGGAGCAACTGGGCCCATGAGCCACAACTACTGAGCCTGCGCCTCTGGAGCCTGTGCTCCGCAACAAGAGAGGCCGCGACAGTGTGCTGAAGAGTGGCCCCGCTTGCCACAAGTAGAGAAAGCCCTCGCACAGAAACGAAGACCCAACACAGCCAAAAAATAAATAAATAAATTTAAATTAAAAAAAAAAAAACAGAACACAGAAACCTTTTTCAATGTGATAAGTTTAAAATGGCCTACATTTTCACATGTATTCCTTTGATACAAAGGGTAAATGGTTTACATATTTTTCTAATGAGGCATTGATATTTTTCTTGCTGATGTTAATATATATATTAAGTTAAATATAACTATAATAAATTATATAATATAAAATAATATATAATAAAATATAAATATGTACATTAAATTTATCTATCAAGACAGAGAGAGAGAATGACAGAGTATACAGTATATTAGTCTCCTGTTTTAAAAATTTATTGAAAATAATGTTTCAACTTTGTCATTTGACTTTTCATTTTTTTGGTGATTGTTTTTGACATACAGAAGTTTTAAATTTTGTGTGTTCAACATGTGATTTTCCACTTTATGATTTGTTCTACTTCTTTTTTGATTAAAGTGTCCTTGGCCATTTTGAATGTTATTATAATTATTTAATTATGTTTGCCTTATTTTTTAATCAGTTAAAAATTATTGATATTTAATTCTGATTTCTACTTGATTGGGGGAGTATAATATGGCAGAAGTTTCCAATTTTATTTTTTCCCTCAAAAGAGCCAATTTTGTCACCCCATTTGTTTCCAAAAGGCCTTTTATAAAATTTATTTTTTTATTGAATTATAGTTGAATTATAATGTGTTAATTACTGCTGTACAGAAAAGTGACTCAGTTATACATATACACATTCTTTTTCACATTCTTTTCCATTATGGTTTATCACAGGATATTGAATATACTTCCCTGTACTATACAGTAGGACCTTGGTGTTTATCCATTCTTATATATGCCAGTTTGCATCTTCTAATCCCAAACTCCCACTTCTACCCTCTACTACTCCCCTCCCCCTTGGCAACCACCAGCCTATTCTCTATGTCTCTGGTTTTGTTTCTGTTTCATAGATAGGTTCATTGTGTCATATATTAGATTCCACATATAAGTGATATCATATGGTACTTGTCTTGCTCTTTCTGACTTACTTTGCTTAGTATGATAATCTCTAGTTGCATCCATGTTGCTGCAAATGGCATTACTTCATTCTTTTTTATGATTGAGTAGTATTCCATTGTATACATATACCACATCTTCTTGATCCATTCACCTGTCGATGGACATTTAGGTTGTTTCCATGTATTGGCTCTTGTGAATAGTGCTGCTATGAACACAGGGGTGCATGTATCTTTTTGAGTTATAGTTTTGTCCAGATATATGCCCAGGAGTGGGATTGCTTGATCATATGGTAATTCTATTTTTAGTTTTCTGAGGAACCTCCATACTGTTTTCCACAGTGACTGCACAACTTACATTCCCACTAACAGTGTAATAGCGCTCCCTTTTCTCCACACCCTCTCTAGCATTTGTTATTTGTTAGACTTTTTAAATGATGGCCATTCTGACCAGTATGAGGTGGTACCTCATTGTAATTTTGATTTGCATTTCTCTAATAATTAGTGATGTTAAGCATTTTTTCATGTGCCTATTGTCCATCTGTATTTCTTCTTTGGAGAAATGTCTCTTTAGGTTTTCTGCCCATTCAAAAGGCCTTTTTAGCCAGATATAGGTTCTTCCAAAATCAGAGAATCTCCTTTCCAATTGGCCATGGAAAAGGGTTATCAGACATGGCAGCTTCAGCTAGTAATGAAACTGGACTGGTTTTCTAC
Organism: Kogia breviceps; assembly: GCF_026419965.1. Classification (NCBI taxonomy): domain Eukaryota; kingdom Metazoa; phylum Chordata; class Mammalia; order Artiodactyla; family Physeteridae; genus Kogia; species Kogia breviceps. The sequence continues at coordinate 66,846,920 of NC_081317.1, forward strand.
CTCCAATGTGGCCACCAGCAACAGGATACTAAGAAGCAGGAGGGACCAACCTGGAGTTTGAAGGGGAGGTAAGAGTGGTGCACCATCACCCTCTCCCTAGGCTCCAAGGACAGCTCACCTCATGGGGGTAGAAAAGCTCTGAACAAAAGGGGGATTTACAGATCTGGCCTCTGTGCCCTTTATTTATTTATTTATTTAGAAAGCACTGTCTCTTTTATTTTATTTTTTATTTTTTAAGATTTATTTATTATTTACTTATTTTAGGCTGCATTGGGTCTTAGTTGCGGCATGTAGGATCTTCGTTGACGCACATGGGATCTTTTATCGTTGTGGTGCGCGGGCTTCTCTCTAGTTGTGGCCTGCGGGTTTTCTCTTGTCTAGTTGTGGCACGCAGGCTCCAGGGTGCGTGGGCTCTGTAGTTGTGGCACGTGGGTTCCAGAGCATAAGGGCTCTGTAGTTTGCGGCACACGGGCTCTAGTTGAGGTGAGCGAGCTCAGTAGTTGTGGCACGCAGGCTTTAGTTACCCCGCGGCATGTGGGATCTTAGTTCCCCAACAAGGGATCGAACCCTCATCCCCTGCATTGTAAGGCAGATTCATTACCACTGGACCATCAGGGAAGTCCCTCTGTTTCCTTTAGAAAGCCCTTTTCCACCGGCACTGTCAGCTCCCAGACTGCCTGGCTTATTGCAGGTGCTTACTGTAGCTGACCATTGTTGCCAGCTCCCAAATATTCCATTGCAGAGTTCCATAATTAGGAAGACCAGTTGTCTACCGGCACCCTGAGGCCCTTGCTTAAGCCTGAAGGGACCTAAACCTGCCCTCTGCCCCCCGAAAAAAACAAAACCCCAAACCAAAAAACTAATGGTGTCCCCTGAACTTGGGCATGAGCTCCATCCCTGGCCCTTTAAACAGAGTCGGCCCATCCTCATACACCTCAGTGAGTACATTAAACCCTGTTGCTGTAGGCAATGGGACCTGTCTACAATATTTATCCAAGATCTTTTTTGCCTTGGAATCATTGCTCTTGATTTCTCGATCTTTGATTCACTCTCCCTGTCAAGTTTTGACATCTTCTCTGTCTTTTGCAACAGGTTTGCATTCTCTCTCTCTCCCTCTCCCTCTCCCTCTCCCTCCCTCTCTCTCCCTCTCTCCCTCTCCCTCTCTCTCTCCCTCTCCCTCTCCCTCTCCCTCTCCCTCTCCCTCTCCCTCTCCCCCTCTCCCTCTCCCTCTCCCTCTCCTTCTCCCTCCCTCTCTCTCCCTCTCTCCCTCTCCCTCTCCCTCTCTCTCTCTCTCTCCCTCTCCCTCTCCCCCCCACCCCCGCCCTCTGGCATGGAGGATCTTAGTTACCTGACCAGGGATCAAACCTGGGCCCTTGGCAGTGAGAGCAAGGATCCCTAATCACTGGACCACCAGGGAGTTCCCTGGATTCTCTTCTCACCTCTTGGGTTGGCACCTCCCTTGATTTTAATGTCAGTCTCAGAGAACTTTCACCAAGTGCCCCAGTAGCCCCTCTTCCAAGGAAGGAGGCACATAGGCCATGGGATGACCTCTGTGAAAGACAGAGTCTGGCAATTTACCTGAATCCTGACAGCTTGCATGCCTTTCCATTCACCTTGGCCAGCTTACTAGGAAATACTGGAGAGATAGCAAAACAGGGACTTGGGACTCTCAATGCCTGTCAAGTTGGTTTAACTCTCACTTTGTCATAAAGGGACACATAAGAAAAACATAATTATCTGCCAAGCCAGATGAACTGAGTCAACCCCACTGATCAATAGCTCACCAGATGGGGCAGCCGAAGACACTCACATCCCATTCCGTCCTCATCAGCAATTTGATACGTGAGAACTAGAATGTGTGTTTCAATTGACTGTGGTCTACTTCCCACGCAATTAAAACTACAGATAAATGACCTCAAATATTTCAAAGTCAGACATGAGCAAAGTCTTTTATTAGCCTCTATCATCTAGGTGTGCTCTGCCCGGCACTGAGACACTGAGTGATCGCATAAAATGTAACCTAGAGCATAACCTTTCACTGCTCAAAACCACTCCAGAGTCCTTGCTGTGACCCAGGAGGCCCTCCTTGCACTGGCCCCTGCCCACTTCTCTGATCATCTCTCTCTATCACTACTCCCTACCCCCATGCTCAGTCTGCTTCAGCCACATGCCCTGCTCAGTGTCGCTTCAGAACACCCCAGTTCATTTCCCTCTGCTGGGAACATTCTTTCCTCAGGCTTTTATGGCCCTATTCCTGACTTCATGCAGAGAGAGAGATCAAATGTCATCTCCTCAGAGAGATCTTCTTTGATCACCTTACTTAAAAGAGCAGCCTCGGTCACTCTCAATTCCCTGCTTTATTTTTCTCCACAACAGTTTATCTGACATTTTATTCACACAGAAACTCACACACACACACACACACAGACACACACACAGACACACACACATGCACACGCACACTTTTGTTTATTGTCTCCCCACTAGAACGTAAGCTCTGTGAAGGCAGAAACACCGATTTGTTCATCTAGATGGTTCCCCACCTTGATCAGCATCTGACACGGAGTAGACAGCCAACAACTGGTAGCTTAAAAATATTCAAATGTGAATAGCATAGCTTATATAAGTCTAGAGAAAGACTGCCTTCCAAGACGCCAACTATAATAACTCAACTTCCACCACCTAGGACGATATGATTATATCATGATAGGAAACTGGCTTTTAACCCATTCTGCCAAGGATTGTATAAGGAGGAAAATTCTGGAAAATAGTATTTAAGGAGATTTATGTATGAGGATCTTTCACATGGATTAGCTGATTAATCCTCACTGAAGTTCTTTAAGGCAGTCGTTATCTCCATTATCACAGATAAGGACATTCACACTGAAACTTTACCTTGCATAATGCCATGTGTATTAAAGGTACATGATTCAGGAACTCAAATCTATTTGACTCCAACGATCAGGCTTTTTTCTTTTTCTTTTTCCCAGTGTTTTTTCTACTATGGTACACTGCCTCCCATGGAATAGTGTCAGAGATGCTTAACATACATTATCTATTCAGAAAAAGAGAGCCCAGATGACTTAACCAGTAACACAGCTCCTGAGAAGTGTAACTTATCGCTAGGTTTTCTGACACCCACCCAGCCTTGCAAGTCACAGCATAAAATAAGTAAAGTGTAAAAGACCATGAGACATTTGTGCCCTACCCCTAGGAACTAGAGACCTCCACAACTTGTTATGCTGCAGTGGACAGAGTCATTTCTGAGCTTTTACCTTCCAAAGATGGTGGAGGTGCTGAATTTTTGGAAAGAGAAAAGACAGTAAGACAGCTGGTTCTTATAAAAAGACAATATATATTCATTTGTTCATTTAATAAATATGTATTGAGTGGTGACCATGGGCTAAGCACAGAGCTAAGCACTAAGGACATAGTAATGAATAAACAAGATAGACATTGTCTTTGGTCTCATGGATCTTACAGACTAAAAAGGATCTTACTGAGCTAAAATTATGCTGCTGCCATAAAACTGTTATGATTTCATTCATTCACACAATCAAGAAATATTTATTGATTACATACTACATGTTGTGTTAAGAGAAGGAAATAAAATGGTGAGCAAAACCAGACATGATTCCTGCCTTCATGGAGCTTACAGTCTCATGAGGAAGATGTTAAATAATTACACACATACAAGGTGCTATGAGATCCTACAATTAGGGGAAACTGACTTCATCAGATTAGGAGATTCTTGCTTGAGGAAGTTCCACTTAAGCTGAGACTTGAATGATAAACAGGAGTTAAAACTAGGCAATGAGGGGAGGGAAGAACATTCCAGACAACTCAGTGTGTAAGATCCTGATGTAGAAGGAAGGATGGTGAGCAGGAAGGACTTTGAAAGAGGTCGCTGTGACTAGAGAGTTGGAAATAAGGAGTGCCCTGGTCTCAGGTGGGCCTGAGCAGTAGGCAGGGGCAGAACGGTCAGGTAGTGCACATTCCCAGTTGGTCTCTAGGTTAATAGAGAGGGTACCGCAGCAACTCCATGCTGGAGACACAGAGATTTGAGGCAGAGAGGCTCATTGCATCAGCAGGAAGAAGACAAGATGCTCACTAGGGTCTATACTAAAACCAAGGCTCTGCTTCTTCCCACCCAGGGCAACATGGAGGGAGGAATGTGTTTTCTGAATCTTCCTTTCCAGAGTGCCATATTCAATATGCTGTTTTGGGAGCCCACTGAATTAGATTTAAGTTCTTCACCTGTTACCTGTAAGTTCTTCAGCTATTAAGAGGACATAAAAATACTTTTTTTTCAGGATTCTTATGAGAATCAAATGAGATAGTGTATTAAAGCACTTAGCACAGTGTTTGGCTCATGGAGGGTATTCAAGAAATAACAGCTATTATTTTTCTTAGTCTGTTAAATGGAGACAATGGTTACCTCACATGGTTATGAAGGCCTGTGATTAGATCACTGTACGTGGAAGCATGAGGCTAGGCCTCCTCTAAGCAGTCCTGTTTCTAATATGAAGAGCCAGGCGCCTACTTTTTCCAGCGCATATTCTAACGCTCCTTGCAAAAGCTGGGCCATTGCCTTCTTCATGATGCGTAAATGATGAACCTCGAGCATTCTTTTAAAAGCAAACTCTCTTTTCTCACGTTTCTAGGTTTATGGTTATCTTTCCATTTATTAATCTCTGTCCCCACACCAGGCAGGGAAGCCCTGAATAAGAAGGTACATCCATCACGCCCAGCCGGGTGTTGGCTCTGCCGTGGAGCCCGCCAGCAATCTGCCCAAAGAGCCTGGGTCGCGGCGCGGCGGGACCGGCCAATCAGAAGAAGTTTGGCCCTCTGCAGTTTCCGTCCGCTCACTAGGAGGCGCTGCGGCCGCCGCGGCGGCTCCCGGGGCTGTCGCGGGCCGGGGCGGTTGGACTGGCGGGTGACTCTCGTGGCCATGGAGTGGGGTTCGGAGCCGGGAGCTGTGAGGCGGCACCGCATCAGATGGGAGCGCCGGGACGGCCCGGCGGCCGCGCCGCAACTGGAGAGGGAGGCCCTGGCGCAGGAGCCCCTGGCTGACGTGTGCGGCGGCGGCACTAGGACGCGGAAGCGGAGCGGGGAGGGGAGCGGCAGCGCGAGCCGGGGCGCGGGGACCGGACTGTCTGAGGCGCGCGCCGCGCTGGGGCTGGCGCTTTACCTGCTCGCGCTGCGGGCGCTCGTGCAGCTCTCGCTGCAGCAGCTTGTGGTGCGTGGGACCGCAGTTGGCCACCGCGGCGAGTTCGACGCTCGCCAAGCCAGGTACCGCCGCCTCCGCCGGGCCCGGGTGTCCCTTTTCGGTGCGGGACCCCGCACCTGTGTGCCCCTGCCCCCGCGGGGCCTCCTGGACTCACCGCCCCCGCCCGGCTGCACGTGGGGTGGGGTGGCCTGGCGCGTCCCCCTTCTGGAGCCCCAGTTTGCGGGACGCGAGGTTCGCGCGGCCCCCCTTTTAAGCTCGTGGTACAGGTGCGGGTGGCCAGGGCGATTGCGCCGGCTTTTACATCCCTTTTTTGCCTCACCTGCAGATGGTTTGGTTATTAGTAATTGCCCATCTTTCGGAACAACTTAGCTTTTTTACTAGCTCTCCTACTTTGCAAGTGAGATGAAAGGCTGTGAGGTTTGTGGACCCAGTTCGGTTTTCTGGGAAGTGTCCGAAGGGCTAATGCAGTGGTCTAAATCTTTGAGGGTCACAGGTCTCAAACCCGAGAGCTATGGAGGCTCTCCTTGGAAGACGGCACATTCAAAATTTTACTATTTCAGAACTTCTCAATTTCCTGGAGTTTGTCCTTGGGTCCTTGGTGTGTAAGGTTTGGCTTTAAAAAAAAAAACAAAAAAAGAGACCTTTAAGTATAATAGGAAACGTGAATTAAGTCAAAGGTATTGTGACCTAAGTGTGTTGAAGCTCATAAAATCATAAGCTAGCAGACTTTTCAACAGCCATGGTGTTTTAGAAAACTTTTAAGTGCAAAGTGCTGGAAGCTTATTTTCTTAAAGGCTTTCTGAAACATGCCTCCCCACCCCCTGTTTTCCTCACTTGGAATGCAGTGAAAAGACAAAAAAAATTTTTTGTTTGTTTTAGGGGTAGAGTTGGTTTTGGCCTGAATTGAAGTTACTTGGCCTTGTGTGCACAATGGGAGGGCTCAGTCCATTCTTCAAAAGTTTTTCTTTGCTTATTTAACCTCTTGACTTAATTGTCTTTGCTCTTGGTTTCTGCTGCTTAGAATCAGTAACCCAGCATCAGTAACCCTCCAGAGTGTGACACAGTGAAATTGTATTGTGTCCTGTCTAGCCATCAGCAGTTATACATTTTGAATAAAATCTCTTGTCTTTGTATTGATTCGATATGGGGGTTGGGAGTGGAGTGAGTGTAGAAAACTGAAGGGATGAACTCATGGAAGGCAAAATAAAATGATGGAACTTTGCAAGTGATTTTCACATGTTACCTGAAATACTAAAGGCAACCTCTTTTATTTGAGAAGTCAGAGAACTTGTTCTTTGGCAAGGGGAAGTGTGGAGGAAAAGTTGCTCTGTGCTAAGTGTTAGTTTTAAGCCCAGGACGCCTTGTCATCATGATTCTTCTGGTTGCTTCCAGGGATTATCTTGAACACATAACATCCATTGGCCCCAGGACTACAGGAAGTCCAGAAAATGAAATTCTGACAGTGCGTTACCTTTTGGAACAGATTAAACTGATTGAAGTTCAGAGCAACAGCCTTCACAGGATTTCAGTAGATGTACAACGGCCCACAGGCTCCTTTAGCATTGACTTTTTGGGAGGGTTTACAAGCTACTATGACAACATCACCAACGTTGTGGTAAAGCTGGAACCCAGAGATGGAGCCCAGCATGCTGTCCTGGCCAACTGTCATTTTGACTCAGTGGCAAACTCACCAGGTTTGTGCCTGTTTTTTAGTCATTTTGAAATCCTCACAACAGGAAAGCTTGTTAACTCCAAGCTGCTTGAGCAATTGTGGGCACTATTTTCTTAGACAAATCCTCTTTTCATTGCGATGGAAGATAGGATAATTAGAATAATTATCATTTAGTTTAAGGTCTACCTTTCAGTATTCTCTCAAGTGCTTTGTTTACTTAATTTTTAAACATTAGTGCCAGCAGCCCAGCGACAGGGCATCGAGTATTTCTGGCAGACTGAAATAGCCTTATCAGTGTTACCAGTGTGTGTTCTTCAGTCATGGAGTTAGGTCCTGCCACTTCAAGTGTTTACTCAGCTAGGTGTTGTGCTAGGCTTTGGGGTTACGGGATAAAGGAACAGTACTGGCCTTCAAGGGACACATGGTTTTTGGAGGTTCACTCTCCTAACAGTTTCTGTCGACCTATAACATGAGATTGTTGGTCCATTGGGGATGCCATACTGGTAGAGTACCTCATTAATCCATAAATCTTGCCCTGAAAATACTTCGGCAGAATAGAGTACTTGATGTTTAGGACAGTGCCTGACCAGTAAATATTTGTTGAATTCAATATCTCCTAAATCGAATTTCAATTTTTTAGAGTAAGATTACTCAGAAAAAGGTTTTCAGTAGCTAGAAATTGTAAATAGGGAAGAATAGAAAATAATAGCAATTTGCAATGAGATGGCATCTGGTTCAATCCCCTCATTTGACGCAGGAATACACTTAGCTGATCACCACTGATCTGAGACAGGGCCAGAACCTGGGTTTCCTGGCTAGTCAGTTCTTTTAGCTATATTTGAAAGGAAGGAGACTATTAGGATGTAGTTAATGTTCCCTTTGGCAAACTACTTAACTTCTTTCCTCAGTTTCTAATCTGAAAAATGGTGATATAACAGTACTTTCCTAATGGCATTGCTTAGAGGATTAAATGTGGATTAAATACGAGTAAAATAGTAGAATAGCAACTGGCATGAAAAATCCTTTTTTTGCAATTAGTAGTTATTTAATATTAAGTACGTCCAGATTGCTTAAACTTAAACCAGCCCCAGTATGAACATCTAGAGTTATACAAACTATAAATTAAAATTTATGTGCTTGATAAAATTATTCATACTAGGATATCTTTAATTAGGAATCTTGCCAATTGCATTTGGAATGTAACATGCTTTTTCAAAAATTAGTATACACTCATCCGTTTTATAAAGTCAGAAATACCTTTGTGTGTGCTGGGGAAATTAGTGGTCTTGTATGGGGAAATTAGTGGTCTTGTATGTCCATTTCAGAGTGGTAATAAAATAAGCATCACCCTATGCCCACTTTTTTTTTTTTTTTTTTTTTTTTTTTTTCCAGTACGCGGGCCTCTCACTGTTGTGGCCTCTCCCGTTGCGGAGCACAGGCTCCGGACTCGCAGGCTCAGCGGCCATGGCTCACGGGCCCAGCCTCTCCGCGGCATGTGGGATCTTTCCTGGACCGGGGCACGAACCCGTGTCCTCTGCATCGGCAGGCGGACTTTCAACCATTGCACCACCAGGGAAGCCCCATGCCCACTATTTTGTTGCTTAAAATCTAGGAAGGGACAAATTAACATCGTGGTTATTTAAGAGCATTATATAAGAAAGACACGTATACAAGTATCAGAAACAAACAGTACCAAATGTTAGAAATCACATATATGGAGTCCAATAATGAAAGGATGGCATATTGTGGGTTACTGGAACCTATTTTTAACTAAAATTTTGTAAGGATACCTATGCCAACAATCTCAGGGAAATTTCTGTCATTAATAAATTGTTAAAAATAGTTTTTAAAACGTTCATAAAATAGACTGTCACCTAAATATTTTTAGTGGATGAACAAATTGAAACATGGTTATTTTTTAAGGGTACTTCTCAGCAAGGTATCTGGAACTTAGGAACTGATACCAATTAGGAGTAATGTTACCCACAGAAAGGCCTTAAATATCTTCTTGGGTTTGCTGCATGGTTCCAGGCTGTTACTCTGGGGCTGGCTTCAGTTTCAGGGTTAATTCTAAATGGAAAGGGATGTTGGTTAAGCATCCAGCCCTTATAGATACTGTCCTCTAACTTTCCTTCACTTTCTTAAAGATATCTGACCCTTCTCTAGGTTTATTCTCAGACACCAGAGCCATTAAAATAAAGGAAGATAAAAGGACAGTTTAACTTTTAATCAACTCTATAGAGATATATATCTTTAAATTTCTATTTCTCTTCCTTTGAATAAAGAAAAATTTTACTGCTTTTTATTTTAAAGTAAGTCACAGTCTCAAAGTTAAAAATCATGTGTTTCCTTTGGTTTTTGAAAGGTGGCACTTTTTACTGATAGCTATACTATATTTCCTGCTTGACAGTACTTAGGTAATTATTACTTTGTTTCACTTCGATTAAAATACAATCCAGGGGCTTCCCTGGTGGCGCAGCGGTTGAGAGTCTGCCTGCCGATGCAGGGGACACGGGTTCGTGTCCCGGTCCGGGAAAGATCCTACATGCTGTGGAGCGGCTGGGCCCATGAGCCATGGTCGCTGAGCCTGCACGTCTGGAGCCTGTGCTCCGCAACGGGAGAGGCCACAACAGTGAGAGGCCTGCGTAACGCAAAAAAAAAAAAAAAAAAAAAAAACCAAAACAACAATCCAGTAATCACTACTGAGACAAGTATAGCTAATAAGTAGTTTCTTCTCAAGTAGGAATGGGGTCTGGAATTTAACAGCACCAAAACAAGCATTTTAGCTGGCTGCAGACCCTTCCTTAAATTTGCAAAGAGGAGGAGGAAAAGCTAACAATGAATGCCTACCACATGCTAGGCACTGTGCATTACCTTGTAATCCTCACAACACAACTGTGAAATATAGATGTCATTAATCTGCTCTCTAGACCAGGAAATAGTAAAGGGGCAGAGCTAGAATTTACATGCAAGTCTTTCTTACTCTAAAACCCACACTATTCTCTGTCTCACCCTGCCTCCCACTGTGTAAACCCAGAAATGCTGTTGTCTGGGTTGTTACTGTGCCTATTTACTTTGATTATTCTTTGAACTTTTTATTATGGAAAATTTCAAATATATACAGAAAGAGAATTGTTTAATGAACCTGAGTGTACCTGTCACCCAGCTTCAACAGTTCAATCTTCCTTCTTTTCTACTGCCCTACTACCCACCCCTGACCTTGACTACTTTAAAGCAGATCTCAGCTATAGCAGTTCCTCTGTAAGTATTTTGGGCTGTATTGTTGAAAGGTAAGGACTCTTTTTGTTTTTTTGACATGCTCATAACACCATGAATTACCTCACTGAAGAACTTAACAATAATTCCTTAATATCATCAAATATCCAGTCAGTTCCTTAATGACCTCTTATGGTACTTTAAAAAAAAGTCTTGGCCCTAAAGTCATCTTTATAATCACCTTTAATTAATATATAAAGTTCCTAAATTAAGAGGTTAAGTGATTTGATGAGGTTCTCTGCTTTATCAGTGCTGGGACCAAGATTACTACTCAGGTCATTAGTCTCCTTTCCTTTATCTTATTAGATTGGGTATCTTCTTTGTACTTTTTCATCACATGATCCCCTTGGAGAAACTTTAAAAAATGCTACACTATCCACACTGACCCCTCTTATGATTTTGGCAGGAAAACTAGCAGGAAGGGAGTGGGTGGCAGTTGGAGATGACATAGGAAACCGTGAACACCAGAAGTGAGGATACTACAGAGGACGTGGAATAAGGATAAAGAATTTAAAAAATTGCTTTGGGCGATGAGAATGCCAGTTTTCAATTTTGCATTGGGTCCCTTCTGGTTGATTATTCAACAGGTATTAATTGAGCAACTATTGCGGGGCCAGGCACAGTTCCAGATACTGAGAGTAAATCAGCAAGCAAACCAAAGATTCCCGTTCTCCTGGAGTTTACTGCTGGTGGGTGTAGTTATCACCAGATGATGACAGAGCTATGCTACTTGTAGCTATTGTGATGCTTCCTTGATGAGAAAACTCTGTTGCTTGTCATAATGGTTCATACTGTAACGGTTTTAAATTCTGAGAAACAAATCGGTTTTTCTGATTTAAAGGTGCCAGTGACGATGCAGTTAGCTGTTCAGTGATGCTGGAAGTCCTTCGTGTCTTGTCAACATCTTCAGAAGCCTTACATCATGCTGTCATATTTCTCTTTAATGGTGCTGAGGAAAATGTCTTGCAAGTGAGATTTTACTGTTTTAAAGACTAGGCTTGAATAATAATGGTAATGAGAATAATAATAATAACAATAGCTGACACTTATGCATTTTGATTATTCATTCGAGTAGTATCATAAAATGACATGCAAAAGAGATACTGTACTGGGCAGTACTTAAAAAAAATCTACAGCCACTTATATATACATGTTTAATATTTGAAAACTCAGAACAGATCGTCTTGTCAGTATTTTATTCATAAAAGGGCTCTGTGATGGCATAATTTTTCGCCTCAGGTTTTCTAGAGTTTCAGAGATGTTTTGAGGCAGGCACACGGCATGAATGCCCAACCACAGGGATAGCGCCTTCCCTTCTGTTGTTTTGCACTTTCTTTTGCACAGGCTTACACTTACTAAAGATGTTTGGCTTCACTCATGGAAATCAGGCTGCCTTCTGTGAAGAGTGACTTTCTGCTGAGCAAACTGCACATGGCCATTAGGCAGAGAGAGACACACAGATAGATGTCTTTAGATCCTGCCTTTGAAAAAATGATTTTTTAAAAAAATTCTTCCCCTCATCAACATAGACGTTCCGTCCTTAAAAAAAGCAAAATAAAGACTTTACTAGTATAAGATTGTTTAACTGATATCTTTTTTCTTTCCTTCTCATTCAGGCCAGTCATGGTTTTATTACCCAGCACCCGTGGGCCAGCTTGATTCGTGCATTTATTAACCTGGAGGCCGCGGGTGTAGGAGGGAAAGAACTTGTATTCCAAACAGGTGTGTGAGACTGTACGTTGTATATTTTAATGCTATTTTTGTTTTTATAAAAGTGGAAGTTTTTTGAATGTAAATAATCTAATGAAATGAACATTCTTTTAAGATCATGAGACAGTTTTAGCTTGTCTTTTTGAAGTTTTTAACAAAATATTAATTTAATGTCATAAAAATCCAGTAATATGAATCAGAGTTCAAAGCTCAGATTTGTTTAGTTAGGGCATACTAAAATCTGATGTTGGTCGTTTCATGCCATTTTCCTGCTCTATTAGAAATTTGGGTAATGTGTTTTAGCCAGAGATGTAGCATTTGCTAGAAGCTTAATAATGAGGAGTGTTTTGAGGTATGAGGTAGGCTAGGGGAAGTAAGGAAGGTGATATGGGAACTTGTTTTTTATTTTTTAGCACCCTTCACAGACATGATATTGTTTAAGTTATAGAGATATGCTGAGTGCTAAGTATGTCTTCATAACCTAAACAGTACCACATTTTAATATTCTCCATCCAACTTACTTTAGACTTTTACCACTCAAAATGAATGTATATTTTAACTACAGCCAAACCTTTGAGCATCTCAAGGTTATGAGGTCAGAAGCAAGGTTCTCCCTTCTTTTCACCTCAGACCTTTCTGTTTACTCTTCATCTGAATAATAAGAAGCTGGTACCTAATATCTATAGGAGTCAGTGGATGCAACACTATTATCCATTTTCCTCTAATTCTTGGATGTCAGTCAGGATAAGAGGAACACTTGATATAACAACCACCAGATCAAAAACCAGCAAGAGAACATTCTGTAAGCAAAGAGGACACTGTGTCTTTCTTTACTCTGGTGAAAATACTAGGGCTGCACATAGGCAGGAGTGTGTCTTTGTATATTTTCCCTCCTGGAAGTGTACTATAATTTAAGTACCTTCACATCCATACTTTTTAATTTGTTTTCACTGGACCCTGCCCCTGTACTTCTAGGACCCAGAGAAGAGCCAGTCTTAAGGTTTAGTCTGTGCCTTTCCTGAATTTTTTCTGTGCGTATTTATTAATGCATACATATTCTGTGTGTATATATTAATATATCTTTTGTACATATAATCTAGAGAGGTTAAAACATATTTACCTAACTCCTGGGTATACGTTCAAAAAAAAAAAAAAACAGAGACATTAATTTGAATAGTTACATGCAGTGTTCCTAGCAGCATTATTTACAATTGCCAAGATATGGAAGCAGCCTAAGTGTCCATCAGCAGGTGAATGGATAGTGTGTGTGTGTGTGTGTGTGTGTGTGTGTGTGTGTGTGTGTGTGTGTACACAATGGAACACTACTCAGCCATAAAAAAGAATGAAATGTTGCCATTTGCAGCAACGTGAATGGACTTGGAGGGCATTATGCTAAGTGAAATCAGTCAGAGAAAGACAAATACTATATGATATCACTAATGTATGGAATCTAAAAAATACAACAGACTAGTAAATATAACAAAAAAGAGGCAGACTCACAGATATAGAGCACAAACTAGTGGTTACCAGGGAGGAGGGGAGGGGCACTATAGGGGAAGGGGAGTAGGAGGTACAAACTATTGGGTGTAAGACAGGCTCAAGGATGTGTTGTGCAACATGGGGAATATAGCCAATATTTTGTAATAACTTTAAATGGAAAGTAACCTTTAAAAATTGAGTTTCAAAAAAAGAAAATACTTACCTAGGGTTAGCAAGGGCTAGACCCAAGTCATTTCATTTATTTATTTACATTTATTGAATACTCATTTATGCTAGGTCTAATTTACAGTCTGTGCTCTTTTTACTAAATGTGGACAGTTAGACATAAAAATTCTACAGTTTACATTTTAGATATAATTGCATTATTTGGAAGGATATAAACAAACTGTTAATAACAGTCACTACTGGATGGTGGGCATTGCTGTCAGAGCTGTGGTGGGTGTGACTAGAGTGGAGGATGGGGCAAAATATGAAAAGCCAGTTTGAACTCTCCACTGCTTCATAAACTTAAAACCAGAATTGCCTTTACAGCTTTACTGATACTCTTTATAGTTTTCTGTATTGTTTAAATTTTTTACATTTCATATGACTACTTTAATAATAAAAACAGACTTGTTACTAGTTAGCAATATATATACAATTTAAAAGTTTTACTCATTCTAAAATAAAATCCTTGTATTTCAAAATTAAGTTTTTTCTAGAGGGGCATTCTACAAATATTTGTAAAGAATGTTTCCCCCCTTTCTTTGAGTCTTTGTATGCTGTTTTCCCTCTAGGTTTTGGTAGCTTACTCTTGTAGCTAAACTGTATACCTGAAAGCTTTCTGGGCACTTTCTGACAGTCAAATACCTTTCCCTGTATCTCTTTCACTTCCAGATGCCCTTCCTACAAAAGACTAGCTTTCTTGTGAGGATTGCTTTCAGAAAGTTAGTTAGTGTTGCTTCCATGTCTGAAGAGGGAGGATGAGGCCTCCTGGGTCTGGAGTCCTGGGGAGCTCTGCCATACCACCCTGTCCTCAGCTTCTGCAACAGGCGCTTTTATCCTGCACAGTAGTGCTTGTCCTGCCCCGGGAACGTTTCCGTGAAAACAGTTTGTCCTTTCTAGTGCTCCATTGTCACTTCAGAGAGACATTCGTTTGGGGAGTTTTTAGTGACTAGACTAATCATTACTACCTAATTTTTTAAAAAATTTATTTTATTTATTTATTTTTGGCTGCATTGGGTCTTCGTTGCTGCATGCGGGCTTTCTCTAGTTGCCGCGACTGGGGGCTACTCTTCATTGTGGTGCACGGGCTTCTCATTGCGGTGGCTTCTCTTGTTGCGGAGCACGGGCTCTAGGCATGCGGGCTTCAGTAGTTGTGGCTCGTGGGCTCAGTAGTTGTGGCTCTCAGGCTGTAGAGCGCAGGCTCAGTAGCTGTGGCGCATGGGCTTAGTTGCTCCATGGCATGTGGGATCTTCCCGGACCTGGGCTCGAACCTGTGTGCCCTGCATTGGCAGGTGGATTCTCAACCACTGCGCCACTAGGGAAGCCCCTTAGGGTATTTTTTGAGGTTCATCCATGTTGTAGCATGTATCAGTACTTCATTCTTTTTCTTTTTCTTTTTCTTTTTTTATTTCACCACGTAACTTGCGGGATCTTAGTTCCCCACCAGGAACTGAACCCGAGCCCTTGGCAGTGGAAGCACAGAGTCCTGATCACTGAACCGCCAGGGATTCCCAAGTACTTCATTCTTTTTTATGGCTAGATTATATTACATTGTATGGATATCCTGCATTTCATTGATCCATTCATCAGCTGATGGACATCTGGAATGTTTCCACTTTTAGGCTATTATGAATAATGCCACTATGAACATTTGTGTGTAAGTCTTTGTGTGGACATATAGTTTAATTTCTTTTGGGTGGATTCCTAAGAATGGAATTCCTGGGTCATATGGTAAATTTATGTTTTAACTTTTTAAGAAACTGCTAAACCAAATAAGTTTTATTTTAAAAGAAGTATTAATTCAAATAACAGTAAGAATTTTTTTAATACTAGATTTGCAAAAAGTAAGTAGAATGATAATGCCCAGTTCTGATGAATACAGAGGAACAAGCATTTTCAAACACTATTGGTGGAAGTATAGATTGGTGCAGTTTTGGGGCAGTTTGGCCATATGTATCACTTTAAAAAATGTACAGACCCTCCTGTCCAGCAGGCCCACTTGCAGGAATTTATCCTGTAGACATAGTTGCACGTAGACACATAGGTCTAAGTACTGCATAATCTTCTCAGGTTTTTTTCATAAGAATGAAAAACTGAAAACACCTTCCACGTCCATGCATAAGGGACTGGTTATATTAGGGTTGAGTTAAACATCTTACTTGGCTTCCACAATAATATTCGCTGCTCTCAGTCCCCTTTAGTTCCTCCTTTTTTTGTTTATTCTGGGCATTGATGCTACCAACTAAAGTTAGAAGAAAGCAGAGCAGAGGGAATGATTCTGTGTGTGAGTTGGTTCTGGACTTCCAGGGAACTTTGACTTTTCATGGTTGACATTGCGATCTGCCTCCCCTCAATATCACACATGCTCATGCCCTTTGCTTTAAGAAAGATGGGATTCATTCTTTAAAAAGAAATGGGTACACAAGAAACTGGAAGCATCACGAGATTTAGATGATGGCAGGAGAAAGACTATAGGTGAAAATATTTCTGTGTGTGCCTCCCACCTTCCTCTATGAGATAAATAAGATAAGAGCTTTCTGGGGGAGGCAGGATAGGTAGTGATTAAGAGCACAGCCTCTGTATTCTGATGACCCAAGTTCCAATCTCAGCGGTAGCATTGCAGCCTTGGAGCTCCATGCTTCAGCTCCTCATCAGTAAAACTGGGATAGTACAGGATTAATAAGCAGTGAGTAGAATCTTCAAGTCTGTAATTTCTTGTTTAAGAGCTGCCTTTGCCCTGTTTACATCACAGAGAGTATCTTACTCAGTAGTTCATCTGCCTTCCCCATCTCAGTCTCCCCAGTCTTCCCTTTTTCACCACACTTGACCTGTCTGTGACAGGTCAAGGCCTTAGTGGACAATCAGCGAGAGGCTGGAGTAGGGCTGGAGCACTACTGTGCAGCAGTGTGATCTGAAAGGGGTCAAAGGCCAGGTAGTGGCTATTCAAAACCCTTTGCTACTGATGGATCTTACTTTTTTCTCAAATATTTTTTATGGTACAATGCATAAAGTGAACTTAAACTTGATGATATCCTTAGGTGTCTTTATTTCATCTTTTATTATAAACTAAGAAAAGTACACAGCTCTGAGAGTGCTCAGCTTAATGAATTTTTACAGACTGAATAAGTCATGTAACTAGAACCCAGCTCAAGATTGAGAGTATTGTGGGTACTCCAGAAGCCTGAAGCCTCCTCTGTGTCCCTTCTCAGTCTTCCTTCCCCAAGATTACCCCATTCTAACTTATGCCTTGATAGATTTAATCTTGCTTGTGTTTGAACTTTCTGTAAATTGACTCATACACTATGTTTTCTTTTGTGTATGGCTTTTTTTCACTCAGTATTATGTCTGTAAGATTCCTCTATGTTGTGTTTAGTTCATTCTTTTTCATTGCTGAATAATATTCCATTGACAAGGATATCCATTCTACTAGTGATGTTAGGTTGTTTCTAGGCTTTGGCTCTTATGAGTGGTTTTAGGAACATTCTTATGAGTATCTTTAGCACATGTTTGTGTATGCACGTTTCTGAGTGGAACTACTGAGTCATAAGGTTTGTGTAATTTCAGCTTTGGTAGATACTTTTGGCAGATATATGCCATACTTGGATGCAGAAATCCTAAATAAAATATTATTAACACTGGTCCTGAATCCAGCAATATATGTGTATTTATGTGTATGTGTGTACATATATGTATATGTACATACAGAAAAGATAATTCTTTCCAACCAAGTTGAGCTTATTTCAGGAATACAAGGTGCTTTAAGTTTCAGGTGTACAACATAGTGACTCAATATTTGTATATATTGCAAAATGATCATCAGTAAGTCTAGTTAACATTCATCACCATAAAGTTGCAAATTTTTTTTCTTATGCTGAGAACTTTTAAGACCTGTTCTGTTAGCAACTTTCAAGTATACAAGACAGTATTATTAACTTAATCACCATGCTGTACATACACTACATCCCCATGACTTATTTATTTTATAACTGGAAGTTTGTACCTTTTGACCACCTTCACCCATTTCACCCATCTCCGAATCCCCCCATCTCTGGCAACCACCAATCTGTTCTCTGTATCTATGAAGTCCTCTTTTTTTTTTTTGGTCAAGATTCCACATATAAGTTAGATTGTATGGTATTTTTCTTTCTCTGTCTGGCTTATTTCACTTAGGATAGGCTGAATAATATTCCATTGTGTGCGTGTGTGTATACACACACACACACACACACACACACACACATTTTCTTTATCCATTCATCCATTGATGACACTTAGGTTGCATCCATGTCTTGGCTATTGAAAATAATGCTGCAGTGAACATGGGGTGCAGATATCTTTCTGAGTTAGATTTTGTTTTTTTGGATAAATACCCACAAGTGGAATCATACAGTGGGTGTATTTTTAAATTTTTTGAGGAACATCCATACTGTTTTTCATAGTGGCTGCACCAATTTACTTTCCCACCAAATTCACAAGGGTTTCCTTTTTTCCGTGTCCTCACCAACACTTACTTCTTGTCTTTTTGGTAATAGCCATTCTGACAGGTATGAGATGATATCTCACTGTGGTTTTGATTTGCATATCCCTGATGATTAGTGATGTTGAGCACCTTTCACTCTTGGCCATCTGTTTGTCGTCTTTGGAAAAAATGTCTGTTCAGGTCGTCTGTCCATTTTTCAATCAGATTGTTTGGGGGTTTTTTGATCTTGATTTGTATGAATTCTGTATATTTTAGATATTAACCCCTTATCAGAAATGTGATTTGAAAATATTTTCTCTCATTCAGTACACTGCCTTTTTTATTTTGTTGATGGTTTCCTTTGCTGCGCAGAGGCTTTTTAGTTTGAAGTAGTCCCACTTGTTTGTTTCTTGCGTTTGTTGCCTTTGCTTGTGGTGTCAAACCCAAAAAATCATCACCAGGACCAGTGTCATGGAGCTTACTGCCTATGGTTTCTCCTTGGAATTATATGATTTCAGTCTTTTAAAGTTTATTTATTTATTTATTTATTTATTTATTTATTTATTTATTTATTTTGGCCACACGGCTTGTGGGATCTTAATTCCCCAACCAGGGATCGAACCTACCATGCCTGCATTGGAAGCTCGGAGTCTTAACTACTGGACTGCCAGGGAAGTCCCTGATTTCAGTCTTATGTATTCAAATCTTCAATCCATTTTGAGTTAATTTTTGTGTATGGTGTAAGATAGTGGTCCCTTTCCATTATTTTGCTTGTGGCAGTTCAGTTTTCCCAATATCATTTATTTGAAAAGACTGTCCCTTACCAGTTGTATATTCTTGGCTCTTTTGTTGTAAATTAATTGACCATATATATGTGAGTTGACTTCTGAACCCTGTTCTGTTCCATTGATCTATGTTTCTGTTTTTATGCCAGTATTATACTGTTTTCATTACTAGCGCTGTGTAATATAGTTTGCAATCAGGAAGTGTGATGTCTCTAGCTTTGTTCTTCTTGCTTAAAGTCGCTTTGGCTATTTGGGGTCTTTTGTGGTTTCATACAAATTTTAGGAGTGTTTGTTCTATTTCTGTGAAAAATGCCATTGGAATTTTGATAGGGATTGCATTGAATCTGTCGATGCTTTGTGTGGCACAGACATTTTAACAATATTAATTTTTCCAGTCTATGAGCACACAGTTTCTTCCATTTATTTGTGTTATATTCAGTTTCTTTCATCAGTGTCTTAAAGTTTTCAGTGTACATTTCTTTTACCTCCTTGGTTAAATTTATTCCTTGGTATTTTATGCTTTTTGATGCAATTGGAAATGGGATTATTTTCTTAATTTCTCTTTCTGATAGTTCATTATTAGTGTGTAGAAATGCAAATGATTTTGTGGAATGATTCTACATCCTGCAGTTTTACTAATGGTAAATGAAGATGGCTTAGTATTTGAGTCACTCCATGTAGTTCACCACATTATCAGAGTAAGGGAGAAAAACCATCTAAATTGATAATCTCAACGTAATCATCTCAGTAGATAAAGAGCAAGGATATGTTCCTTCAATAACAGTACATTTATCACATTCAAAAAGTATGACATTAACATAAAACTGTTAGTGAATAAACAGTACATATTCAGATTTCTATTGTTCCGATAACATCCTTTGTTTTGTTTTTTAGTCTGCGTTCCAATCCAGGATCAAATGTCAGATGTGTTTTGATATATCACAGTCATTATATAACACGAACATAAAAAATATCAGTGTGAACTTAATTATTATAAAGTGAATACCCTTCTAACCCCCACGTGTGAAAGAGGATAGACTCTTGCTACACCCTCCCAGAAGTTTTCCACCCACCCCTTCTCAAATACAACTCCCTCTCTCTCATCTGAGGTTAGCCATCATCCTAATTTTTATGATCATTACTTTCTTTCCTTTATAGTTTAGCTTTACCTGTTTTTCAATGTGGTTTTAATATTTTAATCATATAACTTTATTAATATCTAATTGTAATAGTAATAATATTTTAATATTTTAACATGATATGGTTTGATAATCTGTTTCCCCACCATCATTTTTCTTTTTCCTTTTACATTTGTGTTCTTCTCAGTGCATCACATCAGAAGCATGTAATGTCTGTCTGATTACTGACGGTGTTAACCTTCTGTCACTTGATTATATTTGCCAGGTTTTTGTACTTTGTAAAGTTACACCTTTGTAATAAATAGTTTGAGGCTGTGTAACTATCCTGTTTCTCATGAAACTTTGATCCTAGTTTTAGCAGTCATTGATGATTCTTGCCCCAAAGCATTTTTACTATAATGTTAGCCAGATGCTGTTTTCTGGGTCCGTCATTCCATCTATAGTTAATAGTTGGAGTACGCTAGAAGGAAGGCTTTCTCTTCTCCCTTGTGTGTATTTATTTCAGTGTTTCATGTGTGTTTTATTTTAAGGATTTTATATTCTGTTATAATCATTTTGATGCATGAATTGTTCCAGTTTAGGTCAGTGGCAGCCCCTTCAGCTGGTGCCTGTCCCTTTGACATGTCTCTGACATGTTTGTTTGAGCACTTTCTTACTTTCTGGCACAAGATGATCCCACTTATCAGTATTTTCCTAGGCTCAGATCTGGAATTGGGCATATCCCTAGGGAGAACTGGTTCTTTTAGTGGATAATGGTATTCAGAAGCAAAGATCTTGGTGCTGAGTAGGTTTTTTTTAAACATTTATCCTATTTGGGGTTTGTAGGGCTTTTTGAATTCATAGCTTGGTATTTTCTGTAAGTTTTGGGAAATTATTGGCCTTTACCTCTTTAAACATTGCTTTTACTCCATTCTTTTTCCTCTTCCGCTGAGATTCCAGTTACTCATGTTAGACCTTTTCACTGTATCCCATATGTATTATAAGCATTTCTATGTTTTCCATCCCTATTTCCTTCTGTGCTTTAATTCTCTAGATCTATAATTTTTTCTTCTGTTGTGTTTAACTTTGTATTAAACTATATATGTATTAAAATTCTTAACATCAGTTATTATGCTTTTCGGTTCTAGGGTTTCCATTTGACTCTGTCTCTCACTCTCTCTTTGTTAATAGGTTGTACTTGTCTAGTGAAATTCTTGCTATCATCTGTGTTTTTGAATAATTAATAATATTTATTTAAAAATCCATGCCTGGTAACTCTAGTCTCTGGGTCACTTGGGTGTCTGGTTCTGTAGTGTTTCTCCACCCCTTCCCTCACCCACCGTTTATGGTTATTTTTTTCTGTAGGAAAGCAAATTGATTATCTGTTTATAAAGTTATAAAAATGTTAATATGCTTAGATTTCCTGAAATACAGTTACTTGATCTGTCTACAGCAGACAACTTTTTGGTA
Organism: Kogia breviceps; assembly: GCF_026419965.1. Lineage (NCBI taxonomy): Eukaryota > Metazoa > Chordata > Mammalia > Artiodactyla > Physeteridae > Kogia > Kogia breviceps. The sequence goes on from NC_081317.1 coordinate 66,868,344, forward strand.
ATTTTAGTTGTAATATACAACCCTTGAATCTCAGTGGATTACGATAGCAAAGGCTTATTTGTTGCTTGCATTACATTCTGGTTCCTGAGTAACTGCAGCTACATCCCATGGTTATTATGTTCTATGTGTCTTATTCATTCTGAGACCTAGACTGAAGGGGAAGCCCTCATCAGGGATGTTTTAATCTCAGGGCCAAAGTTAATGGGAGAGATGGACCATGTGATGGCTCTTCAGAGTCTTCTCAGTTGAAGTTCATTTCTATCCCATTCACAGTCAATTGACCGAAGCAATTTATGTATGTGCTACTTCCCCAGGGAGGCATTATAAGTTATATGGGAGGGAGGAGTGAATAATTGGGAACACTAATACAATTTATCTTGCTATCCTAAAGAAAAAGCTCCCACATTTGAAAAGCTGTATGTACATGAAGATGTTAATGCAGAATTATTAATAATGATAAAAATTTATAGTAGTAAGGAACTTTATGATATATTCAGTGATTATGCAGTTCTTAAAATGATCATTGTAATATCTAGCAACATAGGAAAATGCATTTAGTACACTGTCAAGTGACAGTCATACATTTGTAAGAAAATTGAAGATATAAAAATGATGATAGTTATCTTAGTGGTTTTTCTTTTTTTTTTTTTTTTCCTGGTACGCGGGCCTCTCACTGTTGTGGCCTCTCCCGTTGCGGAGCACAGGCTCCGGACGCGCAGGCTCAGCAGCCGTGGCTCACGGGCCCAGCCGCTCCGCGGCATGTGGGATCTTCCCGGACCGGGGCACGAACCCGCGTCCCCTGCATCGGCAGGTGGACTCTCAACCACTGCGCCACCAGGGAAGCCCTGGTTTTTCATTTTTAAACTTAAAGGTTTTATAGTGCTGTTATTTTATAATTAAAAGCAATTTTGTTTTCTTAAAAGTTATTTTTCAGGGCTTCCGCAGTGGTTGAGAGTCCGCCTGCCGATGCAGGGGACGCGGGTTCGTGCCCCGGTCCGGGAAGATCCCACATGCCGCGGAGCGGCTGGGCCCGTGAGCCACGGCTGCTGAGCCTGCGCGTCCGGAGCCTGTGCTCCGCAACGGGAGAGGCCACAACAGTGAGAGGCCCGCGTACCAGGAAAAAAAAAAGTTATTTTTCATTCTAAAATGTCACACACATTTATCAAAGAAAATGGAAAATACAGAAAATAAGATTTAAAAAAGCGAACTCTTGACCTATCTCCCCAAATCACCACAGTAACTATTTTAGGTGTGTTTAAAAAATTACTATATTAAAAATATTTACCAGGTTACCCTTGTACTGTGTTGTCATGTTTCATTTCAGGTCCTGAAAATCCTTGGTTGGTCCAAGCTTATGTTTCAGCAGCTAAACACCCTTTTGCTTCTGTGGTGGCTCAGGAGGTTTTCCAGAGTGGAATCATTCCTTCAGATACTGACTTTCGTATCTACAGGGATTTTGGGAACATTCCAGGTATTCTGTCAGTCGTTACGGGCTTTTTTGTGACAAAGATTAATCAAAAACAAGTTTTACTTTTTGGAAGTTTGTGAGTGAGCAGCATTTTCTGAGAGCAAATTCTCTATGTGAAAACTGCATATTTTGACTTACTGAAAGAGAGATCCTGATAGTTTCTTTTTCTTTTAAACTCCAGTCTAATTTAAATGCTTCCCTTTTTCTAGAACATGTCATCTTGGCCCACAGTGTGACAGAACAGGGGAGAACTGGTTAGCACTTCATTCCCCAAAGATGGTAACAGATCCTTCAGGGGTCTTTTTCATTGTTATCTTGCTTTGCCAACTGCCCTGGGGACTTGTACAACTTATTTGAAGTTACAGTTTGGCTCTGGCCTGGCAAGGATGTAGATGGCAAAGTTTTGATGACCTCCCGTGCTCAATATTCCTACCCCTTGCTGTGTGAATTGTAATGCCCCAGTCATTATGTATTGAATTATGTACCATAACTATTGGTTATGTGAGAATTTGGAAGAGAATTTACATCATGCATTCATGAATGTGGCAAAGCAATCATGTCACTGCTTTGATGTTTTGTCTTTTAAGAATTTAATACATTAAACAAATAGGCCTAAAGTAAGGTTGATCTTTAAAATGACTTTTTTTTTTCTGTGTGTCTTAGGAATAGACTTAGCTTTTATTGAGAATGGATACATTTATCACACCAAGTATGACACAGCAGACAGAATTCTAACAGATTCCATTCAGCGAGCAGGTTGGTATTCTACTTTAGACTTTTGATATTAAGATGGAATACTATGGATGACCTGTAAACCTATAAATATTCTGTGTCCTGTGCATTAGGGAGGCAGTGTATGGTGTAAATGAGGTGGGGCTTTGGAGTTAGATGAGGCTTTGAATTTTAGCCTTGAAGTCTAGTTTAGCAGTTAAGAACATAAGACTATTCATTATGAGGAATTTGAAAGGGTGTTGACCCAGGGTTATGGTCGGATTGCTGAGTGATGAGAGTGTAGCCAAAATGGAAGCTATACATTGGAGGTGGTACAAGCACATGTTTGGGCAACTTGCCCAGGTCTGGAAAAGTTACTTCGATCCAAGGTTGAGTGGTGAGGGCCAGTGAGTGGGTTATAGGACAGGTGTCAGGACAAGGGGCAAAGGAGTTAACATGTTTTCCAGAGAGATCTATAGTAGTCAGGGGAGGTGAGTCTGTTGCTGAGCCTTAAAAAGAGTTGGTGGGGGGGCTTCCCTGGTGGCGCAGTGGTTGAGAATCCACCTGCCGATGCAGGGGACACGGGTTCGTGTCCCAGTCTGGGAAGATCCCACATGCCGCGGAGCGGCTGGGCCCATGAGCCATGGCCGCTGAGCCTCTGCGTCCGGAGCCTGTGCTCCACAATAGGAGAGGCCACAACAGTGAGAGGCCCGCGTACCACAAAAAAAAAAAAAAAAAAAAAGAGTTGGTGGGATTTGGCACCATGGAAAAGAGAGGATGTCCCAAGTAAGAGCACAGCACAAGTAGGGTGTGTTTGTGTATGAGGGGCTGTTGGTGAGTACATTGTCAGAGAATGGAGGTTGCATTTTCAGAAACAGAGGGAAATGAGGTATAGGTGTATAGGGTAGAGAAAATTGTAGAAAGCTTTAGAAATCAGCAAGAAGATGCTGTAGGAATAAGGAATCATTAAAGGCCTGAGTACATGAATGAATGATGGTTTAAAATGCTGTCAGTCTGGTGATGCAGTGTGGAGTGGATGGTGGAGACCGGGAGAGAGCCAGGAGCCAGGGCTGTTCCAACAGTAATTTTCTTGTGGAATAGTAAAGGACCTAGACTGGGGTGTTGACCAAAGATAGAAATGAAAGCAAGGGGATAGAAAATTAGGTATATTTTGAATGTAAATTCAACAAAACTTGACAGATAGATAGAAGGGGCAGCAAGGGGCAGCATCAGGCCTAACTGTCCGGGGGAGAGATGATGCCATTGACCATGATGGGAACATGGGAAGGAGGCCCTCATCCAGAGCAGTCATGAAGAGGGGAAGGAGACTGAAGTCTGTCAGATGTAAGATGGAGGGTGTCTGTGAACTGACCAGATGAAAATACAGATACACTGTTAGAGCTCATGACAGAACTGGGTTTCTGGGTTTGGAAATTAAAGGCATAGAGAAAACCACAGAAGTATGGAGAATAGAAATGGTTTTTGGAAGAGGGAAGCAAAGGTAGAGGACTAAACTTGAGCTTTGAGGAAGACACATTCTAAGGTGTGACAGAAGAGCCAATGAAAGAAATCCTGCAGTAAGACAGAGGTGGTGTTTTCAGTGGAAAGAGAAAGTCAGTGGGATGAGCAGCAGGAAGAAATGCCAACCATTCATGTCTTCTTGTAATTCTTCATTATTAAGTTCAAACTCATCTAGTCATTGATTGATATAACAGATATTTGTGACAGCATCTGATGTGCCAGATTCTGCCTGATAACGACTCTCCCAGCTCTCCAGCTTCATTGCTGAATACTCTCTCTCCCCATTCCGGACTTTTTTTCCACTCTGTATTTGGAACTTGCCCTCCTCAGGGCCTTCATCTACACAGATGAACAGTCTCAGTCTGGACAATCTCTCCCACGATGTAGCTCCTCCTGTCCATCCTTTAGCTGTAAATTTCACTTTCTTGAGTGCTTCCCTGACTTCTCAAACTCCATTAGTCTCCTGTGATATGTTTTTAGGGGACTCTCTCCTTATTATTTCTTTTTTAAATTGGGATATCATTGACATTCCTTATTAATTCTTAACACACGTGTAATAACTTGTTTGGTGTTTGTGAGCTTCATGAGCTTCTTGGTGAATTTCTGGTATCTAGAGCAGTGTCTGCTACATTAAGTATATATTAAATGAAGAAGGACTAAGAAACAGCTACTGGATTTGTCAACAGTGAGGGTAGAATTGATCAGGGAGTAGCTGTAATAAATAGAAGAGAAAGGATGAAGACCAGGTCGCTGAGCTTTGAAGTGGAGAGGAAAAAAGAGTAGGGGGCATGGACCTTACCTGAGATATTTAGTAAGAAAAGTGGGGGAGAGCAGCAGTAGAGTGGTAGAAAGCTATTTCTGTTCACAGTCTTTCTAGGTATTTCTTTACTCCAACGGTGGATGGTTTATTCAACTTGGTTACCTTTCTTTCTTTCTTTTTTTTTTTTTTTTAAACTAATAGGTGACAACATTTTAGCAGTTCTTAAATATCTAGCTACATCTGATATGTTGGCTTCTTCTTCTAAGTATCAACATGGAAACATGGTCTTCTTTGATGTGCTTGGCCTGTTTGTCATTGCCTACCCCTCTCGTGTTGGCTCGATAATTAACTACATGGTGGTAATGGCTGTTGCTTTATACCTGGGAAAGAAATTATTGCAGCCCCAAAATAAGAGTAAGTATTTTCCTTTAAAACTACAGTACTGGCATGGGTATGGAATTTGCCTGAAGTTTTTTAGTCACTTGTATCTTTCCAAGAAGTTAAAAATCTTAAGAAAAATAACATTTGATTTATACTGTTGTAAGAAATTTGTAAATGAATATCAGGTTGATATGCTCATTATACTTTTAGTCGTGGTGAAGCAGGCAATTTTTATGTACTTATGTACTTCATAGAAGTACCACAAAAGCCTGTGGAAAATGGTTTGTAAAGATTGACTTTTAGTGAAGAGTCCCATTAAAAGTCTTGTCCACATTACAGACCAATAGCACACTGTTCTGGAGTATAAGTGAGCTTCGTCTGTTTAAATTGGTCTCCTTCTACTATGTTTTGTACTCTTAAGTTTGTGTGTGCTGTTATCAGATAAAATATTTAGCAGCGATTTAAATACTCATTTATCACTGGTTATTTTCTCATGCTACTTCTATTCCTGTGTTAGCTTCTTTTAGTAGATTTTATATGGAACTTTGCCTTCCATTTCTGCGTTATTTCAATACACAAAGCATCCCAAAGGTGATGAAGATTAAGATGATCCACTTTTCTAGCCAGGAATATATCTGAACTACTCCTGAAGACTTATCTCTTTGAGTCTTTTGTATGCACAGACTCTGAGTAGATGTCAATACTTGAATCTTATTCACTGATACTTTGCCTGTGTAGTGTTTAACAAACCTTACCCCTAGGAAATTTCAGTATTTTCAATTACAATGGTGAATTTTGTTTTAATGTTTGCTCCTTTAATTCTACTGACTGGTTATGAAATTGATTTGATAAAGATGGTGATCTCTACTTTTTGTTTTCTCTCTATTAGCTGCGACCTACACAAAGGACTTCTTCTGTGGACTTGGCATCACTCTGATAAGCTGGTTTACTAGCTTGGTTACAGTTCTCATTATAGCAGTGTTCATCTCTCTTATTGGACAGTCTCTGTCATGGTATAACCACTTCTATGTCTCCGTTTGTCTGTATGGAACTGCAGCTGTTGCCAAAATAATATTCATACATACCCTCGCAAAAAGATTTCATTATGTGGTAAGTGTTGGGCATATTTATTGATTTCTTTCGGTGCCTTCTAGGATTGAAGACAAACTCAGGTGGGTGTTCCTTGTGTTTGGCCTTTTGAGCTATCAAAGATTGTTTGGCATGGCTATAGATAACTGACTCCCAGATCTGTGTTGACTTTCTGGAAGGCTTCTCATTCTAAGGGTAGCAGACTTCAAATGAGGTTATAAAGCTGCAAACAGTTTGGGGTGTTGGTGACAGCAAGGTGTGTTAGCATAGCCTTTTGCCTCTCCTGACTCTGAAGTTTTTGTAACCATGCTCTTTAATCTACCAGCCTTCCTTGGGATCACCCAATTATTTATATTTGAATAGCTCTGTTTTCCACTGGACTGTAAGCTCCTTGAGGGCATGGATTGTTTTGTTCATTGTCTGCTGTGCTTAGGCAGCGTCTGACACAGCACTAACACACAGTAAGTGTTTGTTGTGTGAATGAACGTTGCACTTAAAGCTGCACTTAAAGTTTTCAGTTTCCTTCACTTTTTTTTTTTTTTTAACTTTTATGTTGTTGATGCAGATTCTGTCAGCATGCCTTTGTGGTCTGGGGGTTATACTGACACATTGCTAAGGAGAATAGGGGAGGTAGATAGGGTTCCAAAATGATTTATGCTGACCTTGAGAATACAGCCATATTTTAATGGTTTTAGCTGTATACCATTGTATTTTGTTTGGTAAAAACAAAATTAGGTATTAGAGTTATGAGATAATAGGACTAAAAATAAATTACAGTGAGAGAGCAAGCAGTGGTTTCTGATTTTCTAAGAGAGTTAAAGGGAAAATCTTTCTTAGTTCCGTCATTTTCAAGGCGGCCAGTGTACACCTTTTTTTTCGGTTTGTACTGCTGGGGATTAGAGTGGAGACATGGAAGACTATAATACAGCATCCTTTCACAAGGATGTCTTTGGTACCTGAACCTTGGTCTCAGTTTCAGTTCATGTTGGGATATGATCTGAGGAGCCCTCCTGTGTTTTAGGCCCTATTGAAGAAAGGTTCTTTGAGATTAGCCATCTGTTGATGGTTGAGCCAATGCTTGTATCTTAGTGGTTTCTGTATCCAAAAGAATTATACCATGGGGCTCAATTTCACATGCTTATTCTTAGTGCAATGGTATGTAACCAGTCAGAGTGTGGCTGACTGTCGTTGATATGGCATTGGGGTGCAGTAGAGGGTAAGACAGAAATGCTTAGTGAAGTTCTATTTACTTTGACTGACTTCAGTTGTCTGATTACAAAACTTCGGGCTGAAGGCACAATGTAAAGAGTAGTGTGTTTTATTTTCATTTCACAAATGGTCTTTGAGTATCCAGTGGGCTTCCATGCTAAGCCCTGGTACAGAGATTCAGGACATAGTCTTTTTCTTTGAGGAGCTCACAGTTTCATTTGGGGATGAAATGATGGGGAAACCACAGGGGTTTCAGTACATTGGGACGAAGTGAAGTAGAGTGATATATTCACGTGCTGTAGGAATATAGGGCCAGGAGAGATGAATTTTGTTTGTGGAAGTCAGGAAGGCTTCATGAAGGAGGTGGTGACATTTGAACTGGGTTTTTGAAGCCTGAGTAGAAGTGTGCCAGATAGAGAACAGGTTGATGGGCAAAGGTGGGAATGTACAAGATGCATTTGGCTCACAGTCTATGAAAAGTTCAGTGTGGTGAAGATGAGGTTGATAGGATAATAACTGGGAAATAATAACTGGGAAAGTAGGCCAGGGTGAAGTTGGAGCCTGACCCTAAAAATCAGTGGGGCCACAATTTAAAATTTCTAAGCAGGATACTGAGTGCGAGAATTTGTGATTTAGTAGGAACACACTGGTAACAGTGTATAGAATGGATTGAAAGGGGTATAGAGGGATAATAGAGATGGGGAGAGGGGAACTAGATTTGAGGGATGTTTGGACTTGGGTACAATGTGGGAACAATGTAAAACATTTTCAGTTGTTACAGTCTTCATTGTTGAGATCTCTGTTTTTAAATATCTGAGTGGACTTTGGCTTCAAATTGAATCCTAAGAACTATTTTATTCTTTTTAAAGACCATGACTCTTGATTAACAGTGTTGAACATCTAATTATTTAACGATGATAGCCTATCTTTCATTGTCCAAAGGAGGTCTATCAAGTGAACTTTAACTTGTTTTGAAAACATGTGACAAACTCTATTGAGCTCTTTTGAATTAAGGACCCTTATAACAAACATGCCCTGGACTATACAGGAATGAGAAGACAGAGGAGAGAGAAAAGCTTAAATATATCTATTTCCGTTTTGGTATTTCTGCACTAAAATTATAACTTTCATGTTTACATTAATAGAATCGCTGGTACAGATGTTAAAATGTATTAAGTTCATATGGCAACTTTCTTCTGAAGAACTCAAGGTGCTGCACAGGAATCCTCAGACTTCAGAGCTCAAAAAATTAGATCAAATTTTATAACGTGAAACCACTAGGAATCCAGGATGGGGGCAAAGTTGTGCTACAAGACCAGTTGGAGATAGAAAAGACTCAGGAATCAAGCAAAAAATCCCCATGGCTTTGTGCTCTAAAGGTCCTGCAGTTCTCAAGCTGTGCTGTTGGTGGCGCTGCAGCCGCCTTCACATAGGTCATTTCTCCAGTTTGCTTGACATTCCTTGTAAGTTGCATGAATAAAAGAGCTTACAGAGGTGAATGTTTTTAGGAGAGCCCTTTCTTCTATTTTAGAACATTTCCAAAGGTCTTTCAGCCCGGTGGAGGGAGAGCACAGATTATATACAAGTAATGATGTTTTTACCCCGTCTTTCTAAATTCCCCTTTCCTGTGCAGTAATTTGAATTTATTACTTTATGATAGGAGGTAGCTTTGTCAGTGTTTACTTTAAAGTTTAAAGGATAAAGTTTAAAGCCTATTTTGTTTGCTCCAAACAAAATATAGCTTTTTGGAGCAGTGGAAGTTACACTACAATAGAAGATCTTTATGAATGGCCCATGAATGAGACGACTTGTGTATTTCCTTTCTTTCAGAATGCCAGTGACCAGTATCTGGGAGAAGTATTTTTTGACATCTCTCTGTTTGTGCACTGTGGGTTCCTTACAGCTCTCACTTACCAAGGGCTCTGCTCGGCATTTATTAGCGCTGTCTGGGTGGCATTCCCATTGCTCACAAAGCTTTGCGTGCACAAGGACTTTAAGCAGCATGGTAGGGTATTTTTGGTTGTGATACAAATGGGAAATACCTTAAAATACATAAGTTAAGGCTTCCAGGGACTGTTTCCATATTTGATCTTTTTGGGTAGGCTTTCTAAATTGTTGCTGTTTTTTTTTAACTTTCAGATCACACAGATTTTTATCTTACACCTTATACCTACCCCATCATTCTCATGTAAATGAGCACATGCTAATATATTACATATTTTGTTTTTTTATTTGTATTCTACCTTAAGTCAAAGTGTTTTATCTCACTAAGATAACATGTACCAAAAGGGCAAGAGTCAGAGCTAACCTAATTTCTGTTAGGTGAGAAGGTATACCAGGACTATAAAAAGCTGTTATCTCACTGGAGAATTTCAGAGATGTGTTTTCTTTCTCTTTTTCTGTAGGTGCCGGAGGAAAATTTATTGCCTTTTACCTTTTGGGGATGTTTATTCCATATCTTTATGCATTGTACCTCATCTGGGCCGTATTTGAGATGTTTACCCCTATCCTTGGGAGGAGTGGTTCGGAAATTCCACCTGATGTTGTGCTGGCTTCTATTTTGGCTGGTTGTACAATGATTCTCTCATCCTATTTTGTAAGGAATTTTTTTTTTTTTAATTTCCTTCTTCATTTTATATATAAATACATGACGAGTTTTGCCATGCTAGATCCTGTGAAATAGTGTTGATTCTACTCTTAAGCAAAAGAAATGGTGAATGACTGCATATTGTGGGTTCGGTACGGGCAGAAAATGTAGAAGGGGGTGTTTTGTTGTTATTTTTGCTTCCTCATCCTCCCAAATCCTCTGACTATACTTCTTTTCAAATAGCTTTCAAACTACCTGAATTTGAATGTGTGGAACGAATAGCAAGTGAGAATTGGTAGAGATTGCTTGGTGGTGAATTTTTAGAGTGTGTTTTGAACTTACTAATTAGAGGCAAATGTTAATAAATACATGGTAGTTTCATTGGTGCTGTTAGAGCTAGTGAAGGAAGACTAATTCTGATGAGTTTTCCCTTGTCGTTCACCTGCCTTGCTGCTGGTGCAGCCAAGGTCACTGATCAAGTCTGTGTCCTCGAGTGACATACACTCATGACACCCAAACATGCCTTCCTTTACCAAGTAATGAATACATGTTACAGGACTTGTCATTTTACTGTATCAGTGTTCTGCCCTCGCAGGGAGAGTCCTACCTGTGCCATCCCTGCTTCTCCTCCCTGGAACTCTCCGGAGGGAAGAAAAGACATGATGCAGAGTTGACAACCAGACTGCCCTCTGTTAGAGCAAGCTCCAGGCAGAGTTCTGCCCTTGGCGTGGTGTCGGCGCTCTCCTGGACTCAGGCCAGGCTGCTCTGTTTTGTGGCTCTTTTCATTGCAGTCCCTAAGAGTAAGAAGTATTTATTGAATACCCGTAGGTACACTCTGAGATTTGAGGCTAGGGTACCAAATAGAAAAAGTAGCTATGACTATTATAGCTCTTACCTTCATGGAGAGAATAGTGAGCTTTTTCACACTGATATAGTAAAGGGCATCTCATGTGGGGACTAGGGTCTAGGGACAGCAGACAAAAGTACCACATGCATGGTCAGTGCTGTCCATGGAAGTCCCTTAAATAGCAAATAAATAGCTGTATGTGTGACTGCGTATACAGCCCTGTAGAGTAATTCTTATGCACGCTGTTGTTTGAGATCAGCTGTACTAGTTCTGAAAGAAATCTGAGCATTGCAGCCATTTTACTTTTAATATTATGATTTAGTCCTTACTGGTATTTGCAGGGATAGATGGAAAATTCTAAAATGTTCTTTGTTGCCTTCGTGGTTTACTTCTTTTGGTTTTAATATTAAGCCTTTAAATCCTCTGTATATCTTAATAGATGGTTTGCTGTTGTGAGGACTAAAGGAGATGTAGTTTCATCACATGTATATTAGGTTGTAATCTAGAGTCAGCTAAGTTATGAACTGGACCCCCCCCCCCCCCCCGCAGTGTATTTAAATCATAGTCAGTGAATGAAAGCTACTGATGCTCATAAAAGATGATCAGAATGTGGGGCATTTCAGTTCTGTTCCATAGGGAAGGGGACAAAATGCACCCTGAAAACTTCACTGTGGAAATTGAAAATGACCCCCAAAGCATGAAAATCTTGGAAACCGTAAGCAAGTAGATTAAAGTCTGTTGCCTTCTAAATTACTTTTGGAGAGTGGCTCTTGGAATAATTTAAACCCTCATTTAATGTTCGTTATAATGTGAAATAACTCTGCTGCCCTTTGATGCTGTGGGTTATCATTCTCTTTGCTATTTTCTTATCTATGTGTAGCTGTGTTACAGATAGTGGCTTTTTAGTAGAGTGAGACTTTTCTCCTTGGGTAATGGAGAATTGAACCACAATGCACAATTAAGAGAGCTTGTCTTTTAGTCCTCGGGGATTTATTAAATATATTTGCTAGGAAGCAATTAAATTGCTGTCAAATGATCGGTTAACAGGTTTCCTGGGGTTATCCTGTGCTGGGGCCATCATGGCTATATTGGTTAAATGAGACTGCTGATAGGAATGGGATCAGGAGGAGATTCTCAGAGAGAAACAGAGAAAGAGCCAGCACACATTGGACACTTCGTAGTCCCTTTTCATGCTTCTCTTCATTTTATTTCACACCCATTTCGGAACCTAGAGTTATATCAGATGTAACGTTTAAGACAAAAGACAGTAAAATTTAATACAGTGGGATCCAAACACATTGGCACTGAGGCCGTTCTCTTCTTCCTTCTCTCCCACTCTCTGATCACCTCTTCATTTATCACCATTACCAAACCTCTTCCAGAAGGTGGGTGGAAGAGGCAGAAGATGACTCATGACCTGGAGAAGAGCAGATATGGATGTAGAAACTGTAGCTTAACCTGAAGTTGTAGGACAACTTTGGGTAGCAACAGGGTTGAGAATGGCAGGAACTACAGCATTATGACAGGGAGGTTTTATTTGGACCCAAACGACTCTGTATACCTAAACTTAACCAGTCTCCCAGTGGAGGCGAAACTCATTACTTGGCAGGATATTTGACACTGTTCTAAGGAGCCACATTTTAAATACTGTGACTGTTAGGAGAAAGAGGGATGGACAGGGTAACAAATTGTGTTTTGCTAACTCACTGCCATAAATCCTTGGGTACTTTGTCTTATTACTGTCCTTCAGTGTAAAAACATTAAGATCTTCGACTTAAGACCAGTACTGTTTTGCTGGAGATTACCCTGGTTGGCACACTGTACCCTGGTTGTTACACTGTAGATATAAAATCTCGTAGTTTCATATAGTAGAGTATATGGTAGGTTATGAATATCTGCTTAATTTTTTATTTTCATCTCAGTAAAAATATTTTCACATTTATGTTCTTCACTTTTCTACTTATTGACCCTGGAGGGTGGGCAATAAGGGGGAGAAGGCAAAAGGGGGAGCAGGGACTAGGTCATTGTTTCTCAAAGTGGCTCCTTCAGAACCCCTAAGGGATCTGTGGACATATTCTATAATCAAGTGTCCCCTGCAATTTTTAATTCAGTGATTTTATTACAATTTAAAAATTAATATAAGCATATTTAGGACTTCCTGGATGCCCATCTTGAGACTGAGCCACTTGCTTTTCCTGCCCAAGTTCAGGTTTGTTGTTTTGATTGTGTTGGCCTTGGTTAACTCTGCAGTGATAAGGGCAGAGTTACCTTTTTTCCCTGGTTTCGATTTTCATGGTTTTTTGGGTTTATTTCCAAGTGAACTATAAGTTGATTTACAATATTGTGTTAGTCTCTGGTGCAGAATTACTTTTATTGCAGTTTTTCCTTATGTGCAGGTCCACAGGCAGAGTCTTGAAGGTGTATCTAAATGATGAATCCAGCACATAGGCACATTATGAAAGCATTATTAGAACTTGAGTTTTGTTGAAATAGGCCTGCTTACTTGCTTAAAAGCTTACCTCTGGTTCTTTAATAAAAGCCTGAGATGTCATGATGTTTGGTACAGTTAAATAGTGTCTGCTGTGCAGTTAACTTACAGGGTTTGATAGAATCGGAAATAAGGTCACGGTTTGATGGTGGATGTACATCCTCTAGTCTCTTAGCTGACTGAGCAGAGACACTGTCTCAGTTTCCTTTTTCCCTCTTACTGTGGCTGCCTGTCAGAAAGGCACCATCATGCAGATGGGGGCATCTCTCATTTATTTAGGCTCTGACTTGTAATGGAAATCCCTTATAATTAGTGCTTTGTGTACTGGGAGTTGGAGTATGGTAGCACATGCTGATACATGTCCTTTATTATCTGTCTGACAATACCCGTTACAAAGTAAGGTCAGTAAAGCCATCTTTCTGCCAATGGTAATTTTTCTATTTTTGTGTTTTAGATTAACTTCATCTACCTTGCCAAAAGCACAAAAAGAACTATGCTAACTTTAACTTTGGTATGTACAATTGCATTCCTCCTTGTTTGCAGTGGAACTTTTTTCCCATACAGCTCCAACCCTGCCAGTCCAAAGCCAAAGAGAGTGTTTCTTCAGGTAAGAGTGATTTTGCGTGAGCTATTTGAGATCCTGGAGAGGAAAGGCTTATGGTGTTTTGAGCTTACTAGTCAACAGTGAAGCTCGAAACACATAAGTGACTTTTCTACTGTTGACCTGTTAGTTGTACCTCGACTATTTTGTGTAAGGCAGTGAGGAAAAGACCGACCATCAAGAGGCATTCTTATCAGCTAGAAACACTTCTCCTAAGAGCCTGAATCGGAAATGTCTGCTTGTTGTTCTTATTACTGTTCAAATTACAAAAATGTACCTACTTGGAAAAACGAGAGCAAATATGTATCATGGAATAATGAGCTGTTAGAAGTACAGATTGTAAAATTGTCTGTGGGCTGAGTAAAAATATGACCTCCTGTCAACTGGCAAAATGAAACATTCTTTAAAATGTGGTAAGATTGATCTTAGGTAATGTGATAGTGAACATATAACTTAGATATTAATAAAATGAGATTTAGAACCTTCTTAGATTTCAGGTTTTTCTGCAAACTTTATAGAGCTGGTGTAAAACAGGAAAAAGAACTTAAGTCACCTTATTTCCAGTCTTCCTCTCTGTTAGAGGGAATGGAGTGGCCACACAGAAAAGCCAAGAGTCATAACCTAGATAATTATTCAAGGACTTGAGTAAGTAGTAATAATATATTTGAACTTAAATATGAGAGAGGAGATTTTGAGAAAGAGCCAACTATTCCTTGTTTTTCTTTCCAGTCCTGTAGGACACAGTGATACATTTTATGTGACAAATTTTACAGTCACATCAGTAGTCATTAGGAAAAGCTAGATTTTTATTTTTAAAAACTCCTGTTCTGATTTATTTTGGGGTTCTCTTCTTCTCCAGTGCCAGAAGTTGACAAACTTTTCCTATAAAGGGCCAGAAAATAAATATTTTAGGCTCTGCCAGCCATGTGGTCTCTATTGCAGCTACTCTGTTTCTACAGAGTGAAAGGAGCCATAGACAATACCTGCAGATGAATGTGGCCATGTTTTTTTTGTTTGTTTGTTTTTGTTTTTGTTTTTGCGGTATGCGGGCCTCTCACTGTTGTGGCCTCTCCCGTTGCGGAGCACAGGCTCCGGACGCGCAGGCCCAGCGGCCATGGCTCACGGGCTCAGTTGCTCCGCGGCATGTGGGATCTTCCCGGACCAGGGCACGAACCCGTGTCTCCTGCATCGGCAGGCGGATTCTCAACCACTGTGCCACCAGGGAAGCCTCGGCCATGTTTTAATAAAGCTTTATTTATAAAAATGGCAATGGGCCATTTGGCCTGTGGGCTGTGGTTTACCCCTGCACTTTGCAATCCTTTTTCTTTTCCTATTTGATATTCTTCAGGCTGGTTTCTGTTGTTAATAGAGCTATTCTAGATGGAGCATGGTGCCTTTTCATAGAATTCTGTTAGGCACAGGTCTGTCATCTAGTGGTGAGCTGTGATTCCTATTTTTCTCTGCACATAAATTAGCATGTAACACCCCGAAAGGGAAATGTGTGTGTATTTCTTTTAGAATGTATTTAAGTCCTTTTAGGACTTTTAGGAGTTCTAGTTTTCATGTCTTTTATACCTGAAATTGTAGGTTTTCAGAAAAATTTTATATGAAATTTAAATATAGAAATATATTTGTAAGAAATAATAAAATAATCATGTGAGTATCTATTGAGTTTAAAAGATCATTAGCTGTACCTTAGAAAACCTCAGTATCCCCTTCTTGATCCCAACTCTCTTGCTCCTCTCCCTCTTACCACCCCCCAAAGTACTCACTATCTTAAAGGTTGGAGTTAATCATTATTTTACCACATGTATTAACCACTAAACAACAACGTATAGTTTTGCCTGTTTTTGAGTTCTTACAGGTAAAGCCATACCATATACTCTTTGGTGGCTTGCTTCTTATTGCCCAACAGCATGTCAGTCTTCCAGGTTGATTTGTGTCACTGTAGTTCGTTATTTTTCATTGCTGAATAGACTTCTGTCATAGGATGATGCCCCAATTTATTTGCCCATTCTGTTAATGGACATTTGGGTTGTTTCCAGTTTTTGCTAATATGGACAATGCTGAACCAACACTTTTGTACCTTGCAAGAGTTTCTCTAAGGTCCATATTCAGGAGTGGAGTTGCTGGCTTGAAGGGTTCTGCGCATGTTAGCTTTATTAGGTAATGCTAAGCAGTCTCCTAAAGTGATTGTGCCAGCTGTTGCTCAGTAGCCTCATCATTTCTTGGTACTGTCACTTAGTCATTTTTGTTAATCTGGGGTGGGGATGTGGGTGAAGGAGTTCAAACAGTAGTTTCCTCATTAGTCTTGTTCTTTTCAGCATATGACTAGAACATTTCATGACTTGGATGGAAACGTAGTTAAACGAGACTCTGGAATATGGATCAATGGGTTTGATTATACTGGAATGTCTCACATAACACCTCACATTCCCGAGATCAATGATACCATCCGAGCTCACTGTGAGGAGAACGCACCCCTATGTGGTTTCCCTTGGTATCTTCCAGTGCACTTTCTCATCAGGTTGGTTCATTACTTTTCTGCTTTTAGTTGGGGGTTAGTTTGTTCTCAAGTCCTATCACTGTATCAGTACTTTATTATTTAAACTGGTTAACACAGAAGTTGACTGCTGTTTATACTATTTTTTAAAATATCACTACAAAAGTTGTATTTCTTTGTGGGGTAAAGCACTCAGAAGTTTTTTATTCTCCCCCAAATTTTGCTTTTTCAAATTAGGAAGTCTTTCCTCTAGAAAGCTGAATAGTTAGAAAGTGTAGCCCTCTTAACTGGTCTAACAGATAGCAAGCAGCTAAGCATCAGTTTCAAATTGTTTTATTTCTGGGAAGTTGTTATGGTTTGGCAGTGAAGGAATGGATGAGAAGAAATAGGATGGGTAGTGGAATCAAGATCACCTAGGACCCTTGTTCTTAACTTTGGGAAGGTTTTATTACACAATAACCTGGGCTTCAGAGAAACTGACATTGTTTATCATATTCATCAGTTTATGTGTTTATTATATTCTGAGCACTTCCATGAATTATAGCTCAAAATCAACTAATAAAGCAACCTGAATATTGAAGTTACCTTTCCAAATAGGAAAAACTGGTATCTTCCTGCCCCAGAAGTTTCTCCAAAAGAACCTGCTCATTTCAGACTTGTATCCAAAGAACAGACACCCTGGGATTCTGTAAAGCTGACCTTTGAAGCAACAGGTAAGTCATATGATAGTTTTTTCTTCTCTCTGTCACTTCTTAAAAATTTTAATATGCATGTATATTTTTTCCTTAAATGTATAATAGTGACTAGCAACTTAGGAAGAACTTGGTGATTTTAAAAGCAATTGAAGCTGGTTATGGTTTTTAAAAGAAAATTTAACAGACTTTATTTTTTAGAGTAGTTTTTTTTTTTTTTTTGTGGTACGCAGGCCTCTCACTGTTGTGGCCTCTCCTGTTGTGGAGCACAGGCTCTGGACTCGCAGGCTCAGCGGTCACGGCTCACGGGCCCAGCTGCTCCGTGGCTTGTGGGATCTTTCCCGGACCAGGGCACGAACCCGTGTCCCCTGCATCGGCAGGTGGACTCTCAACCATTGTGCCACCAGGGAAGCCCAAGAGTAGTTTTAAGTTTACAGAAAAATTGACCAGAAAGTACAGAGATTTCCCTATTGTCCCCTCTACCCCCCAGCTTCCCTTATTATTATCCCTTTTGCATTAAGTGTGGTACATTTCTTTTAATTGATGAGCCTACACTGATACATTATTACTAACTGAAGTCCTCAGTTTACATTAGACTTAGTTCACTCTTTGTGTTGTTTAGTTCTATGGGTTTTGACAGATGCCTATTGTCATGTTACAGTATCATACAGAATAGATTCACTGCCCTCAAATCCTGTCTCCACTTATTCACCCCTCTCTCCTCCCTCCCTCTGGCAACCACTTATCTTTTTACTGTCTCCTTTGTTTTGCCTTTTCCAGAATATCATATAGCTGGAATTATACTTTGTAGCCTTTTTGGATTGGCTTTTGTTCAGTAATTTTCACTTAAGGTGCCTTTATGTCTTTTAGTGGCTTGATAGCTCATTTCTTTTTATTGCTGTGAATGTACCACAGTTTGTTTATCTTCTGATCTACTAAGGAACATCTTGGTTGCTTCCAGTTTTTGGCAGTTATGAATAAAGCTTGTATACACGTGTGTGCAGATTTTTGTGTGGAATAAGTTTTCAACTCATTTGGATAAATATCTAGGAGTGCAATTGCTGAACTGTATAGTAAGCTTATATTTACCTTCGTAAGAAACTGCTGAAGTGTCTTCCAAAGGCAGTATGAATCCCCACCAGCAATGAATGTGGGTTCTTGTTGTTCTACATTCTCACCAGCATTTGGTGCTGTTAGTGTTTTGGATTTTAGCCATTCTTTTTAATTTTAAAATTTTATTTATTTTTCTATACAGCAGGTTATTAGTCATCCATTTTATACACATCAGTATATACATGTCAATCCCAATCTCCCAATTCATCACGCCCCCACCCCCACCCTCTCGTGGCTTTCCCCCCTTGGTGTCCATACGTTTGTTCTCTACATCTGTATCTCAATTTCTGCCCTGCAAACCGGTTCATCTTTACGATTTTTCTAGGTTCCACATATATGAGTTAATATACGATATTTGTTTTTCTCTTTCTGACTGACTTCACTTGGTATGACAGTCTCTAGATACATCCACGTCTCTACAAATGACCCACTTTCGTTCCTTTTTATGGCTGAGTAATATTCCATCATATATATATGTACCGCATCTTCTTTATCCATTCATCTGTCCATGGGCATTTAGGTTGCTTCTATGACCTGGCTATTGTAAATAGTGCTGCAATGAACATTGGGGTGCATGTGTCTTTTTGAATTATGGTTTTCTTTGGATATATGCCCAGTAGTGGGATTGCTGGGTCATATAATAATTCTATTTTTAGTTTTTTAAGGAACCTCCATACTGTTCTCCATAGTGGCTGTATCAGTTTACATTCCCACCAACAGTGCAAGAGGGCTCCTTTTCTCCACACCCTCTCCAGCATTTGTTGTTTGTAGATTTTCTGATGATGCCCATTCTAACTGGTGCAAGGTGATACCTCATTGTAGTTTTGATTTGCATGTCTCTAATAGTTAGTGATGTTGAGCAGCTTTTCATGTGCTTCTTGGACATCTGTATGTCTTCTTTGGATAAATGTCTATTTAGGTCTTTTGCCCATTTTTGGATTGGGTTGTTTGTTTTTTAAATATTGAGCTGCATGAGGTGTTTATATATGTTGGAGATTAATCCTTGGTATGTTGATTCATTTGCAAATATTTTCTCCTATTCTGAGGGTTGTCTTTTCCTCGTTTGTAGCTTCCTTTGCTTTGCAAAAGCTTTTAAGCTTCATTAGGCCCCATTTGTTTATTTTTGTTTTTATTTCCATTACTCTAGGAGGTGGATCATAAAAGATCTTGCTGTGATTTATGTGTAAGAGTGTTCTTCCTACATTTTCCTCTAAGAGTTCTGTAGTGTCCAGTCTCACATTTAGGTCTCTAATCCATTTTGGGTTTATTTTTGTGTATGGTGTTAGGAAGTGTTCTAATTTCATTCTTTTACATGTAGCTGTCCAGTTTTCCCAGCACCACTTATTGAAGAGACTGTCTTTTCTCCACTGTGTATCCTTGCCTCCTTTGTCATAGAGTAGTTGACCATAGGTACGTGGGTTTGTCTCTGGGCTTTCTATCCTGTTCCATGATCCATATTTCTGTTTTTGTGCCAGTACTATATTGTCTTGATTACTGTAGCTTTGTAATATAGCCTGAAGTCAGGGAGACTGATTCCTCTAGCACCATTTTACTCCCTCAAGACTGCTTTGGTTTTTCGGGGTCTTTTGTGTCTCCATACAAATTTTAAGATTATTTGTTCTAGTTCTATAAAAAATGCCATTGGTAATTTGATGGGGATTGCATTGAATCTGAAGATTACTTTGGGTAGTATAGTCATTTTCATAATATTCTTCCAATCCAAGAACATGGAATATCTCTCCATCTGTTGGTATCATCTTTAATTTCTTTCATCAGTGTCTTATAGTTTTCTGCATACAGGTCTTTCGTCTCCCTACGTAGGTTTATTCCTAGGTATTGTATTCTTTTTGTTGCAATGGTAAATGGGAGTGTTTCCTTAATTTCTCTTTCACATTTTTCATCATTAGTATATAGGAATGCAAGAGATTTCTGTGCATTAATTTTGTATCCTGCAATTTTACCAAATTCATTGATTAGCTCTAGTAGTTTTCTGGTGGCATCTTTAGGATTCTCTGTGTATAGTATCATGTCATCTGCAAACAGTAAGTTTCACTTCTTTTCCAATTTGTATTCCTTTTATTTCTTTTTCTTCTCTGATTGCCATGGCTAGGACTTCCAAAACTATGTTGAATAACAGTGGTGAGAGTGGACATCCTTGCCTTCTTCCTGATCTTAGAGGAAATGCTTTCAGTTTTTCACCATTGAGAATGATGTTTGTTGTGGGTTTTTCATATATGGCCTTTATTATGTTGAGGTAGGTTCCATCTTTGCCCACTTTCTGGAGAGTTTTTATCATAAATGGGTGTTGAATTTTGTTGAAAGCTTTTTCTGCATCTATTGAGATGATCATATGGTTTTTCTCCTTCAATTTGTTGACATGGTGTATCACACTGATTTGCATATACTGAAGAATCCCTTGCATCCCTGGGATAAATCCCACTTGATCATGGTGTATGATCCTTTTAATGTGTTTTTGATTCTGTTTGGTAGTATTTTGTTGAGGATTTTTACATCTATATTCGTCAGTTATACTGGTCTGTAATTATCTTTTTTTGTAGTATCTTTGTCTCATTTTGGCATCAGGGTGATGGTGGCCTCATAGAATGAGTTTGGGAGTGTTCCTTTCTTCGCAGTTTTCTGGAAGAGTTTGAGAAGGATGGGTGTTAGCTCTTCTCTAAATTTTTGATAGAATTCACCTGTGAAGCCATCTGGTCCTGGACTTTTGTTTGTTGGAAGATTTTTAATCACAGTTTTAATTTCATTACTTGTGAGTGGTCTGTTCATATTTTCCATTTCTTCCTGGTTCAGTCTTGGAAGGTTATACCTTTCTAAGAATTTGTCCATTTCTTCCAGGTTGTCCATTTTATTGGCATAGAGTTGCTTGTAGTAGTCTCTTAGGATGCTTTGTATTTCTGCAGTGTCTGATGTAACTTCTTTTTCATTTCTCATTTTATTGATTTGAGTCCTCTCCCTCTTTTTCTTGATGAGTTTGGCTAATGGTTTATCAATTTTGTTTATCTTCTCAAAGAACCAGCTTGTAGTTCTATTGATCGTTGCTACTTGCTGGGCTTTTTTTGTTTCTATTTCATTTATTTCTGCTCTGATCTTTATGATTTCTTTCCTTCTGCTAACTTTGGGTTGGTTGTTCTTCTTTCTCTAGTTCTTTTAGGTGTAAGGCTACATTGTTTGAGATTTTTCTTGTTTCTTGAGGTACGCTTGTATAGCTATAAACTTCCCTCTTAGAACTGCTTTTGCTGCATCCCATAGGTTTTGATCATTGTGTTTTCATTATTTGTCTCTAGATGTTTTTCAATTTCCTGTTTGATTTCTTCAGTGATATCTTGGTTATTTAGTAAGTATTGTTTAGCCTCCATGTGTTTGTGGTTTTTACGTGTTTTTCACCCTGTAGTTGATTTCTAATCTCATAGCATTGTGGTCAGAAAAGATGCTTGATATGATTTCAATTTTCTTAAATTTACTGAGGCTTGATTTGTGACCCAAGTTGTGATCTATCCTGGAGAATGTTTCGTGTGCACTGGAGAAGAAGGTGTGATCTGCTGCTTTTGGATGGAATGTCCTATGAATATCAATTAAATCTTTCTCGTCTATTGTGTCATTTAAAGCTTGTGTTTCTTTCATAATTTTCTGTTTGGATGATCTGTCCATTGGTGTAAGTGAGGTGTTACAGTCCCCCACTATTATTGTGTTACTGTCAATTTCCTGTTTTATAGCTGTTAGCAGTTGCCTTATGTACTGAGGTGCTCCTATGTTGGGTGCATAGATATTTTTAATTGTTATATCTTCTTCCTAGATTGATCCCTTTATCATTTTGTAGTGTCCTTCCTTCCCTCTTGTAACATTAAAGTCTATTTTATCTGATATGAGTATTGCTACTCCAGCTTTCTTTTCTTTTTGCAGTACGCAGGCCTCTCACTGTTGTGACCTCTCCCGTTGCAGAGCACAGGCTCCAGACACTTAGGCCCAGCAGCCATGGCTCATGGGCCCAGCCGCTCCGCAGCACGTGAGATCCTCCCGAACCGGGGCACGAACCCACGTCCCCTGCATTGGCAGGCAGACCCCCAACCACTGCGCCACCAGGGAAGCCCCTCCAGCTTTCTTTTGATTTCCATTTGCATGGAATATCTTTTTCCATCCCCTCACTTTCAGTCTGTATCTGTTCTTAAGTCTGAAGTGGGTCTCTTGTAGAAAGCATACATATGGGTCTTGTTTTTGTATCCATTCAGTGAGCCTGTGTCTTTTGGTTGGAGCATTTAATCCATTCATGTTTAAGGTCATTATTGATATGTATGTTCCTATTACCATTTTCTTAATTGTTTTGGGTTTGTTATTGTAGGTCTTTTCCTTCTCTTGTGTTTCTTGCCTAGAGAAGTTCCTTTAGCATTTGTTGTAGAGCTGGTTTGGTGGTGCTGAATTCTCTTAGCTTTTGGTTGTCTGTAAAGCTTTTGATTTCTCCATCAAATCTGAATGAGATCCTTGCTGGGTAGAGTAATCTTGGTTGTAGGTTCTTTCTTTTCATCACTTTAAATATGTCATGCCACTCCCTTCTGGCTTGTAGAGTTTCTGCTGAGAAATCAGGTGTTAACATTATGGGAGTTCCCTTGTATGCTATGTTGTTTTTCCCTTGCTGCTTTCAATAATTTTTCTTTGTCTTTATCTTTTGCCAATTTGATTACTATATGTCCCTGCGTGTTTCTCCTTGGGTTTCTCCTGTATGGGACTCTGCACTTCCCAGACTTGGGTGGCTATTTCCTTTCCTGTGTTAGGGAAGTTTTCGACTATGATCTCTTCAGATATTTTCTCGGGTTCTTTCTCTCTCTCTGCTCCTTCTGAGACACCTATAATGCAAATGTTGTTGCATTTAATGTTGTCCCAGAGGTCTCTTAGGCTGTCTTCATTTATTTTCATTATTTATTCTGTTCCGCGGCAGTGAATTCCACCATTCTGTCTTCCAGGTCACTTAACCGTTCTTCTGCCTCAGTTTTTCTGCTATTGATTCCTTCTAGTGCAGTTTTCATTTCAGTTATTGTATTGTTTGTTCTTTAATTCTTCTAGATGTTTGTTAAACATTTCTTGCATCTTCTCGATCTTGGTCTCCATTCTTTTTCTGAGGTCCTGGATCATCTTCACTATAATTATTCTGAATTCTTTTTCTGAAAGGTTGCTTATCTCCACTTTGTTTAGTTGTTTTTCTGGGGTTTTATCTTGTTCCTTCATCTGGTACATAGCTCTTGGCCTTTTCATCTTGTCTTTCTGTGAATGTGGTTTTTGTTCCACAGGCTGCAGGATTGTAGTTCTTCTTGCTTCTGCTGTTTGCCCTCTGGTGGATGAGGCTATCTAAGAGGTTTGTGCAAGTTTCCTGATGGGACGGGTGATGTGTAGAGCTGGCTGTTGCTCTGGTGGGCAGAGCTCAGTAAAACTAATCCGCTTGTCTACTGATGGGCGGGGATGGGTTCACTCCCTGTTGGTTGTTTGGCCTGAGGCGACCCAACACTGGAGCCTACCTGGGCTCTTTGGTGGGGCTAATGGCAGACTCTGGGAGGGCTCACGCCAAGGAGTACTTCCTAGAACTTCCGCTGCCAGTGTCCTTGTGCTCATGCTAAGATACAGCCACCCCCTGCCTCTGCAGGAGAGCCTCCAACAGTAGCAGGTAGGTCTGGTTCAGTCTCCTGTGGGGTCACTGCTCCTTCCCCTGGGTCCCGATGCGCACACTACTTTGTGTGTGCCCTCCAAGAGTGGAGTCTCTGTTTCCCCCAGTCCTGTCGAAGTCCTGCAGTCAAATCTCGCTAGCCTTCAAAGTCTGATTCTCTAGGAATTTCTCCTCCCGTTGCCAGACCCCCAGGTTGGGAAGCCTGACGTGGGATTCAGAACCTTCACTCCAGTGGGTGGACTTCTGTGGTATAAGTGTTCTCTAGTTTGTGAGTCACCCACCCAGCAGTTATGGGATTTGATTTTATTGTGATTGTGCCCCTTCTACCGTCTCATTGTGGCTTCTCCTGTCTTTGGATGTGGGGTGTCCTTTTTGGTGAGTTCGAGTGTCCTCCTGTCGATGACTGTTCAGCAGTTAGCCGTGACCCCAGTGCTCTCATGTCCTTCTACTCCGCCATCTTGAACCAATCTCGGATTTTAGCCATTCTTATAGATACGTAGTGGTATCTTATTACTTTTTAAATTTGCAATTCCCTAATGACATGTGATGTTGAGCAGCTTTTCATACTTATTTGCCATCTGTATAACTTCTTTGGTAAGGTGTCTATTTGGATCTTTTTGTCTATTAATTTTGTTTTCTTATTGTTGAGATTTAAGAGTTTTTGTATATATGTGTAGAAGTCCTTTATCATGTAAGTGTTTTGCAAATATTTTCTCCCAGTTTGGCTTGTATTTTCATATCTTAACACTGTTTTTTGTAGAGCATAAGTGTTTTAATTTATTGAAGTCCAACTTAATCACTTTTGTTTTATGGAACACACTTTTGGTGTTGTGTCTAAAAATCATTGCCAAACCCAGGGTGTCTAGATTTTCTCTGATGTTACCTTCTAGAAGTTTTAAAATTCTGCCTTTTACACTCAGGTCTGTGATATATTTTGAATTAATTTTTGTGAAAGGTATAAGGTCTGTGTCTAGATGCATGTTTTTGCATGTGGATTTCCAGTTGTTCCCGTACCATTTGTTGAAGACGATCCTGTCTCCACTGAGTAGCCTTTCTTTCTTTGTCAAAGATCAGATGACTATATTTGTGTGGGGCTATTTCTGGGCTCTATATTTTGTTCTACTCATCTATTTCTCTATCCTTTTCCCATTACTGCACTGTCTTGATCTCTTTAGCTTTATAGTATTTCTTGAAGTTGGGTATATCAGTATTCTGACTTTATTTCTCTTCAGTATACTGATTATTGCTTGTCTTTTGTCTTTCCATATATCAGTTTGTCAATAACCACAAAATAACTTTTTGGGATTTTGATTGGAATTGCATTGAACCTATGGATCAAGTTTGGGAAAATGACATCATTATTGACTCTTCCTATCCATGACATGGAATGCCTCTCCATTCATTTGTATCTTATTTGATTTTTTTTTGTAGTTTCACAGTTTTGCTCATATAGATCTTGTACATATTTTGTGAGATTTATACCTAAGTATGTCATTTTTGAGGTGCTAATGTAAATAGTATTGTTCATTGCTGGTATATAGGAAAGCAGTTAACTTTTGTATGTTAACCTTGTATCCTGCAACCTTGCTATAATTGTTTATTAGTTCCAGGATTTTTCTGGTTGATTCTTCTGCATTTTCTGCATAGATGATCATGTCATTTGCAAACAGACAGTTTTATTTCCTTCCCAATCTTTATACTTTTTATTTCCTTTTCTTATCTCATGGCATTAGCTAGGACTTCCAGTGTGATTTTTAAAATGAGTGGTAAGAGGGGTCATCCTTGCCTTGTTCCTGATCTTAATGGGAAAGCTTTCGTACCACCTGAGTATAATGTTAGCTGTAGGTTTTCTGTAGATGTTCTTCAGATCAGGTTGAGGAAGTTCCCATCTATTTTTAGTTTGCTAAGAGTTTTATTCTGAATGAATGTTGGATTATGTCAAATACTTTTCTTTTGATATGATCATGTGGTTTTTCTTCTTTAGCATGCCGATGTCATGCATTACATTATTTGAACCTGGAATAAATTCTACTTGGTCATAGTGTATAATTCTTCTTATATGTTGTTGGATTTGATTTTCTAGTATGTTGAGGATTTTTACATCTGTGTCCATGATGGAGTACTAATCTTTAAGTTTTCCTGTAATGTCTTTGTGTGGTTTTGGCGTTAGAGTAATGCTGGCCTCACAGAATTAGTTAGAAAGTGTTCCTTCTGCTTCTGTCTTCTGGAGGAGATTGTAGAGAGTTTGTATAAATTTTTTCCTTAAATGTTTGGTAGAATGCAGTAGCAAACCCATCTGGGCCTGGTTCTTTCTGATTGGGAAGGTCATTAATTACTGATTCAATTTTGTTTAATAAATAAAGGACTATTTCAGATTGTCTGTTTCTTCTTTTGCGTGTATTGGCAGGTTGTGTCTTTGAAGGAATTGGTCTGTTTCATCTGGGTTATCAAATTTCGGGGCTTACAGTGTTCATAATATTCTTTTATTATCCTTTTACTGCCCCGTGGGATCTGTAGTGATGTCACCTCTTTCATTTCTAAGATTAGTAATCTGTGTCTTCTTTTTCTCTTAGCTTGGCTAGAGGTTTATCAATTTTATTGATCTTTTCAAAGAACCAGTTTTTGGTTCTATTGATTTTCTCTATTGACTTCCTATTTCAATTTCATTAATTTCTGCTCTATTTTTAAGTATTTCTTTTTTCTACTTAGTTTGGATTCAAAACTTCTTTTTCTAGCTTATTAAAGTGGAAGCTTAGATTATTGACTTTAGATCATCTTTACTAATGTATGCATTCAATGCTGTATTTTTCCCCCTAAGCTCTATTTTGGCTGCATCTCACAAATTTAAAATTTTAGTTCAATTTATTTAAAAATTTCTCTTGAGGCTTCTTTGACTCATTTGTTATTCAGAAGTATGTTCTTTAATCTTCAAATATTTTGGATGTTCTAGCTGGTTTTCAATATTTATTTCTACAATTTCACTGTGGTCTGAGAGCATACTTTATATGATTTCTATTCTAAATTTGTTGAGGTGTGTTTTATGGTGCAGGATATGGTCTCTCTTGGTGAATGTTCCATGTGAGCTTGAAAAGAATGTGTATTTTGGTGCTGGATGAAGTTTTATGAATGTTTTTGATGGTGGTGTTTTAGTTCAACTATATATCCTTACTGATTTTCTGCCTGCTGGATTTGTCACGTACTGTAAAGGGTTGTTGAAGTCTCCAACTATAATGGTGAATTTGTCTTTTTCTCTTTCTATTCTGTCAGTTTTTGCCTCACCTATTTTGGTCTGCTTTTTAGGCATATAGCAATTATACTTGTTTGATAAAACAGATATATAAGCATTTTGATTATACTTGTTAAAAATTATTTTAAGTGGTTTAGAGCTTTCAATAAGTTCACTTTCAAATAACACTATACTGCTTCATGGGTAGTACAGATGCTTTATAATGTAATATTCCCAATTCTTCCCTGCCTGGGATTCTGTAAAGTTGACCTTTGAAGCAATGGGTAAGTCAGACAACAGTTTAGTTTTTTTTTCTCTTTCTCTTTCACTTCTTAAACTTTATAATACATTGCATGTGAGCTTTTTTCCCCTCAGATTTATTATTGTGACCAGCAACTTGAGAGCTTACAGTGTTTCTAAAAACAAATTGAGGCAGATTATAATTTTTAAGAAGCCTTACTGAAAAACTTTTACTGTCAGATATTAGTTGTCAGGTAGATCCAAAACAGCAGTTGGCCTGGCATTAGTAGACAGTATGACTTTATTTACCTTTCTTGGTATATTTACTATGTTTAAAACTAGTAGTTAGCTCCTTGAGCTACTCAACTGGTGTTCTGGCTTCTAAGTCCTGTCTCTCATATTATTTTTCAAAAGTACATTGATCACGTCACTTCCCTACTTAAAAGAACTTTTAACGATTTCCTGTTGCCACAGAATACATCCAAATTCTTTGGCAAAGCATGTTTGGTCTTCGGTAGTTTGGCCCAGGTACCCATTTAAACTCTTTTCAGCACTTCCCTTGGTGCATTCCTTAGCTACATCCAACTGCTCCTTTCTGTCCAAACACACACTCACTCCTGGTGAGAGAGATATTTTCTTGCTACTACCTCCCACCCAACTCTGTGTTTCTCCCCTCTGCAAAATGCCAAGATTACTCTTGACCTTTCTCTCCTATCTTCTCCAACAGACAAAGCAACTGCTATCCTTTTTCTTTCCTTTGTACATATCTTGATTGTAGCACTGACCTCCTTGTATCATGATTATTTAGTTAAGGGAGGCAGACATGGTGGGTTCTTATCTTTCTGTTCTTGGTGCCCAGTGAAATCACTGGCACATAATGGGCACTCAAATGTGTTGAGTTAAATTAAATTTGTAAACTTTTTAAAGATGGTACCCAGATATGTGAGCAAACACCATAGTAGATGTTTCCAGTGAAGATATTTTGTGGATGGGATTGACATTTAATTTAGATCAGTAAATTCTGAGTAAAGCAGATTGTTCTCCATAATGTGGTGGGCTTCACCCAATCAGTTGAAGGCCTTAAAAAAAAGACTCTCCTCCTCTAAGGAGGGGGGGGTGGGTTGCCAGCACAGCCTAGGAATTCAAATTTGGCTCTTCCCTGAGTCTCCAGCCTGCCAGTGCCTACTGCAGAGTTTGGATTTGCCAGCCTCTACAATTACATGAGCCAGTTCTGTAAAATAATTCTCTTTCTCTACACATCCTATTCTGTTTCTCTAGAGAACCCTAATACAGGAAGTTCATTTTTAAAAGTTCCTGCTACTGTTCACTCTGTACTTTAAACTGAGTTTTAAAAAAAAGGTTGAGGTACTTCCCTGGTGGTGCAGTGGTTAAGAATCCACCTGCCAGTGCAGGGTACATGGGTTTGAGCCCTGGTCCCACGTGCCACAGTGCAACTAAGCCTGCAAGCCACAACTACTGAAGCTCGCGCACCTAGAGCCCGTGCTCTGCAACGAGAAGCCACCACAATGAGAAGCCCACGCACTGCAAAGAATAGCCCCTGCTCACCACAACTAGAGAAAGCCCGTGCTCAACAACAAAGACCTGATGCAGCCAAAAATAAATTGGGGAAAAAAAAAGTTGATAGAAAGTTGCCCAGGATTTTATGAGTGAAAAGCATCTTCATATGTAACTTTCCCCCTTGCTTATTTTCATGCATTCATATATATATATGTGTATATATATATATATATATATATATACACACATACATATATATGTATATTTTTAAGACCTTACATATATTGACATGGCCAGATCTTATACAGTTCCATTAGTTTTGATAAAAGCACACATATACCCATGTAACCACTATCAAAACACAGAACATTTCCATCACCCCAGAAGGTTCCCTTACACTCAAGTCTCCCTGCCCTGGAGAAGCAACTTTGATTCCTACATTGACAGATTAGATTTGCCTGCTCATTCTTGAACTTCATATACATGGAATTGTCCAGTATGTAATATTCTGTGTCTGGTCATTAAGCATAATGTGTTTGAGATTGAGCTGTGTTGTTTTTGAGTATCACTATTTTGTTCCTATTCATTGCTGAGTAGTAGTCAGTGCATGACTATACCACAGCTTATCATTCTCCTTTTGATGGACATCTGGGCAGTTTCCAGTTTGGGGCTAATATGAATAAAGCTATTATGAACATTCTTGTACAAAGCTTTTTGGGAATATGTTTTCCACTTCTCTTGGATAAATATCTAGGAGTGGAATTGTTTGGTTCATAGGACAGATTTACATTTAACTTTTTAAAATAGTTTTATTCCCATTTTTCACTCCCACCAGTAGTATACAAGAGTTCCAGTTACTCTACATTCTCACCAGAATTTACTGTTTTTTTTTTTCATTTTATCATTTCTTGTGGGTGTTTAGTAGTAGTACCTCTTGCATTCCTCTGATAATTAAGATGTGGAACACTTTTGTAAGTGATTACTGGCCATTCATCTGCTGTGTTTACTCATGTCTTTTTCCCTTTTAAAAACTGAGCTTGTTGTCTTATAGGAGTTCATACATTCTAGATAAAATCGTTTATCACATAACTAGTGTTACCAAGACTTCTTGCCTATTCATTTTGTTAATGATGTCTTCTGATGTGAAGAAGTTTTAAATTTTTATGAAGTCCATTTTATCAGGTTTTTCTTTCAGGATTAATGCTTTATGTGTCTTCCAAAAAAAAAGCTTGCCTGCCCAGAGATCATGAATTTAGACGTTTTCTTTTAGAAACTTTATAGCTTTAAGCTTTTATATTTAGGTCTGGGATGGACCTTGAGTTAATTTTCGTATATGGTGTGAGGTAGAGGTCAAGGTCCTTTTTCCTTTATGGATATCCAGTTGTTCTAGCACCATATGTTGAAAAGACTGCTCACTGAATTGCTTTGGTGCCCTTGTCAAAAATGATTTGACTGTGTAAGTATGGTACTGGCACAAAAACAGAAATATAGATGAATAGAAAACCCAGAGATAAACCCATGCACATATGGGCACCTAATTTATGACAAAGGAGGCAAGAGCATACAATGGAGAAAAGACAGCCTTTTCAATAAGTGGTGCTGGGAAAACTGGACAGCTACATGCAAAAGAATGGAATTAGAACACTAACACCATACACAAAATTATTTGACTGTATATACCTCAGCTTTGCCCACTTTTTACTGAAATTTCTCTTCTACAAGTAGCTTGTTTGGTTTTTGTATTTTCATTCAGTTTAACACAGCAGGGACTTGAAAATCTAAGTGAGGGAAGCTAGAGGACACAAGATGGTAGTAGTGAAATAATAATATTTGGTAGTTAACCAGTGGGATGAAGCACTTATGGGAAGCAAGTGCCTTAGCTGACACTTCTGAAGGTGAATACTTCCGTTTTCTAGGCTTTAAATTTTTAATTAGAAATAAATTTATTCTGCACTAATTGGTTTTCTTGTTCATGTCAATAATTTATTTTACTTAAATGCCAGCCTATAAAAAGGAAGCACAGAAAAATCCAAACCTTTCTCTATCCTTTATGCATGCACCATTTGGAGAATTCCAATAAAATTCAGGTTCCTGGCAGGCAGGTTGCATACCTACTGCCCTGTGTTTTGTGATTACAAATGTCAAAAAAGCATTTTTTTAAAAAATTATTTTTTGACAGTACGTGTGCAGGTCTGTTTGGGCACCAGTTGCCACACTTTTAATCATAGAAGCTTTATAATTTAATGATTGGGAGAGTTAAGATCCTTTGTAGTTTTTTTTAGCATCTTCCTTGCCATTTTTTGCACGCTTATTTTTCCATAATTTTAGTATTTAGAACTTTAGTATCATCTAATATAAAACATATTGCTAATTGGTATTTAGGGGAGTATCATAATAAATTTGTAAATTAAGAAGACCTGACATACAATGTTGAATCATCCTATCCATGAACCTGGAAATGTCTTTGCATTTGTTGGATCAGTTCTACTTTCATGTCTTTCAGGAATGCTATAAAGGTTTTGTTGCTACTATCATTGGGATTTTCTCTATCATTATGTCCTCAAACTGGCTATATTTTTTATGTATGAAGGCAGTTGACTTCTGTATGTCAATTTTGTATCTTGGTACCTTTCTGAATCTTCTTGTTTTAGTTAATCACTGATACTAGGGTTCTCCATGTATACCAGGAATTGCCAAAACTTAAAGGGCCAGATAGTAAATATTTTAGGCTTTGCCATATGTCTCTATGATAGATTCTTCTTTTACCACTCTTTAAAAACGTAAAAACCATTCTTAGCCCAAGAGCCATACAAATACAGACCTCAGGTGTATAGTTTACTACTCTATATCATCTGCAAATAATTTTTCTTTACCAACTCTTATGCCTCTAATTGATTTGTCTATAAATAGCTAATATTTCTAGCATAGGATAGAACAGTTGTGGAGATGGTGAGCATCCTTGCCTTGTTCTTGATATTAGAACCAAGGTCTCTAGTGTTTTCCTATTATGTAAGATATTGACATTAGGACTAAGGTATATATTTTTTAATTGTGTTAAACAAGCATTCATCACTTGTCATTCCTTGAATGTGTTTTTAAGGAATGGATTTTAATTTTGTGAAAAGCTTTTTTAGCATCTACAAAACTAATGATGGGATTTTTTTCTTCCTTGGGTCTTTTAATAAATGGTGTCTCCTACCACGTCACACATAGGCTATTTTCTTAATGTGATGTTGAATTTGTTTGCAAATACATTATTTAGAAATTCTGCATCAGTGTTCATGAATGATATTGGTTTGTGTTGTTTGGGGTTATTTTTTTTGGGGGGGGGCGGGTAATGTCCTTATCAGATTTAGGTATACATCATAAACGTATTGAATGTTACACATCATAAAAACGGTAAGTTTTCCTTAATTTTCATTTTCTTGCAACAGTTTATGGTGCATTAGAACTATTTTGTTGAAAAGTTGGCTTGAATTCCTCTCTAAAATCACCTGGGCCTGGTGCTTTTTCTTAGGTAGTTTCTTAATAATTTTTCCAGGGAAATTGGTTTGCTTTAGCTTTATTATATCTTATCAGTTTTGATAATCTGTATTTTCCTAGCAGAATATCCATTTCATGTGGGTTTTCAAACTTACAGAGGGTGGCAGAGTGATTGTCTTTTTAAAAACTCTGTCCACTTGCCTGAAATAACCTTTGTTCTTTATTTTTACCCTTTCTGAATCTCTTTTAAGTATGTTTCTTGGAATACAGTATGTGATTAGGTCTAGCTTTGTATAAACTAAGTTAAACTTTTTTTTCTTTTAGCACCTGGGTTAGGTCTTTACACATTTATTTTTACCGTATAATACTTTTTTTGGTGTCAACTTTCTGAAAATATTTATAATTATGTGTGTTTTATCTGCTATATTCCTTTTTCTATGATGTGCTGTCTCTGGTCTTTAAAAAAGTAGTTTCTGGCATATAAGGTTTATTTTTTTGTTTTGATTGCCTGTTATTTAACCTTTTCTATCTGTGTGTCAGTGTTTAATTGTATTCTTTATTAGCTTATCTGCTTTCCCTGTTTGTTACATGCAACACTTGCCCATTAGTCTTCCACCCTCACACCTCAATATTTGTTTGTCTTAATAATGTATGTGGATATATTAAAATCCTCAGGATATATTAAAATCCTGTCAGTTCTTTTGCTTTAGTTTTTGCAGTTATCTCTTGGGTTAGATGAAGCTTATTCTCTAGATTTCTGAAGAAGGGCTCACGAGTGGTAAGGTTCTTGCATGTTTAAATGACCGGACCAAGACGTAAACAGAGGTTTTCTCATTATAAGTTCTGTGCCTTTTCTGCCGCACCTCATTACTTACCTTTGTTGATACACACTGAACGTCCAACCTGGCAGACCTATTTTAGGTTTGTACTGTCTTAAAAGTGATATAAAGCATGAACTTCGTAGTCTGGTTTGGGCGGTGGCTTTCTTGTTGCTTTTTCAAAGATTGTTTTAACTATCCTTCCTTCCTCTTACCGTACAGGACCAAGCCATATGTCATTCTACGTTCGAACCCACAAAGGGTCTACACTTTCTCAGTGGTCTCTTGGCAATGGCACCCCAGTCACGAGTAAAGGAGGGGACTACTTTGTATTTTATTCCCATGGACTCCAGGCCTCTGCATGGCAGTTCTGGATAGAAGTACAGGTGGGAACTTCCCAGTATTGCTGGTATTAGTGATCAGGTTTCCAGGTGGTATTTGGCAAGAACCTTGGGATCAGTCAGTGTTCTGCCTTCCTAGAAGTAGAGAAGTAACTAATTTTCCTCTTCCAGGTCTTGGAAGAACAGCCTGAAGGAGTGGTCACTGTGGCCATTGCTGCCCACTATCTTTCTGGGGAAGACAAGAGATCCTCCCCGCTGGATGCTCTGAAAGAGAAGTTCCCAGACTGGACATTTCCCTCTGCCTGGGTGTGCACCTATAATCTCTTTGTGTTTTAGTCTTGTGGATGAGCTCTAAGTACATGCCCAGTGGGATACTCCACGTGGCACGGTTTCTCCTTGGGTTTCATGGATGTTTGTAAGTAAGTCAATGAATTAACGAACATATGTTCAAAGAGCTTGAAGGGCTAACACTCTTCAGGGCCCAGCACTGTCTGTAATGGTTATGCTGTGGGGTAGTGTGCATGGCCCTTCTGACACTTGAAAATACCAGTTTTCTGGCACTTAAGCACATGTGGGTACTGCCACTACCTACATATGTCATTTTATATGACCTTAAGGACGAAAGCCAACAAACCACTTTAATAGTTGTCCCCTTAGGACCATGAAAGATGCAGAAGGTACTGTAAATCCACTGTTAACGAGACAAATGACATTTTCAGTTAAAGTCCAAGACCATTTTTTGTGTGTCATTGGATGGTAGGTTAAATATCATTCACAGGAGTAATGATTCCCCTTGAGGCCTAACTCTGTAGGTCATTAAAAAGCAATTGCGGTAAAGACTGGGGAAGAACCATTGGGCTTTTGAGGCCCCAGCCTGTGCTGAGAGCTCTGCTTCTGCATGCAGCCTTTAGTGTGCTTTGCACCTCTGAAGCCCCAGTCCGTCCTCTGATGAGGAAACCTGTTTGAGTTGGTGACTCCTGTCCTTCTGACAAGTGGTCACTGAGCTCCATCATTGTAATGCTTTTCTGAGGTGGTTTTCAATGCCTGTTTCCCTCTAAAACATATCTTTTCCTCCTCTCCACACCTCACCATTGTGAGAAGACCATTTGTCTAGTTACCTTTCCCTCTGAGTTTCACAGGCTCTTTTGGTTTAGAATATTGTTTGTGCAAGTATATGACGTTAACTTCCTTCTTCAGAACACTAGTTGCCATGGTGGCTATTCTGGGGTGGAAGGAAAGTACGGTTGGGAGTGGCTGGGCATTTTATATTTATTCTCACTTTTTAGGAGTCTTCTGTTATCCAAGGTTAATCCTTTAGGGCATAATTTTATTGATGCACTGGGTCCTTATTTTTGTCTGTTTTCCAGCCAGTTGAATAGGTTAGTTTCTTCTCACTAACTTACTGTGTTGTGCAGAGCTGGATTTCCTGAGACTTGAGGCTGTGGCTTGTACTGGAATGTCCTTATAGGTGTTGGTATTCAGATCCTGCATGAAGGCAGCTCTAGGACTTAGAGGTACTTTTCATGTTGAGGAAGATGGCTTCTGGCTTCCTGGCTCCAGCAGTGGAAGAGTCTAGTTAGAGCAGTGCTAAATTCTGCTAGCTTTCTTTTTTCCATTAAAAATGTAAAAAAGACAATTTTTGCATTTAGCAAGCCTAGGCCAAAAAAAAACATTTTCAAGAAAAGCCATAGTAAAACAAAAAAGTGGCACTCGGATCTGCCCGAACAGGAGGAGCATAGTAAGTGTGCATTGTTGAAGAAAATACTTCTTGAAGCTGCTTGTGGGATGTATATATATACAGTGTGCTTTCTGAATCATGCTCCTCATACTGCCTGCCTAATTTGTGACTCCTTAAAAACTGACCGAGCCCACACAGACAGACGGGTTGCAGCCAGAGCTGAATGGTAACATGCTGTCACATGAGTGGACACTGGAACCATTGCTTTTCCTGGACTTTGTAGGAACCGTATAGAGTTGACCCTTGAACAGCATGGGGACATGGGGTGCTGACCACTGTGCAGTTGAAAATTTGCATATAACTTTACAGTCATAACCTCTGTATCCAAGGTTCTACAGCCATGGAGTCAACCAACCATGGATCATGTAGTACTGTAATACCCGTTTAATGAAAATAATCTGTGTATAATTGGACCTGCACTGTTCAAACCCATGTTGTTCAAGGGTCAGCTGTATCACTAGTCTTGGGTGCTTCACGTGTCAGGCAGTACACGTAAGGTTTGCAGTGTTTATAGCTTTTATAGACTCAACAATTGTGGACGAAAACACATATCTAAACAAATTTCAAAATACAGGCATATTTTCTGTTCCTGTGGTTAATCTGAAACAGATGAATGGAAATTATTTATAGGAAAAAGAAAAGCAAAATCACAAGTGTTGAAGGAGGACATTTCATGAGTAACAAAATAGTTCCCTGTTGTTACTCCTTTTCAGTAATAATCATGGTTTTCTTTTTGCCTTTGAGTTATTTTCCTATGCAAACAAATCTCTCGTTTTGGTTTTCTTGGGCACTATAAAGCTCTGATTATCGTACAAATGCTCACTAGTCTCACGGCATGCTTAATATTCTGGGGGACTGTTTTAATGCCAAAAGTGGTTAAGTAATTATACACAATATTCATGGCTCTGTTAAGAACACTGTCAGATCAGCAATCCCTGAGATTAAAGAACTTGTTAGTTTTTTGAGTATCTGATTTGAATAACTCGTTTCTAAAAGGGTCTTTTCAAATTCTAATGCATTTCCTGCAGAATTTAAAATGTACAGTACTGCACATTCAGGGAAACTGTGAAGGGTTACGATTTTAAAGAAATCCTCAAAATTTACATTGTGTCTGACCTTAGATTGTTGCATGAAGTATTTGTTTCCACACTTTAGCAGATGTAAATAAGCATGATAGGATTCCTAAAATGTCACCACTGAGGGAGCCACTACTTATGAAGCCAGACTGCTGACTCAGGAAGCTATAGAAAAAATGATTATGTCTGTCTATTTCTTTTCACTGGTTTGCTAAGATTAATTATTGCCTTACAATTTAACTGAAATAAACTTTTAAACATACAAGTTAGTATCTTTAACAGAGAAACGATCTTTTGTTTTCCTGTATCCTCCATATTTGAAGGGTATAGAGCCTTTTAAAGCTGTTAAAAAGACCTAGATGGCTCGTGTGGTATCACTGATATTTTAATGGGTCATGTGAGCAAAGAACTCAACATGGAATCCATTTTACTGTGGAATGAAATTGTGCATCTGAATTTCACAGATATCAATGGTCTATCAATCATTTGGTAAATATTGAGCTACAGCATATTTAGCAGTTTTATCATTGCCACTGGCAAAGAAAATCACTGAAGGGCTAATAATAAAGGGTATTCTTTCATTAAGTGACTGATCAATAGGGATAGGAGGGAGGGAAGAAAATACGGTCTTTCAGCCAGAGAGTAAACCCACTGTACATTCCAATCTTCACACAAGGAAGGGTCACCACCAGTCCCCAAACAGTGTACCACTTGTGAGCTCCCAGAGCTCTGTGCAAGTTACTTCCCTTCCTAAGTGAATTCCCTCCGAATAACTTCTATTCTTAAATACACCTTGCCTTCTTTTAGGGCCAATAAAGCCAAAATGCATCTGTGCCTCTTTATGTCTGTTTTCGAAAAAACATCTTGGGCATTTTTGAAGTGCATCAGTACTTTTTTTGATACCACTACTTCCTGATTTGATTGATTGGTAAAAAAATATAAGCATGTTGATAATTTATTTTCTCCAAGTTTGGCCCTACACCACGACCAAATGGATGTATACCAGGAATGGAATGTTGGTGTAACACCTCAAAAAACCAATGTCACATACCAGATTATTAGAATAAAGGACTACAGTATAATCATCTCAACAGATGCAAAATTTTTTTTTGACAAAGTAACACCTTCTTATGATAGAAAACTCAAAAAATTAATGATAGAAGGGAACTTCCTCAAACAGATAAAGGTCATCTATGAAAAACTCAACAGCTAACATCCTTAATTTATGAAAGACTCAATACTTACCCCCTAATGTCAGAAGGACAAGGATACTATTGCCACTTGTATACTGTATTGGAGGCTCTGGCCAGGGCTCTAATCGCAGACGACATGATCTTCTATACAGAAAATCCTAAAGAGTCCACACAAAAAACTATATTGGGTCAGCCAAAAAGTTCATTTGGGCCCAACAGTAAATGAATTCAGCAGTGCTGTAGGATCCAATTACAGCATAGTATTTTTATATACTAACAAACAACAATCCAAAAATAAAACAATTCTATTTGCAATTACATCAAGAATAAAATACTCTTAAGCTTAACAAAAGTACCTATAAAACACTACTGAAAGAAACTGAAAACATGAATAACTGGAAAAACACCCCATGTTCATGGACTAGAAGGCCTATTATCAAGACAGCAATATTCTCCAAATTCATCTGAATACAATCCTTATCAAAATCCTAGCTGCCTTATGTGTGTGTGCGGGTGTGCACAGAAATTGACAAGCTGATTCTAAAATTCAAATGGGGCTTCCCTGGTGGCGCAGTGGTTGAGAATCCGCCTGCCGATGCAGGAGACGCGGGTTCGTGCCCTGGTCCGGGAGGATCCCACATGCCGCGGAGCAACTAGGCCCGTGAGCCATGGCTGCTGGGCCTGCGCGTCCGGAGCCTGTGCTCCGCAACGGGAGAGGCCACAGCAGTGAGAGGCCCGCATACCGCAAAAAAAAAAAAAAATAAAAAATAAAATAAAATTCAAATGGAAATGCACGGGACCCAGAAGAGCCAAAATGGTCCTGAAAAAAACAAACTTATGACTTACTTACACATTCAAAATCTCCTACTAAATAGCAACAGTAATCAAGACGACGTGGTAGCGGCATTAAGGAAAGACCCCAGAGATCAATGTAATACAACTGACAGTTTCAGAAATAAACCCATACATTTATAGTCAATTGATTTCCGACAATTCAATAGGAAAAAAACCTTTTGTGTGTATGGTGCTGGAACAACTGAATATTCACACACGAAAGAACAAAGTTATAGACCTCTTACTTCATACCATATACAAAAATTAACTCAAAATGGATCAAAGGCCTAAATGCAGGTGCTAAAATTTAAAACTCTCATTAGAAAACACAGGCATAAATCTTCATAACCTAGGATTAGGCAATGGTTTCTTGGATATGACACCCAAAAGCTCAAGCAACCAAAGAAAAAGTTGGACTTCACCAAAATGAAAAAGTTCTTTGCCTCAAAAGACAGTATCAAGAAAGTGAAAAGCCCTCAGAATGAGAATATATTTGCAAATCATATCTCTG
Organism: Kogia breviceps; assembly: GCF_026419965.1. Lineage (NCBI taxonomy): Eukaryota > Metazoa > Chordata > Mammalia > Artiodactyla > Physeteridae > Kogia > Kogia breviceps. The sequence continues at coordinate 66,906,960 of NC_081317.1, forward strand.
ATAAGTCTAGTATCCAGAATATATAAAGACCTCTTGCAAACCAACAATAAATGACCCATTTGTGAAATGTGCAAAGGATGTGAATAAATATTTTTCTCCTGAGAGATGTGAATGGCTAATAATCATACGAAAAGACATTAGCCATCAGGGAAATGTAAATCAAAACCATAAGATACCACTTCATACATAACTTAGATGGCTATAACCAAAAATACAGACAATAACATGTGCTGATAGTAGAAACCAGAACCCTCCTCCACTGCTAGTGGAAATGTTAAGAAAAAAAAAAAAAAAAAAAAAAGGCACAGGCACTTGGTAATTAGGCACTGCCTCAAAAAAATTAACCAGTTATATGACCCAGCATTTCCACTGCTAGAGGGAACTGAAAACATATGTCCACCCAGAAATTTGTACATCAATGTTCATTATTAATGATGGTCAAAAAGTGGAAACCACCCAAATGTCCCTCAACTGATGAATGGATAAACATGTAGTATATCCATAAAATGGATTATTTAGCCTTAAAAAGGAATGAACTACTAATATACAAAGTTGAAAACCTCATGCTAAGTGAAAGCCAGACAGAAAAAGCCACATATTATATAAGTCCATTTAGATGAAATGTCCAGAACAGGCAAATTCAGAGACAGAAAGCAGATTTAGGAGAACAGGAAAAAGTCAAAATTCCACCTATTATTTTAGTCGCACGTATTAGAGATGACTAGTTTCCTCTGGTATGTGTAATTTTATATCATTTTTTCTGTATTTTGAATATTTTCCATGTCACCAATATGGACCATCTGTTCCAATTGCCTATTTATTGCCATGCCTCTAGGATGCTGCCAACTCTTGATGCTCCTATTCTAAATAATTCTGCATACACATTTTAAATCTAAATTTCTAGTTATAAGGAAAATTCTAAGAGAATTATACAATGAAAAGAATGTTTTTATGACTTTCAATACATATACTTATTGCTGTTAATTTGAGATGATGAATAAACAGAAGTTCATGTAATGGTTTTATTGCCCTTTACCAAGTAAAAAAATACACATTACAGAAGTAGCAGCAACTTTAATTACAAGCAAAGGTTGACTCTACCCCCAAATGACTTCTTGTTTTGGTATCAGCAAATAATTTAAACTTCAAATAGTTATACTGAATATTTAAATTCATTGTTTAAAATTATGGCTTAAACAGTCGATATGTGATCCAAACAAGGCAAAATTAAAATATGAATTAAAAAAATTAAAGTATGTAACACATTACCAAAGAGAAATTTTCTGTAAAGTTGCCAATTTTTTTGCCTTGGGGCCACCTATATCTGTTAGTTGAAAAACAAGTAGTTTATACAAGAAAAGTTTCGTTCATGGCGTTAACCACAGGAATACAGTTAACTTACTGGTGCCCTGCTTTTTTAAGAGTGCAAGATGAACCCAGCAGCACATTAGGATACCTGAAAAAGATCATAGCTGTTTACAATGGTAAGTCATGTTTATTGACTAAATACTCACACCAAACACAAAAGTAATGCTAGTTCTTCTCCTAATGGACTAGCACAGAAGAAGAAATTCTTCAGTTTAGTTTCTTGCTGGGCTGCATGTACTCACATGGGAAACATTTTCTACTTAAAATTCAGGGAAAGGTGGTTTAAAACAAAGGCTTAAATAAACATAGCACCAGAAGGACCAGGTACCAGTAATCACATATTCCACCCATTCAGGAGTTTTTGTATGTGAAATTATTGCACTTGTAATGTGAAAAAGTTAAGTGATAGTAAATTACCAAACTCAATAATTTAAAACCGTTTGATGAATTATGAACAGAGGATTTTCAAAATGGTTTTGGGTTTCCCTTCAAAGGAAACCTGGCTAGGACAACTAGAGCTAGCCATTTACTTTAAAAAGCAAGGATAGAGGACCAAGTTTTATTTCTAAACTGTAACTGCACTATGAGAAGAGAGGCTGTTTTACATAGTGGTATGAATTTGGTCCACATCAAATACATTGTTATTATAAAAATAAGTTCATTTTTGTAAAAAATAACATTGCATTCCTTTGTTCAAATTGCACAGTACAAACAAGCTATCTAAATTAATACTGTTATAAGGTAATTGATGTACATACAGTGGGTATGTGTTCAGTCTAAAGCAATTGAGTATGCAGTCATGTTTTCATAATGTATGAAAACTAAAGTTTGTCATTTCTAGAAATACATAAAATATTTAAAAAGTTACAATGAAGAACGCATTCTTTACATACTAATTTTTAGTAGCCGTGATAATACAGGATTCAGCAGTCTATTTACATAAAAGTCCATTTTTATTCAATTTACAAAAGCAATAAATAAGAAACTACATTAATTTGCACTAAACCTGTTTCATTTCATGATCAGTGTGACCATTTCTGTTACCTTATGACCAAGCCAATAAACCTGTCTTCCTCTATGAAGACTGCTTATATTTGGAAAGAAGAGCAAGCCCTGTCTTTGTTCCAAGAGTGAGTATCTATAGCCATGCAGAATCCAGCATAAAACCTTACAAATTATATAGTACAAGCCCTAAAAATATGAACAGTGCCTTTGAGTATACTTACACAAGAGTACTCACAAAAAGATAACAATTCTTTGATATAAAATAGTTTAGTGGTATCTAATAGCATAATTGATAAGAACTCCTCAGACCTCAGCCCACGCTGACCTAGCAGGAACCAAGCTTGCTAAAAAGCAGGCACACTGACTCGCAGGTAAATAGCTTCCATCAATTCAGGACCGGGATTTAACAGGCTAGAAGAGGAGCATGTCTCCTTCATACAGGCACCTCTTATGCTAGGGCAGGCATCTATTCAGAGGCCCAGTTAGGGAGGCCAGTGCTCTTGATCCAAGGGGGCATACAGGTAGCTCAAGTACCTGATGAGCTATAGCAAGCACCTTAGCATTTGTTTTTAAAAAGCAGTCTGAACACACGCTGAACCAGAAAACATAGGAAGCTGTAAGTAGTGAAAAGTGTTTTGCTCATCTGGGGCAAAACAATCCCTGTGGTTTAAGAGCTACCAACCTTTAAGAATAAAACCAAAATATTCTCATGTACATCTGTACAATATTCTTTATTACTTCCACTGAAGCTTAAAAAAATTTATGAAAGATGATTTTTTTGATATCACATTTTTATGGACTCAAAGAGATTTCTTAGAGGAGAAAGAGTTAGTTAAAATTTAGTAATACCTTACCAGAGTCTCTGAGCTGAGTTCTCGCCCTGGTTAAATCATCCAACTACGTCACAGTGTCCTCAGCTGCATGCTGCTGCTAATTAATACTGCCCATGGTGACGGCACCCATTGTTGTTAGGACACAGAACAGTCGTAAGTCCCATCCTGAAAAGGTTCCTCCTCCTCTGCTCGGGTTGTGTCCTCCTCTTTCCGGCTGACCAAACTGCTACCTCCGACCTCGCCCTGGGGGATGCTCCCGTGGCCGGAGGAGCTCCTGTTCTCCTCTGCCCGGGGATTAGTCTGTTCAGGAGTCTTACCCACAGTTATTGGCTGGAAGGCTTCAGGCTGGACCTGCTCTTCTGTTATCTCATTGAGCTTCTGCAGTTGTGGCTTAATGATGTTTAAAAATGGCTTATATCCAGGACTAAGTAGAAGAAAAAGGAAATTAGCTCTCCCTCTGCCACATTCAAAAGGCTCCCTAGCATGTTATGGATGAATTCCTACTAAGCACTGATATAGTAAGGTCGATGAAAGATTGTGGGGGAGGGGAGGAGGCACAGAAGGGTCGGGAGGAAAGGCTTTTTAGGTGCCAAGGCCACCATAGAGGGAGCAGCACATAATGTAAGTGTGACCACAAAGAGCAAAGACTGATATTCTTTATCCATTGTTACGATTAAAAATCATATTCTATAATCTAAGCACTGATAGGATTTTAGACTTGAAAAACAGGACCTTCAGAGAACATTTAACATGAATGAATCTACCAATTAAGGAAAACTAGACCCAAGTAAGGGAAATCCCAAATCCACACATAACTGGTGACAAAGGGGTAGAATCCCAGGCTCTTTTAACTTCATTCACTACTATTAATTTGGTCTTGTTAGTAATTGCCATGGAATGTTAAATTCACACAGACCTTAAATTTTTATCTTCTCAAAGCAGATGTTTTTAGCTTATTACCTTCAATTTGACAGAACTAAAAATCTCAAGTTCCACCCTAGTTCTAAGATCATGTGTACTGCATCAGTCTTGAGTCACTGACATGTATTCACTGACCAACACTATCTCAATGGATATGACTCATCTAAACTGGTATAAAATGGTAACTAAAGAAACTAACCTTTAAAATGAATATACAAAAGGAGTTTTTATTTCTAGCAACCTAAAACTCCAAATAAATGAACCAGAATTAAGCCTTAATGTGAAAGGACAGGATTCACCAAAGGACAGTGAAGATAACAAACCTAATGAAACTAGCACTTACCAATCTGTAGAGGCCCATCTGTCCACAGCATGCAGCCCTGTCTTTATGTTCTGTAACATCTCTCCATCTACCTCTGAAGATTGTATAATAACCAAAATCTGGTTGATTATTGAGGATTCTCTGAGAATCAGGCCTATAACAACACACCAGTCCAGACATCCTGCCTCCATGAAGATGTGTAGCAAATACCTACATATATAAGCAGAAACAAAAATGACTGATGCTAAAAATGATGTACAGATGTACATAAGGGCAATCATTATCGGGAAAGTATTCTCCGTACCCAATTTGCCCAAATATCCTGAGCAGGCATTCTGTGCTTTCAAAATGCTGAGAAACTCACCGAAGCTGAACCTGGGATTTGTGAGGCCCTTTACTTGCCAACTCCATGGAGATGTGCTCTAGGTCTGACTGAGTTAAACTGAGTGTGGAGAAATTTTCATCCACCATTGTCCAGTCTCCATCCACCATGGAGCTACTTTCAGTCAAGTCTGTGGCTGAACCAATACTGCATTCATCACCTGATGAAGAATTGCCAAAAGTTACAAACTAGCTTCATGCAGAAAATGTTTTCCTTTCATTATAAATATTAGCTGTCTCTCAGATGTTGATTTCTCTTCAGGATTTTGAGACCAAAACATTAAATCCACTACTAAAACTCCAATGTTATGTTAATAGTAGTAGATATAAAAAAAAATTATTAGAGAAACCAGTCGTTATGTGCCTTCATACTACCTAAGAAGTAGTCTTGCCCACCTGAAGAAAAAAAAAAAAAACCTAGCAATAATTTGTCTTTTTTTTTTTTTGCGGGGGGTGGGGGTGGGGGAGGTTGGGGGCATGCTTCACGGCTTGTGGGATTTTAGTTCCCTGACCAGGGATTAAACCTGGGCCCCCTCGGCAGTGAGAGTACAGAGTCCTAACCACTGGACCACCAGGGAATTCCCGATCACGTTTTTAGATTCAATTACCAATTTACAAGAAATACAGAGGAAACTGTTTAAACCATGAAGATGCAATAACCTAAAATCCACATCATGAGAAAATCCACAGAAGCAAGTTTCTTCAATGAATCAATTGCAAGGGGAAAAAAAAGAGAGATGGGGAGGGGAAACAATCACTAAAAAGAAAATTAAAAAACATAATGACAGTGTGCGAATCTGATTTGGATCTTGATTCAAACCATAAAAAAATTATGACATTATAAAACAGTTGGAATTTGAATATTTACTGGATATTTGATGGTATTAAGGAATTACTATTAAATTTTTAGAGAGATGTTAATGGTATGATTATCATTATTTTCAAGAAGAGTCTTCAGGGGCTTCCCTGGTGGCGTACTGGTTGTGAGTCCACCTGCCGATGCACAGGATACAGGTTCGTGCCCCGGTCTGGGAAGATCCCACATGCTGCGGAGTGGCTGGGCCCGTGAGCCATGGCCACTGAGCCTGCGCATCCGGAGCCTGTGCTCCGCAACGGGAGAGGCCACAACAGTGAGAGGCCCGCGTACCATAAAAAAAAAAAAAAAAAAGTCTTCAGAAATATATACTGAAATGTTCACAGATAAAATATATCATGTCTTGGATTTAGTTCAATAATACAGGAAGGGGAAAGTGGATAAAACAAATTTGTTCCTGAGTTGGTAATAACTAGAGTGGGGGCTGGGGAGAGGGTGTCCATTATACTATTATTTCTCCTTTTTAAATATGTTTGAAGTGACCTCTTTAAAAAGTTTTCTCAAAAAAAAAGCAATGATGCCACCTCACGTCCATTAGGATGCTGCTATCAACAAAACCAGCAAATAAGTGTTCGTGAGGATGTGGCAAAACTGGAATCCTTGCCAATGTTGGTAGGAATGTAAAATGGTACAGCTGCTATGGGAAAGAAATTGAAAATAGAATTATCATATGATCTGTCAATCCTACTTCTGGGTATATACCCAAAAGAATTGAAAGTAGGGTCTTGAAGAGACCTCCCACGTTCACTGTACTCCCACATTCATTACAGCGTAACTCACAATAACCAAAAGGTGGAAGCAATGCAAATGTCCCCTGATGGATGAATAATGGAATATTATTCAGCCTTAAAAAGAAAGAAAATTTCAATGCATGCTACAACAGGGATGAACTTTGAGAACATTATGCTAAGTGAAGGAAGCCAGACACAAAAAGACAAATACACAGAGACAGAAAATAGAATGGTAGTTGCCAGGAGCTGGGGGAGAGAGGGATGGGGAGCTGTTATTCAGAGTATAGAGTTTGGTTTTGCAAGATGAAAAGAATTAAAAGAGTTTTGCAGGTTGGTTGCACAACAATACAAATGTAGTTAATACCACTGAACTGTACACTTAAAAATGGTTAAGACAGTAAATTTTACATGTATTCTACCAAAATTTAAAAAGAAAGTCATGGCAGCAATATGCCTCTCCACATAGCAGAAGCTCCGGTAACAGTGATGACACACTGAAAATCAAACATCAGGTGAATGCCTGGCCATTATAAAACTCCATAAAATCAGACCAATTGCTACTTAAGTTCTTACATAAACCTAAACAACACAAATCACTTTAAAACTTCTTCAATCTGTAATGTAACCATTACTATAATTGCAGAAGTTGACACACATTTTTTGATAAAGGGTCATACAGTAATATTTTGGCTTTGAAGGCTAAGAGGCAAAATTAAGGATATCATGCAGGAATTTATAAGAGAAAAAAATTTTTCCATAAATTTGTATCAGTGAAATAAAAAAATAGAAGATAACTGGGTACAATTTTTTATGATACAGGTCTACCTATGAGAAGAATGGAATTCTTTACACACGGATAACATTTTGCTTACTTGAGGTTCAAAGTTAGTGTTTCTGTATCATCAAAGTTGATTACAAAGCTTCATTTATTACTGCTGAGCTGTAATGAGAATTTACCTATTTCATTTATCTAAAATAAACATGGCAAAGTATCGTCAAGGCCAATATGGCCTTGTTCTAGTAACTATCCACCTCTCCAGCAGATACTAATGGCTAATCCTCAAGGACATATCTTGAAAGAAAAGAGTGAAGCTCTGTCTCTGAAGCGCTATAGCATATAAACTTTCCTCCACAGGAAGAACAGCTGGGTTTAAAATGATATCTACCTTTATTAGATAAAGGTGAAAGGAAGGCATCTTGCATCTGTGGTCCATGGGATGAGGCTGTGTCTATTTCATGATGCATGGGGCCGATGTTGCCGAGCCAGCTCTGACTTCGTTGGACATTAGAGATGCCAGCCTCTATCTCAAGGTTCAAAAAAGGGTCAGCTGACTGGCACGTTAACAGCTGCTCTCCCACTGCAAGGTAGGTCCAAAAACAAAGAAAAAAATGGGAATTAAAGGTGCACACACTGCCATTTCCAATTTAGTTCTTTCAGCTTCTCTTCCCTCACCAACCCCAAATACTAAAATTCAGAGCTAATTACTGTCCCTACACTGCATCATCCATCCACTGAATCAGGGATGTGGAACTGTAACAGAATGGACTGACTATATAACGCCACCCACAGCAGTCATCTTATATCATCATGTATCTTACCAGAACCAGGCAAAACTTTATTCTGTTCATTTTTAAATGATTTTCCTTGGTTTTAACATGACCTGAAGTTCCCAAATGCCATAATAAAGGTTTTTGTTTGAATTTTCATAAGTGATAATAATTACAACAGTCTTCTTTAAAAGACCTGAACTAAAAACCTTTTTTCTTTTATCAAAATAGTTACACTTTGTCCTCTCTCCTAATTTAGAAGATTGTCCAAGCTCTCAAGATGCATTTTTATGCTTTCTCTGGAATAAGTCCTGTCAGGTAAGTCACAATTTAGCTCATTTTGAGGTCTGTGATTAATAACTCCTTCCTACAAAAAAAAATGTGGGAGCTTCTATGTTCAGTCAATGCTCAACTTGTTGATCATCTGATACAACAATTGGTTGGATTTATAAATTAGACTTCAAGGTCATAAGACCTAGAGACATACGTTCTATTTTATTTACATCCTTAGTCAAATGGTGGATGTTCCAAGTGATGCACGAAAAGTTAGCTTTTATCTGTTCTGACCTTGGAATGAAAAGACTTCCCTGAATATCAACTAACAGCAAAATGTCTAAATATTTGGAGCGAAATACAATCCTCCCTGTACAAGTAACACAAAGCCTACCATTACCTGTTCGGTATTTTCCATTTTTGAAAGGAGAACTGAGAGAAGCAGCTGGGATGATGGGAAGTGGCCACAGGAAATCTTTGTGGAGTCTCTTCAGGGCTAACACAAAGTTGTCTACTCGGGCAGCTCGGGTACGTTCCTTGCATAGCCAACTAATTAGTTCAAAGCCCAGCTGGGCTGCAAAGCAGCCGAGATCCTTTAGCCGAACTTCTTCTAAGAGATGCCGGGCATGTCTCCAGAGCATCATATCAATATACATGTTCTCAGCACAGTCACTGTCTTTGCTCCATCTGTAAATGGGAACACAAGAAAGCTACAGAACAATCTTCACTGGAGGACTTCAAATACTTTTATGAAGTAGCACTGAAAACACTGACAAGGAGGTAAAACATCTAAGATCTAATTCTGATTGAAGATGAAGTATTAGGGCTTCTCCATGTGATATCACAATCTATTAAACAACACCTGGATCATAGTAGCCTCTTAAAACATATTTGTATAATGAAAACATAGAATAGGAAAGAACAGGAGACTGACAAAGTCAAACCAGGAAGAGGATTGTGTCTGGATAAAGGAAAGAAAGGGAGCAAATAAATGCTGTATTTGAAAAGACCAATGAAAAGAGGGAAGATCAGATCAAAGAAACTAACGAGAGAGAAGCACACTGAAATGAAGTCTCTTAATGTGAGTTTTATAGACACATAAAAACAAAACGGATTTTTGGGCTGCATTCACTAAGGTGTAGCCCTGCTCCAGAATCCTAATTTAGGCAGTGACACAGGCCAGTCTCCCTCCTCGCATGGGACAGTTATGTCCCGGCTTTCTGCAAAGGAACTCAACTCCTGGACGCTCCTGCCTGGAGGATCCCCCAAGGATCTGCCAGGAGCTTCGACCCCACTCAACCTTCGGTTTCTGTTCTACTCCTAGTCCACAGAGGCATTTTTCTTGCTTCTGAACATGGTTATATCTTTTTAGTTTCCTATTTTTACACTTTAACTCTTATTGCCATGTGTTTAGAGTACAAGAGAAGCTTCAAAATGTGACCTCACCGTACCACTTCAACTGGAAGTCCCCACCCATTATTTCCGGAAACTCCTCCCTTGCTTTCAAAAACACTACTCTTGGTTTCCCTCTCACCTCTCTGATGACTGTCTTTCTTTCTCTGAATCCCCCCTATCTACTCACCCATTAAATGGGTGGGCCTTTTAGAGCTCCATTCTCCCCTTACTCTATGATAAAGGTTTAATCTGAGGCTTTGTAGATCTGTGATCCCCTGAAATTGTACCAAAGTTCTGATTTTCTTCCAATCAGGAAGAGCAGTTACAGTTTTTAAAGCCAGGTTTCATAAAAAAAAAAAAAAAAAAAAAAAAAACGGATTTTTAAAAATTAACTGCTAAATATAGTCTATTGTCCCGTATTCACATGAACTGATGTGGTATAACTGGTCTGGTCACAGGGTGACGGGGTGCTTTCACCAAGAGGCAGTACTGGAGCAGGACTGCCTGCATTCAGATCTTGGCTCTGCCACACATTAGTTGTACGAACATAAAGCAAGTTTATTTTTCTGGGCCTCTGTTTTTCACCTGTGTAATGTGCAACAGTATCTACCCATATGGAGCTGTTGTAAGGACTGAAAGACCTACACATGGAAATGCTTAGAACCTTGCCTAGCACATAGTGAGTGCTTAGTATATATTAGCCAGCACTTTTAAATTCAGGGCATGGCTGAGAAGCTACTGTTTGCCTGGCAATTGTTTACAATCCTCCATGGTTGCATTTAACTTGTTTATAGCCCATGACTGTGTGTGCTTGTGTGTGTGTGTGTGTGCGTGCGTGCGTGCTGGGAATGGGGCTGTATTAATGGATGTGATAAGAAAAAGCAGTAAAACATCACAATAAAAAATGTTCAATAGGCTCTCACTACATGTCGGGCACTGTAGTAAGAATACACACAGAACCAAATAACACAGGAAGGAATACAAGGACCTCACAAAGCGGAGGAAATTCTATTTTACAACATTCAGAATGAGTTCATAGTTACCTCTCAGGAGACAATAACCCATCTATGTGTAATGTAGGTTTCAGGCTCCAGGATACATTTCTTTTTGGCTTCCACTGTTTAATGACTTCTCCACTCAGAAGAGTCACAGGAGAGTCAAGTACATGAGAACTAAATTTTACTTTTTGTCAAGAGGTATAGTTGGAAAGAAGGGTAAAACTGCTGACTGTAAGAAGTCTTTTGAATTATCTGCAGATTTATCTACCTTCCTTTTTATTCTGGTCCTCTATTATCAGAGGTAATTTAAAGTTAGTGGCATTCAGCTTGGGCACACCAAGAGCTACTCCAGTATAAAGGGCAGAAACTGTACAAAGAATAAAGAAGTGAACTTTGGAGAAAGAAAAAAGGGAAGCCTTTTGGGAATGTAAAACGGAATTGCAATTGGGCTTCCCTGGTGGTGCAGTGGTTGAGAGTCCGTCTGCCGATGCAGGGGACACAGGTTCGTGCCCCAGTCCGGGAAAAATCCCACATGCTGTGGAGCAGCTGGGCCCATAAGCCATGGCTGCTAAGCCTGCACGTCCAGAGCCTGTGCTCCGCAATGGGAGAGGCCACAACAGTGAGAGGCCCGCGTACCGCAAAAAAAAAAAAAAAAAAAAGAAAAGAAAAGAAAAAAGGAATTGCAATTGGATCAAATAGCTGTTTTCCCAAGATGCAATTTTACAAATACCCTGAAATGCAATGTGACACAGAATGCCCTAAAACTAGTAACGGCTCTTCATTCTTTTACCTTTTTCCAGAAGGGCCAGACGGCATACTTAGTGTTTTCTGTAAGCTGAATTTACTAGCAGGAACATTTTCAGCTGACTGGGATAAACTGATGCTTCGATTCCTGAAGAACTCAAATCCACCACTTGAACTGGGTTCCTATGATTACACACCGTACAGTTAGAGGAAGATGCCACGTGGGTGTAATGGCCTAGAGAAGCTGTGCAATTCTGCAACCAACCTGAGCTGTAGGTGTGGATGGAGGCGTCTCAGATTCTCCAGAGCCAATGGCTTTAAGAAATCGAATCATGTGTCGACACAGGTCCCACTTGCTTTGTTCCAGGGCTGTGTTGAACAGAAGGGTGGCATGTTGCCTACTTACTGCTGGGACTTCCATGTTCTAGAAAAACAACCAAGACAAGAATTCCTTTTATACTACAAATGACTTGGGGAGATATAAGCAATTCTTTACCTCCACGGTGCCCTAAACCCAGAGAAGTAATGCAGCTACAACATGGGGATACTTTAACAGTAAAATTAAAAGGAGCATTAAAAAGTACCATACAAGGAAAAGTGAGGCAAATACTCTGCTGGTGTAATATAATGTATGATTTCTTGAACTCCCATTATTGCCAGATATCTTACATAAACCTTACATACCTTCTCTCATTTCTCCTAGTGACTCTCAAAATATGTATATCATTCCCATTTTACAGATGAGAAAACTGAGTTAAGTAACTTGTTGAAGATCAACAGAAAAGAATATAAATTTGTCTCCCTGACTCCAAAAAAGCTCAGGTCTATTTCCTGTGACAGAGTTTTCTGAGAATGTGACTAAAAAAAAACTTAGCTTTGGTATTAGTATGTAGTCCTGCTACACAATGAGCATTCTCTGTAATTTTTTCACAAATTTAAACTTGCTGCTTGCCTTGGCCTTCATGGAAAGGTGCCTAACAGGCAAGTTCAACTGTAATTACAATCCACAGCAACTTAGGAATTCTGATCAAGTTTCTAATTCCATTGCTTGGGAGATCACTGAAAGTCTAAGGAGTGACCTAAAACAAAAAAACAGCTGCATTTATTGTTTGTTTTTATGACTGTGTGGCCTTTTAAGAATACCCAAGTAATCGCAGGATCACAGGGCCACCCAGCTTCTACCTGAATATCCCCCTCTGGTTTCAATCAGTTGCCATGAAGCAAATAAACTGACAGGAAAACTGCTTCAGGCAGAATTTCAAACCAGGTTTATGGTTGGCTTCTTTAATCAATGAAAACAACTCTGCAGTAATTTTAAAGAACTTTTAAATGTAACCTATCAAATTCACATCAGACTAATAGGAAAGCCCTTTTGTCAAATGTATAATGAAACAAATTTTCAGGAGTCTCAAAGAACCCATTACTTTGAGAAAAACTGTAATTACTGCGGCAGGTTTGGGTCTTCCCTGCTTGCTATGGGGAGCCTAATCAGAGTCCCCTCAGCAATTCCACACTGTAAGGAGAGAGATTATTGTGGAGGGCTCAGACAAACCCACTGATATTCAAAATAATTCTTTATTATTATGTTTCTTATATTTCAATAATCTTATGTAATATATGCAGATCATTATATGTACTATGATATATGTATATACATATATGTATACATACACTTAAGTATTATTCAAAATAATACATGTAATATATGCAGATTATATGTGCTATATTATATGTATATACATGTATGTATACCTACACTTAAGTATTATTCAAAATAATACTGTAAACTCATTAATTTGTTTTAGGCCTATTTATGGACAAACAGGATTTAAAAAACACAACCCTGCAATGTTACTTTATGATAGTAAAGAAAATTTCTGCCATCATATGGTAGGATTGAGTTCTTCAAAAGGAAAGATAAAAACTGAACAGAAAACATGACTGTAATAGTTCTTTAAACACAATCACAGTGCCAACACAGGACATTTGCCTTCCTTTTCCTCTGGGTTTACGCTCAATAATTCTTTTACCTTTGTAAGAAGAGAATTGTTACCTGTAAAATAATAAGGTACGAGGCAGCAGTATCCAAATCCTGAGCCATCAAACATTCCTCAAACAAGTCCTTGGGGTTTCCAACGGCTGCAAAAAGGTAATTCCACAGGGCATATTCAGTCTTCCTGGCACAATGAACAACTGTCTGCAGGAAGAGTGGGAACTCGGTGATAAATTTTGCCACAGTGGGAAGCAGAGGGTCGGGAATGGGCTCCCGTGAGGTAGCTTCTTCTTCCAGCACTTCATGGAGCATGAGCTCCAGCACGTGAGGAAAGTAAGGTAATGCGGCACAGGACTGGGCTAAGAGCAAGGCTTGTTCCCCAAGGTTCCTCACCAGCAGCTGACGTAGAATGTGGTGGAGGTAGATCTGAGAGGTTCTCTCCACAACACAGAAAGGGAAGAGCACCTCCAGCTGTTCCCTAGCACTGTTCCGAGTATACAAAGAATCATAGAGTACAGTGTCATTGACAGCACCAAGGACTAATGCATCTTCAAACAGAACAGCCAGAGGGTAGATATTTATGTGGAAAGGCAGCATGATCCGCTGGGACAAGAAGGAATGAGGCTTACGGTGATCCCTAGGGAAGAGAGGGAGCCAGACTTTCATCCCTGAACCTCCACAGCTCAGCCAGAGGGCCTCCAAAAGGTGACGCTTTTGTTTATTTGCTCGACACGTGGTCCAGACATTTTCAACAGACTGGGCTAGTACAACAGGAGGACAGAATGGCAGCTGGAGGAGAAACAGAAATCAGTTTTTTCCCTATTAAATTTGTAGATTCCTAAGTTATCCTAGGTACTAGTTTCCCAAGTCTTTCAAAATGATAGTGTAAATTTTGGGGAAAATTAGGGGAATTTATTTAGAGTCAGAGTTAATAATAGTACCCTGATTTTCAAAGTATGTGTATTTAAATCTAAAAAACCCCCCAAAGAACACCCCCCCACCCCAAGGAACTTCACCAATTCATCCTGTTTTTCCATTAGAATTTGTAAATAATAATGCCTAAGCAGTAACATCTGGCATACAGAGCATTTTATTATCATTTTAGGACCTTATCTTCCACCCTTCACAGTCTTGTTACCCAGAGGCTTAAGACTTATTTTATGTACTTACTCACTTTCCAAATCACAAGATAATACTCTCCTCTTAAATTCTTTTATTCCTTCATCCTCCTCCCATACATTCTTAACGTTTTAAATGACTTGTACTTTACTCACAAGTTTCCTTTGGTTAGGGTTACTGTCCTTCTCCCGGATCTGAGGGCCTGATCTGTCCCTCTGCATCATGATGAGCTGTCCTGCAAGATTTAGCATAATGCTCTCTGCATCACGAGCCTGAAAGAAAAATAAATTGTATTCATAAAAATTAATAGGTATGTTTTCAGCATCTCCCCCACCAATGCATAAGGTTTACAGGTTAAACAACAATATTGAGTGTGTACTATGTACAGTCATTCTGCTAGGCTCTGTGGAAGAACAAGGAACTGTCTGGCTAGGGTAGAACAAGCTTAACACAATGTAATTAATGAACAATGCAAGTAAACATAAAATTGAGGGCAGAGATGAATTATCCTGGAAAAACTAAGAGACCTTCAGAAGTTCATAAAAATGAGACATCGCTTCAGTGACCTGGCAGGCACAGCTAGACAGGGCTTAAAGGATGAGGTGGGACTTGACGGGTGAGGTTAACATACACGGGTGGGAGTAAAAGCGTTGGTACTTTAGTTGAAGAATGCAATATAAACGACACAGAGGTAGGATAAAATAGTTGTGCTGGGAAAGTGAGAACTATCTGGCTAAATTAAGGATATTATGAGAAAAAATGCTGATGGTAACTGACCTTCAAAGAGGGCTTGGAAAGTCAGGTAAAAATATAGCAGGAAATAAGCCACTATATATGGTCCTTGAATAAGGGAGTTATTAAAAATTCTGAGTTATTCAGGATGGATTACTGAGGAGAGGAAGATATCATGGGTGGTGATTTCAAGAATGAAGGAAATAGTCTGCCTTTTTATTAAGGAAAATTTCAATCAAACTCCAAAGTAGAGAAACTAGTATAATGATTTTCATTGAACCCTATCACCCAGCTTTAAGTTTCAGGAGCACTGTTTTAAAATGAATCTCAGACATCAAGTCATTTTCACTTGTAAAGAGGAAAAAGCATTTTGATGAAAACAAAACAAAACAAAAGCTTACTTATATTCTAGACATGAAGGGTAGAAAAAGAAAGCTGAATCAAAGAAGATTTCAGGGAACTGAATTTAGGTGAGGTGCTAGAGAAGTTGCAGTTATCACTGATAGAAGTTAGGAGGAGAAAATAGTTTAGGGAAGGGAAACTGAAGAGTTTCCTTCTATTGCCCATTTTAAATTAGAAAGAATCTTAAGACTTTCAAGTAAAAACGTTGTGAGAGATGACTAAACTGGAGATGAATACCAGAATCATAACCATAAAGGTAAAGCTGGTAAACTGAAGGAAACAGATGAGTTTTCTAAGCCAAAGTATATGGGAGGCAAAAGAGCAGAGGGCCATTGTCTAAGCTTTTGAAGGCAAGAAGAGAAATAGAGCATGATGTCACAAACCAAAGAAGGAAAGAGTTTTAAGAAGGAAAGGATGATTATTCAGAAGACATGGATTATGTCCCAGCTTTGACTCTTGCTGGTTGGATGAATTTAAGCTGCTGATTATCATTTAGGGTTTGGTAAAGAAAACAACCATCACCCTATGTATTCTACTTGAAAAAAACACTCAGATATATGAAATGCTCTTTTGCACTGCTCTAAGACACAAGGTATTGTGTATAAAGAAATGGCAAAAGGGTACAGAATACTCACAGACTTTGTTATTCTTTTTTGCTTTAGATCATATCCAGGTAGGTAGTAAGCATGATATGAACTGCTGTTAATTTACAAAGTAGGAATTTAAAAAATAAACTCTACAAAATCTCCAAGCAACTGTCACAAAACTCAAGAATTTTATTTGGAAAGAAATCTTCATTTCCCCACTTAGCACATAATGACATGAAAACTAAAAATTGAACATCTGTCCCTAACACACGAGAAAAAGCAAATAACTTGCAGGTAAGAGACAGAAAAATGGAATTTAAAAGCTGTGTGGGAATTATAAGCGCTAGAGAGTAGAGGAAAAAGAATATGCAATGCCAAGAATCAAACAGTATGACTGCTTGGGGACTGGCATAGGGACAAACTCCTCAAACACTTCAAAAGACCTAAAGAGCATTTACTGAAGTTCACTAAAATCTGATTAATGTTCATAATGAACACTTTTAAGTTTTAAGACGGTAAATTCACTACATTTTATACTACTTCATTTTTTAAAAAAGCAAAATTCTTTTTTTTCCTTCAGCTCTACATGCAGTCAACATTTTCTACTAATATTACAATATATAAAAACAGGTGACGACAGCCCTCTCAGGCAACTTTAATGAACTTTTCAGAAACTGACTGTAACATACAAGCAGGGACTACATGTATCCTCAAAATCCTAAATTTGAAGGAACCCAACATACCATCTCTTACCCTAAAAACTCCCTGGTAGATAATTCTCATTGGGAGCTTCAGAGACGAGGTGCTCACCTCTCTCCTCAGTGAAGGCCACCTACTGTTGAACAATTCTTAGTGCTAGTTTTTTGTTGTTAAATCAAGACTTGCTTTGCTTTAAATCTTGGTCTTCCCTCTGTGCAAGATGTAATCAGTCTATTTCCTATTATATTTCAACTTACTTCTTAATCTGCTCTTTACCAAGTTAAGTATCTCCTCTTTGTACAGGGCCCTCTTAAAATCGGGCACCCAGTATTACTGATGCCACTTGATTGCCTACTATATCTAGGATATACAAGGAGTCCTCCTTTTTTTTCTAATATGACAACTCCAAACATGATAAAAAGTATGTAAAATGTACAACAAACAGCCCCCCCTTATTCCCATCATCCAGATTCAAACGATCAAGGTTTGCTCCACCTAACCCTCTTTTCTGTTTATTTATTTCGCCAAAGCATTTTATTTTTTTATTTTTATTTTTTTGGTTTTAATGTGTTCTTTTTATTCATATGCCTGGTTCCCTAAAGGTTGCCAAAGCATTTTAAAAGAAGATACCATGCCATTTTACCCCTATACATTTAATAGGCATCTCTAAAATATATGGATATTTGCTTATATAATCACAACGCCAACATCACATCTAAATGTAATAAAACTTACAACTATTCCTTAGTTCACATTTAAACACTGCAAATTGTTTTAACAGTGTCTTTTTATATATAGCGTATTTGAATCAAGATACAAATGAACTTACACGTGCATTTTGTTGTTATAGCTCTAAAGTCTTATTTAGAAGAATCTTTTCTCTTTTCCTCCACATTATTGACCTGCAGCTTTCCTACAGAATATTATTAAACTAAACCTCTTTCCCTGTATTTTCTGTGAATAGAAGGTAACTCTAGAAGCTTGATTCAGATCAGGCTCAATGTTTTTGCTAGTAATTCTTCACATGAACTTCAGACTGCTTCACCCCAGGAAGCATGCCACATCTGGTTCTCCCACTTTTAGTGATGTTAAAATTGATTAATAAGGCTTGGCCATGACAACTCGATACCTTCATTGTAAAGTTCCCATCAACCTTTCATTGGTTTCATCCAATGATCACTGCCTGAATCACTCATTTCTTCACGGGCTGCAAAATGGTGATTCTTAAATTCTTACATTCCTTCCATATCTTTTAGCTAGAGTTCTTCTGTAAAAGAT
Source organism: Kogia breviceps (assembly GCF_026419965.1). NCBI lineage: Eukaryota > Metazoa > Chordata > Mammalia > Artiodactyla > Physeteridae > Kogia > Kogia breviceps. The sequence continues at coordinate 66,925,163 of NC_081317.1, forward strand.
AACTTCCCCTTATCAACTAGGACTATCTTGTTACATGAAATAGAGTTTGCAGAGAAAAATGGGACCTGTATTTTAAATGCACTCAGTGGAAGTGCCTTAATAGGAAGTAAAAGACTGACTGGGCAGACAGGGATGACAAATCCACACAGAACTTTCCTTTGAAAATGGGTTCCACATTGACATGAAGTTTGGAAACCAGTGGTATAATGGAAGGAGGCTTGGAATAGAAAGTTATAATACCTGGGGGGTCCTGGTGACACTGCTACCTACACAGCTACTTTAACCAGAAGCTATGGGATTATCCCTTTTCTTTGCTCATAATTAACTAATCACGGGGTCCTCTATATGTCATATTCCTTTCATTTCTTTCCATCTTCTTTTCCCTACCCAAGTTCGGGCCACAGACACCATTCACCTAGATCTTTACAATGGCCTTTCAGTTGCTCTCCCTACATCCAGTTTTGTCCCATTCTGTTTCATTTTCCTCCTTTGTAATGTTTTCCCTAACATTATAAAGCTTAGATCTAGTAACATCCAGCTTAAAACGCTTTAGACATTAAGACAAACTCCAAAGTCCGTATTATCAATAAGACTCTCATCCTCTCATACTCTATGTTCCAGTCACTCTGAAATTTCTTCCAATTCCCTGAATGCGTCATGTTCTCTCTTATCTATGGGCCTTTGAATACGGTTCCTTCTGCCTGAAAGTCCCCTTCTTTACTTAGATAACCGCCACCTGTTCTTCAGGTTTCAATTTAAATGATATAGAAATCTGTGATTGCTTAGACTACTCCAGGTTTTTGTTATACACAGTAAGCTATATTACTTTTTGGTACACACATCACAATTGTAATTAATTATGTATGTAATTGTTTCTTTATAGTATGAGCAGAAACCATGTTTGTTTAGTTTGCCACTGTAACCCAGCATCTTCATGCAAGGCAAATTCTAGACATTTAGTATGTATTTGCTGAACAAATAAATAGTTCCTAACATCAAATTAAAACACAAAAAACTGAAATGAAAACTCTAAAGAGCTCTGATAATAGAATGGTACCTGCTGTGGCATTTTCAAGGTGATTCCATTCTCTGTACTCACTGATGTCAGAGTGACAGATACTACCAGGAAAGGGTGAGGAATGTAGCGTGACATGGAGACTTCCTGAAGAACTTGAATACCAGCAGTATTTGGACTGCAAAAAAGAGAAAGAAACCCATACACCTCAACAACAACGCTAACGAGGTGTTTTCCTTTTCCACTACTAATAGTATGAGATTTTATGTTTATGGGCCCAAATGCCTTCTACGTATCATTTTCTCCTCCCCAAGTATCCTTTAAGCAGCAGACCAACAAGGTTGTGGTACCCAAGAACACATCTGGAAACGAGGGAGGGAATAAAAGGGGGTAAGATGTAGAAAGGAAGAAATAAACTGGGAAGAAGCTATAGGAATAGCTTAGTCAGTTGAGAAATAGTTGGTTATGACATGCATTCTGAGGCTAGTAGATTTGTTTTTATTTTTATATTACTCCTCAATTATAAGCTACTTCAGCAAATATGCACTTCATAGCTGTTTAAAAAAAGAAACAAAACCATTTGAAGACAAAATAAGACTCAAGAAGAATGGTCTAAATGCCGCAAGCCAGCCAGATGCCAAGAATATAGGCAACACACAGCTCCAACAGGTCTGACAGTTTTTCCTTTCCCAGATTACAGCCATCTAGCTCAGTGAAAATATTAATGAGTCTTCTAAGGTCATGCTTCCTAAGGCCTTAAAGCTGTAAACTCCTACAAATTTCCCCAAGTTTCTAGAACACCAGGATAGTTAGTAACCACTTGTTTTCAAGATTGTGAAAAAAATTAGTATTTAAAGCTTTACCCCATCCCAAACTAGATTTTTTTCAAAAGAGTCCAGTAAGATTAGCTGAAGAAGTTGGTACAGGCTCTTTATTTATTTTGGTAGCTAAAAAATAACTACTATACGAATATCACTAATTAAAATTCCTTGCTTTTTTAACTCCTAAAACAAAGGAAACTAAATATAAAATTAGAATAACTGTTTTGAGAAATAAAAACTACAGAGGAAACATGATAAATAGGAGCAAAAAGTGACCTGTCATATGTTATATACTTACCCATCAGATTTCCTCTCAATACTGTAAAGGCATATTGAACAGTCTGCTCTAAATACTATTACCATGTCCCGGAAGACACTAAGCAGTAATGTTTCTGCTTGTGTTTTGGTGACATGAGCAAAAGCATTGTCCAGATTTGACGTTCTCAAGTATACTCTGAGCTATAGAAAACAAAAATAAAGAAAACTGTAAAAACAAGATACCTACCATGGATGACTAAATACTTTAGACATGCTGTTTCTTTATCTACTGACTTTTTTCAAGTAAGAGGAGTTAAAGACTAATCTGAGCATTAATAACAAATGGATGTTTGTATTTTGACAGGGTAGGCTCATTCTACAAATAACTAAAAGATGAAGTGATCAAAACTGTGATGTACTATTATGAGATACTCCTTTTAGACCTGCACATTTAGACCTGATACAAGGAGATCAGTAGTTTCTCAAAAAATAAATACAGAAATAAATAAGTTAATAAATCTCTAAGGACAGCCATCTTTTTAAACTTTTCAACTTTTAACTATTTTTTATTATTTACAAACTTTATAGAGAATGTCTAATATCCTTAGAAAAAGTTATCACAGAAGTCCTGATTATCCCTTTAAATTTTTAAGTAACCTGAAATGAAAATCCCATTTGTTAAAAATGCCAAATTCTTGATTAAAAAGTAAAAACGTTTTGTTCATTTTCAACTGGTTATTTTTATATAAAACCAGACTGTGCTTAATATCTTTAAAATGTAAAAATCTTGTTATTTCTGAGAAAACAAAAACATACCTCCTCTTGATGATCACTTATGTTATAGCACGCAAGGACAATAAAATCATTCCACCAGGCTAAGCCACCTGTCACAATCATATTTTGCTCCTTAAAAGAAAATATAAAAAACATATTTACATTTATTCCTGCCAGTAACACACAGACTTGTAAAATATTCCTAATCAGACAGTGAAAGCACTAATTATTTCTGCTCTACTCTCTTCCCGCCCCCCTCAACATTAAGTATTACTCTAGGGCCTTTACTAATAATGATTCACACATCCTATTTTGAAAGAAATAAATATTTCTGTAAGACATAAAATACATCATTCAAAATAACTGGGTACCATGTAGCATCATTATTCCACATTCAACAGACCTTGGTTTAAATTCTGGCTTTATCATTTATCAGCTGCTTGACTCTGAATCCTAGTTTCTCTTTTATAAAAAGGTGAGTAACGATAGTGCTCTCATTGGGTTGTTATGAGTGGAAGTGCCTGGTACACAGTAGGCACCTATTAAATGTTAACTTCCTTCTTTTCCTCCTATTGATTCTTGCAAAATCCAACTGCATATGTTTGTATGCTACCCAAATATTTATGTCATACACAGACAAGCAGGGAATGATATCAAATTTTGTGGAGATTTATTCCGATCATATATGATGAACTCTACCTGGAATGTAAGTTACAGGATTATAGTCTCTGATCTTAACAAGAATTAAAAACAAACCAACTATCCCAATACAAAATCTTTTATGAAATATCAAGTACTTTATCAGAACTGACCCTTAGATATAATCCAGTGTCATTTTTTAATATTTGATTTTACTTTTTAATAAGTAAACAGTGGTTTACTTTATACTTATTTCATATTGTAGTTCTCTCATACTTTGAGAAATAGGTTTTTAATTTCAAAAAGACTAACCTGGGTAATGTTTCCAAAAAGCTTCCATTTTTTGGTGAGTAAAGAGTAATGTGCAAAACCAAACTTGCCAACCACAGCAATATTCTGTCCGAGCTTATCAATAGCTGAAAACTGATTAAAAAAAAAAAATTAAGAGCTCTTCCTTGAGTTTTTAAATTAGGTGTAAAGAGCTGAGGATTATGTCAGGCAAGCAGACTATTAATAAACATTTGCTAAGAGAATTAAATGTAAAATGCTAAATTCAAAAATCTTAGTATTTATACATGTTACATTTGACCAAATTATAGATTTACACTAACAATGTACAAGGAAGCAAGTACTGAAATTTTACTTTTATCAATGCACCCACTGAAAGGCTCAATTCCCAGAATACCTCTTGCAGCAAATGCTATCCAATGAAAGTTAACACCAACAAAGTAACAAATAACTCACCCGTATAGGCCAATTGCTCTCTAGATAGGTGCTGGAAATCTATAGAAAATAACACATCAGTTTGGTAAGACTTCTGAAATGTATTTAAGAGTAAAGCGCGTAAAAGCGTTAACATCATAATATGACATTAATTTTCCTGTAATGTTTAAAGCGCTCCCAAATAGGGCTTCCCTGGTGGCGCAGTGGTTAAAAATCCGCCTGCCAATGCAGGGGACACAGGTTTGAGCTCTGGTCCGGGAAGATCCCACATGCCACAGAGCAACTAAGTCCGTGCACCACAGCTACTGAGCCTGCGCTCTAGAGCCTGCGAGCCACAACTGCTGAGCCCACGTACTGTAATTACTGAAGGCTGCACGCCTAGAGCCCGTGCTCCACAACAAGAGAAGCCACCACAATGAGAAGCCTGCGCACCGCAACAAAGAGTAGCCCCTGCTCGCCACAACTAGAGAAAGCCCGCATGCAGCAACGAAGACCCAACACAGCCAAAATTAAAATAAATTGTTTTTTAAAAAGTGCTCCCAAATAATGAGTATTACTAGCAGCCAATATTTCACAACTCCTGTCTTAACCATTTCATTATGTTTCTAGACATCAGGCTTTCCCTCTTTTTTCTCTATACTGTTTTTGTTTTAAATTAAATATTGAACACTCAATAAATACAGAATGACAAAAGATATTTAGAGAAGCACATACTAAGGCAGCCAGGAATTGTGTAGATGAACAATTTGGGTTCGCTGATATGAACCATCCCCCAAAACCCTTATCTAATAAAATCAGAGCCTCAGCAAGAGTTTTGTTTATGTTTTTTTAGTAGAAATCTTTTATTATTTTTACATTTTTCTGATAAAAAAGCAATGCATGCTTATAAAATTTAAACAATATAAAAGTGCACAAAATACAAAGTGAAATTCTCCTGTTATATCATTGCTATCTCTAAACAAACAGCCATATATATATATATGAGTGTGTATAAGCTACTGCATTTCACTGGGGTGTTCAACTTACTCACCTACAAGTACTTTTAATATATTACAGATATAACTCTTTATCTGCAACATAAGCAATAAATCTTTCCATGTCGTCTGTCTTACATCTTTGTACACAGTGTCTGTGTGTCACTCTGAGAATTTTAAACTTAAAAAATCCTCTGTGAGGTATCAATGTAGCTTAAGTCTAGCTTTACTGAGACTGTGATCTCTCTATTAGCCTGCTGAGTAAATAGTTTTCATGAGCACATGGTGAATGCAGTGTGAAAATTAACAGAACAACAGAACAAAGGAAAAATCTTCTGTTCCTGGAATAAGAAAACCTTCAATTTAATTTAGTTTCCGTTTACTCAAAGAAAAATGATTACATATTTAAAAAGAGAAAGCCAAATTAAAAAGCCAAGTAAATGCAATCAAATCCAATAAGATTCTTTGTGTAACATGAAGACAAAGCAAAAATCAAGTAAAAATAATATGCTGAAAATATCTGTATTAACCTTGATAAAATTTATTCATAAAACTATTTTTGTTAGACTTCACTTATTATCCAGTAAGTCAATCTAAAATCTAAGTAAATTAATAGCTTTTAGTACATTAGGAAGTTCTTAACCCCAGTGCTGGTTTGTGGAAGCCTACCTTACAGAGTTAAAAATAACTGTGTCAGGATAGATACGCTTGAAGAATGCTTAACTTGTATCTCAACAGATATGCTGTACCATTCAGGCCAACCAGTAAAATTTACTATGATGGGTGGAATTAGTTCAGAATAATGATAATCTGAGGTAATGATCAGGTGGCGAAGTAAAATTTGAAAGTAGTTTTGTAGGAGGCTGTAAGTGAAATTCTTTTTTTGGATAAAGAAAACAAAAATAGTCACTTGAAGGATGTTCCTGGAGCACAACTGAGCTAGCCATCCACGACACTAAATACCCCGCCCCCCACTTCCCCCAAACCTTGGTGTTTCATAAGTATTTGTGAGATGTGTGGGCAGGTAAAGTGGGAAGTGAGATCTCACTGCCAAAGTGGACTCCAACATGAAGAGTTTCTAATTGTGGGAACCAAGGTCAACTTATCATATGATCACACTCTGATGACTATCTCTAGGAGAAAACAAATTCTTTTACCCTCCAAAAGTATATGAGATGCCACAAATGGCAAATGGTTTACTTTCAAAACTTAAAATGAGGGCTTCCCTGGTGGCGCAGTGGTTAGGAGTCCACCTGCCAATGCAGGGGATGCAGGTTCGTGCCCCTGTCCCGGAGGATCCCACGTGCTGCGGAGCGGCTGGGCCCGTGAGCCATGGCTGCTAAGCCTGCGTGTCCGGAGCCTGTGCTCAGTGGCGGGAGAGGCCACAGCAGTGAGAGGCCCGCGTACCGCAAAAAAACAAAAAACAAAACAAACAAACAAAAAACCTAAAATGAAGCTTTATTTCTCATATGGTTTTGTGTCTTAAAGATGCTATGAAATAAGAACAAAAAAACTTGTATTTGCCCCAGGAGATCTATATGTTACCTGAACTTTGAGTTCCACTCCTAATACTGAGAATGGAAAATGGCAGAAGTAAGAAAAGAGGTGGCTAATGAATAATGAAGAACTCAGGTTAGGAATGCATAGTCAGGGCACAAAAGTCATGTCATACCACTGGGAAACTCAGTGCTAAGGTACAGAATCTCTACTCTGAACATCTTAGGATTTTTCAGTCTCTCAGAGAACCTAAATCTACCTTTATTCCCTTAAAGTCATTCTGCTAAAATCATGTCTCCTACCTAGACTACTTTCTTCTGTAACTGGTGAGACTGTGAGGGCCATCATCCTAGGAGATATGATCTGTGCCAAATACCTAGAACATGTGATACACATTGTAGGAATGAGAGCAAATCGTTTATAAATGAAATAGCCTTTACAATCTTCTTTATTGACCTCCCTAACATAGTGCCTGATACATTACCCTGCTTCTGACAAGAATGTATCTGTGTTATTTTTGTTAAAAGAGAAAACATAGTTAACACAAAATCTTCCGACCAGGAAACTAACGAGTGTAAGGTAGAAGGCTTAAACAAACAAAAAAAATCCAGTAGTCTAGATGAGGAACAGACAGAGCAGCAGAATTAGTTGGAGCTCATGTGATGAACTCTAAGCTGTACAAGAAGCATACAAAGTATAAATCACACAAACAAATCCACTGTGATGGAGGATGTGGGCACTTATCCTAGACAAGAGCATATGTTGAAGGGGGAATTAAACAGGCACCCATGTTTCTTCAGGGAATACTTACTAATGGCTAAAATGTCTGGAAGTTAAAAGCATTAACATTATATGGACACTGTAAACCACACTACCAAACGAACACCACCACAAGGCTGCACTGACTCTTGTGGCTGGAGTGCCAGCAAACAAAGCATAGGGCAACTCCAAGTAAACAGAATGTCAAATAGGCACATTCTGAGTTTTAGATCAAGGTCAGCAGTATATTATATGTTTCAACATTTAGTACCTAGGTCTTAAAACAGGTTTGATTATTCTTTAATTTATATCATGGTAAGGATAGAGTCTGACACTATTCTGCTGTGTGACCTTGGGCAAGTCACCTAACTTCCCTGAGCCTCAATTTCCTCACGTATAAAACCTAGTTGGACTACATGATTGCTAAGGTCCTTCCAGCTCTAAAAATTCTATGAGCCCATTATAACTTAATTTGGGGGAGTACAACTCTAGCATTATTTTTATTAGTTTTAAGGAAACTGAAAAAATTATGTAAAGCTAGAGTTAAACAAGTTTATCTTTCTAAATATTTTAGATACCTAAAGAACAGGATGACACAAGAAATCTTGCTAGTATCTACTTTGCCTGAAGTCATAAAATCAGTGTTATATCCTTCTAATATGGGATACTTCATATATGGCTACGAATCACAGAATCACTGAATTTTTGAGCTGGAAGGAAATTCAATTTTTGTTATTGCCTGATGGATTTTTGAGTTCCAGACCTACCTTCTTTGATCCTCTGCTCTACTTGGCTCTCTGGCAACACAGACCTGGCTAGGCAGAACTGGCATTGATGCTAGGTCAGTGTAGAATGAATAGTTCAAAGTATGGGGAAATGAAAATAGCAGAGAAATGGCTATAGGAGAGAAGGGAGCAGTGGAAAATTTTAGTCAAGGAAGTAGCTGATGCAGTTTTATTTAATAACTGTTACTAATTATAAAATGGTATGCACATTGTTTTGATTTTATGAATTTCTTAATGTAAGTTAAATACATTTTCTTTTAGTGTATACCACATGTCAATGTAGGAGATATTCCTCCTTCGATTTTTCATACAAGGACCATTCTTATGTCTCTCATTATCTCCACTCAAAGTCAACCAAAAATAACATGGGAGCTGAAGTAAGCTAGTAAGGTAAAAGTACAGAATGTAGAGTAAGACAGAGAATTGTGGAAATAGAAAATGACTAAAAGAAACTAACCTAAGAGTAGGCTCTGATGTACCTAAGACACTCTGGCATGAAAAGTGGGAGAAAACACTCAGGACTTTGAAATGTGTGTGAAAATTTCTTTCAAGAAACTTCCATTTACTGATTTACCCAAATTAATTTTATTTGGTATCAAAACTCAGAATTAATTTCTATATTAAATGTCAATTTATCAGAATTACTAAAAGAAACTACTAATTTAATAATAATCTGGAACAAGATTGAGTAATAATAAAATTAACAACAGTAAGGTTCTAGACTATTCAGAAGTCTGCAATTTGTGTCCAAAGTCAGGCAATTAACCTCAATGTGTCCCCATTAGGACTACAAGGTCAGTTGCACAAGGTACTAATCAATATTATCACTTTTCATTAAATTACTACACTTTAGCCTATGCAAATCCAGAGCTAAATTTATACCAAAAAAAGGCTGGAAGTAAAATAAACAGTCTTGCACAATAAGAGGACAAAGCATAAACTTCTAGTTTTTTAAACTATTCACTTACTAATGGACTTAAAGCAGGTGGGAATACAATCTACATCAGGTGGAAAGAAAGGAGAAGACAAGAGGACAAGAGCACAGAACAGCAGAAGAGAGACATGACAGTCAAAAAGTTTACAAAGTTTCTCAGTTTTCTAAAGCAACAAATGAAATATTTAAATATCTGCTTCAGGGTGCTATCTTACCAAGGACTAAGTCCATAGTCAACAGCATCTGAAGACTTACCTGTACTACATGCCAATGCCGATGACCAAGTAAAGTGCTTAAACTCTGAGACTCTAAACTGCCATCTGCAAAGGGGCTCTTTTCCTGACTGGGCTTATGATCAGAGTGTGCCGAAGTACTCCTGGGATTCTGGGTTTGTGAGGCCTCTCCACAGTTCAAGTACAATCGATCTTCCCCCTGAAGCAACACTTGCTCTTGGTTACTCTACATGAGGGAAAAAGGAAGCAGAGGGGAGGGAAGCAAATAAAAACAAGTTAGTATAAGGTAGGGCAAAGTAAGTAATACATCAATTTAGTTTTATTGTTGGAAATGTACCACACATCTCAATGCTGATTTTCCTCACAGAGGACAAGACTACCTAATAATCTCACACACTGTTATATTTAACAGACAACGTTTTAATGATTACTTCCCAGTGTAAATAAAATCTTTGTTAAAGTCTGTTTTATCATACAGATTCCAAAACATGCCCAGGGCAAGGCTATGAGAGATTTTCCACCTGAAAACTGAGTAAGACTACTCAATGTCTACAGTTTACAAACTAGTTTCATATAAGAGACCTCATGAATGGTAGTAAGAAAACAAGTCTGGTCAAACAGTTTGTGTGTATACGCTCATCCGTGTGCCCACATGGTAAGAAGAGGGAGTGGATTACAAACAGGGATAACTGGATACTGGAGGATCTTTTAAATCATGGGGAGCGACGCAAGAGGGAAGAGATATGGGAACATATGTATACGTATAACTGATTCACTTTGTTGTAAAGGAGAAACTAACACACTATTGTAAAACAGTTATACTCAAATAAAGATGTTAAAAAAAAAAATCATGGGGAGGAGGAAGAGTAGCTTACATCTGTGGTCCTGGTTCAGAACAATTCAATAACTGTGTGGTGAAAGCTTGGTTAGTACCAAGGAGTGTACCAGGTTCTGGGGATATTTAGACAAAAATATAGTTTCTACTCTCTGTGATTATGCCCTGGTTTTTAATTAAAGGCCAGTGTTTTCAAATGTGGGCAGATTATTCACTCACTATTTAAATTAGATCAGCACCCCAGTCACTCACCTTCCCATTGTAGTCCAAATGTTGTCTTGATATAAAACTCGGAGTGCTTTTAAATTATTTATTTGGGATGTGAAAGCAGAGAAGAAATCCTCTACTCTTGTTTTTCTTATTATTCAGCTATAGTAATGAGGTCTGAGATCCAGGGTATTTTCATTCTTTCTCAATGTGTTATGAATTTTAATTAGAAATTGGTTGTACCAAATATTTAAAAACCCATTGGTGGTAAATACTAAGATATGCACCCCTATCATACAACATATCACTGTTAATATATATCAACAATATATCATATTAATATCTTATTTCAGACTGATAAAACACGAGTTTGTTATAATTTGGGGCACTGTTTCCCAAAGCAGGATTCTAGGCTTATTTTCTTCTAGGCATTCCTTAGTAATTCATAGTTAAACAATGCTTTTTATATACCAACTCCTGGACTTTCATGATGCACATCAGCATATTAAAGACTTGAGTCCTATGTTAAAGAAATCTCTACAGCTTTGTTTAACTCCTTTATTTCACACCTACAAGACAACAGAAATTTTTCTTGCCCTATGTAACTGATATTGATATTTCTCACAAGTAGTGCCCAGTGGAACATACTTTGAGAAATGCTATTCAGACAAAGACTAAATTTCATTCAGGTTATCCAAGTGAATCTGTAAACACTGCTTTTACTCAAATTGCTTGTGATCCTATTAAAAAAAAAAAAAAAAAAAAAAAAAAAAAAAGCATGGGACTCCCCCTGCGGTCCAGTGGTTAAGACTCCATGCTTCTACTGCAGGGGGTGCAGGTTCAATCCCTAGTTGGGGAACTAAGATCCTGCATGCCACGAGGCCAAAAAAAAAAGCAAAACCTGCTCAGAAATAAAATTGTCATAAGGAAGAGTCATATTCAAATATGAAAGCCACTAAACGGAGTTTAAATTAAATAAACTTACCATACAAGGGTTTACGGTGAGTGCACTCTTGAGAAACTGAAATAGTAGAATGCTAGGCTGTTTAACTATGCTCTTGGAGTCAGACTCATTTTCAGTATTTTGAGAACCAAATCCACTGATTACCCATAGGTGATAGCCTTCGGCACCCCAGCTCTTGAAGAGAGGAGGAGGGGGAAAGAAGTTGGGGGGGGGGCGGGGAAAGAAAATCAAAGCAATAAAAAGTTTCGTGTTATTTTTTCCTGGTTTGAAATATTCAAATTCTGAAATAACCAACAACAGCATTATTAATGACTTCTGAAGCCTGGAGAAACCATGACAAACAACACAGACAAGAATTATACCTACATCTACTACATCTTAGATCTCCAGTAGAAACCATCACTGCTCTCCACTTTGAATAGTGAAAACACTACATACCAATCTTAGCTCCAAAACCTAAGAAATGCATACTGCTCTCTGTAACTTCTCCATTAATTTAACTGCCTCTCAAATACAAAGAAATTCCTTACAGAGACAAGATCCATGTTACATAGCTAAAGCTTTACAAAGAAGCACCCAAACAGATGCAGTTTTGTACAGAACAAAGAACACTGGATTGGAGGCTATGAGACTAGGGTTTTGCACTCCAGCTTGGCTACCATTTTGTTGTACAACCTTGGCCAAGCTATTTGGTTTCTCAGGGTATAAGTTTCTTCCTCTGTAAAATGAGAGGGTTCAAATAAATTCTCCAGGCCCAGTTCATTTTAATATTCTATAACTAGATTCCATGATAGTTAAAAAAAAATTTTTTTTTAACATTAGTAATTCCCAATCTGCAAGGCCAAGAAAATACTAATGGGGGGAGGAGAGGTCCATGAATTGTTCCAAAATTTCAAAAGTTTAATAGAACTTTTGCTTTCCCATAAAGTTTTAGTTGCATAAGTTAACTAAAATGCTTAGATTCTTAGTTTGTAATTAAAATATTAACTTAGTGAGGCAGGTAACACTGGTTGTTGCATGGCATTCAGAAGCACTGATCGGCAGAGAAATGGTGTTTGAAAACTTATTTTAAAATATGGAGGTGAGGAGAGCCATCAAATGGGATCCTTGGTGGTGAAAGGCTGGGAACCCCTACTGAAGACAACCATGGTTGTCTTAATTCTTCGAGAAACCCATGATCAGAAAATGCCTTCCTCTGTGGAGCAGGAGAGAAAGGTAGTGATAAGCCTCACAGCCACTAATTCCTCAAAGATGGTACACAGAGAGCTATAGAAAGAAAATGTTTGTATGTAAAGACAGGGGTTACACCTCACCGCTTTCTACAGAAAGTCTTGAAAATTGATAGTAAAAATATTGTTACAACAGACACTACAATTCTTTTGACATACATCTATGGAAAAAATTTTAAATATGCTCAAATAATGTACAAGCACATGTCCTCCAAGAAAAAGATCCAATGAGCATTTCACGTTATGTTAAAAGAAAGGAGGCCATGGGAAATGGGTACTATTGAGTCACGTAAGAAATGCAGGTATGCTTTGGAAAAACAAAGGCCTGATTTGAACAGTCACTATGTTCACAGAGATGACAGGGATTGCTGGACATATCTAAACAAAACCAAAATCAAATACTGAAAACTGGGCAGCCGCCTGATTTTTAAAGATAATACCTTTATCAAAGCAAGAACTGTATAAGAGTGTGCTGAGACTAGAATAGCTTTGTAATTTTATCAGATCAACATGAGAGAAGAAGAAGAAAAAAACAAGTTTTTCACACTGTATCAATATTTTATAGAAAGAACTTACCATAGAGTTGATCTTAAGGGGATCTTTTTTGGTACCATCAGACCTATAACTGAAACACAATAGAAGCTTAATTTTAAAAACTCTTCTAATTGCATGTAATATTTAGCTTTAATTTTTAAAAATTGATTCTGTTCCTTCGAAAGAAAATTCACAATACTGAATGAAGTATGAGACTCCTGGTTAATACAGCTAGGTATATCACTGAGATACAGTCTTCCAGTTACTAAATAACTTCTTAACAGGGTCATGTAGTTTGGGAAGGTGTGTTTATTATGTCAGGACTGAAGTTCAGGGTAGTATATGAAGTGGACAGAGATATTAACCCAGTTCTATCAACCAACTGAGTTAACCTACATTAACTCAATGAGATAATGTAATTTTTCATTTCCTACTAGTTATTTATGTATATAGCTTACCACTCTTATTAGATAATAAGCTACTTGAAGGCAGATTCATGTCTGATTTAGCTTTGAATCTAACATGTTATCATATACACAATAGGGGTTCAATAAATAAATGCATTTTCACTGAATGGTCAGTTTTAAGAGGATGGAAAGAGGATGGATGTATGAGGAAACAATACATTCTGAATAAATTAATTCTGAATCTTACAAATTGTTTTGGGTTCAGAGTCAAGGCAAAATGGTAGCTGTATAACAGAGTTTCTGTGTGTGTGTATTGTCTTGGAGAAAATGGAGTTATTTCATCTAAAATTTATTTATTGACTCACGCAAAATCTCCTCCAAGTGTACAAATCAGCTGAGCTCCAAATACACTCCATAAAGAAAGGCCTCCATATTCCCAGGTCACTATTACAACACTATTGTCAGGAGACCATCTGACCAATTTAACAGCTCCTGTTTTGTTCCAAATGTCTGTTAAGAAATTGTGAGAAGAGTTAAAAATAAATGATTGCTTCATAAATACTTAGTATTTTTTACAGCCTATACCTTCAAGTTGAAACAAGCAGAAAGGCATGTCTGCTTCAAATAATGAGATGAATTCTGTTCGTTTAGGGCTATTTAAAATCAGTATGGTCATTAGCCTTGACCCGATCTAAGCAGAACAAAGTCAGTACCCAAGTGATTTATATGAACCAAAAACCGTTTCTGGACACTATTAGCTTAAATAACTATAACTGTGTAGTCTTAAAAAGCCTTTGGATTTGGGCAAATCAGTTTCTGTAAGATGAGAATAATATTTCCCTTGAATGATCCAACATGGAATGTCAAAGTACTCTGCAAAGTATGAGGTGTTTTAAAATGTAAAATAATATTTTACCATGATCTCCACGTTCCATCAGCAATATCAAAGGGATCCAAGTTAACATAAATTGAAGCTTAACCTTATATTAGGATTAAGTAGGTAAACTCCAGCCTCAGTACCATAGGCACTTATATCTTCCTTTAACTAATAATAGTTCTTCATATATAATTATTAAAGGAGAAAATTTCATTGTGTAGTAAAATCCAAATTTCTTTACTGCAGAGTTAAATGAAACATACCAGCATTTCCCATCAGCAATTCAAAAAGATCTATAGCTCTCACCTCTTTAAAATTAAAATTCTTTACATCTGCAGTATTAATAAATTTTTGTTGTAAGTACATTTACCACAAAGGGCTGGTATACAGATTTTAGCCTACAGAAGACAGCCTTGGTTAATAGAGTAAGTAAAACTTTTTTCCTCTGCCTATGTTTGAATCCTCACATTAGCATTTCCCACCATAAGTCAAGTATATGAATAACTGTGTTATTTATGTGTATAAAAAATAGTATGGAAACACAAAAGACCCCGAATAGCCAAAGCAATCTTGAGAAAGAAAAACGGAGCTGGAGGAATCAGGTTCTCTAACTTCAAACTATATTACAAAGCTAGAGTAATCAAGACAGTATGGTATTGGCAAAAAAAAAACAGAAATGTAGATCAATGGTACAGGATAGAAAGCCCAGAGATAAACCCATGCACATACTGTCACCTAATTTATGACAAAGGTGGCAAGAACATACAATGGAGAAAAGACAGCCTCTTCAATAAGTGGTGCCAGGAAAACTGGACCGCTACATGCAAAAGAATGGAATTAGAACAGTACCTTAACACCACACACAAAAATAAACTCCAAATGGATTAAAGACCTAAATGTAAGACCGGACACTATAAAACTCTTAGAGGAAAACACAGGAAAAATACTCTTTGACATAAACCACAACAAGGTCTTTTTTGACCCACCTCCTAGGGTAATGAAAAAAAAAAAAAAAAAACCAGAAATAAACAAATGGGACCTAATGAAACTTAAAAGCGTTTTGCACAGCAAAGGAAACTATAAACCAGATGAAAAGACAACCCTCAGAATGGGAGAAAATATTTGCAAACGAAGCAACTGACAAAGGATTAATCTCCAAAATATACAAGCAGCTCATGCAGATCAATATCAAAGAAACAAACAACCCAATCCAAAAAAGGGCAGAAGATCTAAACAGACATTTCTCTGAAGAAGATATATAGATGGCCAACAAACACATGAAAGGATGCGCAACATCACTAATTCTTAGAGAAATGCAAATCAAAACCACAATGAGGTATCACCTCACACCGGTCAGAATGTCCATCGTCAAAATATCTACAAACAAATGCTGGAGAGGGTGTGGAGAAAAGGGAACCCTTTCGCACTGTTGGTGGGATGTAAAATGATATGGCCACTATGGAGAACAGTATGAAGGTTCCTTAAAAAACTAAAAACAGAACTACTATATGACCCAGCAATCCCACTACTGGGCATATACCTTGAGAAAATCATAATTCAAAAGGACAAATGTACCCCAATGTTCACTGCAGTACTATTTACAATAGCCAGGATATGGAAACAACCTAAATGTCTAATGACAGATGAATGGATAAAGAAGATGTGGTACATACATACAATGGAATATTACTCAGCCATAAAAAGGAACGAAATTGGATCATTTGTAGAGATGTGGGTGGACCCAGAGTCTGTCATACAGAGTGAAGTAAACCAGAGAGAGAAAAACAAACATCGTATATTAATGCATATATGTGGAATCTAGAAAAATGGTACAGATGAACCTATTTGCAGGACAGGAATAGAGACACAGACGTAGAGAACGGACATGTGGACACAGTGGGGGATAGGGATGGTGGGACAAATTGGGAGATTAGGTTTGACATAAATACACTACCATGTGTAAAATAGATAGCTAGTGGGAACCTGCTGTATAGCACACGGAGCTCAGCTCAGTGCTCTGTGATAACCTAGATGGGTGGGATGGGGGGTGGGAGGGAGGACCAAGGGGAGGGATATATGTGTACATATAACTGATTCATTTCATTGTACAGGAGAAACTAACACAACATTGTAAAGCAATTCTACTCCAATAAAAAAAATCTTATCAAAATAGAAAAAGAAATGCCCAATAAAGCCATATCAAATGATGAAACTAAAACAAAACAAATAAATAAATGGGAACATGCATAAGGAACCTCATATCTTATTAGTATACTTTACACATTTAAGAGCGAAATTTAAAACCAAACCAAGAAGAAACATACAAACTCAAATCAAAGCTTACAAAAAGGTTTTAAACAGTATTCCTATTAATCCCAAGTAAACATATATATACATATATACATAATATGCATGTCTATTTTCCAAGTATTATACACATTAAAATCCAGTTGTAGAGATACACAATAAAATATTAATGATAGTTAACCTAATCTTCAAGTGGCAGGAATATGGAAAATTTATCTAGCTGGTAACCTACCAAAAACATAGATTGTGATAATCTGCATAATGAGAAAAATGTAAAACGTAATCCAAAGTCTTTCTGTTACAGAGCTGAACTCTGAAGAAAGAAAGGAGAAAACTGAAAATGAGTTTGGTTAGTGCTTGAATTAAGGCAGCCCAGGGGGAGGAGGTGTGAAGAGTGGGGAGTGGTGAGGTGAAAAAGGTTAGAAATACAGGGACAGAAGGTTGGAATGGGACATAGCAATGACTAGGGAGTTGGGGTCTCACATCCTATACAAAGACAAGAAAGGGGTTTCAGGCCGGCGTGAGTCCAGGAATAAGAATGGAAGCCGCTGTGTCACATAAGGACTCCTGCAGTGCTGCCACCTGTAAAAATCAGCCAGTGGAGCCAGAAAAAAACACAGAAGCTTGTCTGTGTTCAAGATGCAGGGCAGCACAAGTCTCCCGACATTTTAAGCAGTTTTTATAGTCTAAACTTATCTAACTCAAGAAGGCAGCACTCTCCCATAACAAAGACTGCAAGAGTGAGAGTTAGTAGATAACCAAAGGGAGAACTGGCATTCCAAGAACATGAGAAAAGGAAACAATCTAAAAAATTCAATACAGTGCTGTCAATCAATCAATAGAAGCAATGAGGAGAACTTCCTGAAATTATGATAAATGTTCTATATTTGCTTGGTCTAATAGACAGTCACTAGCTACATTCAACATTTAAGTGTGACTATGAAACTGAGAAAAGTTTTAGTTTTCTTTAATGTCAGTTAGTTTCATTTAAATAGCCACATGTGGCTAGTAGCTATTGTACTGCACATCACAACATTACTATGGATAGAAAAATAAACAGATAAAAGGGTTAGAAAACATAATCAAAATACACAACACCCTGTTCTTGTCAGTTGCAGCAAAAAGTGTCCTTAGAAAAAAATATATGCAAGCCTTTAAAGGCTACACAGTAAGAATGATAAAAACTTAAGGAGCAAATTTCTGTTTCTGGCAGTATAGCGAAATGACACCTTGAATGACTCTCCACATTGAAACAACTAAAATGTTAAACAGAATACTTAAACACATCAAAATACCCAAAAATACTGGGAGGTAAGTGAGTGCCGAGAAAGTAAAGGTAAGTGAGTGCCAAGTGCTCTAGCCCTGAATTTTTCTGCCAAACCCTAGAGACCTGCTTTTACATCTGACGACTCACAGCATGTGTGGGACAGGAGATAAAGCTTAGAGCTTGGCAAAGGCAGGGAATCTAACAGAAGATACCCATGTAACGCTGGGACTACAAAGATTCCATGAACAAGGGAGAATGAGAAATAAACTCTACCAAATGGAAGGTGAAAAAATAGCAAGGAACACTTCTCTGTTTTTGTCCATGGTATTGAATGGAAAATAAATAAGTTCCCCTGAGAATCTGCAACCAGAAACCAGTCCTCAGTCTGATCTATAATTTGTGTAACTTGTATGATTCAAAAAAATATCAAACAGAGAATATAATGCAAAGGGTTCCAGACTGATGTAGTTTTTCCCAGGTGACTGGAAGAAACAAACAGAAATCTCTGCAAGAACTCAAATTCAATCTAGCTTTTTTGCTTTCCTGATCAAAAAGTATATATATGCCTTCTTTCCTCCTTTCCTCTTGACTCAAATGCAGAAGTAATGCTTGGAGCTCAGAAGCTACCCTGTGATCATGATAGAAAGGCCAAATGAATGCCAACAGCAGCTTACCTTTGGATTTCTTGCTATTACAGAAAATAAATCCTATTTGTTTAAGCAATGGTAAGTTGGGTTTTCTGTTGGTTTCATTAAAAAACATTTCCAATGATACAGACTTTAGACTTACACCTTGTGGACAGGATTCACTCAACAGTCACTAAGGGGGTTCAGAAAGAGACTTTCTGGTTTGTTTACTGCTGTGTAAACCAGCATTTAGAACAGTATCTGGCCTATAGTATACACAGAAATCCTTGGGTCAGAGAGAATGTTGTTACATATTTTAACAATATTTGGCCTTTGGCCTCCATCATTTAATTTAAAACCTCACTACACATATTACCTGTAATTAAGAAGAAAAAAAAAAAAAAAAAAAAAAAGAAGATGACTTACCAGGATATTGTTTTGCTGTTAACTCTAGTTTATGAGATAGTAGCATGGCTCCAGTGGTGTTATCTATTGTATAAACCTGTACAGAACCACTGTAAAAATCAAAAAGATTTTTAGTGTAAAAAGACAAATACAAATATAAAAAAACATCACTATGGGAAATATTATGTTCTGCTCATATAAGTGTAAACTAGAACAAAACCATTTTGTAAATAATTTGCAGTCATCTCTTAAATTTAAACAAATGCATATTCTGTAATCTAGCAATTTCACCTAGATATACCCCAGAAATATTGTTGTCTTTGAGACATGTATAATGTTCATTATAGTACTGGGATTAAGTGCAAAGAAATGGAAACAATCTGCATGTCCAGCAATAAGAGAAAGGAAAGAGAAACTGTGGTATATTCATATAGTAGTATACCATACAGCATTGAAAATGAATTTCTGTCATGTGCATTAAAATGGACAGCATATCTATCTACCCACCCATCTATCGATATATCTATATAAATAGTATAATTCTGTTTCTCTACAGTGAAAAACATTCAAAACATAGTTAAATACATTTGTGGTAAAAATACAACAAAGACCTAATGTACACAGATTCCAGATTAGCAACTGCCCTGGTGGAGAAAGGGGAATATTAAATAAGAGAGACAAGCAGGGGCTACATGAGTATAGTACTGGAAACTTTCAGAAATCTTCATTTTGTTATTTTTTACCTTATATTATCTTCTGTATGTATACACGATACATACTCTTATGTATATGGTAAGTATCATTATTCCATTAAAAAATCTTTACAAGGGTCAAACTTACAAAGGGCCAGAAACCAAAACAAAGAATCTGTATATTACATCTAAGCTATATTTCAAAACTGAACTATAATGATCACAAAAAATATCATTTCTGCTTACAGAGCTATTCTCAGATCAAAAATTTAACATAAATGTTGTTTTAAAAATAATTTAAATCCAAGGCTACTTTTGCACACATCAGGATGACACTAGCTTATGACTGCCAGAATGTTCTGACCCTTATCTGTACTCCTTCAAGGTAGGAGAAGTCAGATGATCTCCTCACAACAGCTTTGATTAGTTTCCAGCCAGGCCTCACTCTCCTCAAGGATCAGGATGGGGACTAAATAAAATACCTGCAATAATAGGCCACTTGAAGTTATCCCACAGCTCACTGATGCTCTGTTTTTAAATTCTTTTTTTCTCTCTGTGTTTCATTTTGCATCATTTCTCTTGCTGTGTTCTTCAAGTTTATTAATCTTTTCTTCTGTAATGTTTGATTTGGGTCTTTTATCTTCCATGTTTCAGTTCAATACTCAAAAGAAACCCTCTACAGCTCTCTGGAGTTCTCTCGTTGTGCCACTCTCTCCTTTGATGTCTGGCCTGTGAGCCCCAGCTGCTTTGGTCTCCCAGACTCTCATTTCCTTTCCACACACTCAACCCAGGGAATCTGCCAGGCCCTGTCCCTCCATCCTTGTGCTGGAAATTCTCTCAAAGTAATTGAAGCTGGGGCAGTTGAAGAGTTTTCTTATTTAGTTTCTCATCTTTCAGGGATCACTATCCATTGTTGCCTGATGTCCTATGTCTTGAATTCAAAACACTTGTTTCATATTTTTGTCCATTTTCTTGGCTATTTTAGGTGGGAGAGAAAATCTGATCTGTTACTCTAACTTAGTCAGAAGCCAAATGCCTGGAACAGATATCTATCCAGACTACATGCCCAATTAGATACCTTGCTGAAAGACAGCACTAAGTGGCTAGCAGGTATTTACTTATTTTTGCTTTGCATCTAACAACTGTCAAGTGCTAACTCTGGGTTGCTGAACTCTGACAAGTCAGTGAGGAGACCAGATATTTCTAATATAAGAAGTAGGTGCTATGTCAATAGTTACAGAAGACTGACAATGTTTTAAGTATTTATAGTGCCTATATTACTTAAATTATTTTTCTTTCAATTTCTCATAAGCCCACCATAAAAGAAAAATATACTTCATTTAAAAGATACTACTTACTAATCTCAAAGCAAAAAACATATCTCTATAATAGAGATATATATGGCTATTATCACCGTAAGTAATCAAATTTAGCATCATTAATACTGAGACCACTCAATGTTATTGCTGCATGATGCCATAGGAAGTACAAAACACCTATGACAAAAATGTTTAACCAGAATCTAATCAAACCTTTAAATATAAGGGGAAGAATTAGGCTGTAAACTGTTATCCTAAAAGAAAGCTGGCTTCTTCCAGAACTCTAATAAGGTGTTCAAGTCAATTAATCCTGGTAAGTGCTGGCAGATCAGGGCTGGAAGCCACTAGGTCAGTTATGTCACATGGCTATAATCACAAAACTTTCACCCCAACCCATGATCATGCCATAAGAAGAGCTGATCCTCTCCCAACTCATGAAAACTGAGGTAACTAAAAGGCTGAAAGACAAGATTCCACCTTCATTATCCTGGAAGAAGGGCTAGAATCCTGGCTTCTAAAATCTGACCTTGCTAGACCCCTGGGTGCAAGCCCTGAATGTAGGTGATGTAGAACTGCACACCCACCACTGTTCCCGTCTCTGTCAGTTTCCTCTAAATGCTGATGCGAGCTTCCTACTCATTTGACTATACTGGCTCAATAAGAACCACCTTCAAGGTTCAAACAGGTGTTACAGAAACTAATTAAATGTAATTATGAGAAAATAATGAGATACATTTAGAATGTAGGATATTCTGTAAACAACTGACCTAGACTCAAAAACAAGTTAATGTCATAAAAATAAGAAAAAAGATACAAGGATTTTTATAGGCAAAAGGTAACTAAAGAGAAATAATAACCTAATATAATTCATGAACTTTGAACGATTCTGACTGAAACAAAAGAGATAAAGGAAATTTGGTGACAACTGGGTTAGTCTGAATATGAACTGAGTATTAGATTTTATTGGGGATTTACCATTAATTTTCCCATGTGTTTGACTAAAGATGATGCGTTTATGTAAGAGAATGTCTCCTTTTTTAGAAACCAAGAAATAATGTAAATGTCCTTTAACAGGAAATCAGATAAATTATGATATATTCATATACCAAAACACTACTTATAAATCAATCCCTAATAAATGATTTTAGTTACTGGCAAATAAGATGGATGAATTCACAACGTTGACTGAAAGAATCAAAACACAAAACAGAATATGATTCTATTCATATAAAGTTCAAAATTAGGTAAAACTAAATTATGCTTTTTAGGAATGCATACATAAGTGGTAAAACTGCAAAAAAAAATGAAATGATTATCATGAAAGACAAAACTGGTTACCTTTAAGTGTTAAGGAGGGGATGGGAGTCATGATTAGGAAGTGGCAGGAGTAAAACTTATATTGGCTGGCAATGTTCTATTTCTTGACTGAGTTGTGAAAAGATGGATGTTTGTATTATAATTATTTGTAAAACTGTGAATATTTGGATTATGCACTTTCCTGTTTGTTTTTATTTTACAATATGAAAGTTAAAAAGGATACTATAGGGCTTCCCTGGTGGCGCAGTGGTTGAGAATCTGCCTGCCGATGCAGGGGACACGGGTTCGTGCCCTGGTCCGGGAAGATCCCACATACCGCGGAGCGGCTGGGCCCGTGAGCCATGGCCGCTGAGCCTGTGCCTCCGGAGCCTGTGCTCCGCAATGGGAGAGGCTGCAACAGTGAGAGGCCCGCGTACCACAAAAAAAAAAAAAAAAAAAGGATATTATAAACTCTATGCCAATAAATTTGACAGTGTATATGAAAGAAACCAATTCCTAGAAAAACACAACCTGCCAAAATGACTAAGAGACAAAAAATCTAAATCTTCTTCAGTCTATTTTAAAACTGAATTGAATTAGTAATCAAGAAAATTCTAGGCTCAGGTGGCTTCACTGACAAATTCAGCCACACATTCAAAGATGAACAAAGAAGGGAAAGAGAGAAATCCTTCCTAAACTTGTCTTATGAGACAAGTATAACGTTGGTTAACCAGGAGAGAGGAAAAAAAACACTATAGTAAACTGTACTCATGAACACAGATTTAAAAATTCTAAACAAAATATGACCAAATCAAATCCATGATGGCGAAGAAAAATACACTTTTCTTTTCTCCTTACACTAAGTTAAATTTACTTTCTACATTTATCTCCTCAGTGAGAAGCAATGTGTTGAGGATAAGGATTTCCTACTTCACAGATTATTGACAGTGTAATGATGGCAGAGATTTATAACACTATCAGCATATTACTTATACTGATAGAAATACTTTGATACTTACCTTGATGTAGCTGGAAACTATATGAGATGTTATGTTCTACAGAACCACTGTGTCACATTTTGAGGTCAAAATGGAATTTTATATTTTAGAAAGAGTTGTGAAGACTAAAAAGCACTATACACATTTTAAGGCATTACTCTCAGCATCTGATATAATCTTTTTATTTGAGCTAAAACATAAAGCTCAAAAAATTGATTTTATGTATGAGCTTTTAATTTGCTTGTTAACTAAGGCACACCCACTAATTCAAAGGCAAGTCAACACTGATGTCTTAAAAAGAAAGGACTGTTTCCAAAACAGGAAAACATTCTTCCTGATCGTCTTTTAAACAATAAAGAACCTAAATTTTAACTGATTTAATCTTCACTTGTGACTCAATTTCCTACCACTGAAAAAAAGCTCACTTTTACAAACTTAAACACCCAATCTCCAAAATCTGCCCTTTAGATTTGTTTGCTTCAATCTATTAAAATGCTTTTAAATTTTATATTAAGGCTGATTCGTAAATTATGAAAGGCACAATAAAGTTCATAAGTGTGTTAAGAATATCTTACGGTTTAAAAAAACTCATTATTTTTGGCAGTAAGTCTTAAAATGCAGACATCTATATCAGTTACCTCGCACAACCAAACGCCATCAGTCGATACTTGTTATTTACTGCTACACAAGTTCCATCAACAACATCTTGTGGCCAAACTCCATGAAGCTGCTAAAATTAAGAAAAATAGTTAAGATTTAAAGCATGTTCCCCAAATATACTTTTATCAATATAATTATCCTTCAATAAACATAGTTTTATAAGGCTTTATATGGTTCTTTATATGGTTTGATCTGGATAGAAAAACATCCCATCAGAACTACCATCTGGATTTTCTCCCTTAAAAACCTCAATTTCATTAACTGGTTCAATAAATATTCTCAAATCAGCTCAGTCCAGTGCTAATTTATTCATATAACACTAAAAAATGGGTATCTGACCTCTAAATTCAAATTAAATGAAGATGACTATCCTATTAAAATGTAAACCTCTTGATGGTAGAAACTGCATCTAATTTGCTCACTATTATTATTCTTGTCACCTAGCATAACTTTTCTGATCAATCGAAAATGGTCGATTTTATTTGGTCTATCCTTTAGAAGTGACTGATTTGTCAATTGCTTACTATTCTCTATTACTCCTTTGCTTTATAGTACAGTGGTTAGTAGCATGGTATCTGGCAGCCTGACATAACATCTCAGATCTACCCCTGACTTGCTAAAATGATTATCTGACCTTTCCAAGCTTCAGTTTTATCTGTAAGTTACCTCTTAGAGTGTTTTGAAAATTAAATGAGAACTTACATACAAGTAACTCACTTAATACAATGCCTGGAATTCAACAAGTTAAGCTTCAATAAATGAATGATATTATTATTAAGCTTTATGTGCTACTTAATTCTGAATACAGACACAGAATAGATTCAGCTCCCTTGTCTGTTTTTATTTGTCAAATCAAGGGCATCCTAGATCATAAATTTCTAAGGCAAAGGTCATCATGACTGTTACTTTAGTAGGCACAAAAAATCAGCACACTACAATACAGCACTTTATTTCTGGATTATCATGATAGTAAAATTAGATGATCCAATATAATTAAACTGTTTGAAATATAACACAATAGTTTTTATTTAATTCCTAAATAAACTATAGAATCTACTATCTAAATATGAAATATTTGCTTTTCTGTAGGAATTTTATTTATTCTTCAATTTTAATAATAAAACTAGACATTATTTTAGTTAACAAAAATGGCAAAGACAGCACTGAGCATTATTTCTTTGGACTGCTGCCTAGACTGAAATTCGTTTATTCATCCCTATAACAAAAATTTTCCAGGTGCCCACTATTCACCAGGTGCTGCTTTAGGTGCCAAGGATACTGCAGATATTCAAACATACCAAAATCCCTAGCTATATCCCTGCTTTACATTTGTTAAGAGACTAACAAGTTTAAAAAATTGTACAGTATCACATGGGAGGTTAGTAAATGTTACAGAAAAAAATAATAAAACAAGGAGAAGAGAGTGTATGGGGGAAGGATGTAATATTAAAAGGTCTTCCCTACGAAGGTGCCTCTTGAGGAAAGTACTTTAGGAAATACAGCAGTAGAAAGGCCATGTCACAGTAGCATTTCTGGCATGTTCAAAGAACATCAGAGGCCTGTGCAGATGGAGTGGAGTGGAGTGGAATGGGGCAAGGAGAAGGAATAAATGAGGTAACAGATGAAACAGGGGGCCAGATTTATAGGGCTCTGAAAGTCACCATAAGAACTTTGGCTTTTTCTCCAATTCATATATGGGGAGTCATTTGGAGTGTCTTTAATTTTTTTAACCCTTTGTATTATGAATTATAATACATTAGAGAAAAATACAAAAGCAAAAATGTACATCACAATAATATCACAAAGTAAACACTTGTGAAATTACCACTCAGGCTAGGAATTACCAGTACCCACAAATCCCCCAACAGTGTCACTCCTGATCAATATTATCCTCACCTCTACCACAAAAGAAACAATACCCAGACTTACATAGTAATCACTTTCTTCTTTTCCTTTAAACCATTAACACTTAAACATGCGTCCACACAGAACTGATTCAGAGCTGCCTATGTTTTTTGTTTTCCTTCAATTTTGTATAAAATAGAATTATAGCATGTACTCTTTTGTTTCTAGCCACTTCCACTAAACACGTTTGTGAGATTCATCTGTGCTGTTGCATACAGCCTTGTTTGTTCACTTAGCTCACCAGGCCTCTGGCCTCCCCTAACCAGTCTTGTTAGCTCTTTACAGTCTTTTTAACTCTCCAAAGCCGTTAAGCACATTTGAAAAATATTTTTTCTCTAGCTCTTTTAGTTGTCCTCAGCAGGTTTTGTCCTAAATATCTTGTCCTACTGAAGGGTTCTGAGCAGAGGAACGGCATAATCTGACATTTTAATACATTTGCTAACTGTATTAAACAGTGCCAAACAGGGGACTTCCCTGGCAGTCCAGTGGTTAAGACTCCACGCTTCCACTGCAGGGGGCGTGGGTTCGATCCCTGGTCAGGGAACTAAGATCCCACATTACTGCTCGGCACAGCCAAAAAAAAAAAAAAAAAGCAGTGCCAAACAGGATTTTTATAAAGCACTTAAATAATGTCTGATATAAATATGGCATTAGTGTATTTCCCAATTACCAGTAATAGATATGCATTGTTTTCTTATAATTTATAATTTCTACTTATAACTTATTTAATAATGTTTCATCTACTTTTCATTATTTTAAATCCTTAATTTACTAGAAAACTTTCTTTAATCAAATACTAATACAAGCTGATATTCAGAAATGAGTCACTCACTTTCCAGCTCTAATATTTTTGTTTTCAGTAAAAACATTTAAATCCCAAACATATGTCAACAAAATGAAGAGGCAATCTACTGAATGGGAGAAAATATTTGCAAATCATATATGTGAGAAAAGATCATATCCAAAATATATAAAAAACTCATACATTAAATAGCAAAAAAATTCTGATTAAAAAATGGGCAGATGATCTGAATAGACATTTCGCCAAAGAACACACAGAGAGAGCCAAAAAGTACCTGACAAGATGCTCAACATCACTAACACCAGGGAAATGCAAATCAAAACGACAATGAGGTATCACCTCACACCTGTCAGAATGGCTATTATCAAAAAGACAAGAAACAGTAAGTGTTGGGAGGATGTGGAGAAAAGGGAACCCTTGTGCACTGTTGATGGGAATGTAAATTGGTATGCCACTACAGAAAACAGTATGGAACTTCCTCAAAAAAGTAAAGTTAGAACAACCATATAATCCAGCAATTCCACTTCTGGGTATTTATCACCCCCCCCCAAAAAAAAAAAGAAAGAAGAAGAAAAGAAAACACTAACTTGAAAAGACAACTGTACCTGCATGTTTAATGCAGCATTATTTACAATAGCCAATATATGGAAACACCTAAATGCTCACTGATGGATGAATGGATAAAGAAAATTTGGTACACACACACACACACACACAGAGGAATATACAGGTGACCCTTACAACATGGGGGTTAGGGGCACCTACCCCCAGCACATACAACTTTACAGTTGGCCCTCCATATCCTTGGTTCTGCATGTGTGGATTCAATCAACTGGAGATCGTAGAGTACTGTAGTATGTATTTACTGAAAAAAACCCAGGTGTAGGTGGACCTGCACAGTTCAAACCTATGTTGTTCAAGGGTCAACTATATTATTTAGCCATAAAGAAGAATGAAATCTTGCCTTTTGCAACAGCATGGATGGATCTTGAGGGCATTATGCTGAGTGAAATAAATCAGACAGAGAAAGCTGGCACCATATAGAAAAATATGCCCCTGAAAACTTAAAATCCTTTCCATTAAAGAGAACAGACTGAACATGAATATTTAGCTTCTCTGACTCTTAAAACCCCAACTTTTATAACAGAAAAGATTTTTTTCAAAATGCATATGTTGGCAAGGACAAAGAATGGGAGAGGAGGTGGTATCAGAAAATTCTGGAAGCTGGGAAGCAAGTGGATGAGTAGAATCCTTAACTAGCAGTGATGACGTTGAAAAACAGCCACATTTACATTGTAAGGTACACAAAAGCCCTGGGAATTTAAATGTCTCTCAAAAGCTGAACTAAAAGCAGTAGGATTGGTTTAAAGCCTATTTAATCCGTAGCTGGGACTGCCTACCTCCCAGTCTGAGCAGCTAAGAAATACCCCACTTCCACTCCAATAGAAAACTGGGGTTTTTGTTTAGAGAAAAACAAAAAAATCTCAGTGGTCTCTAGACCACACCAAAAATAGGGATACTTGGGAGTTTACATACTGAATTTGTACCCTCTAGTCTAACTCTTCCATAACTCAAATCCTGAAATACTGGGCCAGCCAGGTACATATTCTCTGAGAAAGACTGCAGGACTCTTCTCCAACAGGCACTGGATACGGAGTGGGGAGGAAAAGAAATAACCCAGTTAGCTCACCCTATGATGAAGATCACAGTCAACCAAACCCACCAAAGCCCACACAGCCTTCAGTGAATCCAAATTTTTATTTTGGGTCTCTGTCACAGCAACCAAATTCATATATTAATGAATCAAATATTAATTAACCATTAACTCTGAAAGGATCTAAATATAAAGGAATATAGGAAATCCACAGGATGATAATGATGGACAGCCTAAAAATGCAACTGTGTTAAATAGGTGTGTATAGTAAACAATCGTCCACAAGGCCAGAAGGCTCCAAGAGAAATTTATTCAAGAAGATGAAACATACTCATATAATCAAAATCACAATAACTATATTGGGAAGATGGGAAGAACTTAACAGACGGGGTGGGGGAACAGGGAAGAGGGAAGTACATGGTCATTTTCCACAATGGGAAGTCAATGAACACAGCCTAAAAACTAAAAATTACAGGAAATAATCAGAGTAGTGGAGATAAATAGCAAAATCATCAGTGAAGGAATAAAAAGTAGTTGCCTCTGAAAATGAAAACTGGGCATAAAGAGAACAAGCAGGAGGAAAGGAACTATCATTTTTCATTAACATGTCAATAGAATTGTCTACTTACACTATTTATATGTATAGTTTTGATTAGAAAATTAATTAACAACCGCTAAAATCTTAAATAAGGAAAATAGGGGAGGGGTTTAATAAAGACTAAAATTAATAAATGCAAAATTAAAAAATAAACATTCCAAGTAAATAAGTCATACCTCTGCAGTAAATCTACTTGACACTGGTGTGATAAATCCAACTTTACCATCATTAAACACAACAGCAAACCCATCAAGTGTGGCACAGTATTCCATGTCTCTAATGTGCACATCTGCAAAGCCCAGGAATGAACCTGCTGATGAAAAAAAAAATACATGAAATATGAATATAAATATAGTAAATTAATTCTCTTACATTTTTGCTTGCAAACCATACAAGGACAGTTAAAAGGGCAAACATAATGAGTTAACAACACTAAACAACTGAACTGCTCCTTCCTACTCTCTCTCTCTCTCTCTCTCTGTCTCTCACACACACACACACACCCTCCTCCCTTGCATAATTAATTCCAAAGTAGAAAAACCAATGTTCATCCAAAAAAAAATATCTAACTAGTTTATATAAAATATTAAACATCTGGTTCTGTCTCATGAAAAAAGTGTAACTACCTCTAGATGACTGAAGATCTACTGAAAAGGGTACTGTACAAAGATTAATAGCTTTCCTCCCATTTGTCATTCCTTCCCAGTGAATAAGATGAAGAAGTCCATCAGAAGTAGCAACCAGGAGATCTTCCAGCACAGACTGCAAACTGTAGAGAAGTAAGCAATTTAGAATCAATTTCCTTTTAAGAAAAGCATATTGGGAAACCAATGAATATAACTGCTCTGGAGAATATTCATGCAAAGATCATAAAACCACTTACAAAACTGCCATTTATCTACAATTTAGCTATATATCAGCTTTATCTATGTATAATGCAATCTAGAATCAGAAATTCTGAAAAAAATGAAAGATCACACGTTGCTGTAGTCACAAACCTGATGAATTATGCTTAAAAACTAGACATACTGAAACAGCAAATTAGAAGATGGAAGGATAAGTGACAGCTGACAAGAAAGGAAAGAGAAAGAGAAACCATGAAAAGAACTAATGACAGAATGACAATCCTGAGACACTGAGTGTAGAGGTAACAATCCTCTAACCCTGTCCAACAGAACTTTCACCAGTAATGGAAATGTTCTGTACCTGTACTATCCAACACGGTAGCCATTAGCCACATGGTGATTGTACACTTGTAATATGGCTAGTGTGACAGAAGACCTAAATTTTTAATTCTGTTTATTTTATCTGTAATTTACATTTAAATCACTTCATTTGACTAGTGGCTACTGTAGTGGAGAGCACAGTTCTAGACCACAGTATTTCTAGGTTATCCAAGAATCTCACATTGTGCATCCATTCAACAAACATTTAATTAAGCCTGAGCTCTGCGACAGGCACTATGCTGGGCTGGAGATTCAGAAGTGAATAAAATACAGTTTCTCTCTGCAGAAGACCTCTCAGTTGACTAAGTAGTGAAAAGTAATTATGTAGTATGATCTCAGCACTTATTGATACTTGCAAAGAGATTTAACAATTAGGACTGCATGGCAATAAATGCCTAATTTGTTTACTACTATAATGCCAAGCCTCTAGGGCAATGTTAGTTACATATGGCACCAAATGTTTGTGGGAGGAAGGTCAAGAGGGAAGGGAAATCTAAAAGTGAGGCTACAAAGATAATGGCAGAGAAAAAGAAAGAGAACCAGTGGAAACTGTTATCAAGAAAGCCAATAAGATGCACTTAAGAAAGAGTACTCAAGAGTATCAAATGCTGTAAAAAACATTTAAGTATAAGAATGAATGAAAAATGTAATGTCTATTTATATACTCTATTATGTACTGTTAAATTTCCTTTCATACTTAAGAAGTTAAGAGTCTATTTCAGAAATATTTTAATCCATAATGGTGAAAAGAACATTTTTAATGTTTTCTTTAACTTAATTCTTTGAAAAGTTGAGTTCAATAACATTCCACCATATATTTCAGATAATGAAGAATTTACTGTACTTTCTTCCCAACTATAAAAATATTTTAAAAATTAAGAATAACATGTCCCCTTACTGAGCTCCATCTCTTGAACTTCAGAGCATTTGCAGTCAACTACAATTCCCAGTTTAACAAAAGTTCACCTTTAAAAATATTATATATTCTTTTATTTCAAATTTATATTTAGTGGTAAAATTTATGTGTAGCATGTGGTGGCTAGAATATAAAAACTTTGTTTTAGACTTGATACAAGAGAGGCAATTTACTGGAGGAGTCATTGGTTTACCAGTGATTTTCATTCAGCAGGAGTCAAGCCTCTGTTTCTTCAAACCACATTCTCCCTCTCCCCAGCCTGTATCTCCCTAACAATCACTGCATATGACGATCAGGAACAAGATCAAGGTTACCCTCCCATAATTTAATTGCCCGCTAGGCAAAACTTAACACTCCTCTGACAAAGTTAACAGAATTCAGAATCTCTACATCATCATCATCCACAGTACTGTGATAAAAAATGACCACATGTCTGAATAAACAGGAAAATGTGACCCAGAGTTGAGAAAAATCCATCCATGTAAATAGACTCATAAACAATCCTGACATTGGAATTAACAAATAACTGTGACAAAAATGATAATCTATAAAAAAAAAGATCCTCCTTGTTTAATTGAAAGTAAACAAACTTTCAATTAAAGGCTGATGTCAGATGTTAAAGTACTGAATATTTCCATTAAGTTTAGTAAATAGGCCTTGTTTCAAGTCACCCAAGGGTCTGTCCCCACGGATTCCCATTCTCACAATGATTTAAGAACTGAAGGATTAATTCTTCCATCTGGGGGATGTTAGGACCCTGTACCAATAATTTATATCCCGTGTCTTCATATGCTGTACTGATTTTTATTGAAAATCACCCCTCGGTATAAGTACACACAAAATACACATAAAGATACTCTATGTTATGCCCTTAGAGAGTCTCTAAAATCACTGACTTCTATGGGCTTTATTAACAGCTATGTGGTATACCAGAGGTGTTTGTTATTGCTGTTGTTGTTTAATTTAGGATCTTAGAAGTAGAATAATAGGATTTTGGGAGGAGAATAATAGGATTTTGGAATCTGATTAATCAAATATTCTTAATATAAAATGAATAATTCATAATTACCAATTCTCAAATATGTAAGTATGTTAAATACCTAATTAACATTAAATACTATATATACTACATGGGTCTTTCTAAGTGCCTGGGAAGAAGGAAGATAATAAACTGTAGTATTTATTAGTATTAATTAGAAATAGACTAAGAGTTTTAATTATAAATTATATCAGTACTTTTTTCTTTTTAAAAAAATTTTATTTAATTAATTAATTTATTTTTGGTTGTGCCAGGTCTTAGTTGCAGCCAGCGGGCTCCTTATTGTGGCATGCAAACTCCTAGTTGCAGCATGCATGTCGGATCTAGTTTCCTGACCAGGGATCAAACCACATCCTTCACATTGGGAGGTGAATTCTTAACCACTGCACCACCGGTAAGTCCCAGTACTTTTTAACTTTCTATATACTCTCTATCCTCAATTAATAACAAGGTGTAGACGCTTAACATTAATCCAATTCTTTCTTCAATCAAAAATTAAAAGATGGCAGACTCTTGCAATCTTATGCCTATAAGCAACAGCATAATCATTGTCCCTAACTTTATTTGACTAATTTTTGGTAGTGGGAGGGAAAACAGTTGGTTTAAAGGCCAAGTTTCATGCCCCCTCACTCAATTCAAAAGTATATAGGAATTTTCCAATCAAATTTCCAGGAGGTACATGTTACAGGTGCTAATAGTAACACTGCTCTGAAATGCAATTATTTTACTGAAGTTCTGAGAGAAAATGAGAGATTTCCAATCATCTAAATTAGTAGATTAAAAACAAGCACCTGACAAGTTAAACTTGTACCAGACAGCAGGAATTCTTTTTTTTAAGGCTCTTTTTCTATCCCATATCCATGAACTACACAGTTTTTGCCACCAGGTGGAGGTAGAAAGCCATGCTTGTACAGTTCCATCCAGCATGGAACCCAGACATTCAAAATTCCTTACACAAGTTACACTCTTGAAAAAGATCTCTATTCTGAAATAAAATCTGAGATAAAGAGTAACCTGAACTCAATCTCCTGTAACCCTGATCACATTTAAACATATAACAACAACAACAACAAAAAGGCATTCTTTTTCTCTGAGGAGACTTAAAGTTAAAAAAAGATAGATTAAACAAGGCAAGACAATAGCCAGCCACTTGTATACAATTCTATTTAACATGTTCTAGTATCTGTACTGTATTCTAACAAGAGAAATGATGAAGGAAGCCTTTCGTTAGAACTGTGAATCAGAAGAATTTAAGAAACATATGTATTACATTCATATAGTTTAATATATTCACGTATTGTACCCATACAGGTCAACACTTAATAAGACTACATAATAAATGTCTTTTTTCCAAAACTGTCCCCCTAGCCACTCAGTTCTCATGCCCAGTTTCTTACGTATTCCTCCAAAACAACACATAAATTACCACCACCAGCTCGCTTTAACATAAAATAGTAGCATTTTTATGTACAGTATACCTCACTTTTTTTAACCCAACAACATATTTGGGAAGTTTTTTCAAGAAAAAGTGCCCTCAATGTTTTTACAAATGCATATGAGTATCTTTTTAAGTAACATGTACTATGTTATACCATTCAAACAATTCTAGATCTTATCAAAAAATATAAATTTCTAAATAAAATTACAGTTGGTATACCCAAATTGTGGGCTTTATTACAGTAATTTAAGTATAATAATGTACCATCTGTAAAATTTTACATTTTTTATAAGGGCTAATAGAGAATTTTTAGGACTAAAAAAAATGATCCTCAATGAAAAATAAAATCAACTTTCTTACTGCTCATGCGATTAACAAACTACACTGTATATTGTCATCGCAAAATGCTAAATTCAACCAAAGTACTGTACCTCATGATGGGTGCTTGCAAATCCAATATTTTCCTCATCTCTAAATTTAATGCTGGAGCACACTGTTCTTCCTTAAAATGGGGTGTCCCCTTCACTTGTGGACTTCCTCTAAAAAAAAGCAAATACGCAGGATTAAAGAGAAAGATACTGAATTCTCCTCCACAGTCTGTGACTAATAGCCAATCAAATAAAGTAACACAATCAAACGTAAAAATCAGGTGTTCATCCTTTAGGTTCTCAAATGAAAAGCATACTTAAATTCCACGATAGCGGACATATCTATTTATCAATTAGAAATAAATGTGTCTGACCAGTGTAACTTATATTGGGGGGAGTGGGAATGGAGAGAGAAGAGGGAGAAGAACAAAGAATCTTAGGGAAAAAACAGTAAAGATAGAAGTTAATTCTCAAGGGAACCAACAGACATTTAAAATGACTGACAGCCCTTTCTGAGTTGAGCAACTACGAAACTTATATACCATTCTATTATACAGTGCATGTCCAAAGTGATCCAAATCGTCACCTCATCTTCCCTTGCTCCACACCTCATTCTTGATTCCTATCCTTTAGGTGTGTATCAGACTTAAGGTCAGATTCAGGGATGCAATTAGGAGATGTTTGACATTAAATGGCAAAATGGGTAAATTCGAGAACTCCTTGGCACTAAATGGCTGCACTAGAGTGGCTAGGTCAATGCCAACATAATTGCACTGTCACATACAAGCCCTCAAAAGTACTATAAAGCTGTTTTGGAATCTTTATATCCATATGGCATTGGATCATTCTTTCTCAATGCCTGTGCTAGAATTTAACAGCTATCTGTCTCTTCTCTTACTATCAGCTATCACTTACTCTAGGCAACAATTAGCCTGCTTACATCATCTTTCCTTCTCATCACCTACAATCCTAGAAACCAATTTGTCAATACTATTAAAACTAAGTGCAAAGAATCTAACAAGTTAAAGTTCCTAGCTTTGTGAAAATTATTTGGATGCTCAGAAAATTACTTAGATGCTTACTTATTAGTTTTAGATTACTTTCCATACAGAAACCTGGTGGTGCTTTATTACTATCCTGCTCTGATACTGCCATGACCTGGAATATTTGATTCCTTCTACGTGTCTGAATGGCTAAATTGGCTAATGTTTAACCAAACATGTTCATGTTCAATCAGTATGTTTGCTATGACAGCCCTTAAAAGGACACCATGAGTTATTAGTTTACAGGAGCCATATCTGAATTGCTAACCACACAAAACACTGTGATGAATTTTCTGAGATGTTCTCCATGTACATCTAGTTTTAAAGGTATTATTCAAAGTATATACATAAAGAGTCGAACAGTGCTAGAAGGCTTATGACAAACAAAAATAACTACTGAAGTAGTCTTCTTTCAGTGAGGAGGCAACCAGCTTGAATTCTTTGAGCTGTTATCTTCTTCTATTTACCTGCGTATTTTTTAAACCATGTGTTTACATTGTTTTAACATCATTAATTTTAGACATTATTAACTTTTTATTCTCATTTACCCATTTTTCCCATCCTCCCAACATAATTATACCAAACTGTTTTCATTATAATGATTACATAAATATTTTTCACTTCCGGGTCAAGTAGTGTTCAGAAATCTTTCCTTAAATAACGTGATAATTTTCCACATGCTTTCATTTGCTTGGTTTTCTTTCAACTTATACCTAAGTCATCTCATACTCCTTAACTGCTCTGACAAAATAATTCTCAATATAATCTTCTATGTGGTCAAACCTGCTACATAGCTTATCATTTCCATTTCCCCCCCACCCTTGGAGGCATCCCTCTTTATGCCCAATGCCCTACTAAGTCTAATGCACCGCTATCAACATGATATTTACTTTGTCATCATCTTTATGATTTCTTTGCTTCTTTCCTATGTTGAATCCTTTATTTTATAGATCCTGTATCTTCCTCGGTTCACATATTCTTGGGGCTTCCTGGAAAGGTGCATGAGAAGTAAACTTAGAACTCTCAAGTCTGAAATGTCTCTATTTTATTATGACACTTGAATGAATGTTTGTCCCTTCAAAAAAGACTATGATAAAGTTGTCTGAAAAGACATTTCTTCTGCCACTGTTCTATATCCTGGGGTCTGTCAAATGTTTCTTTTAATGCTTTTATTGAATTTTTAATTTCTGCTATCATACTTTTTATTCCAGGAACTTTCTCACACCCAGCTCCCCTTTTTTCTTATAGCACTAATTTTTTTTTTAAATTAGGCAATACCTGTTTAAGGTGGTTAATTTTCATTTCCCCAAAGCGTTTTTGTTCCCTGTATTGCCTATTTCCTCTTGAGTTTCCTTTTTTCTGTTGTGTGTCTCTATTTTACGTTAGAAACTTTCCTAAGATGGCTAACATCTTTCTTCATGTTCAAGAGGTTAATGAGAAAAAACTAATTATAAGCTCCTATGTGTTCAAGTTGGGTTGTCAACTGGTGGACCTCAGGGTAGGCATTTTTGTTGAGGTCTTCCAATATGAGAGGCTGTTGGGTCATTCATCTGGAGTGATTTAATTTCCCTAGGAAGAATCCCTCAATCAAGTACAGAAGGCAGAAGTCTGGAGCCAAGCAGGGGAAGAAAGCTTGACATCCTGTTGTTCAGTACAACAACTTTCACTTAATCCTCATCTTTAGTTTAGCATCTCATCCTTGCCCTACTCTGTGTCTGGAATCCCTCTGGTTTAATCAGACATCCTGTCTCCTGTGAGGTGAGAACATAGAAATCCTATTCCTTATTCAGATTTTTCAAACAATCCCCATTTATAGCCCCTGGTCACTCCTGTATTCTGTGGTACTAGTGCCTCAGCCATTCTAGGGTTTTGCAAATCAAACAAGTTGCTTTTCATCAATATCATATATGTAACCTTAGGCTCTCAGGTTTGATATTCATCCTAAGTCATTTATTTTTTTTCTCATCCAATTGTTAGGTCATGGGTTAGAGATACCCCCAGCTCTCACTGAAGATGAAAACAGTATTTCAACTTTATTCTGTTGGTGATTTTCAAGAAAAAGGTGGAAACCTCATTACCCATCTTGAAACTGGAAACTATTTTCCTTTATATAAATACTATCACTTATTAGAGCTAAAAGTACTATGATAAGAATTTTATAGCAAATTTAAGTAAATCCTGAATTCTCAATGACTTCCCTTATAAAATTAGGAGATAAACTTCATGGTATAATTTCCATCCCTTCCTCCAAACATACTAAAATGCAGTAAACTGTTAAAAATTACATTAACAAAAAAATCTAACTTTCTGATCAAAAATATTACTTCTAGTTCAACAGTAATTTGAGAGTATTGCATCAGATTTTTGTAAGGGAGAGCCAAACCATGAAGAGCACTGAATGCCAGGAGGAAAAAAAGCACTAAATTGAGCAGTTACCAAGTATGAGTGTACAAAACGTTCTGCACACATTATGTCAACTGATTGATTACAATCCTTTGAGTCAGGCGTTATTATCTGTATTTTTCCAGAAAAGAAACTGAAGCTTCAGTTTATTATTAAGAATTTTGTTTATGGTCACAGAGCTAGTAAGTGAAGGAGTTACACTGAAAACTAGCAGAGTTAGAGACTAATAATTACCTTTGTGTACACAAAGAAAAATTACAATGAATGCTAAAGAACACATTGGTGATAGAGTGGAGAGGGAGTAGTCTGTAAATTAATTAGGAGACTGTTAATAAGATTACACAAAGGCATCTACTAGCAGTGGCAGTAGAAATGTCTTTTCAGACAATTTTATCATAATCCTTTCTGAAGGGATATGATAAAAGCATATTGAGAATTATAGTTCCCGGTCACTAAAAAAGGCTTCTCAGAGACAGACAGATACAATCACATTGTATGCATACCTGGTTGTCATTCAAGCTATTGAAACATAATATATTCTTCATTCTTGGGCACATAGAACTGTGCTTTCCTCACCACTTAAAATTAGGTATGGCCATGTGACTTACTTTGGCCTATGAAACACAAGGGGAAGTGACTTGTGTCATTTCTGGGCAGAGACTTTAAAGAGCCAACACTTGGTACAATGCTCTGCTTTTATCCTCTACCGCAGGGACTTAGCCTATGCTGACTTACACAGTACAGCTGTCCCTTTGTGTGTGCAGGGGATTGTTTCCAGGACCCACCATGCATACCAAAATCCGCTGATGCTCAAGTCCCACAGTCAGTCCTCTTTATCTGTGGTTCTGCATTCACAGATTCTACCAACCATGCATCATGTTGTACTATGTGTGTTTACTAAAAAAAAAAAAAAAACGTGCATAAGCAGAGCTGCACAGTTCAAACCCATGTTGTTCAGGGGTCAACTGTATACCACATCAAATAACTGAGAGTTGTTAGACTGTGGTCCAGTAAAACCCAACAAATTAATAGTTTGTGATTACTATTCATGAGTGATTTTATTAACGATGTAGTCTGAGGAGCAGGAAGAAAAAAGAATGAAGAAAAATGAACACAGCTTAAGAGACTGTGGGATACCACCATACATACCATCATAAATATAATGGAAGTCCCAAAGGCAAGGAGGCCGGAAGAATATTAGAAGAAATAATGGTTGAAAATGTCCCAAATCTAATAGAAACATGCATCTAACCATCCAAGAAGCTTAGCAAACTCCCAAGAAGGATAAATTCAAAAAGATCCATACCAAGATACATCATATTCAAACTACTGAAAGACAAAGAGAACCTTGAAAGCAACAAGAGAAGTGACTCATCATATACAAGGGATCCTCAATAACATGAGCAGCCAATTTCTCATCAGAAACCATGGAGGACAGGGGCAGTGGGATGACAATGCAAATGCTGGAAGACAAAAAAAAGTTATGGGCTTCCCTGGTGGCGCAGTGGTTGAGAATCCGCCTGCCGATGCAGGAGACACGGGTTCGTGCCCAGGTCCGGGAAGGTCCCACATGCCGCGGAGCGGCTGGGCCCGTGAGCCATGGCCTCTGAGCCTGTGCGTCGGGAGCCTGTGCTCCGCAACGGGAGAGGCCACAACAGTGAGAGGCCCGCGTACCACCAAAAAAAAAAAAAAAAGTTAACTAAGAATTCTTTAACTAGAAAAACTATCCTTCAAAAATAAAGGAGAAATTAAGAGATTTTCAGATAAACAAAAGTTGAGGGATTTTGTCACAAGCAGATCTGAACTACAAGAAACACTAAAGGGAGTCCTTCAGGCTGAAATGAGAGAACACTAAACAGTAATCCAGAGCCGTATGAAAAAAATAAAGAACACCAGTACAGGTAACTACATAGGTTAATATAAAGCCAGCAATACTGTATTTTTGATTTGGAAATCCACCTTTTTAACTATATGATTTAAAAGACTAATAAATGAAAAGATAATTCTAAATCTACATTATGGGCACACAATGTATAATGATGTAATGTGTGACAATAAGAACATAAAAGGGGAAGGATGAAGATGTAGAGGACTATAGTTTCATTACTGAAACCAAGTTGTTATTAATTCAATCTAGGTTGCTGTAAGTGTAAGATGCTATGTAATCCCAAAATAACCACTAAAGAAACCTGAAATATACAGAGAAAAGGAAATGAAAAAGGAATCAAAATTAAACACAAAAGAAGACAGTAATGAAGGAACTGAGGAACAAAAAAGATACGACACACACAGAACAAACAGCAAAATGGCAGAAGTTCTTCCTTATCAGCAATTATTGTAAATGTAAATGGATTAAACACTTCAATTAAAAGATACACTGTCAGAATAGATTAAAAAAACATGATTCCATTTCTAAGTTTTCTATAAGAAACTCAGTTTAGATCAAAACAAACAAATAAGTTGAAAGTGAAAGGATGAAAAAAGATACTCCATGCAAATTGTATAACTAAGAGCTTAGTGGTTACAGTAATATTTGACAAAATACTTTAAATCAAAAATTGTTACAAGAGGGCTTCCCTGGTGGCGCAGTGGTTGAGAATCCGCCCGCCAATGCAGGGGACACGGGTTCGTGCCCTGGTCCGGGAAGATCCCACATGCCACAGAGCAGCTAGGCCCGTGAGCCATGGCCGCTGAGCCTGCACGTCCGGAGCCTTTGCTCCACAACGGGAGAGACCACAACACAGAGAGGCCCACGTACCGCAAAAAAAAATAATAAATGAATAAAATAAAATAAAAATTGTTACAAGAGATAAAGGACAGTATATATTGATGAAAGTGTCAATCCAGCAAGAAGATATAACAATTATAAACAGATAACACATGTAACAACAGAGCCCCAAAACACATGAAGCAAATACTGAAGCAACTGAAGGGAGAAATAGTTCTAAAGTAACGACTAGACGATAGTTCTAAAGTAACGACTGGACAATACACCACTTTCAATAATGCATAGAACAACTAGACAGAAGATTAGTAAGGAAACAGAGAATCTGAACATTATGAACCACTCAGACATAAGATGTATACCAAACTCTACCCAGTAACAGCAGAATGCACATTCTTTTGCAAATGTACATGAGACATTCTCTAGGATAGAAAATGTTAGGCCACCAAAATGCCTCAATAAATTTAAAAAGATTGAAATTATCTTCTCTGACCACAATGAAATGAAACTAGATAGCAATAACAGAAGGAAAACTAGAAAATTCACAAATATGTGGAAATTAAACAACACCTCTGAGACAGCCAATAGGTCAAAGAAAAGACCAAAAGGAAAATTAGAAAATACTTTGAGACTAATGAAAATGAAAACACAACACCACAGGAGGCAGTGAATGCAGTGATCAGAGGAAAATTTACAGCTAAAATGCTTGCACCAAAAAAGAAGAAAAATCTCAAATCCATAACCTAACTTTACACCTTAAAAGGATCTAGAAAAAGAGCAAACTTAACTCAAAACTAGCAGAAGGAAGGATATAATGAAGACTGGAGCGGATATGAACAAAAATAGAGAATGGGAAAACAATAGAGAAAATCAAGCAAAGCAAAGGTAGTTCTTTGAAAACATCAACAAAATGAAAAAACCTAAGGAAAAAAGAAAGGAGGACTCAACTCACTAAAATCAGAAATGAAAGAGGGGACATTACTACTGACCTTAGAGAAATAAACGGATTATAAAAGAATCCATATATTTAGTGAACTTGAATTTCCTTCTTTCCTGAACACACACAAATTGTCTTAAACACCCAGTGGAAGCAGATTATGTTTAATAATTCAAAAGGCAACCTAGACAACAACAACTGCAACTTACTAACAACGTACTCACTGTTCTCATTTTATAGATGCACAAAAACATAGAAAGTAACTGAACAAGCAGCTTTTCCAAAGTTATTGCCTATAAAAAGTAGAACCCAGACTGAAACCCATGTGGCTCAAATTTCAAATGCCATTCTCTTCTCCACATCTCTAAACTGCTATATATTTATCAGAGGTAGTAACATTAAGTCCAATATCATAAGAAAGTAGGGAAAATGAAATTAAGCCTGTTTAAGAGTTTTGTTTTACTGATGTATTTTTCATGAATTAAAAGCAGTTTCGGGCTTCCCTGGTGGCGCAGTGTTTGGGAGTCTGCCTGCCGATGCAGGGGACGCGGGATTGTGCCCCGGTCCAGGAAGATCCCACGTGCCGCAGAGCGGCTGGGCCCGTGAGCCATGGCTGCTGGGTCTGCGCATCCGAAGCCTGTGCTCCGCAACGGGAGAGGCCGCAACGGTGAGAGGCCCGCGTACTGCAAAAAAAAAAAAAAGCAGTTTCCAAGCTTCCCTAGTGGTGCCAATACAGGGGGCACGGGTTCAAGAGCTGGTCCAGGAAGATCCCGTATGTCACAGAGCAACTAAGCCTGTGTGCCACAACTACTGAGCCTGCGCTCTAGAGCCCGAGAGCCACGACTACTGGGCCCACATGCCACAACTACTGAAGCCCACACGCCTAGAGCCCGTGCTCCGCAACAAGAGAAAACACCACAATGAGAAGCCTGCGCACTGCAACAAAGAGTAGCCCATGCTCACCGTAACTAGAGAAAGCTACGCACAGCAATGAAGACCCAACACAGCCAAAAATAAAAATAAATTTATTTTAAAAAAAAAGCTGTTTCCTAGCTTTCCATTCTAATGAATGCAATGCATTCATGTCAATGAACGGCCCCCAAAGGGCAATGAAAAATGAAATGAGGGGTAGGTCAACTACTAGTCAAACTTCCCATAGCCTTAAGGAGGGAGTAGTTTCCCACTAAATTGATAAAAATAAAAAGCAAACTACAGTACTCAAAAATGTACCATAAAAATTACAAAGAAGTCTTAAAAGAGAAAAAATTGCCTTTAATATATATGTCGAGTATGCTTTGGAGGGCTAAACAAGATGATACAGAAAACTGTCACTATGCAATTAAATTCAACAGGCATTGATTTCAACAAAGTCTAGTGTGCAGGAAATCTCAAATACTTTAAGTGCCAGCTAAAGAAAATAATAACATAGCAGATAACCTGATGGATTTGATGGTGCTGGGGGTGGGGCAGGCAGCGCACGACACAGGGACATGGGATAGGAATCTCAGAAGTATAGCTAACTAAACAGTGTTTTTCCTAGCAACATAACTTACCCTAAGGCCTATCTTTCCTTCCAAGTATAGCTCAAATCTCCTTATCTACAAACCTTTCCCTGACAACTCAAGCACTTTCCCCTGAAATGCTATTACCACCTTTAGGGATGTGCATTCACTTGGCATTTGTCATTGCATATTGCCATTAATTTTAAATACGTCTCTCTTCATTAGCATTTTATACCTTTTCAGCAACAGAATAGCTAGTGCCTTACAAATGATAGTAAAGCATACAATAAGTGTTTGATGATGATGAAAAACAAATCTCATTCCAGATTTTCACTTTTTCCAGTTTCTCAAGGTGTAATTGACATAGAACACTGTATGAGTTTAAGGTGCACAACAAAATGATTTGCAATATGTATACCCTGTAAAATGATGACCACAATAAGATTAGTTAACATCCAACACCTCACAGTTACAATTTTTTTCCCCTTGTGATAAGAACTTTCAAGATCTACTCTCTTACAACTCAGGATATCACATTTTAAAATGATTCTGGAATGTATTAGGCTTGATCCAGGAAGTTCTAACAATCCTAGGTGAATTCTGGACCAAAAGGTTTTGGTTCTCCAACCATAGTTCTGGAAAGGCTCAGTATGGTTTCTTTCATCAAACTCCATACCTCCTATTTCATCATTTTCAGTCAACCTAACTGTTTACGAGA
Source organism: Kogia breviceps (assembly GCF_026419965.1). NCBI lineage: Eukaryota > Metazoa > Chordata > Mammalia > Artiodactyla > Physeteridae > Kogia > Kogia breviceps. The sequence goes on from NC_081317.1 coordinate 66,968,472, forward strand.
ATATCAATAATGAAAGTATTTGGGCATGAAATAAAATGATGATATTTTGAATGTGCTAAAACATACTCAGTGAAAAAAGACTGAAAATTGTTCAAGCTGACTGATGGACACATAGGTGGTCATCAGTCACGTTATTATTATACTAACAGAAAACTGGTGCCAAATTAGCCCTCCAGAAACAAACAAAAAACTGGGCAAAATATATAAAACAACCATATTCAGACACTGTGTAACAGGCAGCACAGGACTATAATCCTGAGTGAAGGGAGACAAACAAGGTTTTCTGATAGAAGTCACTTTCTAGACTACCATGTACAGTGGGAAGACATAAGCATAATACGGCAGTCTTGTTAAGCTGAGGAGAAAAAGATTAAAGTTCAGGGAAGCAGAAGCAGCTATTTGTGGAACAGAGTACAAGAGAGGTGAGAGATACAGAGAAAGAGCTCTAGAAACCTATAGGGATTCCCCTTAAGTCTTGCTGAATACTAAGCTATCACATATATATGGTGAAACCCCACAAGGTCAGCCAAGGACTAACTACCAGTTTTAAGCTGTATCGTTCATGTAGGGCTGAGAGACATTCCAGTTCTGATCACACAAAAGAGACCTCATTAAAGACCCAGGACATTAGCAGAGAGCTCAGGAGAGCTAAGCTAGTCTACCATAAAGGTTGAACCTACCCTAAAAATACATAAACAAGCTTCAAAAGGATCAAGAAGCTCTCCAACTTAACTGCCATCCAAAACAAACCTCAACATTCTTTAAAGCAAAAGAATGAAAATCAGACACTTGATATCTAATACAGTGCCCATGATCCAACCTAAAATCACTAGACATGTGATATGCCCCAGCAACTCAACTCTTAGGTATTTATTTACTCAAAAGATATAAAGCTAACTGGAGAGTGAAATGAGACGAATCTGAAAAAGCAGACAAGGTTCTCAATTTCACTTACTTTTTATATGTCTCTCATTATTTGTGTGCTTTTTAATACAATTTTTAAAGGCTACACTCTATTTACAGTTGTTACAAAATATTGGATATATCCCGTGTTGTACAATACATCCTTGCAGCCTATCTTACACACAATAGTTTGTATCTACTGAGCCTTGTATTGACACTCCCCTCAATGGTAACCACTAGCTTGTTCTCTGTATCTGTGAGTCTACTTCTCTTTTGTTATATTCACTCATTTGTTGTATTTTTCAGATTCCACATAGAAGTGATATACAGTATTTGTCTTTCTCTATCTGGCTTATTTCACTTAGCATAATGCCCTCCAAATCCATCCATGGTGCTACAAATGGCAAAATTTCATTCCTTTTTATGGCTGAGTAGTGTGTGTGTATATATATATATATATATATATATATATATATATATATATATACACACACACACACACACAAACACACACACACACCACTTCTTCTTTATCCATTCATCTGTTGACAGACACTTAGGTTGCTTCCATATCTTGACAATTGCAAATAATGCTGCTAGGAACACTGGGTGCATGTATCTTTTCAAATTAGTGTTTTTAGGTTTATTTTGACATATACCCAGGAGAGTTGCTAAGTCATATGGTAGTTCTACTGTCACTGTGGAAAACCATATTTTTAGTCTTTTGACTAAAAATATGGTTTTCCACAGTGACTGCACTGATTTACAGTCACACCAACAGTGCACGAGACTTCCCTTTTCTCCACATCCTTGACAAGACTTGTTATTCACGGTTTTTTTTATGATGGCCATTCTGACAGGCGTGAGGTGATATCTCATTGTGGTTCTGATTTGCATTTCCCTGATAATTAGCAATGTTGAGCCTCTTTACATGTGTCTGTTGACCATCTGCATTTCCCCTTTGGAAAAATGTCTATTCGGATCTTCTGCCCATTTTTTAACCGGGTTGTTTGTTTTTTTGATGTTCAGTTATATGAGCTGTTAATGTATGTTGAATATTAATGCCTTATGGGTCACGTTGTTTGCAAATATTTTCTCCCATTCAGTAAGTTGTCTTTTTGTTTTGTCAATGGTTTCCCTTGCTGTGCAGAAAGCTTATTTTTTTTTAACATCTTTATTGGAGTATAATTGCTTTACAATGGTGTGTCAGTTTCTGCTTTGTAACAAAGTAAATCAGATATACATAATATCCCCATATCTCCTCCCTCTTGCATCTCCCTCCCACCCTCCCTATCGCACCCGTCTAGGTGGTCACAAAGCACTGAGCTGATCTCCCTGTGCTATGTGGCTGCTTCCCACTAGCTATCTATTTTACATTTGGTAGTGTATATATGTCCATGCCACTCTCTCACTTCATCCCAGCTTACCCTTCTCCCTCCCCAGGTCCTCAAGTCCATTCTCTACTCTGCCTCTTTATTCCTGCACCCTGCTGTGCATAAGCTTTTAGGTTTAATTAGGTCCCATTTATTTTTGCTTTTGTTTCCTTTGCTTTAGGAGACGTATCCAAAAAATTATTGCTGTGATTTACGTCAGAGTGTTCTGCCTACATTTTTCTCTAGGAGTTTTATAGTATACAGTCTTACATTTAGGTCTTTGATCCATTTTGAGTTTATTTTTGTATGTGGTGTTGGAGAATGTTCTAATTTCATTCTTTAACATGTAGCTGTCCAGCTTACCCAGCACCACTTACTGAAGAGAATGTCTTTTCTCCATTGTATTTTCTTGCCTCCTTTGTCAGATTGAGTATAAGTGTGTGGATTTCTGGGCTCTCTATCCTGTTCCATTGATCTATGTGTCTGTTTTTGTGTCAGTACCATACTGTTTTGATTACTGTAGCTTTGTAGTATAGTCTGAAGACAGGGACTGTCATTCTTCCAGCTTTGTTCTTCTTTCTCTAGATTGTTTTAGCTATTCGGAATCTTCTGCGTTTCCATACAAATTTTAAAATTATTTGTTCTACTTTTGTGGAAAATGCCATTGGTATTCTGATAGGGATTGAACTGAATCTGTAGATTGCCTTGGGAAGTATGGTCATTTTAACAATATTGATTATTCCAACCCAAGAACATGGTATTTCTTTCCATGTGAGTCATCTTCGATTTCTTTCATCAGTATCTTACAGTTTTCTGAGTACAGGTCTTTTGCCTCCTTAGGTAGGTTTATTCCTAGGTATTTTATTCATTTTGATGTGATGGTAAATCAGATTGTTTCCTTAATTTCTCTGATAGTTCATTGTTAGCATATAGAAATGCAACAGATTTCTGTATATTACTTTTCTGTCCTGCAACCTTACCGAACTCACTGATGCGCTCTGGTAGTCTTCTGGTGGCAGCTTTAGGATTTTCCATGTATAGTATCATATCACCTGTTAACAGTGACAGCTTTACTTCTTTTCCAATTTGGAAAATTTGGATTCCTTTTATTTCTTTTTCTTCTCTGATTGACGTGGCTAGGACTTCCAATACTATGTTGAATAAAAGTGGCAATCGTTGGCACCCTTGTCTTGTTCCTAGTCTTAGAGAAAATGCTTTCAGCTTTTTCACTGGTGAGGATGATATTGGCTGTTGGTTTGTAATATAGGTCCCAAATCAATAAAATCAGGAATGAAAGAGGAGAAGTTACAACCAACACCACAGAAATACAAAAGATAATAAGAGACTACTACAAACAACTATATGCCAATAAAATGGACAACCTAGAAAAAATGACCAAATTCTTAGAAAGGTGTAATCACCCAAGACTGAACCAAGAAGAAATAGAAAATATGAACAGGCCAATCACCAGTACTGAAACTGAATCAGTAATTTTAAAACTCCCAAAAAATGAAATTCCAGGACCAGATAGCTTCACAGGTGAATTCTATCAAACATTCAGAGAAGAGTTAACACCTATCCTTCTGAAACTATTCTAAAAAATTGCAGAGGAAGGAACACTTCCAAACTCACTCTATGAGGCCACCATCACCCTGATACCAAAACCAGACAAAGATAGCACACAATAGGAAAATTACAGGCCAATATCACTGATGAACACAGATGCAAAAATCTTCAACAAAACACTAGCAAACCAACAATACATTAGAAGGATCATACAACATGATCAAGTGGGATTTATTCCACAGATGCAAGGATTTTTCAATATCCACAAATCAATGTGATACATCACATTAACAAACTGAAGAATAAAAACCACAAGATCATGTCAATAGATGCAGAAAAAGCTTTTAATAAAATTCAACATCCATTTACAATAAAAACTCTCCAGAAAGCAGGCACAGCAGGAACATACCTCAACATAGTACTTGTTTGTTTTTATAAGAATAAATCCATGGACTACCAGTGTAAATTTTTTTAAAGTGCCATAGGATTATACATGAGGGATCAGCTATTTCTTGGGTACAAGGGAAGATAGGAGAGTTGAGGTCAAAAGCTTTATAAATACTTGACCTGAGCTTGAAAACCAAGTGAGATAGCTTTCTTACATAAAAAAGACAGTGGTGAAGGCATACCAAGTAAAGCAAATAGCAAATGAACAGAATTAAAATACACAGGAAGTGTGGGTTCAGTGTGCTAGAGATAGGGTAAAAGTAGGTTCTAAATGCCAAGCCAGATCTCTTGGACTTTATTTTGTGGGGACTGGACAGCAACAGAAGTTTATGAGATAAAGAATTAATACCCTGAATATATAGAGAACTCCTAAAACTCAACAGCAAAAAACCAAAACAACCTGATTCAAAAAGGGGCAGAGGACTCAAAACAGACATTTCTCCAATGATACAAAATTGGTCAATAGGCACATTACAAGAGTACCTAACATCACTAATCATTAGAGAAATGCAAATCAAAACTAAAGTGAGATACCACCTCACACCTACAAGTTACTATAAAAATACATATACAACAATAAGTTGGCAAAAATGTAGAGAAATTAGAGTCCTTGTGCACTAAGTGTTGGCAAAAATGTAGAGAAATTAGAGTCCTTGTGCACTAAGTACAGAAAATGGTACAGCCCTTGAGGATTAATAGTATGGCAGTTCCTCAAAAAATTAAAAATAGAATTACCATAAGATACAGAAATTCTACTTTGGGGTATATACCCAAAGGAACTGAAATCAGGGTCTCAAAGAGACATTTGAATACCCATGTTCACTGCAGCATTATTCAAAATAGAATGTGGTATACACATACAGTGGCATATTTTTCAACCTTTAAAAGGAAGGAAAGTCTAACATATGCTACAAAATGAATGAAACTTGAGGACATTATGCTAAGTGAAATGTCAGTCACAAAAGATAAATATCATATGGTTTCACTTATATGAAGTACAGTTAAACCTTGAACAACCTGGGGGTTAGGGATGCGGACCCCCATGCACTTGAAAATCTGTGCATAACTTTACAGTTGGCCCTCCATATATGTGGCTCTGCATCCTTGGATTCAACCGACCAAGAATCCTGCAGTACATATTTACTGGAAAAAATCCATGTATAAGTGGACCTGCACAGTTCAAACCTGTGTTGTTAAAGGGCCAACTATATAACTATACTTTAAAACAGTTATGATGATGTTACATTATGTATATTTTACCACAATAAAAAAAATTAGAAATAAAAAAATTTACTGATATGATCTTTCTGAAATAATATTCCAGGAAGTACTGATGTATAATGCTAGCATTTTTGTATCTTTAGATCCAGGTGTTAATTATTTAGAACAAAGTTAATCCAGACTTTAAAAAAAAGTTTCTAAGAATCACATCATCAAGTCTTTGCTTTGAAGAATAAATCTGGTTATCAGTGCAAAGAATGGATTTCAGTATGGAGGAGAAAGAGACTAGAGGACAAAAATGAGTTAGTAAACAAGCTCTTCAATAGGCAAGGAAAGGCCATGAACACCCTTAATATGACAAGTGAGAGTAAAATACATACTAGCAAATTTTAGAGGCAATAGAGAGTTGTAATCAATCAATACAACTTGATTACCAAACAAAGAAGAGAAATGAAGAAATAAAGATTCCAAGGTTTTCAACATCACACACTGTATAAAAGATCATGGTAATGGCAATAAATTTTAGAAAAGCAATAACATGTTTGGCTTGGTAGAGAGGAAATGAGTTAGGTTTAGACATGATGAGTTTGAGGTTGCCTACAGACATCTCAATAGATTTGTTCCAGAAAGGTGGGCCAGAAGCTTAAGAAAGTGGTACTATATTACAGAAACGTCTGAACCTCACCCACATACACTGGATAATTAAAGCCAGTAAGAGCATGTAGAATAAAAGAGAACGCAGAACAAAATCCTAGGGAACAGTAAAGCATTATTTTAGGTACTAGAGAGTAATTTAAGGTGTTGATTTAAACCTAATGACATCTTCATGAAGTGGATATTAACTCCATTCTTCAGATTTGTAAAATAAAACTCAAAAAAAGTAAGCAACATGATTAATCCTGAAAGCTAAGAAAAGCCACTGAAAAACTGTAGAAAAATGGCAAGTTAATTTTATGTTAGAAAAATTCATTTAGGGGAAAACCACAAAAGATGAATTAATATGATATTACAATAATCCAGGAGAAAAATGACAAAACCCAAACTAAAGTAGTGTTCCTGAGAATTAGGAAGTAGGGAAAGACATGAGGGATACAAGGTAGAATATACTGGACTTGATATAGACTGGCTATTGGAGTTATTAAGTGGTAAGAATAAATAAGCTCAAATGACGGTGCCATTTACAAAAAAAGAGAATAAACTGTAGGCTTTCCCAGGATTAGGTTATTTAAAAAGCAGAATGTAATTTTTCTTTTTATACTTAATAAAAAATTTCTCCCTTCTGACTTTTTCACTTTATTAGATAAGACCTAGGATTTATTCACAGTAATTTCTTATTAACTTTCTTACCTTCTAAATGTCACCAATCCAGAATGCTCCAGCCATGGGTGTATGTTTTGTTTCCTCATCTCATTGAGAACTTTTAAAACATCATCGTCTCAATAAAGACCCTGACCACTCTATTTCAAGTTGTTTCCCCACTTCCCATTCCCTTTCCCGGCTTTATTTTTCTCCATAGAATATATCACCTAATTTGTAATGTATTTTACTTATTTATCACCATCTATTAGAAGAATGCAGGCTATATGAGTAGAGTTTCTTATTGTTGTTGTTTTTCTTCTTTTTTCTTTTTCCTCTGCTGCATCCCAGTATCTAAAACAGTCCTGGAGCCTGACAAAATTTAATACTTAAATGGATGGATGGATGACAACAATTTTTCAGAAAAGTTTTCTGGAAGAGGTAGCACTCTTTATCACCAGGCCTTTTATATCATTTTTCTTAAAAAAAAAAAAAAAAAAAAAAAGCTTTTTATTTACATTACCACAAAATCAGACAGCTTTGAGTCTGATAAGAACAATGCATAGGGCTCTTTGAATCAGGCAAATCTTTTAACAATTCTGTGTTTCTTTGAATTCAGGTGCCAATCTTAGAAGTGTGGCCAACGGGGGGGTGGTTTTCACTGTCTGGAATTTATAGAATAACACTGCTAATTAATCTTATTAGTAAATGCTCATGAAATTATAATGTAAGCTAATGGATACATAAAAGATGCAAAGTTGAACAGATAAAGGTTACACATGTACTGTTACAGAATACATACATATTGAAATCAAACTACACATGCAACGTTTTGAGAAGATCAAAGGGAATCAAAAATGTTAGGATAACTAACATACTTTGTCAAGTTCAAAAACTGAACTCAGACCAAGATATATTGTTAGAAATAACTTTCTAAATCTACAGAAGCTTAAGGGGAAAAAAGCAGTTAAAGTTTATTCTCCAGAAAACTAACACTCAAAACTTACTAGCAAAAAGGAAAAAACAAATGTTGAGGGGAATCTTTCACATCTGTAAGTAATTCAAACCTCTTTTATTCTCTTTGATGTAACTGAGTAAATGTTTATATCCCCTTCCTTGCAGGTTTCTCCTGCAAGAAGCTTTATTTTATTGAACTATAATTGACTTAAAATGTTATGCTAGTTTCAGGTGTACAGCAAAGTGATTCAGTTGTATATGTAATATATATGTGTATATATATATCATATATATCTTCTTTTTCAGATTTTTTTCTCTTATAGGTTATTACAACATATTGAGTATATTTCCCAAGAAGCAGGATTTTTGAAAAGGCAAGTTGTGTTGAAGTTAGAAATTGCTAACCTCAACTAATTATTCTCTTCTTGCTTCCCAACTAGCACTAATTCATAACAGATGGTAAAAATGTTGGCCTTGGGGAGGGAGTGGGACGTTTGAAATTTGATAGTTGTTTTGGAGTGATTTTTTTCAGTGAAGAAGATAATATCTTCATCTTTAATAGTTGATAATTAAATATACTGAATTTTAGTACAGTAACTTTTCTTTCTAAAAGAACACTAACCTCAATAAGGCTGGTCTCAATAAGGTGGAAAGATAGAAAGAATAAGGAGAAAAAAATCTCTGCTCTCAAATTAGTATATATAATGATGAAATGTTTGTTGAAATTATTTTCATTATGAAATTAAATATGATTTGCAGTTTCAAGATCTACCAAACTCATATTTAAACATAAACACATGAATATATTCTCAAGCTTAACACAAATTATTTCTGATTTATCCCTGGCAGAGTTTCCTTCATTAATTTCACTGTAAGTTACAAGACATGAAAGAAAAAGCCATCAAGACGACCTTCAATGGGTAAGTCCATCCACTGGCCTGTGTAACCAATAGGAAGGAATATTTTATTATATAATGGAATTTATAAAGACGCAAAGGATGAAAGAAATGGAAAATTCATTAATCAAAGAATAAATGACCTAAATAACCTTTGAGGCATAAAGAGTCATTTAATATAAGACTGTAACCATTGCTGAAGCCTGACTCCCATTATCAACAGGAAGGATGCTGGAAACAACACTATGTGGAAACTTTGAAAGATTATGGAGGCATCTGACCTGTTCTAAGATGAAGCACTATGGGAAAAGAGGCCGTCTGAGGTTAAGATGCTGTCACATAATACAAGCAAGTTGAGATACTATAGAAAAACTCATGGGAGGAACTTATAAGATTTAGCGAAGAGAAGCAAGAGACAACAGCGTTTCTAAAACTGAGAAGAGGATGACTAACCACTGACCTCAATTATGCTGTCTCTATTCTTTAGGACTACTATAAACCACTCCAGATCACTTATCCATTTTTGGTTCCCTAACTCCCCAAATAAAACCCAAAGTAGTAGATGGCTAGATGGACACACAGGGTTGAAGCAGTGTAGTATTGGTGGTTAATTTAAATACACAGATTTTGAAGCTACAACACTTATGTTTAGATCCTGACTGTGTCACTTACTAGTGTATGACTATGGGTGAGTTACTTAGCCATCTCTGTGCTGCGGTTTCTATAGTTACTGTACATAACTACCTCATCAGATTGCTACAGGGATTAAGTTAGTTTGAAAAAGTGCTTAGAACAGTGTCTTGAATTGCATAAGTGTTTACAATGGCACACATGATGATGATACATTCTCAAAACTAAATTTTTTTAATTTTTAAAAGTTTTTATACAATTTTTAAAAGTTACTTTCCATTTACAGTTATTACAAATATTGGCTATATTCCATATTGTATAATACATCCTAGAGCTTATCTTACACCCAATACAAACTAAATTTTTTTAAAAACTCTCCTCAAATCAGGTTTTAAAAACCTAAACTCACATAACCCTCCAAACAACTGAAGAAGAAAATACTTTTATTCCCATTTTATAAACAGGTTCTACAGAAAAACTAAGAAACTTACTAGACTAAAAAACTGAACTAGAAAGTACTCTAGCAAACAAATGCATAATAGGCTGATTCTAATCTGCTCTGCGAAACTGTTTGCATATAAGAGATTTTGTGTGATTTTATGTAGCAGTTACTAGAAGTTAAACTCTGAAAAAAGTATATTATCAAGTTAAAAACAAAAAATATATATATAATATATACAATTTATATAATATGTAAAATCACTTTATATATATAATCACTTAAAACATTAGAAATAAAGTAAAAATTTGATAAGGGAAAAATATATTAATAGCAGCTGTCCATTATTATTTTTTCCACAAGCTAGGCACTTATCTAAACATTTAATATGCATGGTCTCATTTAATCTTATAAAATAATTACTACTGTTATCTCATTCTACAGATTAGGAAACTGAGGTTTTTAGAGGTATTAACCTGATAGGAGACATACAGCTGAAAAGCAGCAGAACTGACATTCAATTCCAGGTCTGACACCAAAGCCTATATCCCCCCTTAATTTCTATTTATGCTGCTCTAAGGCAATACACATTTTATTAAGCCCACATATTGAAACTCAAACTCTTCAACACAGTGGAAGAACATCCAAGTTTGAAAACAAAACAAAACAATAATGCTCTTTACTTAGTTCTTTAGCTTAACATATACAGTCAAACACAGCATAGCTCATGCATTGTTGGGACTACTACTTAGTTAAGCAGCGTCCCCTGGAGTCTTAGAATCAAAAGGTAAGAAACTTTTTAAAACCTCTGGAAAACAAAAAGTTAGTCTCAAAATACTATTCCAAAACACTCTAAGTATATGTAAATCATGTTGACAAATGGAAGAAAACTGTATTTTTCACTGTTTCAAGAGATGTTATTTCCCTCCCCTGCCCACCTATAATAGCATAAAAAATAATCAAGTTAAGTACAGGTGATTCTGTTTATTGCTTTTTATTTACAGGAGAGTGTCTAAATTGAGAATTAAAATGGAGATAGTTCCTCTCATGAGATTGCTTTTACCTATTTATCTTCTGAAATCTTTCAGAGTATGTCTAAATTGAGAATTTAAATGGATGATATTTCCTCTTATGAGATTGCTTTTACCTATTAATCTTTTGAAAGCTTTGTTTCTTAGCAATTTATATGACCCCTTCATATAAAAAATAGTAAGCCTTGGTCTTATTTACTGCAAAATTTTCCCCCAGTTTGTTATCTACCCTTTTAATGTTGGTCTTTTTTTTTTTCTGTTAATTTTCAGAAATTTAAACTTTCATATAATGTAATCTATTTTCCCTTTAATTACTTATATAACTAATAACCTCTGTCTTCTAACATCTAGAAATGTGATAAATAATTCATTTACATTTTCATCCAGTTTTAATGGCTTGATCGTTTTTTAAAAAGGTGAAATACTTGAAAATTACATTACATGTTCTTTTATTTCAAAAGGTCTTTCAATAAAATGTTCTCTTATTTCAAAAGTAAGGCAAATAACAAAAAAGGAAAGAAAACATACAAATCAACAAAGATTAAAGATCAAAAGTCCAAGTTCCCTCAAATTCTAATCAAGAGGTAACCCACTGTTTGGGGTACATATTTTTTCTATGCATATACTAAAATGTACAGGAAAAAGTACATATGGCTTACTGACACGTCACCTCTTCCCCTCATGATCTTAGCTCATACATCCCCAATAAAGACTAAAGGATGCTAGATCTGGAGTATTTTAATAGTAATTCTGAATGTCCCAGAAGGGAGACAGTACATCCATCCAAGATTTTCAGAATTATTTAATTATAGAATTCTTTATTCAAGTGAAAGCAGTTCAAAGACCTGGTAATCTTTAAAACAAGTGTTTTGGAAATGCTGGCTTAGCACTTCAGACAACCCCAAACTGTAATGTTTTGTGAATACAAAGTATGCAAATCAAATATTTAAAAAGTTAAAGACAACAAACTTACTTGGGATACACTGGTTCATAAAGGTACTTGTCCCCTCTTGTAGATGTTATACGAAAAAACAAGATGTAGCCATTTGCAGTCTGAAAGATAAATTTTAATTTCCATGAATTAAAGGGTAAGGCTATGACTGTAATCTTAATTTTATATATTCTTCCTTTGAAAGCACTTCAAGAATCCTCTTTTGAAGAGCTATAGCTTAATTATGCAAATAAAAAATCACTTTGTTTCAATATAATCCATCTTGTTTAAAGTAACTCATGAAAGGGATTTACAGATTTCAAAATATTTCATAGGTAATTGAAATCAATAGTTCATAACATGCTGTAGACATTAATATTCTAAAATAACTTTATTATTCAATAATAGATGATTATTTTGCAAAATATACAGAACGTTTTAAACTCTGGAATAATATGGCAAATAATTTTTCTGAGTTTTTAAAGCAATTATGTCACCAAATAGTAATAGTATGATGAATTCTTGACTCTACTCAAAGTTTATATAGTGTAACTTCAGAAAAACGTATTTTATACATTTCAAAATCAATCAATTAGCCTCTAATTTACTAAAAAATATACCAAGACAGAAGAAAAAAACAGAGCAAACCTCCAACTTAAAAAATTTGAACATCAGCTAATTTTTCTAAGTTAATAAAAAGTTTTAAAAATATAAACTGTATTAAGTGAAGTCAAAAAGAGAAAGACATACCATATGATATCACTTATATATGGAATCTAAAATATGACACAAACGAACTTAACTACAAAACAGAAACAGACTCACAGACATAGAGAACAGACTTGTGGTTGCCGGGGGATGGGGGGGTAGGGGGGATGGACTGGGAGTTTGGGATTAGCAGATGCAAACATGTTACGCATAGAATGGATGAACAACAAGGTCCTACTGTACAGTACAGGGAAATATAGTCAATATCCTGTGATAAACTATAATAGAAAAGAATATTAAAAAACATATATATATAACAATCACTTTTCTGTACAGCAGAAATTAACACACATTGTAAATCAACTATATTTCAATTTAAAAATATATATAAATTATATTAAAACAAACAGTGCTATCATGTGATCACGGCACATATCTGACTTGTAAAGCTCAAACAACCATTTTACATTTCTATAAATACAGAAAATACAATATTTAGCTTTTTCTAAACAAAAATTTTCAGGCATTAACAGAGTGAAGTGGCAAAGTTTTACCCAAACTTCTTTATATTAACAATGAATTCTTATCATTTTAGAGGCAGGAGGGCTTTTACCCAAAGTAAAACTAAAGAGACTGAAAAAATTATTCAAAGTTTCAAATTTCTTTCCAGTACTGGTTTTCTGTTTTTCACATAAAGGAATGCCAGAGGAAATACTCAATTTCTTCAGCAAAGCCAGGTGTTTTGTTTCTAAGCTATAAACTTTAATATTTTAATGTATTCCAAAACCCTAATTCAACATATTGGGATACAAAAGAAAAAAGGTTAAAATCCTTCAGAAAAGATCATCATTCTAATTCCTCATGTGCAATTTTTTATTCTTCTAATGTGAAAACTATGGGATCAAAAAGAAAATGGATTCAAATAAAACCATATTGAAAGTTTCACAGACATCATGACCCCTATGTAGATTAGTGACTGTTTAAAATGTGTTAACTCTGTTACAGGGGCTAGAAAAGTAAAATAATACGGTCTAGTACTTAGATGGGTAACATACAACCACTGTCTGAATATCAGTCACTCAAGGTCAAAAGTTCAACATTTCAGAATATCAAATGCTAATAATATACTCAGAATTTTAACAAGTGCTTAGAAGACTATAATGCCAGGAAAAACACAGCATCACTTTGTACCAGCATTTAGAAATTTCATATAGACAGTATACTAGATCAAATTACAAATAATGGCTTGATTTACTATTTTGGTATTCTGTATCAATCATCTTTACCAAGTTTCTATGGCTTTGCACGTATATTAAATGCTATTTATTTCCAGATCTCAATGACATTCATCAGTGATAATTTCATGAACAGTCCTACCTTTGAACAACTTTAAAAGTTCGGTAGTAAAAAAATGATCACCCTTAAAAAGTAGCATCTTTGTGTATCTATACCAAAACTGTTTTTATGCAGTGTTATGATGGCCCTTCTCTTCCTATCCCCAAAATACTGCAAAAAAGTATATAACTATTGCTTAATCTGTGGGCAACAATACCAATACCTTCTTCGAGTATACACACACAAATACACGCACACACCCCAAAACTAACTTTTCTAAGTTAATGAAAAGACAAAATAAAGAACTTCGAAGTTCTCTTTCCTGTTACCATCCCTATCAACAATATTTTTTTCTTTCTCCAAGGTATATTACTGGATTATGTGCCTTTAATTACAGAGGCCCAACAATCTGTAGGCAACTTATATGACAATTCTTTATGTCCCTTTCTTTTGTATACCCATGAATTAGGGCCATAAGGTCATAAGGATAAAGGTAGTGAGAGGATAAAAGAAAATCACTACTTAAATAGAGGATGGAAGAGACAGACTTGTCTCTACTAATGCTACTTAGAAGAAAAAGAACTAGAAACAATAATGTAAAAGGATATTAATAATGCAACAAATTATCAGTCAGAGAGGTATGAATATTAAAGTTTGACATCATTTATTTCAACTGCAAATCTAGTAACAGAGCTTTTAAAAAACCATGCAAACTACCTCACCTAGTTCCACATTTTAAAAAGAAGAGATTGAATTCTACAGGTGGTGGTGGTAGTTGATATGGTTATTATTATTATTATTATTATTATTAACTGCCTGTTTCTATTCTGTTTTGTTTGGGCATTTGGGAAGTTTTCACTTGCCACCCCAAATTAAATGTATTTTTAAGTTATTTTATGATTGATGCATGACAAATGTATTACAAATAGTAAATTTCTGTAAACAGGAGTAATTTAAATCTAACCATGTCATGAGACAAATCAACTGCTATATATAACTAATGCTTAACCTGTAGGCAGCATCCCAATACTTTCCTCTACCAACCCAAATACTTTTTTGTACATGAATTCACCAGATACTTTAGAATTTCAAGTCATAGTGCATTTCTTCCTCAGCATATACCATTTTTACCATAAAGAATAGGACAGATTTATGCATCTGGCTCCAATGACTTGAATAATGGCATGAGAGATTTCTATAATAAATTAAGAGATAAGGATTTGATGATTTAGAGATGTATCTTCTATCTCAACATACTGTCATATCAGGTTTCAAATAAGGCTGATAACAGACTAGCATTTTTAAATTCTTTACACTGGTTTATAAATGATGTTTTCTGTTTTTAGCTTTATTTTTTTTGTTATACATGTTCAAGTATATAAAATTACTCACCCCAAAGCATACCACTAAGATAATGATCTAACACTTTTGTATACTCTTTCAGACTTTGTACATTCATACCTATGAATATATTTAAATGAAAAATAACAAAAATGGTTATAAATAACATATTCTCTCAAAGATAGGTGAAGAATATCTTCTGATACAAATGGTCATCAAAAATTATTATATTATTACTAGTTCTATCACATTGTTGTATATCAGAATACTTAAAAAAAAAAAAAAAAGACTTCTGCTTCCAACCAAGAGGGTTAGGGTCAATTTGAAGTCAATTTGTGCTCCCATCTGAAACAATCAACCAAAAACCAAACAAAATATACGAAACAATGGTTTTCAAAACACTGACAAGCAATGAAGGTTAGTGATCCCTGACAGACGGAAAACAACTGAGTTGAGTTCTATGATTGTTCCAGCTTACTCTGGAGAGTTTCCAGGTCACAGCACTGAGAAGGGGAATGGAGACAGAGCCTGGCAGACTCCCTGAGTTGAGAAGATGATATTGAGAGTCCAGGAACAACAAGGCACTAACAAAATTTATATGACAGAGTACCAGAGACAAGAGATCTGCATAGAGAAAGAATCAAAGAGCACCAATAAGCATATGCATGTGAGGACACTACCAAGGCAAAAGAGAAACCAAAAGGATTAGTAAAGGGAACAGTGCATGGTGCTCCAAAAGTCCTGAAAACAGTCCCTGTCCCACCAGCAAGACTGAGGAAACTCATAATGCACAGGGCATTGATTAGAATGCTCAGGAAGGCAGTCCTCAGGTATGGCTGTGGTAAATTGACTTTTTAAACAAGAATAACAGCAACGTATGTTGGGGTCTTACCATATATAAAAATAAAACATGTATAATATATGTTCCTTCATCCCAACAGAATTAAACTAGACATTGATGACAGAAGATTTCTGGAGAACTCTCAAATATTTTGAAACTAAATAATATGCTTGTAAATAATTCATAAATAAAAGAAATCAAGACAGAAATTTAGAAAAATACAGGATACTAAAATTTGTAGGGTGTTATTACAGCAGTACTTAAGGGAAATTTTATAGCTGCAAATACCTGTATTAGAAAAAAAGAAAAATGCCAAATCAGTGACCTTAGGTTCTACTTTAAACAAGAAACAGATGAGCAAATGAAACCCAAAGTAAACAAATTAAAATAAAAAATAGAGGAAATAATACAGATCAGCATGGAAATCAGTGAAGTAGAAAACAAAAATAAAATCAATGAAACTAAACTCTGGTTTTGTTTTGTTTTTTAAAGATCATTAAAATCAATATACTTCTAGTCATACTGTCCAGGAAAAAAAGAAAGAGAATAACCACTATCATAAATGAGAGAGATGACATCACTACGTATTCTACAGATATTAAAAGAATAACAAGGGAGTACTGTGAATAACTTTATGACAGTAAATTTCCAGCTTGGATGAAATGGACAGGTTCCTTTAAAGACACAAACTATCAAAACTTACTGAAAAGAAAGAGGTACCCTACATAGGGTTATATCTACTTAAAAAAATGAAATTTCAATTAAAATCCTTTCCACAAAACAGAACAAAACTCTAGGCCCAGATGCTATCACTGGTGAATTCTACCAAATACTTAGAAAAGAGATATCAATTCAACACAAACTCTTCTAGAAAACCAACACAGAAGGAACACTTTTGATCACA
The DNA here is from genome assembly GCF_026419965.1 of Kogia breviceps. NCBI lineage: Eukaryota > Metazoa > Chordata > Mammalia > Artiodactyla > Physeteridae > Kogia > Kogia breviceps. Next base: position 66,985,291 of record NC_081317.1, read on the forward strand.
TTTTATGAGGCCAGCATTACCCTCATACTAAAAGAAGACAAAGACATTATGAGGAGAAGAAACTACAAGCCAATATCCCTTATTAACACAGATGTAAAACTTATAAACAGTTTTAGCAAATTAAATCTAACAATGTATTAATACATCATAAGTAAATGGGGTTTATCTAGGAATGCAGGGTTGGTTTAACATTCAAGAATCTATAAATGTAATTTACCATATTAACAAACTAAAAAAGAAAAACAGTATGATAGTCTCAATAAATGCAGGAAAGACATTAGACAAAATCCAATATAACATTCCTAATTAAAAATGTTCAGCAAATTAATGAGAGGGTGAACTTCCACAATTTGATAAAGGGGATTTACAAAATACCTATAACATGATTCTTCTTTTTTAAATATTCATTTACTTATTTATCTTTGGCTGCACTGGGTCTCTGTTGCTGTGCACGGGCTTTCTCTAGTTGCGGCGCACGGGCTTTCTCTAGTTGCAGAGAGTGGGGGCTACTCTTCATTGCAGTGTGCAGGCTTCTCACTGCAGTGGCTTCTCTTGTTGAGGAGAACGGGCTCTAGGCATGCGGGCTTCAGTAGTTGTGGCAGGCAGGCTCAGTCGCTGTAGCTTGTGGGCTCCAGAGCGCAGGCTCAGAAGTTGTGGAGCATGGGCTTAGCTGCTCTGTACCATGTGCGATCTTCCCGGGCCAGGGCTCGAACCCATGCTCCCTGCATTGGCAGGTGGATTCTTAACCACTGCGCCACCAGAAAAGCCCCCTATAACATGATTCTTAATAGTAAAAGACTAAATGCTTTCCTCCTATTCAAAAAAAAGGATCCAAATTGGAAAGGAAAAAAGTAAAACTGTTTTTTGACGTCACTGTCTACAGAGAAAATCTGGCGGAATCTACAAAAACAGTACTAGAATAACTGAGTTTAGCATGGTTGCAAGATACAAGATCAATAGCAAAATCAACTGTATTCCTATATACTATCAGTAAACAATCAGAAAATTAAAATACTGTTTTCAAAAACATCAAAAAATATAAAATACTTTGGGATAAACCTGGCAAAAGATGTGAAATACTTTTACGCTGATAACAAAACACTGACAAAGTTTAAAATACCTAAATAAAGGAAGAGATATATGTTGTTTATAGGTCAGAAGATTCAATACTGCTAAGATGACAACTCCCCGCAAATGGATCCACATATTCAATGCAATGCCAGTCAAAACCTCAGCAGGTATTTTCATAGAAACTGACAAGCTGATGCTAAAATTCATAGAGAAACAAAAGGTCCTAAAACACTGAAAACAACTTTGAAAACGAAGAACAAAGTTGAAAAAGTAACACACTGTGATTTCACAAATTATTACAAAGCTAGAGTAATCAAAAGTAATACTGTATCGGGCTTCCCTGGTGGCGCAGTGGTTGAGAATCCGCCTGCCGATGCAGGGGTCACGGGTTCGTGCCCTGGTCCGGGAAGATCCCACATGCCGCGGAGCGGCTGGGCCCGTGAGCCATGGCCGCTGAGCCTGTGCGTCCGGAGCCTGTGCTCCGCAACGGGAGAGGCCACAACAGTGAGAGGCCCGCGTACCACAAAAACCAAAAAAAAAAAAAAAAAGTAATACTGTATTAACACAGACAAATACATCATGGAACTGAAAAGAGAACACAGACAAAACCCCTACATGTGGACATCAGATTTATGACACAGATGCAAAAGAAATGCAGTACAGAAAGGATAACCTTTTCAACAAACGGTGCTGGAACAACTGAATATCAATATGCAAACAATTAACTTAGATCCATATCCTGCACCATATATAAGAATTAACTCAACATATATCAGAGACCTAAATAAATATAAAACCTAAATCATAAGACTTCTAGAAGAGGGCTTCCCTGGTGGCGCAGTGGTTGAGAATCCGCCTGCCGATGCAGGAGACACGGGTTCGTGCCCTGATCCCACATGCCGCGGAGCAACTAGGCCCGTGAGCCATGGCCGCTGGGCCTGCGCGTCCGGAGCCTGTGCTCCGCAACGGGAGGGGCCGCAACAGTGAGAGGCCCGCATACCGCAAAAAAAAAAAAAAAAAGACTTCTAGAAGAAAGCATAGGAAGAAGATAAGAGCCACTAAAAAATAAACTAATGAACCAGACATCATCAAAATTAAGTACTTCACACAATCAAAAAATAGTGTTGAGAATGAAAAGACAAGTAACATACTAGGAGAAATTCTTCCTAAAGCATACGAGTAATAAAGGACTTGAATCTAAAATACACTAAGAACTCTAGAAACTCAACAATAAGCAAAGAACCCAATAAATAAAATGGGCGAATGATCTGAAAAGACACTTTACCACAGAAAACACACATGGCAAATAAACAAATGAAACGATGTTCAACATCATTAGTTATTAGAGAAATGTAAATTAAAACTATAATGGGATACCACTACACAGCCATTAGAATAGCTAAAATTAAAAAGGCACACCTTAAGTTGGCAAAGAGAAATGAGAACTCTTGTACCCTGCTGGTAGGAATGTAAAATGGTACAACTACTTTGTAAAAAGTTTAGCGTGTCCTTAAAAAGTTAAACATAAGGGACCTACCTTACGATCTAGCTGTTCCATTCATGGCTATCTACCCAAGAAAAAAGGAAATATACGTCCATATAAAGATTTGTACATGAATGTTCATAGCACTTTTATTTAAAATAGCCCCAAAAAACAACTCAAATGCCCATCAACAGATAAATGGATAAACCAACTGTGTTATATCCAATAAGATACTCAGCATGAACTACTGATCCATGACAACATGCATGAATCTCAAAATAATTATGCTGAGTAAAAGAAATTAGAAAAATGTCATAGCACATATTGTATGATTCCATTTATTTAAAACTCTAGTAATCTGTAGTAATAGAAAGCAAATCAATAATTGGTTTTAAAGGGAAGTGAATCATGACAGGATGGAGGAATTACAAAAGGGTACAAGAAAACCTGTGATGGATCTGTTCACTATCTTGACTGTAGTTATGGTTTCAAAATTTATCTAATTGTACATTTCAAACATGTGCAGTTTATTGTATATCAACTGTACTTCAATAAAGCTATTTAGAAAAGAGGAATGGAAGTAATGGTTCAACTTAGAAACTTCTGCTTCTTGAAAAGCTTCTACCATCACAAGAAAGACCTTATCTAGCCTACTGGAAAATAAGAGGTCACAAAGAAAACCAAAGCAGACAGCTACAGTCAACTACCAGGTATATAACTAAGGGGCCATCCAGCATCAGTGGAGCTGTCAAATGACTGTAGCCACATCAGTACTAGAGGTGAGATCAGGAGAACCATTTGACCAAACCCAGAGCAAATCATAGAATGAGAGTAAACAAATGGCTGTTTTGAGCCACCATTTTGAAGATAATGGTTCGATAGATGTTAAGTGTGAAAAATAACAACCCTAACAAAAATAGTATAATTTAAGGAAGTATAACTAGTATAATTTAAGGAAGTATAAATAGTATAATTTAAAGACACCAAGTTATGGAGACAAGAACAAAATTCAGAGAGTAATCACTTCCAAAACTGTCTGGTCACACCAAGATGGGGAAAAAAGAAAGAAAAAAAAGAAAAGAGAGATGAATGGGTACTATTTAGAACACTGTACTCCTCTACAATTTGCTGTATTCCACTCTCTTATAATACTTTGCTTTCAGCTGTTATTTGGTGACTCAATACATTAACATGCTGGGAAGGGGAAAAAACCCACAACGAAACAAAAGGAATTCTAAATTAAACTGATGTCTTTCCCTTATTCATAAATAAGTTATATTCTAATTCATGTCACAGTAACTCATGTTGTGGCAAAGCAATCTACATTTCCATTTAGCTGGGTGTGAAAGAGAATATTAAGAGTAGCAATGAGAAATAGAGTTGGAATGTCACGTTGAGGCCAGATCACAAGATGCCCTGAATACTAGGCTAAGAAGTTTGGAACACATTTTGAATGCAATGGGAAGCCACCAAAAGGTTTAAAGTAAGAATAATATAAGTGGGACTTCCCTGGTGGTCCAGTGGCTAAGACTCCATGCTCCCAGTGCATGGGGCCCGGGTTCGATCCCTGGTCAGGGAACTAGATTCCACATGCCTCAACTAAAGACCCTGCATGCTGCAACTAAAGATCCCACATGCTGCAACAAAGATCCCATGTGCCGCAACTAAGACCCAGCACAGCCAAATAAATAAATATTAAAAAAATAATATAAGAGCTGTGATTCAGAAATAGCTATGCATTATTTAGATGCATTTCAAGTAGACAAAAAATGTAACTGAAAGTTTTGAGTTCTAGGCAATCTACAAAAGATACTAAAGGCCTGTGCTAAGGCAATGACAATGAGAATAAAGAGAAGAGGATGGCAGCAAACTAGAGACAGGACTTAGCAAAATACTGGTGATTGGATGGGAACACAGAATCAAGGGACTCCAGGTTTTTTCCTATTATAAGCAAAGCCTCAATAAAAATACTTACGCATATGCCTAAATACACTGGTGCTACTGTTTGCCAAATAGAGTCCTAGAAATGAGATAGTACTTCAAATTCATTTTAATGTTCCTTGCACATGGATATACATCAATTGTCTAAAACTGAGGAAAACTGTAAGGATATTTATGGTCTGGTAACATGTCTACAAAAATGATAATGATATTCTACTTCTTATGCTCAGAGAATACATGCTCCCAAAAGCTATGGGCCAATTCTTAAAATGGTAAAGAATTTTCTTTCTCACACCCCATTAAAAACAGTGTCAGTGAGATTTCTTTCTAAGGTACAAGTTGATAAGGAGGTGACTGTGGTTCTGTTGATGATACAGTAATAGAATTTTTAATATAACTGACATGTCAGAGCATACAATGACTATACTTGGGGATCAGGAGGAAGGCCATAAGAAAATTAAATGGGGATGACTGCGTGAAGAGAGTGATGCTGTATTGCTCTACAGGTCATACAACTGTATATCCTTCTCACACAGTCTATCAATGATTATTTTTTTGTAGAAGCAAATTTCAAAGTGTCTCCTAGATTCAGCTTTATTCCATAATAGCTAGTAAGATTAAACAACCATTAACAGAGAAAGGAAGCAAGGCAAAATTATTAAGACTTTCAAATTCTAGAACCAGCCTTCATGGGTTAGAATTCCATTATCAGTGATGTGATCTTAGGTACATAGTATTTATGTAATCTGGGGCAGGTGCTTTAACCTGTCTACCATAGTTAGGTCTACTATGGTGGAAGCAATAAAATTACCTACCTTTAGAGGAGTGTTATGAAGAATAAATTAATTTTAATACACATAAAGCACTTACAATAGTGCCTAGCACACAGCAGACGCCAAAAAAAATTAACTACCATAACAGTAACTCTGAATCTTTAAGTAAGTAGCTAATTCATAATCAATATATTTCACCTAAGAGGCTAAGAAAATGTTAAGCTGTGTTTTGCCACTCCTTGAGGCTCTGGGCCAATACCTGGAATTTCACAGTTCCCTTAAGTAAGCTTAAAAAGCAGAGCCCTGAAAGAGCTGAATGTGACTGCTTCCAGAAGTGGACACTGACAGGGCCGTACGCTTAACCCTAGTGACTTCAGCAGGCTTAGAGCAGACACTGTACTGTTGAAATGAATTGCTCCCAGACCTCATGGTCTGGAGGATCCTTCAGCTTAAGATACTTCCACTCAAAGTGCCTGAGCAGAGGAGACACCCTAAGCCTCAAAAGAAGACAAGAGCTTGTGACCTTATCTGCCTCTGCAAACTGTCATTTTAGCAAACACCTGCTGGTGTGCATTGCCAGAGAGACTCACACAAAAGTCTAACCTCTGTGGGTAGCTAATGGAACAAAACCAAGAAAAATACCACCTCTATGGAATCTCAGTAACTTTATGATAAAAGACCAAAATAAACAGCTAAATATATGGATCCAACCAATAAGCCACACTGATGAGACAGAAAAAAGCAAGTAAATTAAGGACTTTCAGGAGATACTATTAGGATATAAACAAGACTCTTCAGAGCTAAATATTTCCTAATAGAAAAAAGCAACAGATAGACTGATGAAGAATAATCCTTTATGACAGCTGAACCTTTTGTTCCAGATGCTCAAATGGAAACAATCTCATGATACAGAAAACACACAGATATGATCATTATTTTTTATAATTTGTATTTTTTTATTGAAGTACAGTTGATTTACAATATTGTGTTACCTTCAGGTGTACAGCAAACATATTCAGTTATACATATTTATTTTTTCAGAAATCTTTTCCATTATAGGTTATTACAAGATATTGAATATAGTTCCCTGTGCTATACAATAAATCCTTGTTGTTTACCTATTCTATCTATAGTAGTGTGTATGTATTAATCCCACACTCCTGATTTATCCCCCTATCCGTATGGTAAACATAAGCTTGTTTTCTATGTCTGTGACTCAGTTTCTGTTTTGTAAATAAGTTCATTTGCATTATTTTTTTAGATTCCACATATAAGCAATATCATATATTTGTCTTTATCTGTCTGACTTACTTCACTTAGTATGATAATCTCTAGGTCCAGCCATGTTGCCACAAATGGCAATATTTCATTCTTTTTTGTGGCTTAGTAATATTCCAGAGAGTGTGTGGGTGTGGGTGTATCTACCTATGATATATAGATATACACACACATACACACAACATCTTTATCCATTCATCTGTCAATGGACACTTAGGTTGCTTCCATGTCTTGGCTATTGTAAACAGTCCTGCTCTGAACACTGTGGTGTATGTATCTTTTCAGATTAGACTTTTCCTTCTTTTTCAGGACATATGCCCAGGGGTGGGCTTGCTGGATCATATGGTAACTCGATTTTTAGTTTTCTAAGGAACCTCCATACTATTTTCCACAGTGGCTGCACCAGTTTACATTCCCACCAGCAGTATAAGAGGGTTCCCTTTTCTCCACACCCTCTCTAGCATTTACTATTTGTAGACTTGCTGATGATGACTGGTGTGGGGTGATACCTCAGTGCAGTTTTGATTTACATTTCTCTAATAACCAGTGATGTGGAGCATCTTTTCATGTGCCTATTGGCCATCTGTGTGTCTTCTTTGGAGAAATGTCTATTTAGGTCTTCTGCCCATTTTTGGATTGGGTTGATTTTCTGATATTGAGTTGTATGAGCTGTTTGTATATTTTAGAAATTAAGCCCTTGTTGGTCACATCATTTGCAAATATTTTTCTTCCAATCTGTAGGCTGTTTCATTTTGTTTATGGCTTACTTTGTTGTGCACAAGCTTAAGTCTGAATAGGTCCATTTGTTTATTTTTGCTTTTATTTCTTTTGCCTTGGGACATGGATCTAAGAAAATACTGCTATGATTTATGTCAGAGAATGTTTTGACTATGTTCTCCTCTAGGAGGTCTATAGTTTCAAGTCTTACATCTAGGTCTCTAAACCATTTAGTTTATTTTTGCATATGGTTTGAGGGAGTGTTCTAACATCACTAACTTACATGTAGCTGTCCAGCTTTCCCAACACCACTTGTTGAACAGACTGTCTTTTCTCCATTGTATATTTTTGCCCTCTTTGTAACAGATTGACCATAGATTCATGGGTTTATTTCTGGACACTCTATTCTGTTCCATTGATCCGTGTCTATTTTTGTGCCATTACCATGTTGTTCGGATTACTGTAACTTTGTGGTATAGTCTGAAGTCTGGAAAAGTTATGCCTCAAGTTTTGTTCTTTTTCTTCATGATGGCTTTGGCAATTCTGAGCCTTTTATGGTTCCATATAAATTTTATTGATCTTTTCTATTGTTTTTCTTAATCTCTATTTATTTTCTCTCTGACCTTTATTATTTCCTCCCTTCTGATGAATCTAGGTTTGTTCTTCTTTTTCTAATTCTTTTAGGTAGTAGGGTATGTTGTTTATTTGAGATTTTTCTTCTTTTCTGAGGAAGGCCTGTATCACTATGAACTTCCCTCTTAGAACTGCTTTTACAGCATCCCATGGATTTTGTATGGTTGTGTTTTCATTATCACTTGTCTCAGGATTTTAAAAAGTTTCCTCTTTGATTTCACCACTGACCCATTTGGTTTTTTTCAGTAACATGTTGTTTAGTCTCCATGTAATCATTTTTTCCTCAGTTCTCTTTCCGTGGTTGATTTCTAGTTTCAAGCTGTTGTGGTCAGCAAAGATGCTTGAAATAATTTCTATTCTCTTAAATTTACTGAGGCTTGTTTTGTGTCCCAGCATATGGTCTATCCCAGAGAATGTTCCATGTGCGATTGAAAAGAATATTTATTCTGTTTGTTTGGCTCTTTAAGATATAATGTCCTGTAGATGTCAATTAAGTCTAACTGTTCTACTGTGTCGTTTAGGATCGCAGCTGCCTTACTGATTTTCTGTCTGCAAGATCTGGCCATTGATGTCAGTGGGGTGTTAAAGTGTCCTACTATTATTGTATTCCCAACAATTTCTCCTTTTATGTCTGTTACTGTTTGTTTTATATATTCAGGTGCTCCTCTATGGGTGCATACATGTTAACATATGATATCCTCTTCTTATATTAATCCTTTTATCATTGTATAGTGTCCTTTTCTGTCTTTATGGCCTTTGCTTTGAAGTCTATTTTGTCTGATACGAGTATTGCTACCCCCACTTTACTGTCATGTCCATTTGCATGAAGTATCTTTTTCCAATCCCCTCATTTTCAATTTATGTGTTTCTTTTACCCTAAAGTGGGTCTCTTGTAGGCAGCATGCTATAGGTTCTTGTTTCGTTATCCAATATGCCACTCTCGTCTTTTGATCAGAGCATTTAGTCCATTGACATTTAAAGTAATTACTGATAAGCAGGTAGGTCTTTATTGCCATTTTAAACCTTGTTTTCCAGTTGATTTTGTATTTGTTTTTGTTCCTTTCTTTTTGTTTTTCCTTTTGTGCTTTGACAGTTTTCTTTTGTATTATCCTTGAGTTCTTTTCTTTTTGTTTTTTGTTATCTATTGTGTGTTTCTGATTCGTGGTTACCCTGATTTTCAAATATATTAACCCATTACTATATCTCCTTGCTTTACACAGGTAGTCATTATAAGTTCAAAGACATTCTAAGAGATCTGTATTTTCTTACTCCCCTCCCCTACATTTTGTGACTTTGATGTCCTATTTTACGTCTTCATGTTATCCTCTTGCTGTTCATTGTAATTATAATCACTTTCACAAAATTTTTTGATTTTTAAAAAAATCTATGTACTGGCTTCCTTAAGTGATCAAACAACCCCTTTATGTATTTGCCTTTCCTATTGTGATTTCTCTTTCTTATAGTCTTGCTTCTTTTCTATTTAGAGAAGACCTTTCAATATTTCTTTTAGGATAGGTTTAGTACTGCTGTATTCTTTTAGTTTTTGCTTATTTGGGAAATTCTTTATCTCCCCTTCCACTCTAAATGATAATTTTGCTGGGTACAGTATCCTAGGTTGCAAATTTTCCCCTTTCATGACTTTGAATATATCTTGCCACTCCCTTCTGGCTTGCAAAGTTTCTGTAGAGAAATCAGCTGACAGCCTTATGGGGGTTCCCTTGTAATAACTGACTGTTTTTCTCTTGATGCCTTAAGAATCCTCTTTATCTTTAAACTCTGACATTTTAATTATAACCTGTCTCAGTGTAGGTCTGTTTTGGTTCAATTTGTTTGGGATCCTCTGTAATTCCTGTACCTGGATATCTGTTTCCTTCTTTATATCTGGGAAGTTTTCAGCCATAATTTCTTCAAATACACTTTCAATCTCCTTTTCTCTTTCTTCTCTTGGGATCTCTATTATGCGTAGATTGGAATGCTTAACATTATCCCATAGACCTCGTATGTTGCTTTCAATTTTTTTTTGTCTTTCTGTCTGCTCTTCTGATTGGGTGATTTCTGTTATTCTATCATCCAGATCACTTACTCATTCTTCTGCCTTATTTAGTCCACTGTTCATTGCCTTTAGCTCAGTTTTTATCTTGGCAATTGAATTGTCTAATTTTGACTGGCTCCTCTTTATAGTTTCGAGTTCCTTGTTACAGTGATCTGCATTTCTATCAATAATCTTTCGTAATTTAACATTTTTATTACCTCCTTTTTGAACTCAGGGTTTGGTAGAATGGAGAGGTTTCTTTCATTTTGTGTTCTTTCAGGGGATTTCTCTTGTTCTTTTAACTGGGAGTGGTTCCTCCAATTTTTCATTTTACTCATATTTCTCTCTCTGAATTTAGGAGAAACAGTTATATACTGTGGTCTTAAAGGGCTGTTTTTTATTTGGAAGCATCCCTGTGTAGCCTGTGAGTCCAGTGTTTTTGGTGCAAGGCTTGTATTTGGTATGGATGTCTGCCATGTTCTGGCCGTTATTCCCTTGACAGACGGGTTGTGTTGTGGTGACCAAAGCCTGCACTGGATGTTGGCTGGGGCCTCTTCTTTGCTCTGTGGTTGTCACAGCCCTGTTGGGAGCAGGGTCTGCTCCCCAATTGTTGGAATAGAAGCCCCTAGATCCAGTTCTAAGCCACAGTGTGAGGTAGGCAGGACTGGAATGCTCTCACTAGGAAAGGGGCCTCTGTGTATTTTTCTCCAGGAGTTGACCACCAGGACGTGCAACTCTGTTGTCACCCACCACCTGGTGTGTGTGCCCACAAAGTACAATATTGCTAGCACTGCCTTCAAACCAGCCTCCGCTACAGGAGCATCAATAATCAACAGACTCATACACTTCTCAGGGATGCGCACGCTCACAAAGCCACCGATGCCAAAACCCACTGAAGTCGCGCTCCTGCACCCATTATGGGAGTGCTGGTAATCTGCTCAGATTTCAGCCCTGCCTCTGCATGTGCACAGCCACTCTGGTGGCGCTTGCATGCTCCCAAAACTTGCTGGTGCACATTTCCAAAGCCTGCGGTGGCTGCAGCCATGCCCCGCTGGGCGCATGCTGACAATGAGGCTGCCATGGTGGGCCCACACCCTTCCCTTTGTGTGTTGACAATGGGGCTCCTATGGCAGACCTGCGCTCCGTGCCAGTTGCATCCCAGACCACACTTCAGGCCCTTCAGGCTACCTCTGCACAGCCAAACCAAGTCCCGTCACCAGGTCTGTCCACTGAAGCCCAAGTTTCAGCATCCAGCCCCTGCACATACTGGCAGCCCTGCATGTCGAGCTGGAAAGTGCACCAATGTGCAAGGACCATCTATGCTGGTCTCCCTCTACCCTACCTCTACCCTGTATTCGCCTCTGAAGCTCCCTATCCATTCCAGTGGACCTCCCAGCTGGTGAAGAAGGTTCCCAGGGTGAGGAAACCTTTCTTCTTTCACAGGTCCCTCCCAGGGATGCAGGTCCTATCCTGATTCCTTTTTATTTCCCCTTTCATCCTAACCAGTTATGTGGGCATCTTTCTTGCAGCTTTGGTTGTATTAGATCTTCTGTCAGCTTTCAGTATGTATTCTGTGAGAACTACTCCACGTGTAGATTTATTATTTAATGTATCTGTGGGAGGAGGTGAGCTCCCTGTCCTTCTATGCTGCCATCTTGACAGCCTGTCCCTTCTTGATAAAATCATTACTGAAAAGTAAGAGACTTGGAAGACAAATTCAGGAGGTCTGCAAATAATGAATAAAAGAAAACAGGACAAACCTTGTTCTATTCTTCTCTTATTTAGGAAAAAAAAAAAAAAATCCCTAGCTGCAGAAACAGACTGAAGTCTTCAGATTGAAACGCCTAAGACTCAGGTTTAATTTGGGTGGATTGGCCTGGGGCGGGAAGGAGGGAGGCAGGCAGAGGGAGACAATTTAATGAAAAAAAAAGATACAATCTTTTAAGTAAAAATAACTTAATTTCAATCACAAAGAGAAAAATCTTTCAGAGAAAACGAATAGGTTTCCTGAAAAGGGAAAAGACTCAGATTAATACTAGATTTCTCACTAATAACCCCAGAAACCAGAGGGCACTAGAACATTACTTCATGGCTAGAAAAAAAAAAAAAAAAAAGACTTTCAATCTAAGAATCCTGTACCTAGACAGGATATCCTTCACCATGCTTAGAGAACAGTATGTTCAGATATTATTTAATATATGAATGCCCACTGTGTGCAGAAAATGCTCTTGGCATTGAAGCTATAGTGAAAATAACAAGCAAAAAGATATGGAACTAATATTCTGGGTTTGAAAAATGGACAGGGACTTCCCTGGCGGCGCAGTGGATAAGACTCCACACTCCCAATGCAGGGGGTCTAGGTTTGATCCCTGGTCAGGGAACTAGATCCCACATGCATGCCACAACTAAGAGTTCTCATGCCACAACTAAGGAGCCTGTGTGCCACAACTAAGGAAAGTTGCAACTAAGGAGCCGGCAAACCGCAACTAAGGAGCCCACGGCCACAATAAGACCTGGTGCAACCAAATAAAAAAGAAAAAAAGACAAACACAGGCAACCTACAGAAGAGGAACTGCAATGGGCCAATAAATATAGAAAAAGATGCCAAACCTCACTAGCAATAGAAATTAAACAAATGGAAATTAAAATGACAAGACCATTTATCACCAATCCAATGCAGGCACAAATGTAGGTAAACAGGAATCTTAAGAACACATAGGAGTGACTCTGGAAACTGACACAATTTTATGAAAAAATGATTTGGCAATATTCATTAAAAAGAATATACATATACACTTTGACCCAGCAATCCTACATAGGAGAAAGTGCCCTAAAGAAATAAATGCACTAATACAAAAGGGTATATGTATAACAATGTTTACTGTAGCACTGTTTATAGTTGCCAAAGGTCCATTAAGAGAAGAATAGCAAAGAATATAAGAAACTTCCACACTGTGGAATATTATACAAATACTAAAACTAATAAGTTGGAAGTATACGTATTAATCTAGAAGGGCAGTCATAATATACTAAGTGAAAAAAATCAAATTGCAGAGTAATGTGTAAATTAAGATGTCAACTTTGTGTGAAAATAATGAAAATTTCTATATTTATCTATTTAAATATCTACTCATCTGTAAGTTAGAATCCTATGCAAACATTCAAAATCAAGTTATAGAAAAATGTTGAAGTGAGACAATGTTCATGATATAACATGTCAAAAAAGCTGTACAGTAGCTCTCTATAAAGAAAAAAATATGTTTTCAATAATCTTCTACCTATGAAAACTCAGATTTATCAAATGTGCTCCTCATGAACAGGTGACATTAGCAGTCACTTATAGTAATATCACTTTGTATTTAAAAACAAACAGACTTCAATAGCCTTTCAAATTCTATGTACTATTAAACATAAGTGTATCTGCAAACATCCATTAAAAAGATATAGGAATATAAGTAAAAATTAATAATTATCTGTGAGTAGTGAAGTTATTTATTTTTTCTTGTTTATCTCTACAATTCTCACATTTTCTTCATTGAACATTTATCTCCCTTATTAAAAACTAAAACTTTTAAAAATCCAATTCTCAAAACTATAAAACTCCTAAAAGATAACATAACAGAAAATCTACATGACCTCGGTTTGGTGATGACTTTTAGATACAACACCAAAGGCACAATCAATGAAATAAACTGATAGGCTGAACATCATTAAAATTAACTTCTCTGCAAAAAATCTGTCAAAAGAATGAAAAGACAAGCCACAGACTGGCAGAAAATATTTGCAAAAGATGTATCTGATAAAGGACTGTTATCCAAAATAACAAAGAACTCTTAAAATTCAAAAATAAGAAAACAAACAACCCAACTAAAAAATGGGCCGAAGACCTTAACAGGCACCTCACCAAAGATATATGGATGGCAAATAAGCATATGAAAAGATATTCTACAGCATATGTCGTGAGAAAAATGCAAATTAAAACGAGACACCACTATACACCTATTAGAATGACCATAATCCAAAACACTGACAACACTGTCAAAGATGTGGAGTAACAGGAACTCTCATTCATTGCTGATGGGAATACAAAATGGTACAGCCACTCTGGAAGACAGTTTGGCAGTTTCTTACAAAACTAAACAGTTTTACCATACAACCCAGCAAGTGCACCTCAGTGCATTGAAAGGAGTTGAAAACATGTCCATACGAATACCTGCACATAGATGTTTATACCAGCTTTATTCATAACTGCTAAAATTTGGAAGCAACCAAGATGTCCTTCAATAGGTGAATGTATAAACTGTAATACATCCAAACAATGAATTAATATTCATGCTAAAAAGAAATGAGCTACCAAGTCAGGAAAAAACGTGGGGGAATGTTAAATGCATACTACTAAGTGAAAGAAGCTAATCTGAAAAGGCTACATACTGTATGATTCCAATTATATGACATTGTAGAAAAGGCAAAACTATGAAGACAATAAAACATATCATTGGCTGCCAGGGGTTATGGGATATGAAGGTATAAATAGGCAAAGCACAGAGGATTTGAGGGGCAGTGAAACTACTCTTTATACACTATAATGGTGGATACATGTCATTATAAATTCATCCAAACCCACATAATGTACAATACCAAAAGTGCACCATAATGCAAACTATGGGCTCTAGGTGATAATGATGGTGAATGTAGATTCACCAATTGTAACAAATATATCACTCTAGTGGAGGATAATGGGGGGAGGCTATGCAAGTGTTGGGGCAGGAAGTAATGAAAGAAATCTCTATACCTTCCTCTCAATTTTGCTGTTAACTTACAATTGCTCTAAAAGACAATGTCTATTTTTCATAAAGTCCATTTATGAACTTTTAATTCATATAAGCTAAACCATTAATTCATATTTTCAATTAAACAGAGATGAATTAACTTAAATCATTTGAATCAGGTCAGCATTTACTTAGCATATTTAACATAAACCAGACTACAATAGTTAAATTTATGTTCATCATGACATCTCCAGTTGTATAGAGATGTATCTTCGAGAAAAAGACTATAAGCAATAACCAGGTAAAATAAAAACTGGACTTTCAGTAGCCAAAAAGAGTAAATTGTTTGTTATCTTCTCTTACATATGTATTTTACCCACCCCCAACTTGAGAACATAAATAATTCCTAACTTGTTTTCTTAATAATTAGTATATGCAAAAGTTAATAAATTATTGTGAAATTGTTTCTGTAGAGGTTGTTTCTAGTTATCTGGTACCTGGCCCTGGTAGTGGCCCGAGTTAAAGAGCTCCATAAAGGATGTGGTTGAGGGTACAGGCTGTGAAGTGCTTGGTTTGCACATGAAAGGAACATTAGCAGGTAATCCTTTACTATCTCTAGAAATTGGCTAGCCCTGAGAGGGGCAGTCTCTCCAGGGCCAGCATCAAAGCATCAAAATACAGAAAATCAACAACAAAAGATTACAGAGAGAAAACAAATTTTCATAAATTTTACTGTTACAAAACTCTTAAATATAATAGTGATGAAAATTTAGTACAATTTTTCTTTGTAATATATATCCACTAAAGAGAATGAAATTCTTTTTGTGGGGATAATATTTTTTGCTTAATTGAGGTTTAAAGTTAATGTTCCCCTGACAATATAATACTCAATGGGGAAAAGCTGAAAGCCTTCCTGCTAATATCTAGAACAAGACAAGAATGCCCACTCTCACCACTTCTATTCTACATAATATTGGAAGTCCTAGCCAAAGCAATCAGACAAGAAAAGGAAATAAAAGGTATCCAAATTGGAAGGGAAGAGGTAAAATTGTCATAATACACAGATGACAAGATATTATATAGCAAAAACCCTAAAAACTCCAAACAAAAACTACTAGAACTGATAAACGAATTCAGCAACATAGCAGGATACAAGATTAACATACAGAAATCAGTTGCACCTCTTTACCCTATCAATGACATATCAGAAAGTTAAAAAATCCCTTTAAAACTGTATCCAAAAAATGAAATAAAATACTTAGGAATAAAACTAACCAAGGAGGTTAAAGACTTATATGCTGAGAATTAAAAAACACTGATAAAGGAAAGTGAAGATGACTCAAAGAAATGGAAAGACATTTCATGCTTTTGGACTGAAAAAATTAATATTGTTAAAATGGCCATACTACCCAAAGCAATCTACAGATTTAATGCAATCCCTATCATAAAATTACCCATGACCTTTTTCACAGAACTAGAACAAATAATCCTAAAAGTTATATGGAACCATAAAAAACTCAGAATTGTCAAAGCAATCCTGAGGAAAAAGAACATAGCAGGAGGCATAACTCTCCCAGACTGCAGAAAATGCTACAAAGCTACAGTAATCAAAACAGCATGGCATGCTACTGGCACAAAAACAGACATATGGATAAATGGAACAGAACAGAGAGCCCAGAAATAAACCCACACACCCACACTCAGTCAATCTTTGACAAAGGAGGCAAAAAGTTGGCTTTTCTTCTTCTTCTTCTTTCTGAAGAAGTCTCTTCAGCAAGTAGTGTTGGGAAAGCTGGACAGCTGCATGTAAATCACTGAAGTTAGAACACACTCTCACACCACACACAAAAATAAACTCAAAGTGCCTTAAAGACTTAAATGTAAGACATGACACCATACAACTCCTAGAAGAGAACATAGACAAAACATTCTCTGACATAAACTGTAGTAGTGTTTTCATAGGTCAGTCTCCTAAGGCAATAGAAATAAAAACGGGACCTATTCAGACTTAAAAGCTTTGGCACAGCAAAGGAAACCATGAACAAAATGAAAAGAAAATCTATGGAATGGGAGAAAATATTTGCAAATGATGTGACCAACAAGGCCTTAATTTCCCAAATATACAAACAGCTCATACAACTCAATAACAAAAAATCAAACAACCCAATCAAAAAATGGGCATAAGACCTAAATAGGCATTTCTCCAAAGAAGACATACAGATGGCCAACAGGCACATGAAAAGATGCTCCACATCACTAATGATCAGAGAAATGAAAATTAAAACTACAGTGAGATATCACCTCACACTGGCAGAACGGCCATTATCAAAAAGTCTACAAATATTAAATGCCGAAGAGGGTATGGAGAAAAGGGAACTCTCCTGTACTGTTGGTGGAAATGTAAACTGGTGCAGCCACTATGGGAAACAGTATGGAGGTTCCTTAAAAAACTAAAAACAGAGTTACCATATGATCCAGCAAGCCTACTCCTGAGCATATGGTCTGGAAACAAGGAAAAGTCTAATTTGAAAAGATACATACACCCCAATGTTCAGAGCAGCACTATTTACAATCACCAAGACATGGAAGCAACCTAAGTATCCACCAACCGATAAATGGATAAAGATGGTGTGTGTGTGTGTGTGTGTGTGTATATATATATGTGTATATGTGTGTGTGTGTGTATATATATATATATATATGGCATACTACTCAGCCATAAAAAAGAATGAAATAATGCCCATTTGCAGCAACATGGATGGACCTAGAGATAATCATACTAAGTGAAGTAGGTAGACAGAAAGAGACAAATACCACATTATATCACTCACATGTGGAATCTAAAATATGATACAAATGAACTTATGTACAAAACAGAAACAGAGATACAGACACAGAAAACAAACATGGTTATCAAACGGGGAGGGGGGTGGAGGAGGGATAAATTAGGAGCTTGGGATTAGCCAATACAAACTACTATATATAAAAAAAAATAACCAAAGTCCTACTGCATAGCACAGGAAACTATATTCAATATCTTGCAACAAACCATAATGGAAAATAATATGAAAAATAATTAAATAAATATATAAATATATATATGTATATAACTAAATCACTTTGCTGTACACCAGAAACACAACATTGCAAACCAACTATACTTCAATTAAAAATAAAGTTAGTGTTCCCACAATCAAAATCAATTGCAAAGTTTCCTCTTAATGCTAGTCTGTAATGTGATTTTACATATTTATATGTGAAAATGTGTTTTCAAACCAGTACTGCCAAATACTGATATCAACCCATGAGCATATGATTTTAATTGAATACATTCACCACTTGGTAGGCAATTATAAAGTCTACTAGATTTCTTCTGTGTTTGCCTATTAACATGTCATTACATTGTAATCACTTCCAATTGAAGATTAGGTGGAAGCACTCCTCATTTGCACAATTAATAGATTATGAATATGGAAATTTCTTTTGCAATTGCATCAAGGTCCAAAAAATACTATTTGAACTGTGGTTTGACCTTAGAAAAAATATCTATTGCTAATTTTTCTTGGAAATAGAAATCTTTCTTCTTGTTAACTTTTGACAGCAGTAGAACTGTAAAAAGCAGCCTGACTTTACTTGTAATTCAAACATTAGCTGTCATCAAAATGGCTTAACCACATATAAGTTTTACATACAAGCACTGTTTTGCTTTATAGTTTTAAATTCATTAGCAAACATTATCAAGTCTGCAGCAAACCTATTTTCCAAAGCCATTCAATGCCCCACAGGTGATTAAGAGTGGTTCCTCAAGTTCAAAAAATTTCAACCTCAGACATGAGCTCAAAAAATTCACAATAAACCATTACCACTAACTGCTAAGCTATCAAAAGGCTGTGGGCTTGGGCAAGTCAGGATATTCAGCTTCTATTTCTGACAAAAACTTAAAATAACCATCAGTTTTAAATGTTTACATATGCATAAGCTTTGTCAATTTGTCCAACTAAAGCCTTTTTCTACTCCATGTTTTTACCACCATCAATCAAGACACCTTAGTGGATTCTACTTCAGGTTGTACTGAATTAGTGTTTTCTCAACTTTGAAAATTTTTTCACCTGAAGTTGTCCCACACATGCTATTCATAGGGAGTAATTCTTAGTCATTTCACATTCTGCCTTGATATTCAAATAAACTGAGCAGTATTAACATTTGTCAATTCATCATAAGAACCAAGCAAACTTACTTTGATTGCACCTTCATTTTAATTTTTTATTTTTGTGAAAAAATTCTGATGTGATGAGATAATCCATTTTAAATTTTCTAATTTTTCCTGACTAATTTCAATGAGCTGGGAATACTGTGATGAGTATGTAGCTGGGTAATTTCAACTTATACTGTATTCTTCTGGCATTACTATAGTGTCATTCCATAATAAACACAATATTTTGCCAACTAATTCAGTAATAAAATAATACACATGTGCTTTAAAAGAATGAAATTCAAAATCTATTTTTCTCTTTTTATTCCTTTGACATGATCAGTATGCACTAGTAGTAAAAATATGACATGTCACAATATAGCAATATGCACAGCACTTGAAACAATGAATTTATAAATGCTTTATTATAATTTATACTGCACTGAGCAGAAGAGTGAAGAGATAAAGCACCAAGTATGGTCTCTGTCAGGATTACTCAACTCAGCTGTTGTCCCTTGAAAGCAGCCATAGACAATATGTAAAATAAATTAGCATTCTCACACTCCAAAAAAACATTATTGATGGCCAATAAAATTTAAATTTCATATAATTTTCACCTGTCAAAAATACTATTCCTCTTTGATTTTTTTCAATAATTTAAATACATAAAACTATTCTTAGTTCATGGTCCACACACCAACAGGAAGCAGAGTAAATATGGTACATGGTTGATAGTCTGCAAACCCTTGTTGCAGGAAGTGAGGAACTACTCAATATTTTTTACTATATGGAGCCACTTTCAGATGATTAACCCAGTCAGCATTATATAACATGAACAGGAAAAGGACCGAGAGCAGAGAGATAAATTAGTGTAGTACTTAAAAGAACAGTAAATGGAATCTAAGTACCTAATTCTAAAGTCCTTCTCTCCAATATACACTATCTGTGTAACTTTGGATAAAACTTAATTTCTCAAACCCTCAATACACTAACCTACTATGAAGGACAATTGTATCTACTTCGAAGTGTTGATTTAAAGCTTAGAAGAAATGATACACCTAATGTGGTTATATAATAATAGTTACATGGAAGGTGCTCTCAATGTTAACCATGTATATATTATTGCTAATTCAAATTAGGTAATGATGACAGCCCAAGAGCTGACAATGAAAAGGTAAAATTAACCAGACCTAAGCACATTAATGGAATAGAAGAGAAATGCAGAAATAAACCCAAATGTATATGAGAATGTAGTATGACATAAACACAAAGTTTATCATTTTCATGAGACATCCTTGGGAACAGAGGGCAGAATTTATAATATAAATTTGGGAATACCATGTAAACACAGATGAAAGCTTAAAAAATCTAGATTAGACTTCAAGGACAAAACAGGAAAGTGAGAGGAATAAAAAGAAAAGGATATAGGCACCATTTAGGGATGGGAGGAAGTAGGGGAATCAAGAAAGACGATATAGCAGGAGTAACCTGAATAGAAGAATCGGTACAGCAATTCCTATCACAGATGGTAAATATTAATGGGTGTGAAAAGGTGAAAGGATCTCATCTAAGAGAATTAAATTTAAATGCGATGTAATAATTTCATAAGAAAACAGCATTAAAGTTGAAAAATGTACTTACTGACACAGCTATCATGGTACTATCTGGCCTCCATTCCGCTTGCTTGTAAGATCCAAACTGAGAACATGATTTTGCAGGTTCCTTGTAGGTTATGATTAATACACTAGGCTGGAAGAAAACAGTTTTATTTTATTAATATCTCATAAAAAGTAAAAAATTTAAGATAACATCATGGAGTATACTCCGACAGTATTTTAATAATTCTAGAAGTATAATAAAATATAACATAATCCAATATTAAATGAGTTTAAACAGTCCAAACAAATCAACTAAAAAGAACCATAAAGAAAGACAATCTGAATAAGCCTATATCCATTACAGAAATTGAACTGATAATTAATAATCTTCAAAAAGAGGAAGGACCAGGCCCAAATGGGTTCACTGGTGGATTCTACCGAACATTTAAGGAAGAAATTACACAAATTTTCTACAATCTCTTCTACAAGATAAAAGCAGAGAATACTAACTCCTTCTATGAGGCCAGTATTACCCTAATACTAAAACCAGAAAAGACATTATAAGAAAATAAAATGACAAACCAAGAGCTCTCATGCACATAGATGCAAAAATTCTGAACACAATATTAGCAAATCAAATCCAACAATGTATAAAAAGAATCATATACTATAATCAAGTGGGAATTATTACAGATCTGCAGGATTGGTTCAACATTTGAAAATTAATATAATCCACCATCATATCAACAGACTAAAGGAAAAAAAATCACATGACCTTATCAATAGATGCAGAGAAAGAATTTGACAAAATCCAACACCCATTCATGACAAAAACTCTCAGCAAACTAGAAACAGAGGGGAACTTCTTCAACCTGACAAAGAACATCTACAAAAACCTATAGCTAACAACATACTCACTGGAAGAAACTAGCTTTCCTGATAAGATCAGGAAAGCTGATCTTAAGCTGTCCCTCCTACCCTTCCTTTACAAAATCATACTGGGAGAACACAAGAAAAGGAAATGAAAGATATACAGATTGAGAAAAAAGAAATACAACTTATTCTTAGATGACATGACTGCCCATATAGAAAATCAGAAAGAATGAACAACAACAATAACAAAAAAACTTGTGGAAATAATAAGTGACTATGACAAGGTTGCAGGATACAATGTTAATATATACAAGCCACTGCTTTCCTATATACTAGCAATGAACAAGTGGAATTTTCAACAAAAAATATTTAGATATAAATTCAAAATATGTGTAGGATCTATGTGAGGAAAACTACAAAGTTTCAATGAACAAAATAAGAAAAAATAAATGGAGAGATATTCCAAATTCATGGATTAAAAAGCCCAGTATTGTCAAGATGTTCAGTTCTTCCCAATTTGATCTACAGATTCAACACAACCCCAATCAAAATCACAGCAAGTTATTTTATAGATATTGACAAACTGGTTCTAAGGTTTACATGGAGAGGCAAAAGACCGAGAACGGCCAACACAATATTGAAGGAAACGAACTAAGTTGAAAGACTGACACCACCCAACTTCAAGACTCACTATAAAGATACAGTAATGAAGAGAGTGTGGTATTGGCAAAAGAATAGAAAACAGATCAATGAAAGGATAGCCCAGAAACAGACACACATAAATACAGTCAACTGACCTTTGACAAAGAAGCAAAGGCAACACAATGGAGAACAGATAGTTTTCAACAAATGATGCTGGAACAAGTGGACATCCACTTTCTGGCACTACAAGAAGCTCCACAAGGTCATCTTGTACTCTGTCTGTCCTTGCCCTAAAATCAGCCATTTTTTCAGGGATTCCTGACTCTTTTATTAGAGATAGTATTTAGAAAAGACCTGAAAACAAGATGCTTACTGCTAGTGGGGTGTCATTACTTGTAGGTCCTCTCAGCAAACACAGTAGGAAGTATATGAACCTATACTAACCCACATATACACATGTATCTCTACATATTTCTTTCAATAATATGCATATATTTAAAAACAAAAACATATGTGACTATAATCAAGCACAATGTGGTTGTTTCTAGCCTTCTCCCTTACTTATTTGGAACTTTCTTCAGACAGTGAGAACCTGGCTATCATTTCACATAACTAATTTAGTTCTTTGTTCAACCTTACAATACGTATATAGTATTTTGGAATTGCTAACTATACCCCTATAAAAAAACAAATTTACCAAATACAATAAAGTTTTTTTGGATAACTTCTTCTACTTTAGCCTTAGAATAACAATGTTATTCTAAGAGTTACAATGCAATTTTCCAAAGTTACATAGGTCATCCCCTTAGAAGCTTTTTTTAATCTCTGAAAGTGAAATACAAACGTTTCTAAGAAGCTAACAAAGCTCCAAACACATTAAAACTGCTAGGCATTAGTTGTCTGTACTTCAAATATCAATTAAAAGTTAGAAACAAATACCCTAGGGGCAGTGACATTAGCAAAATGTCAGAGTAAAAAGTCCTAGGTTCTCTTCCCCACCACCCCCCACGACAATTCACAGACAAATCCCCTTTTGTGAGAAATACAGAAACGAAATGAAAAGCACCTGAATGCTGGATGAATGAGAGATCACACTTATCAAAGCTGGTAGGGAAATTCAGGACACCTTCTCACCAGAATTCCTACCACCAACACACTGCCATACAATCAGGATGAAACCCTCCAACTCCCAGCTAATCCCTACAAAGGAAAAGGGGTGGTCTGTGTGTCAGATGCCCCAATCTTTCCACAGGGATCCTCAGAGGACAGAATTCTAACGTGTCAGTGTTGAAGCACCGTCAGAACCGCCGTCATCTAGTTACCTGGGGGAGAACAGAGACAACATCTTGGACTGGTAGTCACCAATAGCTCCTCTGCACAGCTTAGCACAGAGTTAGCAGAGAAAATAATTCTAGCTCTCAGCTTTTCCTTGGGGAAAAAAGAGTTGATCCACGTCCAAAAGCCGGATTTCTATGGGGTCTATTCAAAGGAAGGGGTTCTGTCTTACCTGCCTCAGAGTGCTGACAGGATCTGGAAATATCTAGCTGCCTGGGGGCTAGTGAGCACAGAGACAGAGGTTTGGGCAGGCAGCTGCCATAGCCCCTCTCTCCCTGGCTAAGTATAGAGCAAGTGGATAAAAAAAACCCTGGGGAGCTAAAGATTAGTCCACAATTCCAATGCCCCAACTTTTCCGGGGGAAAAGTTAATGTTGATGACAAAAGAGACAACGTTAACCAATCAAAAAAGGGGCTTTTAAAAAGGTTTCTATTGTTATAATCAGCAATGATGATAATTTGCCTACTGGATTAATAAAGGTAAAAGAGCCAATCAGAGTGACAGTATTTACTCACTAATTTAAAATCATAGTGTGTTTTAGTATTTACTAATTTATTTCTAACTATTTCAATATTTATTTATCTTATAAACTTTTCATTTCTCAAAATGAATGACTTCCCTAATTTGGGAGTCAGAAAGCATATCAAACCTGATACTGTTATTCTGCTTCTATCCATATCAAAAGAATAATGTACAATAACGTGGGCTTATGAAACTGCTAAATTTTTATGTAAAGCAGACAACCAGCAGTCTTCAGTCTCACCTCTCTTCCAGTGACTTACATTTTGCATAAATGTTAATAAGTACTACTTTGACTCTGTAAATAGCAGAAATTAATGTGTTTAAAGGCCCCCAATTGTTGACTCTATTAAAAAAAAAAAAATCCTTTCTAGGAGGCAATTTTACTCCTTACAGAACTGCCTCTGTGTCTAAATATATATATATCTAAAGAAGTCTATCAGATATTTCCTTGTAACTTGTAACATGGTAACACAGATTCAAGTAGGCATGAATTTTTCTGCATAAAAAGTACTTTCTGGTACTGGGGGTTAGGACTTCAAAATATCTTTTGGCGGGAGACATGATTCAACCCATAACATTCTCTTTGTAACACTCTATAATAATTGAGAAGTGGGGCACTAAGAGTAAATAAAAACATCCTATGACTGTATGTCTTATTGTGTATGTCTACTAAGGCTGTGCAAACTTTCTGCAACAAGAGAAATGCATTATCCAAAACAGTATATGCTAGTCACATGTGACTACTGAGCACTTGAAATGTGGCTAGTTTAAGGAAATGATTTTACTTTACTGAATTCTTAATAAATTAAAATTTTTAATAATATGTGACCGGTGGTTTCCACGCTAGATATAATGAAGTAGGTTCTGTAGAACTGGTGACTGTTCATTTAAAGGGCTGAAGACCGATTCAGTTACAAAAGTCCTGTGTTAACATAAAACAGGTTTCTTTACCACAGAGCTTTACCAAATCTTTAGTGGGCTGATGTACACTGTAATCTTCAATAGATACAGTATGTATATTTCCCAAGTTTATTTGATTAAACAACTCGTCTTTCCCTAGATTACCACACAGTACCAAGAGTTCCGTATACCAGCCTCCAGGAAATTCTATTCTACACTTTTCAAGTAGTTATATGTGTATATTACGTCTGAGAAACTAAATGTCATCAACTTTTAAAGTCTACTTTTTATTTTTTATAGTGTCTAATTTACTGCACTTTAGTGTATTCAGAGTTGTGCAATCATCACCCCTATATAATTCCAGAGCATTTAAAAAATCACTCCAATAAGACACTCTGTATCTATTAGTAGTCATTCTCCATTCCCTCCCCACCCCACCCCCAGCACCTAGCAACCGATAATCTACTTTCTGACTCTATGGATTTGCCTATTCTGGAGATTTCATATAAATGGAATCATATGACACGTGGTCTTTCACTTAGCATAATCTTTTAAGGTTCACCCATGTTGTAGCATGTATCAATACTTCATTCCTGTTATGACTGAATAATATTCCCTTGCATCAATATACCACATTGTGTTTATCCATTCATCTGTTGATGGATGTTTGGTTTGTTTCCACCTTTTGGCTATTGTGAAAAATGCCGCTATGAATGTTCATGCACAAGTTTCTGTTTGAACACCTGTTATCAATTCTCTTGGCTATACACCTAGGAAATGGAATTGCTGTGTCATACGATAACTCTGTTTAACTTTTTGTGGAACTGTCAAACTGTTTTCCACAGTGACTGCACTACTTTATTATACATTCCCAGCAGCAGTTCATGAGAGTTCTAATTTTTTCACTTCCTTTCAACACTTGCTACTGTCTTTTTAATGGTAGCCATTCTAGTGAGTGTGGTAGTATCTTATGGTTTATTTACATTTCCCTAATGAATAAATCATGTTGAGCATCTTTTCATGTGGTTATTGGCTATCTTACATCATCTCTGGAGAAATACCTATTCAAATCCATTGCCTATTATTTTAACTGGGATCACCAACTTTCAAAGAGGTACTGTTCCAATATCTGTCTTTTTAAGTTGATTACTGGGGTTCTTTTGTTCATATAGGAAAATTCACTATAAATGGTGATTAGATTTCCTGACCAGCTCAAGAAGGTCTGCTAAGCCAAAAGATACTAACAGGGAATATAATACAGTGGTTAATAATACAAGCTCTGAAGTCTGAATGCAAGGTTCAAATACTTGCTCTGCCATTTAATAGCTTTGCGAGCTTGAACAAACTAATTTCTCCTATGCTTCCGTTTCTGCATCTTGAAAATAAATCTAACAATAGAACCTACCTCACTGGTAGGTTCTGCAAAAATTGCATAAATAAATAACAGCACTTGGCAGAGTGCTTAGAGCTCAATAAGCACTGTAGATATTATTTGTTGCTGTTTTATTATTTTAATGTCTCAGGATCACATTATTAAAAATACTACAGAACAAAACTCCCAACTGCTTCCTTGAGATAATGTATTTGAAATTCCTACTTAAGACACCAGTAACATATTGCTTTCTGCTACAGGTTAAGCAATGACAAGATCAGCCCAACTCTGGCAGTACAGGGCTTGGACCACCGGATACCTGAATGGGGAGAAGAACTAGGCTGACCAGAAGTAGACATGGAACTTTCTGGAGTGATGAAAATATTCTGAATCCTGACTGGACTAGTCATTACATTAGTATATACGCCTATCAATATGCACTTAAGAACAACACATCACTGTACATTAAAAAACAAAAGTCTAAAAGTAAATAAGCCATCATTTAAGTATATACTACTTACAAACGTAGGAAACATTACTAAAGTGTTTAAGAGGATTTTCAAAAAAGGTTTTCTGGTTAACTGTTGACAGTCCATTAGGTATTATTTTCAAAGTACACAGGTCACTTTTACCAGTAACATGCAATTTCTTCTACTGATACCATGTCAGTAGTGGTAAGTAATTAACTCCATGCTTCAAACATTCCTCAAATTCCAAAGTGCAATTTTCCTTAAGGGTAACAGCTAATGACTGTGACTGATGACTCAATCTCAACACCAATACTCATGGCATTAAACTGAGATGATCACCTTCATGTACAGGAAAAGGACAGCCAATAAACTTTGGTTATTTTCTTTCTTTCCTTTATGAAATGAGTAATACTTGAGAAAGACCTGATTCCCACTTTCAAGCTCCTGAAACCAGACTGTTTACCTCTTACCATGTTACTATTCTTTATCCTGTGCAATATTACCTCAATTAACAAGTACTCTTGAATGAAAACACTTTTAAAATTAATTTCATGAATACAAAAATCACCCATAAAGTATTCACACTAGATATGCTTAACTTTAATCAAACCTTTAAATGTAACTTTCAGTTTACAAGAAATATAGCGGACTCAAGGAAAACATTAATAACTAAGCAAATCCAGAGTGTGAGGGTGATCTTTCAAGAAAAGTCACCTACTGTATTCAAAAAAAAAAAATCTACATATTGAATAACTGAAAGTAAGAGAAGGAAGACTATCCTAGGTTAAGCAATAACAATTTCTAAGTTAAGATATAACAATCCAATGGAATGCGTGATCCTTGAGTAGATCTGTTTTAAAAAAAGAAAAAGGCTATGCAAGTAACTTGGGGAATACTGGGGAAATTTTCAAGTCAAACTCCATAATAGAATATATTAGGGAATTATTAATTTTCATATTATGGCTATGTATATTTAAGTCATTTTTAGAAGATGCACACTAAGTAGTTAGGTATTAGTGTAGTGTCTTGATGTCTCCAACTTTCAATTCCCACAAATATATACACATATACACCCAAGCAAATGAATGAGAAAAAAAATGTTGAAAATTGCTGATTCTAGGTGGTGAATATCCAGGTGTTCAGTATGTTTTATAACTTTTATAAAACTTCATAAATGGGCTTCCCTGGTGGCGCAGTGGTTGAGAGTCCACCTGCCGATGCAGGGGACACGGGTTCGTGCCCCGGTCCGGGAGGATCCCACATGCCGTGGAGCGGCTAGGCCTGTGAGCCATGGCCGCTGAGCCTGTGCGTCCGGAGCCTGTGCTCCGCAACAGGAGACGCCACAACAGTGAGAGGCCCGTGTACCACTAAAAAAAAAAAAAAAAAAGCTTTATAAAGAAAATAAGGAGTTGGTTGTATTCTTAAATTGGGAAACAATACTTAAATCTCATGAAGTAAGGAAACCACATTAGTCCCTCTAGAGGACAATCAATTTAGTCCTATGTGTGTACACAATTGGACATAATTAGAGGTGGAAATTTCTGGAAATAAACTGTACAGAGCTGAAGGTATACACCCTGTATAATTTATCTCCATTTCTTAGCATTTAGTTAAGAGCAAACTGTGAGTCACAGACCAACATACCACAACAGCACACCATGATATCAACAACAAAGACTCCAGAAGTCTTATGTACTATTTGACTTAGAGTCTTCACTATTACATACTACTTACATGCCATATAAAGAAAAAACAAATAACAGAACTTCAGAAAGAGTTTAAAAAAATTAACTAAGATTTATAAGTTGGACTTAAAGAAACAGAAACTGTTATCTGGAAAACAGACTTAGGGAGACTACCTACTTCCCCTATTCCAGAAAAATAGTAAACATTTTAAAATACACTAAACAATACATTTTTCTCATTTGAAATAGACATCCATGTTTTAAGACTTTTCTTCTTCCTATATGCCATCTTTCTAGCTGAGTTTCATAATATTCCTTTAGTTCAACCTCAGAATTGGTGGAACCCAGGCTTATGAAAATGTCTAAAATGGAAAGAAATCCATCCTACTTCACGGTATCATTTCATTTAAACAGAATATACCAAAAGATTATGAGACACCATGCTTGAAATTTAGTGGGCATTTATTAAACAATGTATGGTTTTACTTGAGTTGTTGCTAAGATATCTTTCAAACAGATTGTCTCAACTGCTATTGTTCTTACTTTATAAGGAAAAGCAGCACGGGACAATCCCCACGAAATAAGTTTTGGTATTAAGTGTGGGTTTGAATCTCAGCTCTGCCATTTATTAAATAATTTCCTCTAGGTCACACAAATTACTTTATTTGAGCCTCACTTTCCCTATCTGGAAAACAGAACTAAGACCAATCTCCCAAAATTACTATAAGGATTTCATGAAATAATATACATAATAAACAAGTAGAGACTGACATACAATATGCACTCAATACTTATTAGTTTATATTTGTTCTTTTTTAGGTTTTTAGTTTTAAGGTCAGTGGGATTTATATTTCATGTGACTGACAGTGAAAAAAAATGAACAAAATTTCTATCACCCTTTTGTTTCAAAAACAAGTGATACTGATGATGGCAGCAGAGCTGATGGTAGTGGATCTAGTTTTTAAAGAAAGTGATAACAATAATGGTAATGTAAGACAAATGAGACCCCAAAGCTACTGAATACTGTACTGTAAATAACCAAGCTTCAAACATATTTTCTTCCTACCACTTCACACACACACACACACACACACTCAAAACAAAACAGCTCAGTCTTGCTTTAAGAAGAAAGCAGAAATTACATCAACAATTACATATGCTTGAAGAGAAAAATTAAGGAATTACTTCTTCTAATGACTGAGAAATATGACACAAAGAGCCAATTTGCCCAGTTTTACCCCATTAAGACTTAGGGAAACATAAAATTGCCTAGCAAAAGTTAAATCACAAGGACTTCCAACAATGAGAGAGTAAAGAGACTGGCAAATCCTCTCCCTCAAAAACAAAACTGTCAAAACAAACATTTCACGAGGCTTCAAGATGGCGGAAGAGTAAGACGTGGAGATCACCTTCCTCCCCACAAATACATCTGAAATACATCTACACGTGGAACTTCTCCTATAGAACACCCACCGAACGCTGGCAGAAGACCTCAGACCTCCCAAAAGGCAAGAAACTCCCCACGTACCTGGGTAGGGCAAAAGAAAAAAGAAAAAACAGAGACAAAGAATAGGGACGGGATCTGCACCAGTGGGAGGGAGCCGTGAAGGAGGAAAGGTTCCCACACACTAGAAGCCCCTTCGCGGGCGGAGACTGTGGGTGGCTGGGTGGAAGCTTCGGAGCCGCGGAGGAGAGCACAGCCACAGGGTGCGGAAGGCAAAGCAGAGAGATTCCCGCACAGAGGATCGGTGCCGACCAGCACTCACCAGCCCGAGAGGCTTGTCTGCTCACCCGCCGGGGCGGGCAGGGCTGGGAGCTGAGGCTCGGACTTCGGTCGGATCCCTGGGTTAGGACTGGGGTCGACGGCGTGACCACAGCCTAAAGGGGCTAGTGCGCCACAGCAAGCCGGGAGGGAGTCCGGTTGAAGTCTGGAGCTGCCGAAGAGGCAAGAGACCTTTTCTTCCCTCTTTGCTTCCTGGGGCGCGAGGAGAGGGGATTAAGCACGCCGCTTAAAGGAGCTCCAGAAACGGGCGCGGAGCTGCCGAAGAGACAAGAGACTTTTTCCTGCCCCTTTGCTTCCTCGGGCACGAGGAGAGGGGATTAAGAGCACTGAGTAAAAGAGCTCCAGAAACGGGCATGAGCCGCGGCTGTCGGCACGGACAGTAGAGACGGGTGTGGGACGCTAGGGTTGCTGCTGCCGCCAC
The DNA here is from genome assembly GCF_026419965.1 of Kogia breviceps. Taxonomy (NCBI): domain Eukaryota; kingdom Metazoa; phylum Chordata; class Mammalia; order Artiodactyla; family Physeteridae; genus Kogia; species Kogia breviceps. The sequence goes on from NC_081317.1 coordinate 67,015,781, forward strand.
CAAGAGGCCTGTGTGTGAGCACAGGTCACTCTCCACACCGCCCCTTCCGGGAGCCCGTGCAGCCCACCACTGCCGGGGTCTCGGGATCCAGGGACAGCTTCCCCGGGAGAACGGGCGTCACGCCTGCCTCTGCCGCTGCGGGCTCGACCTGCATCCGTGCACCTCCCTCCCCCCGGCCTGTGCCAGAGCCCCCGAATCAGCTGCTCCTTTAACTCCGTCCTGTCTCAGCGAAGGGCAGATGCCCTCGGACGACCTACACACAGAGGTGGGGCCAAGTCCAAAGCTGAACCCCAGGAGCTGTGCGAACAAAGAGGAGAAGGGGAGGTCTCTGCCAGCAGCATAAGCAGCGGATTAAAGCTCCACAATCAACTTGAAGTGCCCTGCATCTGTGGAATACCTGAATAGACAGCGAATCATCCCAAGTTGAGGAGGCGGACTTTGGGAGCAAGATCTATTATTATTTTCCCCCTTTTCTCTTTTTGTGAGTGTGCATGTGTATGCTGCTGTGTGAGATTTTGTCTGTATAGCTTTGCTTTCACCATTTGTCCTAGGGTTAGACCAACCCGTTTTTCTTTAATAGAAATTTTTCTTCTTAATAATCATTTCTTATTTTAACAACTATACTTTATCCTACTTTATTTTGTCTTCTCCCTTTCTTCCTTCCTTTCTTCCCTCCTTCCCTTCTTTCTTCCTTCCTTCCTCCCTTCAGTTCTTCCTTCCTTCCTCCCTTCCTTTCTTCCTTCCTTCCTCCCTTCCTTTCTTCCTTCCCTCCTTCCCTCCTTCCTTCCTTCCTTATCTTTCCTTTCTATTTTTTCTCCTTTTTATTTTGAGCCGTGTGGATTAAAGGCTCTTGGCGCTCCAGCCAGGCACCAGGGCTGTGTCTCTGAGGTGGGAGAACCAACCTCAGGACACTGGGCCACAAGAGACCTCCCAGCTGCACACAATATCAAACGGCGAAAATCTCCCAGAGATCTCCATCTCAACACCAAGACCCAGCTTCACTCAAGGACGAGCAACGAGCAGTGCTGGACACCCTCTCCCCAATAAAGAGCAAGACAGGTCTACAGCCCCATCCATTAGCAGAGAGGCTGCCTAAAATCATAATAAGGCTACCAACATCCCCAAACAAACCACCAGACGTGGACCTGCCCACCAGAAAGACGAGATCCAGCCTCATCCACCAGAACAGAGGCACTAGTTCCCCCAACCAGGAAACCTACTCAACCCACGGAACTAACCTTAGCCACTGGGGACAGCCACCAAAAACAACGGGAACTACGAACTTGCAGCCTGCAAAAAGGAGACCCCAAACACACAAAGATAAGCAAAATGAGAAGACAGAAAAACACACAGCAGATGACGGAGCAAGATAAAAACAAACCAGACCTAACAAATGAGGAGGAAATAGGCAGTCTACCTGAAAAAGAATTCAGAATAATGATAGTAAAGATGATTCAAAACCTTGGAAATAGAATAGACAAATTGCAAGAAACAGTTAACAAGGACATAGAAGAAATAAAGAGGAAGCAAGCAACGATGAGCAACACAATAAATGAAATGAAAAATACTCTAGATGGCATCAATAGCAGAATAACTGAGGCAGAAGGACGGATAAGTGACCTACAAGATAAACTAGTGGAAATAACTACTGCAGAGCAGAATAAAGAAAAAAGAATGAAAAGAACTGAAGACAATCTCAGAGACCTCTGGGACAACATTAAACGCACCAACATTCGAATTATAGGGGTCCCAGAAGAAGAAGAGAAAAAGAAAGGGACTGAGAAAATATTTGAAGAGATTATAGTTGAAAACTTCTCTAATATAGGAAAGGAAATCGTCAATCAAGTCCAGGACGCACAGAGAGTCCCATACAGGATAAACCCAAGGAGAAACATGCCAAGACACACAATAATCAAACTGTCAAAAATTAAATACAAAGAAAACATATTAAAAGCAGCAAGGGAAAAACAACAAATAACACACAAGGGGATCCCCATAAGATTAACATCTGATCTCTCAGCAGAAACTCTACAAGCCAGAAGGGAGTGGCAGGACATATTTAAAGTGATGAAGGAAAAAAACCTACAACCAAGATTACTCTACCCAGCAAGGATCTCATTCAGATTTGATGGAGAAATTAAAACCTTTACAGACAAGCAAAAGCTGAGAGAGTTCAGCACCATCAAACCAGCTCTACAACAAATGCTAAAGGAACTTCTCTAGGCAAGAAACACAAGAGAAGGAAAAGACCTACAAGAACAACCTGAAACAATTAAGTAAATGGTAATAGGAACATACATATCGATAATTACCTTAAATGTAAATGGATTAAATGCTCCCACCAAAAGACACAGACTGGCTGAATGGATACAAAAACAAGACCCATATATATGCTGTCTACAAGAGACCCACTTCAAACCTAGGGACACATACAGACTGAAAGTAAGGGGATGGAAAATGATATTCCATGCAAATGGAAATCAGAAGAAAGCTGGAGTAGCAATTCTCATATCAGACAAAAGACTTTAAAATAAAAACTATTACAAGAGACAAAGAAGGACACTACATAATGATCAAGGGATCGATCCATGAAGAAGATATAACAATTGTAAATATTTATGCACCCAACAGAGGAGCACCTCAACAAATAAGGCAAATACTAACAGCCATAAAACGGGAAATCGACAGTAACACAATCATAGTAGGGGACTTTAACGCCCCACTGTCACCAATGGACAGATCATCCAAAATGAAAATAAATAAGGAAACACAAGCTTTAAATGATACATTACACAAGATGGACTTAATTGATATTTATAGGACATTCCATCCAAAAACAGCAGAATACACATTTTTCTCAAGTGCCCAAGGAACATTCTCCAGGATCGATCATATATTGGGTCACAAATCTAGCCTTGGCAAATTTAAGAAAATTGAAATTGTATCAAGTATCCTTTCCGACAACAACGCTATGAGACTAGATGTCAATTACAGGAAAAGATCTGTAAAAAATACAAACACATGGAGGCTAAACAATACACTACTTAATAACGAAGTGATCACTGAAGAAATCAAAGAGGAAATCAAAAAGTACTTAGAAACAAATGACAATGGAGACACGACAACCCAAAACCTATGGGATACAGCAAAAGCAGTTCTAACAGGAAAGTTTATAGCAATACAATCATACCTTAAGAAACAGGAAACATCTCGAATAAACAACCTAACTTTGCACTTAAAGCAATTAGAGAAAGAAGAACAAAAAAACCCAAATTTAGCAGAAGGAAAGAAATCATAAAGATCAGTTCAGAAATAAATGAAAAAGAAATGAAGGAAACAATAGCAAAGATCAATAAAACTAAAAGCTGGTTCTTTGAGAAGATAAATAAAATTGATAAACCATTAGCCAGACTCATCAAGAATAAAAGGGAGAAGACTCAAACAACAGAATTAGAAATGAAAAAGGAGATGTAACAACTGACACTGCAGAAATACAAAAGATTATTAGAGATTACTACAAGCAACTGTATGCCAATAAAACAGACAACCTGGAAGAAATGGACAAATTCTTAGAAATGCACAACCTGCTGAGACTGAACCAGGGAGAAATAGAAAATATGAACAGACCAATCACAAGCACTGAAATTGAAACTGTGATTAAAAATCTTCCAACAAACAAAAGCCCATGACCAGACAGCATGACAGGTGAATTCTATCAAACATTTAGAGAAGAGTTAACACCTATCCTTCTCAAACTCTTCCAAAAGATAGCAGAGGGAGGAACACTCCCAAACTCATTCTATGAGGCCACCATCACCTTGATACCAAAACCAGACAAAGACATCACAAAGAAAGAAAACTACAGGCCAATATCACTGATGAACATAGATGCAAAAATCCTCAACAAAATATTAGCAAACAGAATCCAACAGCACATTAAAAGGATCATACACCATGAACAAGTGGGGTTTATTCCAGGAATGCAAAGATTCTTCAATATATGCAAATCAATCAACATGATACACCATATCCACAAACTGAAGGAGAAAAACCATATGATCATCTCAATAGATGCAGAGAAAGCTTTTGACAAAATTCAACACCCGTTTATGATAAAAACCCTGCAGAAAGTAGGCACACAGGGAACTTTACTCAACCTAATGAAGGCCATATATGACAAACCCACAGCCAGCATCGTTCTCAATGGTGAAAAACTGAAACCATTTCCACTAAGATCAGGAACAAGACAAGGTTGCCCATTCTCACCACTCTTATTCAACATAGTTTTGGAAGTTTTAGCCACAGCAATCAGAGAAGAAAAAGAAATAAAAGGAATCCAAATAGGAAAAGAAGAAGTAAAGCTGTCACTGTTTGCAGATGACAGGATACTATACATAGAGAATCCTAAGGATGCTACCAGAAAACTAATAGAGCTAATCAATGAATTTGGTAAAGTTGCAGGATACAAAATTAATGCACAGAAATCTCTGGCATTCTTACACACAAATGATGAAAAATCTGAGAGTGAAATTAAGAAAACACTCCCATTTAGCACTGCAACAAAAGGAATAAAATATCTAGGAATAAACCTACCTAAGGAGACAAAAAATTTGTATGCAGAAAACTATAAGATACTGATGAAAGAAATTAAAGATGATACAAATAGGTGGAGAAATATACCATGTTCTTGGATTGGAAGAATCAACATTGTGAAAATGACTCTACTACCCAAAGCAATCTACAGATTCAATGCGATCTCTAACAAATTACCACTGGCATTTTTAACAGAACTAGAACAAAAAATTTCACAATTTGTATGGAAACACAAAAGACCCTGAATAGCCAAAGCAATCTTGAGAATGAAAAATGGAGCTGGAGGAATCAGGCTCCCTGACTTCAGACTATACTACAAGGCTACAGTAATCAAGACAGTATGGTACTGGCACAAAAACAGAAATATAGATCAATGGAACAGGATAGAAAGCCCAGAGATAAACCCACACACATATGGTCACCCTATCTTTGATAAAGGAGGGAAGGATATACAATGGAGAAAAAACAGCCTCTTCAATAAGTGGTGCTGGAAAACTGGACAGCTACCTGTAAAAGTATGAAATTAGAACACTCCCTAACACCACACACAAAAATAAACTCAAAATGGGTTAAAGACCTAAATGTAAGGCCAGACACTATCAAACTCTTAGAGGAAAACGTAGGCAGAACACTCTACGACATAAATCACAGCAAGATCCTTTTGGACCCATCTCCTAGAGAAATGGAAATAAAAACAAAAATAAACAAATGGGACCTAATGAAACTTAAAAGCTTTTGCACAGCAAAGGATACCATAAATAAGACCAAAAGACAACCCTCAGAATGGGAGAAAATATTTGCAAACGAAGCAACTGACAAAGGATTAATATCCAAAATTTATAAGCAACTCATGCAGCTCAATAACAAAAAACCAAACAACCCAATCCAAAAATGGGCAGAAGACCTAAATAGACATTTCTCCAAAGAAGATATACAGATTGACAACAAACACATGAAAGAATGCTCAACATCATTAATCATTACAGAAATGCAAATCAAAACTACAATGAGATATCATCTCACACCGGTCAGATTGGCCATCATCAAAAACTCTAGAAACAATAAATGCTGGAGAGGGTGTGGAGAAAAGGGAACCCTGTGCACTGCTGGTGGGAATGTAAATTGATACAGCCACTATGGAGAACAGTATGGGGGTTCCTTAAAAAACCAAAAATAGAACTACCATATGACCCAGCAATCCCACTACTGGGCATATACCCTGAGAAAACCATAATTCAAACAGAGTCATGTACCAAAATGTTCGTTGCAGCTCTATTTACGATAGCCAGGACATGGAAGCAACCTAAGTGTCCATCAACAGATGAATGGATAAAGAAGATGTGGCACATATATACAATGGAATATTACTCAGCCATAAAAAGAAATGAAACTGAGTTATTTGTAATGAGGTGGATAGACCTGGAGTCTGTCATACAGAGTGAAGTCAGTCAGAAGGAGAAAAGCAAATACCATATGCTAAAACATATATATGGACTCTAAGGAAAAAAAATTGTCAGGAAGAGATTAGTGGCAGGGCGGGAATAAAACACAGACCTACTAGAGCATGGACTTGAGGATATGGGGAGGGGGAAGGGTAAGCTGTGACGAAGTGAGAGAGTGGCAGGGACATATATACACTACCAAATGTAAATTAGATAGCTAGTGGAAAGCTGCCGCATAGCACAGGGAGATCAACTAGGTGGTTTGTGACCACCTAGAGGGGTGGGAGGGAGGGTGACGCAAGAGGGAAAAGATATGCGAACATATGTATATGTATAACTGGTTCACTTCGTTGTAAAGGAAAAACTAACACACTATTGTAAAACAGTTATACTCCAATAAAGATGTTTAAAAAAGAAAAAAAAAACCAAACATTTCAAATACAGTTGACCCTTGATCAACACAGGTCTGAACTGCACACGTCTACTCACATGCAGATTTTATTCAGTAAATTACTACAGTATATCTCAATCTGTGGCTGGCTGAACCCATGGACATGGAAATGTGGATACAGAGGGCTTACTCTTAAGTTATACGCAGATTTTTGACCACACAGCGGGTCAGGGCCCCTAACCCCTTTGTTATTCAAGCGTCAACTGTACTGTATTTGAAAAGTGATGGCATACAAATTAAGAACATTTTATGTATGGGAAACTTCTGAACCTCAGACAAGAAGAGTGGCAATAAATGATGTTCTTGCCAGGACTGTTCCCATCCCCTCACCAAAGCTTGGTAGGCAGTAGTACCACCAGGGTGGGGTTGTTGGTGAAAACCCAGCAGCTTTGCTGCTAAAGGTAGGCTGCCTTGACATGGAGCAGAGTGCAATAGAGCCTGCAGCACTGTTAAAGTGGCAAATTCTTAGAAAACAAATAGAAAAAAAGAAAAGCTAACAGTGTCGCTAACCAGAGTTTGCATACCTGCTTTGGGAAAGCAGCACATCCCTCAACCAGCAGGAAATTTAACAGGAAAAATCCTGGAAACCAGAGAGTCAAAGAGGGAATAGATAAGCTTGCCACACATCCTTGGTTCAATGGGAGGCAGACTTATAAATAGGAAAAACACTGAAGCACCCAAGCTCTCCACTCATCCCTGTCTGTCAGGGAGGCTGTGTACATGCAAAGCTAAGAGCACTGAAAGGCCAAGCTCCCCACACATCACTAGCTCACTGGGAAGCTGTTTGGAAGGAAGTTCCAGAAAGGCCTGGCAGGAAGTAAAAGCTGGGGCAGACATTAAAACGTCCTGAACTTTGCCTGTACTCCCAAACCCACACATCATCCCCACAATCAACAGAGAACAGATGCCTTACTGGCTCAAGATGTTTGAACATCTAAACACTCACTATGCAGACATAGAGGCAACCTCTAGAAAGCAATGGTAAAAATAAAAATAAGAAAAAATAAGCAGAAACATTAGTCAGTGCCTGCACATTGCAGGGGAGATAAATTTTGCAGATTAAGTCCAGGAAACTTACTAAAAAACAATACTAAAACAAGTATCAGCAACAATGACCCTCAGGAAACAAAAAAACCTCTAGAGTTATTATAATAAATTATCCAAAATGTCCAATCATCAACAAAAAAAGTTTGAAGATATACAATGAGTGACCCAGACTGAAGGAAAAAGAAACTACCTGTGAGTGGGCCCAGAATGGCAGGCAAATAATTCAAATCAGTCATGAAAAACATATTAAAAGAATAAAGGAAAGTATGTTTAATTAATGAAAAAAAATGACACCTAAACAAATGGGGAATCTCAAAAAAGAAGTAAAAATCAATAAAACAGAACCAATTCTAGAAATTCTACAGTTTAGAAGTATTGGGTTGGCCAAAAAGTTCATTCAGGTTTTTCCATAACATCTTATGGAAAAATCTGAACGAACTTTTTGGCCAACCCAATATAATAACTGAAATGAAAACATTATACAGACTCAGCAGCAGATTTGAGATGGTAGATCAAAAAACATGAAAACAGTTCAATAAAATTAAGCAATCTAAAAAACAGAAAAGAAAGACTGAAGTGAAGAGAGCCTCAGAGACCCCTAAGACATCAAGTGCACCAATGCACATATAATGGGAAGTTCCAGGAGATAGTACATGGAATTAAAAAAATTTGAATAAATAATGACTGCAAGTGTCCCAAGTTTTATGATAGACATTAAGCCCCAGATTCAGAATGCTTGACAAAATCCCAGTGGGGTAAACACATGCACACATACATCATACACAAAACTACTTAAACTCAACAAAAAGAAAATGTTAAAAGAATATAGGTAAAACAAATGATCACACACAAGACAACAAAAAAACAATTAATGGCTGACTTCTTGTCAGAAACAATGGAGACCAAGAAGACACTGAAAGGACTCATATTTAAATGCTAAAACAGAAAAACTGTCAACCATGAATTCTATATCCAACAAAACTATCTTTTGGAACTGTAAAGAAAGACATTCCCAGATAAAGAGATTTGTTCTTATCGAACCTGCCTTATGAGAAATACTAAAAGAAATCCCTCAGGAAAAAAGGAAAGGACATCAAAAGGTATGCAGAAAAGAGTTAACAGGCCTAAGACTGCTGTACTAAAAAAAACAGACAACAACAAAAAAACGCCTGCCTGCAAGGTTGGTCCTGAGCTGGCATCTGGGAACTTGGATTTTGGGAGGGTTCCCACCATTCCAAAACTAATTAGAGTGGCTGACTGTACATAAACTGTTTATACAAATCAAATGGCTTATGCTGAAACACCTGTTTTCTTTCAGGGAATGTGAAATTCGGTATATGCTGGGCAGAAAGTCCCCAGTAAAAACCTTGGGGACTAGGTCTATAACAAGCTTCCCTGATATTAAACACTACACAAAGGTCGTCATAATTTAATGGAGAAAATAAGCACATTGTACATGACTGCACTGAAAGAGGACTATTTGAAGCCTGCAGCTGGTTCCTCCAGATCTTGCCCACTAAACTTTTTCCCTTTGGCAAATTTGCTTCATATCCTTTTGTTGTAATAAATCACAGTCATGAACATGACTATATGCTGTGTACTGTGAGTCTTCCTAGCAAATCACCAAACCAGGGGTAATTTGGAGGACTACTGAGAAAGATGGTAACTCAAATCCAAAGGAAGGAACAAAGAGCACAAGATATGGTAAATGGATAAAGGTAAAAGACTGAATATATTTATATCTTTTCTCCTTCTAATTTCTCTAAAATATATCAGCCTTTATAAAACAATAACTTAAAAATAAATTACACTGCACTATTGGGTTTACAACATATAACATACATGACTATAATACCTCAAAGAAAGCAGCTGAAAACAGAACCAGACAAAAAAATCAAAAAGAAAATAGAGAATTTGAACACTACAGACTAATTTGACTTAAAAGAAATACACAGATCACTCCATACAATAACAGAAAAACACACATTTTTGTCAAATGCACATGGAATATTCTCCAAGACAGATTATAGGTTAGGCTACAAAACAAGTCTTAATAAACTTTAAAAGACTGAAACAATCCAAAGTATTTTTCCCGATAACAATGGAATGAAATTAAGAACAGCAAAAAGAAAAACAAAAAATTCACAAATATGGAAATAAACCCACTCTTAAGCAACCCATGGAAAAGAAAAAAAAAGTCAAAGGAAATCAGAAAATATCCTGAGACAAATGAAAATGAAAACACAACACACTACAACACATGGGATGCAACAAAAGCAGTGCAAAGTAAAAAACTTACAACTAAATGCTTACATTAAAAGAAAAAGATCTCAAACCAACATTACTTTACATCTTATGGAAATACACAAAGAATGAATTAACCCAAACCTTGAAGAATGAAATAATAAAGATTAGAGCAGACATAAATAAAGTGAAAAAGAGCAAAACAGAGAAAACTCAAAGAAACCAGGAGCTGGTTCTTCTAAAAGATCAATAAAACTGAGAAACCTTTAGGTAGACAAAGGAAAAAAAGACTCAAATAACTAAACTCAGAAGTGAAAGGGGAAACATTACTACTGATTTTACAAAAGTAAAAATGATTATAAGAGAGTACTCTGAACAACTGTATCCTAACCAATCAGAAAACTTAGATAAAATGGACAAATTCCACAACTGAATGCTGAAGAAACAGAAAATCTGAATAAATTTATAAGATTAAATCAGTAATCAAAGAAAGAAAAGTCCATACGGTTTCACCAGTGAATTCTATCAAACAATTGAAATAAACACCAATTCTTCTCAAACTCTTGCAAAAGACTGAAACAGGACCACTTAGTAACTCATCCTATGAGCCCAGCATTACCCTGATACTAAAGTCAGACAAAGACTCACAAGAAAACAAAACTACAGGTCAATATCCCTGAAGAAAACATATGCAAAAATCCTCAACAAGATATTAGCAAACCAAATTTAACAGCAGTATGAAAAGAATTATAAACCAGTGAGATTTATTCCTGGAATGCAAGGATGGTTCAACACAAGAAAAATCAATGTAGGACAGACACCACATTAACAGAATGAAAGGAAAACACCACACGACCATCTCAGTAAAAAAGCATTAGACAAAACTCTAACACCCTTTCATGACAAGAACATTCAACAAATTAGGAATAGAGGAAACTACCTCGAGGTAGTAAAACCAATACATAAAAAAATTAGTCAACATCATACTTGATGGTAAAAACTGAAAACAGGGCTTCCCTGGAGGTGCAGTGGTTGAGAATCTGCCTGCCGATGCAGGGGACACAGGTTCGTGCCCCGGTCCGGGAAGATCCCACATGCCACTGAGCCTGTGCGTCCGGAGCCTGTGCTCCACAAAAGGAGAGGCCACAACAGTGAGAGGCCCGCGTACCACCAAAAAAAAAAAAAAAAAAAAAAAAAAACGACTCAAAATGGATCACATTCCTACATATAAGCTAAAACCATAAAACTCTTAGAAGAAAAACAAAAAGGTGGGGCTTCCCTAGTGGCACAGTGGTTAAGAATCTGTCTGCCAAAGCAGGGGACACAGGTTCAAGCCCTGATCCAGGTAGATCCCATATGCCATGGAACAACTAAACCCGTGTGCCACAACTACTGAAGTCCGCACGCCTAGAGCCTGTGCTCCGCAACAACAGAAGCCACTGCAACGAGAAGCCTGCGCACCGCAATGAAGAGTAGCTCCTACTCTCCGCAAATACAGAAAGCCCAAGTGCAGCAATGAAGACCCAACACAGCCTAAAATAAAATAAATTTATTTAAAAAAAAACAAGAACAGGGATTCCCTGGTGGCGCAGTGGTTGAGAGTCCGCCTGCTGATGCAGGGGACGCGGGTTCGTGGTCTGGTCCAGGAAGATCCCACATGCCGCGGAGCGGCTGGGCCCGTGAGCCATGGCCGCTGAGCCTGCGCGTCCAGAGCCTGGGCTCCACAAAGGGAGAGCCCACAACAGTGAGAGGCGTGCGTACCGCAAAAAAACAAGAACAAAGGGCAAAAACTTCATGACTTTGGATTTGCAGTGATTTCTTACATATGACACCAAAAGCACAGGCAACAAAAGAAAAACTAGTTAAGTTGGACTTCATCAAAAGTAAAAGGGTACAATGGCAACCCACATAATGGGAGAAAATATTTGCAAATCATATATAAGAAACTGATATTCAGAATACAGCTCACCCTTGCAATGCAGGAATTGACCATGTGTCAAAAATCTGAGTATAACTTAACAGTTGGCCCTCCATAACTGCAGCTCCACATCTGAGAATTCAAGCAACCACAGAGAATGTAGTACTATAGTATCTACTACTGAAAAACATTCACATATAAGTGGACCCATGCAGGTCAAACCCATGATGTTCAAGGGTCAACTGTACATACAGAACCCCTACAGCTCAACAACAAAAAGAAAAATTACCCAATTTAAAAAGGGGCAAAGAATTAGAACAGATGTTTCTCCAAAAAAGATACATGAACAGCCAATAAACACATTAAAAGGTACTCAACATCACTTGTCATTAGAGATGCAAATCAAAACGACAATGAGGAGGACAGAGTCAAGACAGTGTACTAGGAGAGTGCAGAATTTGTGTCTCCTCACAACTAGGGCACCTACCAGGCACTGGTGGGGGACCATGGACACCTAAGGGGACAGGAAGAACACCAGTGACAGGGTAGGATGTGTGGTGTGGGGAGGAATGAAGGGGGAGGAGAAGTGGAGGCGAGACAGGACTGGCACCCCTGAGGGGTGGCTGGGGGAGGAGAAGGGTTCCCATGCCCAAAGGGGGAAAAGGGGAACCACTGGGGGCAGAGGATCAAAAGGGAGCGTGGCCAGGTTTTCCCTGCCCATGTGGGCCCCCAGGAACCTGCTGAGATCCCAGGCCTGATCCTCTGTCCACCTAGGTCCCCTCCAGCCGTGTGGGTCCTGAGGGTGTGTAAGGGAGGGAAGGGGAGCAAAAACAAAGGCCAGAACTCCAGGACCAGCACCCCTGAGGGGTAGCTGGGGGAGGGGAGGGGAGGAGTTCCTACACCCAGAGGGACCCACCCACTGTTAGGGGTCCAGCGGCAATGGGGGAGACCCTGGGGGAGAAAGTGGGCGAGGGGCATGAAGGAACAGAAGGGAACATGGACAGTGCTTTCCTGTCCACTTAGGCACTGGAGAGCCTGTTGGGCTCCTGGGCCTAATCCTCTGCCCTTGGAGCCTCCCTCCTGCTGCGTAGGAACACAAACCCTGTCACTACACCCCGACCCAGGGCCCTACCTCTACACTCAGAGAGCCCCCTCCAACATGCTGGGCCTAAACACCACACACACACACCCTCACTCAGGGCCCTACTTCTAAACACTGGAACTCCACACTCCACATGCCCTTCTTTCGTGGAAGGCTGCCTCTTCCCTTCCACACAGGTCCTAAGCAGAGGCCCCACCCCACACTCAAACGGCACACCCCACTCGCCTAGGTCCCACCCCACGCTAAACCCCTCATCTGCCTAAGTTCCACTCCCACCTAAACTCCACCCCTATAGCCAAGGCATTTTTTTTTTTTCCTTTTTCTTTTAGATTGGGGTTCTGTTTTACCTTGTTGGTTCACTGTTGCTGATTCTTTTATATTCTTATTTTTCCTAATAAATCTTTCATTTTTCATTTTTGTTATTGTTCTTTCCTTTTGGCTTCTCCCACGCCCCCATTTTTTTTCCATTCTTTTTCCTGTTGTAGCTTTATTTTACCTTACTGCAGTTGCTTCAATTACAGTTTAATTTTTCCTAATATATATTTTATCTTCCTAATTTTATTTTCTTTTTGTGGTGGGAGCTCCAAGTCCAAAACGCTGGACTAACAGAGAACCTCAGACCCCAAGGAATATCGATCGGACTGAGGCCTCCCAGAGGTACTCATCTCAGCACCAAGGCTCTATCCAACTGCCTGCAAACTCCAGTACTGGACTTCTCAGGACAAACCACCAGTAAGACAGGAATACAGTACCACCCATCAAAAAAAGAAAAATGAAACAACAAAAAAATATGTTACAGACAAAGGAGCAAGGTAAAAACCTACAAGACCAAATAAATGAAGACAAAATAGGGAAACTACCTGAAAAATAATTCAGAGTAATGATAGTAAAGAGGACCCAAAATCTCAGAAACAGAATGAAGAAAATACAAGAAACATTTATGAAGGATCTAGAAGAACTAAAGAGCAAACAAACAGTGATGAACAACACAATTACTAAAATTAAAAATACTCTAGAAAGAATCAATAGCAGAATAACTGAGGCAGAAGAATGGATAAGTGACCTGGAAGATAAAATGGTGGAAATAACTGCCAAGGAGAATAAAGAATAAAGAATGGAAAGAATTGAGGACAGTCTCAGAGACCTCTGGGAGAACATTAAATGCACCAACATTCTAATTATAGGGGTCCCAGAATAAAAAGAGAAAAAGAAAGGGTCTGAAAAATGTATGAAGAAATTATAGTTGAAAACTTCCCTAACATGGGAAAGGAAAACAGTCAATCAAATCCAGGGAGTGCAGAGAATCCCATACAGGATAAATCCAAAGAGAAACACACCGAGACATATATCAAACTATCAAAAATTAAACACAAAGAAAAAATATTAAAAACTGCAAGGGAAAAGCAACAAATAACATATAAGGGAATCCCCATAAGGTCAACAGCTGATCTTTCTGCATAAACTCTGCAAGCTAGAAGGGAGTGGCAGGACATACTTAAAGTGATAAAAAGAAAAAACCTACAACCAAGATTACTCCACCCAGCAAGGATCTCATTCACATTCGACTGGGCAATTAAAACCTTTACAAACAAGCAAAAGCTAAGAGAATTCAGCACCACCAAACCAGCTTCACAACAAATGCTAAAGAAACTTCTCTAGGCAAAAAACACAATAGAAGCAAAAAACCTACAATAACAAACTCAAAACAATTAAGAAAATGGTAATAGGGACATACATATCGATAATTTCCTTAAATGTAAATGGATTAATTACTCCAACCAAAAGACATAGATCAGCTAAATGGATACAAAAGCAAGACCCATATATATGCTGTCTACAGGAGACCCACTTCAGCCCTAGGGACACATACAGACTGAAAGAGGGGATGGAAAAAGATATTCCATGCAAATGGAAATCAAAAGAAAGCTGGAGTAGCAATTCTCATATCCAACAAAATAGACTTTAAAATAAAGACTATTACAAGAGACAAAGAAGAACACTACATAATGATTAAGGGATCAATCCAAGAAGAAAATATAGCAATTGTAAATATTTATGCACCCAACACAGGGGATCCTCAATACATAACGCAATTACTGACAGCCTTATATAAGAGAGGAAATCAACAGCAAAACAATAATAATAGGGGACTTTAACACCTCACTTTCACCAATGGACAGATCATCCAAAATGAAAATAAATAAGGACACAGAAGCTTTAAATGATACATTTGAGCACATGGACTCAAATGATATTTATAGGACATTCCATCCCAAAACAACAGTATACACTTCTCAAGTACTCACGGGACATTCTCCAGGATAGATCATATCTTGGTTCACAAATCAAGCCTTGGTAAATTTAAGAAAATTGAAATGGTATCAAGTATCTTTGCCAACCACAATGCTATAAGGCTAGATATCAATTCCAGGAAAAACAACTATAAAAAATACAAACACATGGAGACTAACCAATACACTACTAAATAACCAAGAGAACACTGAAAAAAAATCAAAGAGGAAATCAAAGAATACCTAGAAACAAATGACAATGAAAACACAATGACACCAAACCTATGGGATGCAGCAAAAACATTTCTAAGAGGGAAATTGATACTACTACAATCCTACCTCAAGAAACAAGAAAAATCTCAAATAAACAACCTAACCTTACACCTAAAGCAATTAGAGAAAGAAGGACACAAAAATAACCCCCAAAGTTAGCACAAAAGAAGAAATCACAAAGATCAGATGAGAAACATGAAAAAGAAATGAAGGAAACGACAGCAAAGATCAATAAAACTAACAGCTAGTTCTTTGAGAAGATATACAAAATTGACAAACCATTAGAAAGACTCATCAAGAAAAAAAGGGAGAAGACTCAAACCAACAGAACTAGAAATGAAAAAGAAGACGTAACAACTGACACTGCAAAAATACAAAGAATCATGAGAGATTACTACAAGCAACTATATGACAATAAAATGGGCAACCTAGAAGAAATGGTCAAATTCTTAGAAAAGCACAACTTCCTGAGACTGAAGGAGGAAGAAACAGAAAGTATGAACAGACCCATCACAAGCACTGCAATTGAAACTGTGATTAAAAATCTTCCAACAAACAAAAGCCCATGACCAGACAGCTTGACAGGTGAATTCTATCAAACATTTAGAGAAGAGCTAACATCTATCCTTCTCAAACTCTTCCAAAACATAGCAGAGGGAGGAAAACTCCCAAACTCATTCTACAAAGCCACCATCACCCTGATACCAAAACCAGATAAAGATGTCACAAAAAAAGAAAACTACAGGACAGTATCACGGATGAACATAGATGCAAAAACCCTCAACCCTCAACAAAATATTAGCAAACAAAATCCAACAGCACATTAAAGAATCATACACCATGATCAAGTGGGGTTTATTCCAGGAATGCAAGGATTCTTCAATATACGCAAATCAATCAATGTGATACACCATATTAAAAACCTGAAAGATAAAAAACATATGATCATTTCAATAGATTCAGAAAAAGCTTTTGACAAAATTCAACACTCATTTATGATAAAAACTCTCCAGAAAGTAGGAGTAGAGAGAACCTACCTCAACATAATAAAGGCCATATATGACAAACCCACAGCCAGCATCCTTCTCAATGGTGAGTAACTGAAACCATTCCCTCTAAGATCAGAAACAAGACAAGGTTGCCCACTCTCACCACTATTATTCAACATAGTTTTGGAAGTTTTAGCCACAGCAATCAGAGAAGAAAAAGAAATAAAAGAAATCCAATAAAATCGGAAAAGAAGTAAAACAGTCACTGTTTGCAGATGACATAACACTATAGAGAATCCTAAAGATGCTACCAGAAAACTACTAGAGCTAATCAATGAATTTGGTAGAGTAGCATGATACCAAATTAATGCACAGAAATCTCTTGCATTCCTATACACTAACGATGAAAAATTTGAAAGAGAAATTAAGGAAACACTCCCATTTACCACTACAACAGAAAGAATAAAATACTTAGGAATAAACCTACCTAAGGAAACAAAAAACCTGTACGCAGAAAACTATCACACTGATGAAAGACATTAAAGACAATAAAAACAGATGGATAGATATACCATGTTCTTGGATTGGAAGAATCAACATTGTGAAAATGACTACACTACCCAAGCAATCTACAGATTCAATGCAAACCCTATCAAACTACCAATGGCATTTTTCACAGAACTAGAACAAAAAATTTCACAATTTGTATGGAAACACAAAAGACCTGGAACATCCAAAGCAATCTTGAGAAAGAAAAACGGAGCTGGAGGAATCAGGCTCCCTGACTTCAGACTATACTACAAACCTACAGTAATCAAGACAGTATGGTACTGACACAAAAACACAAATATAGATCAATGGAACAGGTTAGAAAGCCCAAAGATAAACCCACATACATATGTTCACCTTTGATAAAGGAGGCAAGAGTATACAATGGAGAAAAAGCAGCCTCTTCAATAAGTGGTGCTGGGAAAACTGGACTGCTACCTGTAAAAGTATGAAATTAGAACACTCCCTAACACCATACACAAAAACAACCTCAACATGGATTAAAAACCTAAATGTAAGGCCACACACTCTAGAACTCTTAAAGGAAAACATAGGCAGAACACTCTATGACATCAATCACAGGAAGATCCTTTTTGACCCACCTCCAAGAGAAATGGAAATAAAAACAAAAATAAACAAATGGGACCTAATGAAACATAAAAGCTTTTGCACAGCAAAGGAAACCATAAGACGAAAACACACCCCCCAGAATGGGAGAGAATATCTGCAAACAAAGCAACTGACAAAGGATTAATCTCCAAAACATACAAGCAGCTCATGCAGCTCAGTATCAAAAAAACAAACAACCCAATCCAAAAATGGGCAGAAGACCTAAACAGACATTTCTCCAAAGAAGATACACAGATTGCCAACAAACACATGAAAAGATGCTCAACATCACTAATCATTAGAGAAATGCAAATCAAAACTACAATGAGGTATCACTTCACACAGGTCAGAATGGCCATCATGAAAAAAATCTACAAACAATAAATGAGAGGATGTGGAGAAAAGGGAACCCTCTTGCACTGTTGGTGGGAATGTAAATTGATACAGCCACTATGGAGAACAGTATGGAGGTTCCTTAAAAAACTAAAAATAGAACTACCACATGACCCAGCAATACCACTACCGGGCACATACCCTGAGAAAACCATAATTCAAAAAGAGACATGTACCACAATGTTCACTGAAGCACTATTTACAATAGCCAGGACATGGAAGCAACCTACGTGTCCATCAACAGATGAGTGGATAAAGAAGATGTGGCACATATATACAATGGAATATTACTTAGCCATAAAAGGAAACGAAATTACGTTATTTGTAGTGAGATGGATGGACCTAAAGTCTGTCATACAGAGTGAAGTAAATCAGAAAGAGAAAAACAAACACTGTATGCTAACACATGTATACAGAATCTAAAAAAAAATGGTTCTGATGAACCTAGGTGTAGGACAGCCATAAAGACAAAGACGTGGAGAATGGACTTGACATGGGGAGGGGGAAGGGTAAGCTGGGATGAAGTGAGAGAGTAACACTGACATATATACACTACCAAATGTAAAACAGATAGCTAGTGGGAAGCAGCTGCTTGGAACAGGGCGATCAGCTGGGTGCCTTGCAACCACTTAGAGGAGTGGGATAAGGAGGGTGGGATGGAGATGCAAGGGGGGGGATATGGGGATATACATATGCATATAGTTGACTCAGTTATACAGCAGAAACACGACACTGTAAAGCAATTATACTCCAATAAAGATGTTAAAAAAAAAAACCATGAGACACCACTTTGCACGTTTCAGGATGGCTATAATCAAAAAACAAACAACAAAAAGAAAGTGTTGGCACAGATGTGGGAAAATCGAAACCCCTGTTTCGATTTTCGGTGATGGGAATGTAAAATGGTGCAGCTACTGTGAAAAACAGTATGGCAATCAAAAAAAACCAAAAAACAAACAAACAAAAAAAAAGCAATTTCTCAAAAACTTAAACACAGAACTACCATATGATCCAGTGATTCCACTTCAGGGTATATACACAAAAGTATCAAAAGTAGGGACGTAAACAGATTTTTGCACACTAATGTTCACAGCAGGACTATTCACAAGTGAAAGCAACCCAAAGAGCGGATGCAACCCAAGTCTCCATCAACATATAAATGGACAAACAAACTATAATATACACCTACAATGAAATATTATTCAGCCTTAAAAAGCAAATTTTGGTACATGCTATAACATGGAAGAAGCCTGAAGACATTCTAACTGAATTAAGTCTATCACTTAAGGTCAAATATTGTGTTTCCACACTAGTGAAATTCATCAGGAAAGAATGTAAAATAGTGGTTGTGAGGGGCTGGGAGGAGGGGGAAATGGGGAGTTACCGTTTACCAGGAAGGGAGTTTCAATATGGGAAGATGAAAAAAGTTCTAAAAATGGATGGTGGTGATGGCTGCACAAATGTGAAAGCACTTAACATCACAGAACTGTATATTTAAAGATTATTAAAACAATAAATTACATGTACATTTCATCACTTTAAAAACTAAAAGTAAAAAGAAGGAATGGGCGGCTTCCCTGGTGGTGCAGTGGTTAGGAATCCACCTGCTAATGCAGGGGACACGGGTTCGAGCCCTGGTCCGGGAAGATCCCACATGCCGCAGAGCAACTAAACCCATGCGCCACAACTGCAGAGCCTGCAAGCCACAACTACTGAAGCCAGCACGTCTAGAGCTGTGCTCTGCAATAAGAGAAGCCACCGCAATGAGAAGCCTGTGCACCACAACGAAGGGTAGCCCCTGCTCACCGCAACTAGAGAAAGCCCACGCACAGCAATGAAGACCCAACACAGCCCAAAATAAATAAATTTTTAAAAAAGAAGGAAAGGGGCGCTTCCCTGGTGGCACAGTGGTTGAGAGTCCGCCTGCCAATGCGGGGGGTGCGGGTTCATGCCCTGGTCTGGGAGGATCCCACGTGCCGTGGAGCGGCTGGGCCCATGGGCCATGGCCGCTGGGCCTGTGCTCTGCAACGGGAGAGACCATGGCAGTGGGAGGCCCGCGCACCACCAAAAAAAAAAAAAAAAAAAAAAGAAGGGATGAAAAATTTGCTATATTTACTGGAATTAATTCAGTATTAACTTGAAGTATATTGTAATAAGATTCATTTTTTAATTGCTAGAGCAACCGTTAATAAAATAACTCAGAAAGTATGATTAAGAAATCAAAGCAATTAAAGGAACAATGGGTAAACAAAAAATATGGAGGTGTAGAAAAGAAATAGCAAAATAGCTATTGTAAATCCAACCACATCAGTAATCACACTATATGCGAATGGACAAAACACTCTAATCAAAAGGCAGGAATTATCAGATTGGATTTTTGAAACAACAGCAAAAAGCAAGATCTAAGTATATGATATCTATACAAGACACAGTTGAGACTGAAAGACTAAGCAGTTTGAAAGTAAAAGGGTGGAAAAAGATATGTCACACAAGTGGTGATATTAAGAGAACTGCAGTGGCAATGTTAAGGCAAAACAAAATACACTTCAAGAACGGGAACATTAGTAGAGAGAAGGAATTTCATAATGATAAATCAGTTAATACAAAGGGAAGATAAAACAATTATAAATGTATACAAATCTAACAACACAGCCCCAAAACACATGAAGCAAAAACTGACAGAACTCAAAGAAGAAACCAGCAATTCAACAACAGAGTTGGAGCCTTCAATCTTCACTTTCAATAACTGGCAGAACTAGACTTAACATTAGCAAGGCTATAGAACACTTAACCATATCAACCAATTTAACCTAATATTTCGAGAACACTCTGCCAACAGCAGAACACATTCTTTACAAGTGCTCACTGAACATTCACTTACACAAACCATGTTAACCCATAAAACAAGTCTTAATAACCTTAAACGAATAAAATCACCCAAAGTATATATTCCCCAACCAAATGGAATTACGCTAGAAATCAATAACAGAATTTGGGAAATCCTCAAACATTTAGAAATTAAACCACAACACTTCTAAATAATCCATGATCCAAAGAAATTGGTTAAATTTTTAAAACTGAACTAAATGAAAACAAAATTGGAACGTATCAAAGTTATGGTGGAGCAGGCAATGAATGGGCAGAACACAGAGGATTTTTAGGTCAGGAAAAATACTCTGTATGGTATTACAACGATGGATATGTCATCAGACATCTGTCCAACCATACTGAACACACATACCAAGAGTAAACTCTTAGGTAAACTATGAACTTTGGGTAAGTACGATGTGTCAATGTAGGTTTATCCTTGGTTTTAAAAAAAAGTACCATTCTGATGACTGGGAGGCTGTGCACGTGTAGAGTAGGGGACATGGGAAATCTATTTACCTTCCTCTCACTTTTACTGTAAACCTGAAACTGCTCAAAAAACAGAAAAAAGTTATGGAATATAGCTAATACAGTACTTAGAAGAAAACTTAGAGCTTAAAATGCCTATTTTAAAGTAAGAAATGCCTCTAATAACCTGTTCTCAACCTAGCAAAATTTATTTTACTTTTAATTTGCTTTATACAAATTAAACCCAAAGCAAGCTGAAGAAAATAGTTTTTTAAGAAAATTCAATGCAGAAATCAACAGAAAACAGAAAATTAACAGACTAAGATCAGTAAAACCAAACACTGGTTCTCTGTAAAGATCTAAAAAATTGATAAAATTTTAGCTAGACTGATGTGGGGAGTCCCTTGTGATTCCGTATCAATTTTAGAGTGATTTTCGTATTTCTGCAAGAAAAACACTGTTGGGATTGCACTGAATCTGTAGACTGCTTTGGGTACTACTGGCATCTTAACAATATTGTCTTCCAACCCGTAAAGATGAGACGTCTTTCCACTTATTTGCATCTTCTTTCTTTCAGCAATGTTTTGTAGTTGTCAGCCTATGTCTTTCGCCTCCTTACTTAAGTTTAATCCTAAGTATTTTACTTTTTTTCTCAACAACCATTTTTTAAATTAACCGTTAACTGACAATGTTGTGTTAGCTTCAGGTATACAGAAAAGTGACTCAGTTATATCAAATACACACACACACACACTATTTTTTTCAGATTCTTTTCCATTACAGGTTATTACAAGACAATGAATATAGTTTCCTTTGCTACACAGTAGATCCTTGTTTTTTATCTATTTTATACATAGTAGTGTGTAAATGTTAATCCCAAACTCCCCCCACACTCTATATTTTATTCATTTTGATGTTACTGTAAATGGAAATTTTTTCTTAATTTCATTTCTAGACGCTCATTGTTTTTGTACAAAAATGCAACTGAATTTTGCATCTTGATTTTATGTACTGTAATTTTCCTGAATTTATTAGTTCTAGCTACAAAAAAAACTACTGAAGTAAACAAGCTTTGGCAAGGCTGCAGAATATACAAAAATCAATTTTATATCTATATACCAGTAACAATCTGAAAATGAAATTACATTCAAAACAGCATCATAAAAGATAAATAAGAAACTTAGAAATAAGTTTAACAAAAGTGAGAGACCTGTACACTGAAAACAAAAATATACTGCCAACAGAAACTTTTGTTTTGTTTATTTTATATTGGAGTATAGCCGATTAACAACAGAAAGTTTTTACAATCTAAATAAATGGAGAAACACTCATGGGTATGAGTGTCTGATTTAGTGCCATTTTCTGAAAACCCAGCAAGGTTTTTCTTTCTTTTTTTTTTTTTTGGTAGAAATTGACAAGATGATCTTAAAAATTGATATAGAAATGCAAAGGATCTAGAATAGCAAAATAATTTTGAAAACAAAAAGTAGGACTTTCACCACCCTGCCATAAAAGCTATAGTGTGATGTCAACCTGATGATAGACATATTAACAGAATAGAATAGAAAATACAGAAATAAACCCTTACATTTATGGTTAACTGATTTTTGACAAAGGTGCCAATGCAATTCAATAGTGAAAAGAGTCTTTCCAACAAATAATGCTAAAACAACTGGATCTATACGTAAAAAAAGAAACAACTTACACCTTTACCTCAAACCACGCATAAAAATCAACTCAAAACATGTGACAGACCTATGTATAAGAGTTCAGATGATAAAACTTACAAAAGAAAATACAGAACATGTCTGTGACCTTGGACCAGCCAAAGGTTCCTTAGATAAGACACAAAAAGCATGATTCATAAAAGAAAGAGATGATAATCCAGACTTCATCAAAACTAAACTTTTGTTCTTCAAAAGGTCACATTAAGAAACTGAAGAGACAAATCAAAGACATAATAAAACATATGCAAGTCTTATATCTGATAAAGAATTTGTATCTAGAATATATAAAGAACTCTTACAACTCAATGAGACAAACATTCCAATTTAAAAAAAAAAAAGGGGGCAAAGAATTTGAATAGGTATTTCACCAAATAAGGTATACAAATGGCTAATAAGCACATGAAAAGATGTCAAACATATTTAGTCATTAGAAATATACAAATTAAAGCTACAATGAGATACCACTACAAACCCACTAAATGGCTATAATAAAGAAGACTGACAGAAGCTTGACAACAAGTGTTAACAGGATGTGGAGAAACAGAAACCTTCATACACTGCTGGTGCGGATGTAAAATGTGACAGCTACTTTGAACATTTTGGCAGTTTCTTAAAAAGCTAAACACAAACTTACCATACGACCTAGCACTTGCATTCTTAGGTATCTCCCCAAGAGAAACGATAATATATAATCTCACAAAAAAGTATACACAGATGTCTACAGTAGCATTATTCATAATGGTCCGAAATTAGAAACAATCAAAATACCCATCAACTGGTGAATGCACTAAAAAAATGTATGGTATATCCATATAATGGAATAATATTCAGCAATAAAAAGGAGTACTGCCAAATCCAAAGGGACAAAAAGCCAGCCAATGATTTCCTGGGGCCGGAGTGGGAGCAGAGGTTGACTGCAAATGAGCATAATACGTTTGAGGTTGCTATCAATGTTCTAAAACTAGACTGTAATGATGATTGCACAATGCTATTAATTTACTAAAAATCACCGTACACTTATAATAGATGTATTTTATACACCTCAATAAAGCTGTTTGAAAATTAAACCACAGCAAATTTTACTGTATATTTACAATAATATCCAAATTTTCATATGTAAGTTTAGGTATGATTTATGATTAAAATAAGGCAATCACTTGGGAAGACAGGTTTGTGATAGCAACTCAAAGCAAAGCAATTATAATGAACTTAAAAGAAAAGTAAGATACTTTGATTTCAAACAATTGATGTTTGCTGGTCAATTTTTTTTAAAAAAGAAAAAAATTAAGCAATTGTCTCACTCTGTGGCAAGTCTGAATTCTAGAACATTTTTAAATGCTTAAACCGTAAATTTATTTTTTCTAACCTGATAAACTACATAATAAATGCTTTATTTAGTAGTAAATGGAATGCTTTAAGGCAGCATTTACTATTTTAGGTAACATATAAACACTGTATTAAATATTTAATCATGTGAGAAAATAAATTTTTTCAATTCTTCAATCCTTTTGATTTAGGTAAGGAGGAAATCTGCATGAGGGGCTAGTTTACTTCTAAACACCTCTCATGTAATCTGCAAACTGCCATTTTAAAGAAAAAGGTAAGAGCCTTTGGCAGGAAACTAGATTTTCATAACATTCTTTTCATTGTATTCCCTCATGCAGTAACCCTCTATTCATACAAGTGGTGCTAGTTTTCCATTTGTAATAAAGATATAAATTAATTTATTTTGAAAGAGAACTTCAAGTCTAAAAGTTAGATTGGATAGGTACTATGAGGACAGGGCAAAAATCATGACTGAGGTTTAAGAACCTAAACTCAGGTAACTTTGATTCCCATGTTGTAAAGCACACAATCCACAGTAAACTCAGAATTAATGTTCACAAGTAGAACGGATCACTTCGATAATTCACAAGCACCTGAAGATAAGCAAAATGTCTTTAATGTTCTTATTCTGCTTCTTTTGTGTGTGTGACCTTCTTTTTCCATAGATCACATCAATATAAACACATACTAGGAACCAGGAGTTCAACTAGTTGTAATACTGCACAGTAGTTTAAGTTTTGGCAAACAGCAGATTATCTAAAAATTAAAGAAGGACCCTTTATCATGTACCACTTTTTCCCCCAGCTTTAATGAGATATGACTGACATATAACACTGTATAAGTTTAAGATGTACATGTTGATTTGATACACTTATATATTGCAAAATGATTACCACCATAGTCTTAGCTAACACTTGCATCATGTCACATAATTACCATTTCTTCTTTGTTGTGAACACATTGAAAATCTACTCTCATCTAAGCAACTTTCAAGTATATAATACAGTATTATCAACTATAATCACCATGCTGTACATGAATTTACTCATCTGACAGCTGGAAGTCTATGCTCTTGGACCAACATCTCCCCTTTTCCACCCTGCCCAGCCCCTTGTATCCACCATTCTAGAATGTTTCTATGCATTCAGCTTGTTCAGATTCCATATATGTAAATGATATCATACATGAATTGTCTCTGACTTATTCCACTTAGCATAATGCCCTCAAGGTCCTGCCATGTCACCGCAAATGGTTTAAGATGTCCTTCGTTCTCATGGCTGAATAATATTCCGCTGTGTACATGTACCACATCTCCTTTATCCATTCATCCACTGACAGATACTTAGGTTACTTCCATATCTTGGGTATTGTGAATAACATGTACCACTTTTCTAATATAATTTGGACTGTGTGTAATAAAAAGGTATTTAATTCACCTTCACTTATATAACCCTCTCTAACCAAATTTTTCTGATTTTAAGTTATTTAGTATTACCACATTTTTTAAAGTTACATGTCAACATTTAAAAATCTTCCAATTATTAAAACTTGAAAAAATTCTGTGCTATGCATAGGACAGATATCCTAAATTCATTAACTTATTTTAAATACTTATTAAGCATGTGCTTTGTGCAAAGCATTATGGATAATACAAAATAAGATCACTTCTAAAATAACACAATGGGGCTTCCCTGGTGGCACAGTAGTTGAGAGTCCGCCTGCTGATGCAGGGGACACAGGTTCGTGCCCTGGTCCGGGAAAATCGCACATACCGCGAAGCTGCTAGACCCATAAGCCATGGCCGCTGAGCCAGCGCGTCCGGAGCCTGTGCTCCGCAACGGGAGAGGCCACAACAGTGAGAGGCCCGCGTACCGCAAAAAAAAAATAAATAAATAAATAAATAAATTAATTAATTAAATAACACAATGTTGTAACTCAATTACACTTCAATTAAATAAATAAATAAGACCACTTCTGCACTCCAGAAACTTACAATTTAGTTGGAGAAATAAAGCATGTGTGCAAAACTACAGTACAAACAGTTGTTCATCAAAAAAAACGAACACTTCTAATTACAATAAATAAAGAATGACTCACAGAGCAGGATTTCAACAGTAGCTAAAGTTTGAATAATATTCTGATAGGCAGAGATGGGGCAAGAGAGCATTCCAAGAGGGGAGTTCTCTGGTATCAAACTAAGGAGTTTGAACTTCATTCTTTAACCAACAGTGAACCCTAAATGACTTCCAATCAATGAGTTTATAAGGAAGGCTGTTTGGAGGCATTAACAGAATACGGTTGAAAAGGTGAGAAATGGGAGAGCTGGAAAAATATAGGTACAATACAAATTAAGTTACCTTCCTAAGGTCACACAGTTAATCATACACCTGATTCTTTGAATGTCTATCTCATTGTTTTCCATTATTAGTATACAGCAACAAGAGGATAAGTTTCTATTCAGGGTTACTCAAAGACAATTTATTTCATAAGGCCAGTAATTATTTATCTATTTCAGTTTTTTATTAGAAGTGATAACTCACAAAATTTTCATTTATATTAACACACTAATATCTTTGGATAGAATTTTTTTTCATACAATGTGCCCCTTAATCCCTTTCATATAGTGCCTATTTATACTACCTTTTTCACAGGAGGTGTTCATATATTTGAAATAATCAATGACCTGAAAACTGAGATAAGACTAATTTAGAATTATGGCATTCTAAGGTATCATTTTGTGGTTCATATATGTAGACTTTTTGTACTCACAGTTAAGCAGTATATTAAAGGAATAATTCTAGGCTCTATGATACAGAAAACACAATTCATCTCACACAACACCCATGTCAATCATAAATCATAATGTGCTTTAAACAGCAGCTTCATCCTCAAAGCTGAAACTAGTCCTTTTACAATACCCTTGGCAGAAATACATCATCAACTGCTCCATCAAGTAAGTCCCACCTCTAGCAGCCCAATCTAACATACATACCAAACCTTTTTGAAGTCCCTCTTGGTTCCAAAATATATGGATGATCCCTGTTGTAAGCTCAAGCAGTTTTTAAAACTCCTAAGTAGAATCACGAAGTAGAGAAAGCAATTTACATCAACATGTTACAAGGAATACAAGTCACATCCTCACATTAAAAATGAAATCAAGGGCTTTCCTGGTGGCGCAGTGGTTGAGAATCCCCCTGCCGATGCAGGGGACACGGGTTCGTGCCCCAATCCGGGAAGATACCACATGCTGCGAAGTGGCTGGGCCCGTGAGCCATGGCCGCTGAGCCTGTGCTCTGCAATGGGAGAGGCCACAGCAGTGAGAGGCCCGCGTACCACCAAAAAAAAAACCCAAAAACCGAAATCAAAAAGCAAAATGCGTATCTACAGAAACTCTTTTGTTTATTAACACATAGAGATGTTTTCACTTCCAAAAGAAGTCTGTTGACCTAAATTATGTAAGTTAAAATAATTTTAAGTTTAGAAATTTAAAAATAAAAATAAAAACTGGGGTCTGGCACCTGTTCCCCCATTCACCCAGTTATAGACCTTAAATTCATCTGGTCCAATACTTTAATCTTTAAAGTGACAGTGATGCCAGAGATCAAAGTTAACCATTCGTAAACCTACAGTACCATGGAGCCTCCTCTAAGGTATCCCTGCATCTCATTTCACGTACTTCTGAACCCACATATTCTGTACAAACTAATTTTTTGCACAGTGGATCTTAATGGTAGTGGCCCCAGCACTTCTGTAGGAAGCAGCTATCTGTGTGCACGGTGGGAATCTGAAAGAAAGGAGTATGAGTAGTTTTACATTCCAGGACTGCCTTTGATTTATTTAGTATCTAAGTCCAAAAGCAAAAAAAACCTGATATTCTTATTATTCACAATATCCCTAAGAAAGTCAAGGCACATTTTTGTTTCTTCTACAGAGGAATAGTAGCCTACAGGCTTCTGGTCTATTCCTCCTTCAAATTAAGTTTAGTTCCGCCTAAAATTAAGTTAGGTCTGACCTTTATAGAGATAAGGAAAGTTAAATTTTAGGCTTTACAAACAATTTGTTAAATTAGAGTGAAATTATGTACTAAATTCAGAAGGCAATTTCAAGTTCTATTTTTTTCTTTATATGCTTTAAGTATAATAGTTATACACAACCAAATAAAATATAATTCAATTGGCATACCCGATGTAAATGAATTAGTATCTCATTTAAGAACCAAATGATATGCAATACATATATTCAAAAAATGCAATCAAGCACCAGACAGAAGAGTACACTGTTTTATAACAGCCTATTTTGTTCTGATATATATTTAAAAATTAAATCAGCTAAAACTGAACGGCAAATAGTCTGATTTAAACACTAACTATGACAGTCATATAAAAGAGATACCAGAAATATCTAAATCTCATCATCACTTTTACCAGGGCTGTGTGTGAGGGTAGTCAAGGGCCTTACAGGCATTCAAATGGTCAGATACACAGATGTGACAGTTTTAACTAATTTAACTAAAGCCAGTATTTCACACAGATCTAACAAAGCTAAGGGCACGACCTATTTCCACTTGGTAAAATTAGCTTTGAAAAGAGAACGACTTTACTCAGACATCGATTAGTACTGCCTTCGGGGGGGGGCATTTTTATACTCTATTTTGTTGCTTTTATAAACAGAACCGTCACGGAAAATAAGGAGTATCCTATCCACCACTTATTTTTGAAGTTATCTACTCAGTGATTAGATACAAGAAATAAAAAAGCAAGATTCACAGAAAGCAAAAACAGAACGCCGGTTCACGCTCTTCCCAAATCTTATTACTTCCAGGTGTGAATACCAGAAGCAGCGCGAACAGATATGAGCTCTACTTCCGCTCCTACTAACCCCCTACAATTCTCTACAGAAGAGTCCAAAAGCAGCAGAAAAAAGAACTGGCCTGAAAGTGGAAAGGAGATGTTGGGGTGAGGCAAGGAGGTGGATTATCAGAACTTTAGAAAAAATAACTCTGGCTGTAATTGCTACAAGTTATCACAGCAAGTAAAGTCTGACACTGGAAAGCCTGTTGGAAAGCCCAACAGGCTTTCCCTAACTTCAAAACAATGGCCTTTAGGGCAAGGAAGGGCTAGGAACAAAACAGCAGCCAGATTCCTAATTGTGGAAAGTTTAAACAAATTTGTTCCTCAGCGAATGTGGGCAGGGAGAGGAGGGAAAGTCTGTGCTCTGCCGAGGGAGCGCGTGGGGTCCGCACTATGCGCGGCCGTCGGTCCAACGCAGAGAGGCGCTGGGATTTGGGGCAGCAGCGACGACATCCACCCTGGAGCCCTGGCCGGAGAACGTGTTAGGACCCGGGGGTTCGTGCGGCCGAGTAGGTGGAACAAGGACGCCGACGGTGAAGACGAGTGGGTCCGGCGCGAAGGGGCAGGGATCCCAGACTCTGAGTGGAAGTTGGGGGCGAGACGATGCCGGGACGCCGGGGAGGGAGAGGCGAGAGACGGCGGGCGGCTCTACTTACTCGGCTGTACCAGATGCTGAGGCGGGCCGGGGCCAGCACGGCGAAGAAAGTCCTCTGGGGGTCGGACTGAACGTGGAAAGGCGCCTCGGCCGGGCTCCCCAGAGGGCAGAGCAGCCTCTTGGGCCAGCCGCTCAGGAAATACATGGTCCGCGCGGAGCCGCCGACGCCGCGGCGCCCGGCGGCCCCCGGCCCCGTCCGTCACACTCAGCGGCCCGGGGCCGGACGCCCGTCTCCCACACCGCCACCGGCCGAGTCGGCGGCGGCGGCGGTGGCAGCTCAGGGCATTTGCCCGTTGGCCGGGCCGGGCCGGGCCGACGCGAAGCTAAGCGACGAAGGCACCCCCGCGCAGACGGGGCCCAGTGTGGGGGAGGGAGGGGGAGGGAGAGTCGGGACCGGGAGGGGCGGGAGGAGCCGGAGCTGGAGGAGCTGGAGGAGCTGGAAAAGCTGGGAAGGCCCGCCCCGGCCCCGCCCCTTCCTCGGGCCGCCCTGGCGTCACCACGCCGCGCCGCGTGTGTCTGGCCAGGGAGGGCTGCTGCGCGCGCGCGTGTACTGGAGACTTCTCCCTCCCTCTCCCTCTGCTTTCTAAAACTTCGCCTTGGGCTTCACTCCAACACGCATGCGCCTTTGCCCCGCTCTTGCTCCTCTGCATCTCCCACTTGGTAGAGCGTGTAGTCAGGGCTGGAAGGCGGGACTACCGCCTGAGACTCGGCGACAGGTGGGCCGAGTCAGCGAGACGCAGCTACAAGGCGACTACGAGCTGGAGCCGCCCCTTGCCTGGCCTAGCCAAATTTGACTTCCCTCGCGGATTGGTGCGGCCTCTGGTGGAGGCGGTCTCGGAGCTGCATCGCCGAGCGGGGGTGGGGGTGGGGGTAATTGAAGAGGAGGGCGAGTCACGTGACGCCCCCTGCTCTAGTTCCGGTCCTGGCTTCTGGTCTCGGTGCTGGTTTGTCGTGGCCCTGGCCCAGTGAGCCTTTCTTGTTTGAGAAGGTCTGGAGTGAAACCTGGTGGTGAATTTCCTGCCCTCATGGAGTTTACACCCTAGAGGGGCCCTTTATTTCAATTCGTAAATAAACCACCGTGAAAGTGCCTGAATCCTGTTCTCTGTCCTTCAGGAATTCTAAATGTAGTGTATATTTTTAAATTCAGTTTGCATTTTTCTGTCCCTTTACCAACCATAATGTTAAACAAGGCGATGCTTTCTCTTTTGCACTCTCAGTAGGGTATAAGATTTAATTTTAGAGCCGGAACACACTTTAGAGATTCTGTAGTTCAATGTTTAACTTTTGGGACCCAGGGATCACCTTAACAATAAGAGGGTTTTCTTAAGTGTTGACTCTGTGATTACCTCTGAATAGGATGGCAGGAGTGGCGAGGGACTGTGGAGTACGGGAAGGGGACGGGGGCGTCTGGATTAAAAGACTTGCTTCTCATTATCTACTTTTTTGTACTGTCTGAATTTTTCCACGTGTTTCTGTTACTTTTTCAATTAAAGGATTTTTAAGTTAGCCCAGGTTTAAAAAAAAAACGTTAGCTCACATGAAAAAGTAGCAAGATAAACAGCAAAAGAGGAAACAAAGTAACTTAATCCGTATCAGATGTAGTATTGTAGCTGGTATTCATAACAAAATATGTAACTTTCCATAATTTTCCTAAACATTCAGTGCATTCCCCAGAAGGCGATCAAAGAACCCAGGATTCCTCAAATCAAAGTTGAAATTGTCTCACCGCTCACCAGCCTCTTGTGGTCAGACCGTGTCTCCTTCCTGGTGTTTTTTTTCCTGACAAACAGCAAAGCAGCCTGGAACGTTGTAAGAATAGTAAACTCAGAGTATTTGTCAAAGGAAACTTTGGATGTAACCATGATCCAGCTGAACTGTACCATTAGAGAAAGAGGCCCAGAGTGGTTTCTTGACTTGCCAATATAAAATTGTAGAAGAATAACAGTGGCATCATACTGTCATCCTACATTCTCAGATTCAGTTATGCACTTGGCAGAAAGAGAGAGGAAATTAAAATAAGTTACAGGGCACCAATTCCACTGGCAAAATTTCCTGAGAGTGTATTCGTCCCAGCTGTCCTTCAGAGGTTCTTTGTTCTCACGTGCTTCCTAAATGTTAGCATTTAACTGCACTCAAGCACATTTTAAGAAACTTCTAAGTAATTTTCATTGCTCTCAGTTTTAACTTCACTTGATGGCTTTAGAATCTAATTTTCCTGCTACTCTCCTTTGTAGCATTTAAGGTTTGCAGAATCTTTTCAAATGCATGACTTGATTTCGTTCCACGGTAAATCTTAAAGGTAGGTAATACTGGTGTGATGTTATTCTCACTTTCTTAATGAGGAAACAGGACCAGAGTGGTGGACATGCCTAAAGTCACATGGCCTGAAGAGAACTGGCCTTCCTTCTACAGATCTAGTGATCTTTGGATTGAACTGAACTGTGGTAGCTGCTCCAGGCAGTGAGACCCTGTAGGCCTTTCTCCTGTGGGGGGAAAAGTAAAATATCTGACTCTCCACAATCCCTTACTTAAGAGTTCCCCCATTGTGATAGAAACCTTATGAACTGGACTTTCCAGCTTTAAAATAACAGTGTAATGTTACTCTAAATACACTAGCAACTCCTGTGCCCTGGATGTTCCTTCTCTTCCTTTCCCTACACCACCACCGTCACTCTCAAGTCAAACTTAATGAACTCTATTCTGAGCTAAGACTGAGGTGTAAGTGAACATCAATAGGTATGTGTTTTCATGTATCAAATTAACGGGTTTTTTTAATTAGAAGAAATGTTGGTACACAGAAACAGGTACATTTATAAATGGTTGGTGGAAGTATAATTTGGTGCAATTTTTCTAAAGAGTAGTTGGTATTACATTTAAGAAAGAGAGATCTTAAAGATACGCATACCTTTGGCCCCAACTATTTCTTTGCCTATGATTATTTTCTAAGAAATAAACATCAATATGTACAGTTTAGCTTTAAGAATGTACCCCACAAAGGTGTAACTAAGAGGAAATAATCCAAATGTCCCCCAGAAGACATTAATTATAGTCCTTCCTTACAATGGAATATCTTGCAAAAATAAAAAATTATGTTGGGGAAGAATATGTAATCATATAGAAGTATATTTACTATATATTATGAAGTAATGAAAGCAGAAAAAAGGCAGTATGTAAAATATCCTATGTTCATGAAAAAAAAGTGTAAAAATGCCTAGGAAAAAAAAAGGAAGAAAATGCACTAAAATACTGGTATTTACCCCTGACTATGGTGCTTTTTAT
The DNA here is from genome assembly GCF_026419965.1 of Kogia breviceps. Lineage (NCBI taxonomy): Eukaryota > Metazoa > Chordata > Mammalia > Artiodactyla > Physeteridae > Kogia > Kogia breviceps. Next base: position 67,048,855 of record NC_081317.1, read on the forward strand.
GTTCTTTTGGGGGCTTTTCTGTATTTTCCAAATTGTCTATAACGAACACATGTTACTTCTGTAATGAAAAACAATTATGTAAAACAAAGTTAAATTGCTCGTGACTGATAATGCCCCACTTGCCTGCTTTAAGTGGGGCCTGCAGTGCTGGCAAATCAGGGAGGAATGCAGTAACGTGGAGCTTCAGGCACTGTCCCAAGACTGGTGAGAGGAGAATTAGGAGGAAAAGCACCCTGAGTCATCAGACTGAAAGTAGGCTCTCTGCCCTTCACACATTCACAGACTTCTTATAACAGTACAGTTGGACTGGAATTTGATCCTTCGCACACCACTCCCAATATGGGGGGGAGCTCTATAATAGCCTATCACAGTATTCACCGAAAGTGATACTGCTTTAGTTTTTGTTTAATATGCTTTTTAAAAAAATATTTATTTATTTGTTTATTTTTGGCTGCATAGGGTCTTAGTTGATGGCACGTGGGATCTTTCCTACAGCGCACAGTCTTCTCTCTTGTTGTGGCACAAGGGAGTGAGCACCAGGCTCCAAAGTGCGTGGGTTCTCTAGTTATGGCGTGCAGGCTCAGTAGTTGCAGCTCTTGGGCTTAGTTGCTCCGTGGCATGTGGGATCTTAACTCCCTAACCAGGGATTGAACCGGCATCTCCTGCATTGGAAGGCGGATTCTTAACCACTAGACCACCAGGGAAGTGCCTAATATGCTTCTAACATTCAACTTTATGACACTTCTGCAACTGATGTATTTGCTTCTGGGATAGATTCTTGATTATTATTCATCCCCACCTGAAGATTGATAATATCTCAGCTAAAATGATACAATGTCTGGGTTTTGCTTCAAGATAATCTGGGGGGGTGAGTGGAGAAGGTGGAAATATATATGAAACAAGGTTGGCCATGGGTTGATAATCTAGGAAGCTAAATGATTGGAACTTGGGAACTCAGCTTGTTATTCCATATGGTTGAAATTTCCATTAAAAATGTATAAACATTTAAATTTTTAAAAAATCAGGAACTCCATCATGTGTGATTAACCAGTCTACCTTGTCCACAATCCTCATGGTAAATAGTGTTAAATTTTACTTAGAATCATTTAATTAACCATAAAGGCAGAATGGCTTATTATTAATAAGCCTTACTTGATGCAAATGCGACTCCCTAAGCTGGCACTTGAACACAAACTAGAAAATAAAGTGAGGAAGTCTACTGTTCCTAATAAAGCAAAATGGGAAAAGAGTCACTATTCTTTCCCTTCACTTTGGTCTTTTCAGAAATTTTTTAAAAATCGTTGGAAACAGACCTGATTCCACTCAAATAGCAAACAATAACAATCATTCTGTTTGATCACGTCTCATCCAGTTTTCCAGTATAAAAAATGCCAACCTGAATTTTCTGTGTGCATTCTTTATTAAAATAGCAAGAGGAGTGCGAATGAGAAATTGTTTAACCCCATAATGTGAGACAATAGAGTTCACCATAATTCTAATGACACCTCCCTTTCTTCATTCCCCCCTTTCTCCTCTACCTCTTCCTCCTCCTCCTTCTTTTCCCTCTATATTCAGAGAAATTCCCTTCATTAATTTGGAGAAAAATTCATATTCATTGCATTATCTTTTTTATTGCCTGTATTTACCAGTAAGCTTAGGGTTATGTTTAGTGCCCAGGTGTAACAAACCATTCTGGTATATAATAGTTTTGTCTTGTGCGCTATTCTCATCCGTTAGTCTTAGGTTTTCCACTAGGTTTAATCTGATAACTTTGAGAATTATAAACCCCAAGTGAGTACAATTCTAGAAACTTAACAGTTTACATGAAAAATTTTTATCAAAACAAACCTTAATATTAACTGTATAACTTATGTTTTATAACAGTTCAAAATGTTATAAAAGGGCAACACTCTTTTTTATTACCTTTTTTAATGGTTTAGCTATTGTGTTGTGGTAAACATATAACATAAAATTTACCATCTTAACTATTTTTAAGTGAACAGTTCAGTAGCCTAAGTATATTCACCCTATTGTGAAACAGATCAACAGAACTTTTTCATTTTGCAAAACTGAAACTCTATATCTATTAAACAATAACTTCTCTCTTCCCCTGCCTCCCAGCCCCTGATAACAACCATTCTACTTCCTGTTTCTGTGAGTTTGACTAGTTTAGTTTCCACCTCATGTAAGTGGAATCATACAATGTTTGTCTTTTTTGTGACTGGCTTATTTCACTTAGCATAATGTCCTCAAGGTTCATCCATGTTGTAGACTGTGATAGTATTTCCTTCCTTTTTAAGGCTGAATTATATCCCATTGTATATATATAACACACTTTGCTTATGCATTCATCCATTGATGGACACGGGTTGCTTCCACATTTTGGCTACTGTGAATAAAGCTGCTGAGAACTTTGGTGTACAAACATCTGTTCAAGTCCCTGCTTTCAATTCCTTTGGATATGTACCCAGAAGTGGGATGATTAGATCATATGGCAGTTCTATTTTTAATTTTTTGAGGAACCTCCAATACTGTTTTTCACAGAAGTTGCATCGTTTTGCAATCCCAGCAACAGTGCACAAGGGTTCCAATTTCTCCACATCCTCACCAACACTTGCTATCTTCTGGGGTTTTTTTTAATAGTAGCCAACTACATGGATGTGAGATGATATCTCACTTTGGGTTTTGATTTGAATTTCTCTGATGTTTAGTGATGTTGAACAGCTTTTTATATACTTGTTGGACATTTGTATATCATCTTTGAAGAAATGTTATTATTACCTTTGATACAATGTCACATCAGCAGGTCTGCACAGAAAGACAAAGCTCAAGAGCAAATCTTTGAGCTTAAGTTTTGGAGGATGTATTTTAGGTTCTCCATCAAGTTTGAATGTGGTTAATCCTTACATTCAGAGAATTGCAGGATTCTTACAAGAATGACGTCTTGGTCAGAATGGGCCTTAAATAATATCCAGTCCAATCTCTAGACCTGATAAGAATATAAGTGGATTTCATAGAGTAACTTTACATATATTTAAAGCATAGAAATAATTTATAAAACCACTAGAGAATTAATATAAAATGAACATATCTGTGAAACAACACTCAATACACTTGATTGTAAGTACCTGAGAGATACAGAAAAGTGGCTACATATTTAAAAAAAATAACTAAAGGGACAGCCATGAAAATATTTGCAGTAGGCATCTCTAGAAAATATAATTATGAATGGTTTTTCTTTTCTTTTTCATTCTCGGCACTTTCTGGGTTTTTTTCTTTTATAATCAAAAAAATAGTAAGTGCTATTTTTAATATGTTAATTTGTTATTGAGGAGATCAGTTTTCCCAAAGTGTGGTCCACTCATCACCTGCATCAGAATTGTCTGGAGATACAATTTAAAATGCAGATACCGGGGCTTCCCTGGTGGCGCAGTGGTTGAGAATCCCCCTGCCGATGTAGGGGACACGGGTTCGTGCCCCGGTCTGGGAAGATCCCACATGCCGCGGAGCGGCTGGGCCCGTGAGCCATGGCCTCTGAGCCTGCGCGTCCGGAGCTTGCGCTCCGCAACGGGAGAGGCCACAGCAGTGAGAGGCCCACGTACCGCAAAAAAAAATAAATAAATAAAATAAAATAAAATAAAATGCAGATATCTACAAACTATCATGTATAAAATAAGCTACAAGGATATATTGTACAACAAAGGGAATATAGCTGATATTTCATAATAACTATAAATGGAGTATAACCTTTAAAAATAGTGAATCACTATATTATATACCTGCAACATATAATATTGTATATCAACTATAGTTCAATTAAATAAAGAAAAATTAAAAAGAGAATCTGCCACACACACAAAAATAAAATGTAGAGTCCTTGGCCAAGTCCCAGGCTTCTTGAATCAGAATTCCTTGATGGTGTGGCCCAAGAATTAGCATTTTAAACAAATACCCTCATGATTCTCATGCATATTAATAAGGTTGATAAAGAGTTGATTAGGAGTTAAAAAGCTAAAGTGCCTCTTGTTTGTACTCTATATGTGGGCTAGAATCTCTGCACCGAATCTCCAATTCTCCTGTCAGCATGCAAACAAGTCAGAATCCAGGTGCACTGGATTCCTAGGAAGTGTGGGCATGAACCCTCTTCCAGCAAATCTGAATTTTCTTGATTTCCTGATGAAAGAGTTATCCAAAGGGTGTAACAACTCTGCTGTAGAGACCAGATGAGACCAAGTGGTTGAAGTGACCTTAGGTCATTCAATAGCAATCATCATGAGTGAGCTGAGCCCATGCTTATGGACTACCTGGCCCGTGCTCATTATATTTGTTTTGCCCTCCTAGCCCTCTGAGCTACACTTAACTGTTCCTCATTTGTAGAGTGGAAATTATAATAACTATCTTATCAGATTCTTTTTTTTTTTTCATAATGCTGGAAACCAAGAGCTCAGAGTAATCCGTGCCCTTAGCAGTATATTTTGGATTAGACACAAAGAACTTCCTAATGATTAATGCTATTACATGAATAATAATAATAATAGTAATAATAATAACAACAACAACTAGTATTTATTCAGCCCTCATTATGTGCTAGATACTGCTCTAAGCACTTAATTTTTATCGTCCTAACAATCATATGAGGTAACTATTATTATCCTTATTTTACAGGAGAAGAACCCGAGGCTAAGAAGTGGTGGAGTCAAAACTTGAACCCAGAACCCAAACACTTAACAACTTCAACACTGTCTCTTTCTACAAACTTATTTTCTCACTAACTAAATATACATATTTTATGTCAGGCTGACTTATTAACTATTTTTTTTAATTCCTAAGAATATTTTTTATTAATCCTTCATGCAGAAAAATTGCTAAGAAAATGAGTGAAATTGGCATTTTCACATTCACCTAGCAAATAACATCATTTGTATCTTAAGCAAAAATGAAAACGATAATTTATCCAAAAGGTCATGTGAATTCTTAAAAATAAGCAGTGGACAGAAGAGAGGGAAGAAGAAATCACATCACTCAGGTAGGATGTTGAAGGCTATAAAGTGAATCAAGGAATTAGTCTTTTAAAAATTGGATAGTAGTTTAACATTAACCCACCCACATCATTCAATACATGATTCACCAAAGGAAGACTCTCCCCTTACCCAAGTTATTTCCTAAAAATGCCCATTGGAATGCACTGCAGGCTCTTTCCTCTGAAGGTCCTTAGGATTTGATTGTGTTCCTGCTGTGTGCTGCACTGCCTGTGGCTTCCCGATAGACAGGAATCTTCTGCAGGACCCTGCGAAAGGGAGCATATTGTTCCAATTTCTCCCCTCAACCTTCACTTCCCTAACCCCAGGCAAGCACATTGTTCTCAGAGGTTGTCTCAGAATTCCTCTGCAGTAAAGACAAAAAATTGACAAAGATGGCAACAGCTCTCTCCAGGTTTTTACCTTGACCAGGTGGAAGGAAACACATGGGTTTATATCAGCCAAGTGTGTGGATTAGAAAAGGAACTTGGCCATTGCCTGCGTATACTTTGTTATTAAGCCCACATCCTTCTATGATCACAGAAATAAAAAACAGTTTACCTGTTAATGTCTGTTAAAAAGTAGAAAGAGTTATCCAGCTCTGTAACCCAGATCTCTGGTGAAACGTCTGTTTGTCTAAAATGGGGTAAGCTCCAAAACTCAAGGAATGGGGAAATGGGTGCTGAGATCCTCTAAAGCTTATCCCTAAATATTCTATTATTGCTCATACAGTTCCCTCTTGTGGCTAAAGTAGTCATTGGTAAAAAAAGCTACTCAAGTTTGTATCATCCTCTCTTACTCTACAGATTTTATAACAACTATGGGCATTTCTAAGTTTGTTCACCTTGAAAGCACTAATAACAATACCCCCAAGCAAAAGTTCCGAAACAAACTTATTCAGACCATATAACTACCATACAATAAATTTTAAAGATGTCAAAACTCAGTTAATGCAGTCATGAAGTTGAGTATATGAAATCAAAGACAGTCAAGGAATTAAAATGTGTGAACACGATAGTTAACGCTTTACAATGCCATTAACTTCAACAAAGCAAGAGTTTCCCAAAGCCCATGTTAGTCCCTGAAAACATATTAGACACCACTGGAAGTCCAGTTAATCAGCAAAGGCCATAGAGTCACAAGTTGGTGAAAGAGTTTGTCACTATGAAACACAGTACGTAACATTATTATACTCAGGCCATGGGTAAGCTATAAATCCTCCAAAATTATATATGCACTTTTTATCTTTCATTTACTTATGGTTGCTTCCTCAATGTTCCATTGAGAACATGTTTGCATTTATACCTGTTTCACTATTCCACTTATTAATGGATGCATTTCCTGGGTTCTCTTACTTCTTACTAAAACTTTAGACAAATATATAAATTTAAAAGGAATGGAGCAAAAGAGACTTCTGAAAAAAAGCCCACCAACAAAGCAGTAAAAGAACCATCTAGTGTGTCAATATTCAATAATCCTTCAAAACCTTTCTCTCCTGTCGCCCAAAGACTGTTACCTTCAAGAACAGGGAACCATCTATGAGGCTGCTTCCTAAAGAAGCAACCCCGTGATCTCCTTCCAGCAATGCAGCACCTCCTCCACCTGGGTTCTCCTTCTTTTGTAGACCCACCTTTCCTTTACCCTTTGTCTTCGTTTTGTTCCCCCAGAAGCCAACAAGAATACATATGCCAATAGTTTATTTGGCTGTTGGTAACAGGAAATGCCAGCAGGGGAAATAAGCAAGGGAGGGAAGATAGCCAATAAGGGGAGTGTTTTCAATCACATTAGTAGTATGGGTAACAAGTGCTTAGTCCCTCTGGGGAATTTTGGGAACCAGTGTAGAACCCATGCCTCTGAGTTATTGCGCCTGAGAAGCAAGGGAGCTGGAGATTTATGCACCAACTCTTACCAACCATTAGTTAAGGGATGCTCCTGGGAGGCATTAAATCTCTGCACACCCAGCCTCCATGCTAACAGTTGGATCTCTTGCCACTAGAGAAAGCCATTGAAAGTTGCTGGCAGTTGGTAAGGCCCCACGGAGACACGGTGCACCAATAGCATCTGCTATGCTAGTGTCTGAGATTCCAGTCTAGTACACGGAGACCCATTATCAAAAGTCAGTGCTCACTGAATAGGGAAGAAGATCAAAAGCTCTGGGGACAGACTGATTGGTTTCAAAATCTGGGTTCTTAACCTCACTAAGCTTCAAAAATCCACAAATGATTGTTGTGGGGAGTAAATAATGTAATTCATGTAAAAGTACCCAGTATTGTGACTGGCACATGGTACATACTCCCCAAAATGCTAGTGATTAATATTATTCTTAACACCGGATCCCCTTAAACCAGACCAGACCTAAAAATGTTCTGCTTGACCAGTTTGCCCAGCAGGAACCCAAAAATTCCAGTCTTGCTATTGGCACAGCATTTATGCTGGTGTCAGTGAACAGAACTGGCAAAACCTCTGTGTTTCAATCCAACTAATCTTGAAGACCTGGCCAGAAGAAGCCCTGAATTCTCATCAGAGGGGGAGAGGGTTATCTGAAGCTGAGTGGGGCTCAATAGATCTCACGAAATAGTCTCCCAAGGAAGGCATAGGTTCCAGGACAGGACATGGTCCAACTCACCCTCTCCACATTATTTTTCTACCCTGCCACTCAGACAGTCTTTAATTTTTATATTTTATGTTTATGAGAAAAAGTAGGGGAGGAAAGAACTAGTACTTATCCTTCTCCCTAACAAGTTCCAACACAAAAATATAACTGCCCTTTCAATAAGCAAGTATTTTTGGAATTCCTTAGTTCAAATGAAATTACATGGTTCACATGCCCAAGGCATTTTTTTCCAACTGTTTTTCCTCCCAGTCAGTGAAGACCAGACTTTTGGAAAAACTCAAACTTTCATTATAGTTCAGCCATGCAGGATATAAAAGCTGGGTGGGTCCTACTTAGATTTTTCTTTGTGGCTAAATATCTCTACCTGACAGCAAGAACAGATTTTAGGAAGAGATACAGAGGGCATGGAGAGTGAGGTCACATAAAGACGAAAACAAAAGGAAACCTAGAAGAAAACATATTTTCCAAAAAGCAAAAAACACCAAAATTTTCAATTCTTTAGTGTCTGAAAAACATAGCAAATTTGTTTCAGTACAATGCTGTGTTTTTCTAAATCGCTCATTGATAATGAAGACTGTAATTGAAATTCCAGTTTTGAAAATGTTTAGCCACTAATATTTACAGACACTTGATAAAAAATATTGCCCTCTTTAATTAGAGGAAACACATATCCTCCAAAGTCGACACTTGAAAGAGAATCTCCACATGGAAAGGAATAGCTGGATCTTATATCTTCTCCTTGGCCTGGGTGGAGGGCACTTTTCCCTCGTTTAACATTGGCCTAAGCCAGGGCAGTAGACTGGTTTGGTTCCAAAAGCATTTCCTAATAAACTTCTGGTACCCTAATCTCTGTCTCAGAGTCTGCTTCCCTGGGAACCCAATTCGTGGCAGGTACCCACAGCCCAGGTGCAAATATCTAGACACCTTAACTCCTCAAGTCTAGACCCAAAGGAGTATAGGAAGAGAAAGTCAAAGCAGCCTATGATTGCCTGTATGTAAAACTGTCTCATGCTCAGTTGATCGGTGGTTTTAGTGATCGATTACTCCCTTGCAGGAGGAAGTTTGCCCATCTCTCTGTTTTGAGGTCTCTGAATAATAACCATATCAGAATATAACTTAATAAGTATCATATTTATAAAAGTGTGGGTTGTGGGGACATTTTGTTGTAAACTGTCTTAGAAATAGAGTAAAAATAAATTAGCAAAAAAAGAATAGAGAAAGACTTAGAAATGAAAGAAGTACTGATATATCTCACTTTGTAAAAAAAATACATTCCTGAAAAAGTGGACTATGAATCACATTTTGGTGAATTAAATTATATTATACATATATATATTTTTTTGTTTTGTTTGTTTTTGCGGTACGCGGGCCTCTCACTGTTGTGGCCTCTCCCGTTGCGGAGCACAGGCTCCGGACGCACAGGCTCCGCGGCCATGGCTCACAGGCCCAGCCGCTCCTCGGCATGTGGGATCTTCCCGGACCGGGGCACGAACCCGCGTCCCCTGCATTGGCAAGCGGACCCTCAACCACCGCGCCACCAGGGAAGCCCTTATATTTTAAAGTCAGTAGCAGAACTCAACATGTAGAGATTTTTATGACGAATAGTTTTGCAGAGAAAAAATTGCAAATTTAAATCACCAGCTTCCAATTTGTTATTTTATGAAACTAGATTTTCAAACTCACTGAAATGATTTAAAGTATTTGTTACTCAAAATCTAAAGCCACAGCAAAACATCTAATGTAAAATTGCATTCAACTCTGATTAACTGTTCTTGGCCCAATGTTTTTAGATAGAGAGGGAGAAAAAGTCACTTCAAGTTATATATTGTGATATTGTTCTTAAGATTAGCCAAATTCTTTCCCAGTACTGCAACTTTATTGTATTATTATTGCTCAAAATAAATGCATTGGCGAAGACTTATCATTCTTTCCCTTAAATAATTTAAATTCTAATGCTACTTTTTTTGTTGTTTTTAAAAAAATTAATTTATTTATTTTTGGCTGCGTTGGGTCTTCATTGCTGCACGTGAGCTTTCTCTAGTTGCGGTGAGCGGGGGCTACTCTTCATTGTGGTGTGCCCCCTTCTCAATGCAGTGGCTTTTCTTGTTGCAGAGCACGGGCTCTAAGCAGAGGGCTTCAGCAGTTGCAGCGCATGCACTTAGTTGCTCCGCGGCACGTGGGATCTTCGCGGACCAGGGATCGAACCCGTGTTTCCTGTGTTGGCAGGCAGATTCTTAACCACTGCTCCACCAGGGAAGTCCCTGATGCTACATTTTGGTAATGGGTTTAAACCTTATTCTGGAAGTCTTTATGAATAGAGAAATGAAGGTTGGGAACTTACTTATCCGCTTCTGCCAAAGAGTGTTCCCCCCCCCCCCCGCCCCCGCCTAGATTAGTAGTCGCACAGTAACCATGGATAATTTGGTACCAGATTTGGATAGAGGATTGAAAACTTGTCCTTAGCTCAAAGCCAGCAATTCACATTTAAATAAAATGCACATTTGGATGCAGTGCTCAAATTTACATAAGATTATGTTTAAAAGTTTCAGGAGGAAATCAGTCCTAAAATGACATGTATTTACAGTGGAATGAGGATCTTCCTTTGGAGACTAATAATATAAGTATCAATAGATCTGTTATTGCAAAGCTACCTAAACCTGTTTAGATGGTATCATGAGAGGCAACAGGCACAAGTACACACGTCAGGAATGTCTTTTGGAGAGGAGGAATAGCATGTACTCAGATCCAAAATATTGACATGAGCTCTCTTGAGAAGAGTTTCAGATGCATAAGGATATTTCTTAAAAATAGGCTTCTAGATTACGAGTCACTTCATTTCTCTGGGCCTCTTAGACTTATGAGAAAAGACAAGAGACATTTTGTGCCCAGTACAGAAGTGGCAGTGAAGGAGTGGCCCTATTTCCTTGCACTGAGGATGTCCCTGCAGGCCTATAGCTCACCCAACTCCTTTCAAATTGTCTGCTCAGCTTCTCTAACTCTTGGGTAAGGTGTGTGTTTAACTCCACGGTGAATGGCACCAGGGATTTGGGAGTGGGGAGAGACTAGTGCAGATTCCAGTCCATCCTTGTGTGTTCCAGTGTGTCCTTGCTTTCCCCACTTCACATCCTGACTTCCTGTCCTGTGCACTTTAGCTCTAGCATCAGACACAGGAACAGCAGCCTCACATAGACGGTACATCCAGCTTCCGTAATTGCATACAGTCAACTCCCTATAATAAATCCCTTATTGTGTTCATTTCTCACAGTGGTTTTGCTTCTCTGAACAAATTGTGACTGATATATTTGGGTTGAACATTTTTTTTTTTTTTACTATTATAGAAATGCCACTCTGAACATTCATGTTTGTGTTTTCTGGTACACTTGTGCAAGAATTCCTCTATAATAGATACCTAAGAGTATATATTTCTGGATTGTAGGGTATTCAAATATTCAACATATAAGATAGTACTGAATTTTATTCTTGAGTAGTTGTGCCAGTTTATACTCACACTGGCATTGCTTAAGAGCTCCTCTTGATCCAAGTCTTTGCAATTACTTAGTATAGTTACACTTCTTAATTTTAACCCACCTATAGAGTATAATACAGTTTCTTATTGAAATCTTAATTAACATTAAGATTAATGTTTAATTTTAATACGATTACTAATGAAGGTGGAGAATCTTTGTATATTTCTATTCTCCATATTTTCTCTTCTATAAAACAACTATTCATATCTTTTACTCATTTTTCTTTTTTTTTAACATCTTTATTGGAGTATAACTGCTTTACAATGGTGTGTTAGTTTCTGTTTCATAACAAAGTGAATCAGCTGTATGTATACATATATCCCCATATCTCCTCCTTCTTGCATCTCCCTCCCACCCTCCCTATCCCACCCCTCTAAGGTGGTCACAAAGCACCTAGCTGATCTCCCTGTGCTATGTGGCTGCTTCCCACTAGCTATCTGTTTTACATTTGGTAGTATATAGAAGTCCATGCCACTCTCTCACTAAGTCCCAGCTTACTCTTCCCCCCTCCCCGTGTCCTCAAGTCCATTCTCTACGTCTACGCCTTTGGTTCTTTAGAACCTTTGATTTTTATTTTTTTAGATTCCATATGTATGTGTTAGCATATGGTATTTATTTTTCTCTCTTTTTTTAAACTCATTTTTGTATGGCACTGTTTGATGTTTAATTATTGATATACAGAAAGAGTTCTTTATACATTCTGGAAACAAATTCTTTAGGGTAATATGCTGTGGTGCGCTGGAGCTGGCTTATACAGTCTCACAAGAGTGATTTTGTGCTTTCTTCCAAACTGTGTGTAGTGACATCATGTTGATAGCTTGAAATAAGCCACAGTGGGATTATTTCCTCCATGGTAGTCATCAAACCCTACAAATCATGGCTTTTTCCCTTGCAAAGCTAGTTTTAAAACATTTACAAGCACAGCACTAGTTATATATGTTGCAAATATCTACTCTTGGTTTGTGGCTTGTCTGCAAATTCTTTTGTGAGGTCTTTTGAAGAACAGAAATCCCTAATTTTAGTAGAGTCAAGTTTGTCAATCTTTTCAGTTTTCAGTTTTGGATAAGATTTTGTGTGTGTTTTGTTTAAGAAATTCTTCTCTACCCCAAAGATATAAAGATACTATTCTATATTTTCCTTTTAGATGTTTAAAAATATCAGCTTTCCCATCCAAGTCTTTAATACACCTAGAATTGATTTCCAATGTACCTGTGGGGTAGGAATCTGATTTTGCTTTTTTCCCTGTATTTCCCCAGCACCACTTATTGACTAATTCTCCCTTTCCACAGTACGTACAATACCACTTCTCTTACATATTATGTCTACAAATATGTGGATCTGTTTCTGGAATCTCCACTATTCCATTAATCCACTTGTCTACTGCAGCATCAGTACCGCACTCTCTTCATTCTTATAACTTTATAATTAAAATCTAGAAAACTGGTAGGGCAAGTCCTCCTACCTAATTCTTCTCCAAAAGAGTCTTAGTTACATATTGAAATTTATTTATCTGTACAAATTTTAGAATCAGCTTATCAGTTTTTTTCTTTTTTTTTTTTGGTCGGGGGAGGAATCCCATTGGGATTTGGAATTAGATTACATTGAATCTATAGATCAAATTGGGGAGAACTGGCAAATTTACAATAGAGTTTTCCTATTGAACATCTTCCACCATGTATTCTGTGACAGGTCTTCCTAGATGTTCATCAAATAGAGTTTTGGAATTTATTCCATATTGGCCTTATACAACTTTCATTAGGTAGCTTATATTTTTTATTGCTATGGTAAACTGCATTTTTTTTCAAAATTGTATTTTCTAACTCTTTGTTGCCAGTGCTTAGAAATATATTTGATTTTGTGTATTTGTCTTCTATTCAGCCATGTTGCTGAGCTCTGCTATTATTACTAATCATTTGCCTGTAGATTCATTGGAATGTAGATGACTATATCTTTATGAAAAAAGACCATTCCAATACTTCTACCAGGTACTGCTTCTCCTATCTTTGTGCTTTGTTATTTCTTTTTCTTGTCTTGCTGCATTTGTTAGGAAATCCAGTATAATACTGAATAGAAGTAAATGGACTTCTTTATCTTGTTCCTGAATTTTTAGGGTCTGCTTCTCAGTTTTTCATCATTAAGAATATTGTTCGCTGCATATTTTGGATGATCATATGTTCTTTCCCCTTTAATCTGTTAATGTAGTGAATTATATGTTTATTTTCTAATGTTTAACTACCCTTGCATTTCTGGATAAACCCAAATTGTTTACAATATTTTATCTTTTTAAAATGAACTCTTGGGGGGCTTCCCTGGTGGCGCAGTGGTTGAGAGTCCGCCTGCCGATGCAGGGGATGCGGGTTCGTGCCCCGGTCTGGGAAGATCCCACATGCCGCGGAGCGGCTGGGCCCGTGAGCCATGGCCGCTGAGCCTGTGAGTCCGGAACCTGTGCTCCGCAACGGGAGAGGCCACAACAGTGAGAGGCCCGCGTACCGCAAAAAAAAAAAAAATAAATAAAAAAAATAAATAAAATGAACTCTTGGGTTATTAAAAATTAGCATTTTATTTGGGGTGATATGCTGGACAAAGGGATGATTCATGTTCCAGGTGGGATGGAGAGGGTGGTACAAGGTTTCATCACACTATTCAGAAGGGTGCATAATTTAAAACTTATCAATTGTTTATTTCTAGATTTTTCCATTTAATATTTTCGGATTGTGGTTGGGATTTGGATTTGCGGTTTCGGACTACAGGTAATTGAAAGCATGGAAAGCGAAACCATGGATAAGAGGGTACTACTGTGTCAGACATTTTTTAAAAAATTAAAAAATACATTTTTTTGGCCACACAGCACAGCATGTGGGATCTTAGTTCCCCGACCAGGGATCAAACCCGCACACTTCCGCCCCCTCCCCCCCCCCCCCCGCCAGATTGGAAGCGTGGAGTCTTAACCACTCGACCACCAGGGAAGTCCTGTATCAGACTTTTTGATTGTTGTCAATTTGATAAGAAAAAAGAATACTCTATAAATGTGTTAGTTTTCTATTAAGGAAAAAAAGTATCATAGAAGTTATTTTAAAAATCTTCAGGGATTCAAAAGAGGAAGAAACATCTGTTTGGGAATGAGGGGCAGGGGAATTCTTGGAGGAGGTAGCCCTTAAGCAGGGTACGGAATAAGAGGTAAAACTATGGCAGTCGAGATGCAGGCAGCGGGAGAGGGGGACAGGGGCAAAACATTCAAGGCCTGAGCAGTGTAGAGGATGTAGCATGAGCAAGGCATGGAGAGTGGAAAATTGTCTTACAAGTGACCTTATTTGTCTAAAGTGAAAGGAGCACATTCTGAGTAGTGAGGGAAATACACCTCATAGGCAGTAATGGATCATTAACTCAGGGACTCCCAGCCCTGGTGGCCCATGACACACACTAGTGATCTTGAAAAAAAAAAAAAATTAATGCCTGAGTCCCATCTCAGACCAATTAAATTGGAATCTCCAGTAGGAGCTTCCTAAAACTCCCCCAGGGATATTTTCTGTAGCCAGGGTTGAGAATTGCTGCATTAAGGACATATGAACAGAGGAGTGACAAGCTCAAAAGTGGGCTATGGAAGATTTACTATCTTAGATCACATGCTGTTTACCTCTAAGTGTATTTAACAGTTTGAAATATGGGGGGGGGGGGGAATCTTAACTATTTAGTTCAAAATTGAATTTAAGTCAAGGTTCACTATCTCTTTAAAAGAAAAAACAACAGGGCTTCCCTGGTGGTGCAGTGGTTGAGAGTCCGCCTGCCGATGCAGGGGACACGGGTTCGTGCCCCGGTCCGGGAAGATCCCACGTGCCGCAGAGCGGCTGGGCCCGTGAGCCATGGCCGCTGAGCCTGTGCGTCCGGAGCCTGCTCTCCACAATGGGAGAGGCCACAACAGTGAGAGGCCCGCGTACCACACACAAAAAAAAAAAAAGAAAAAAAGAAAAAACAACAAATGTTCTGTTTCAAAATAATTATTTTCTACTTTTAGGGGATAAGATCATTCGCCACGTGGGTATAATTCACAATGAAAACTGCTTACATACACCAGTGATTTGGAGCAGAGAGCATGTCAGCTCTGGAATTCCTCCTGAATGAGTCTGTGCTCTGAACTCAGTGAAGCATTGCTTTGACACTAGGTGGAGCCATGGATTGTGATTAGATGAAAAAGTCACATGTCAAAGAAAGGTAGAATTTGGAGAGGGGGAGAGACTTTGCAACCATCTGCTCTAGTCCCTCATTTTACGTTTAATTTTTAATTTTTCTGTGCGTGTGCAAAATTTATTACTTTTCAAATAAGTTACATATTCACATAGTTCTAAGTGTACAAGATAAAGGCTATGCATGCAGTTTCTGTGGGGGATAGTCTCTGCCCTCCAGATCCACTGCCACCTGCCTTGGGCCCCAAGAGGCTCTTCTCTAAGGGTACACTTACAGTGTCCTTTGCCCTCAGGCTTCTGGTAGGGTTTTCCCTGGGGCAGCACTGGCAAGAGATCAGAGGGCAGGAGAAGAATGGGGTCGGGGTCTTTATTTAAACCCCAGCTCCTTCTCTGCTGGGCTGTGGATTCATCTGGGGAAGGCTGTGTCTGCTGTCCAGTGCCTCCTTCTACACCTACAGTTCTCTCTCTGGGTTCAGGTAACCACTTATTCCCCTTGTCCCATAGGGCCCAGGCATGGTAATGACTCTGCTCTGTAGCTAGACCAACGGTGGACACATCACCATCCTTTGTTGGGTGCTTACCCCTGTCCACACTGTTGCAAATCATTCTTTCATTAAACTCCATTTAATGACACTTTTTTTTTTTTTTTTTTTGTGGTACGCGGGCCTCTCACTGTTATGGCCTCTCCTGTTGCAGAGCACAGGCTCCGGACGCGCAGGCTCAGCGGCCATGGCTCACGGGCTCATCCGCTCCGGGGATGTGGGATCTTCCTGGATCAGACCACGAACCCGCGTCCCCTGCATCGGCAGGCGGACTCTCAACCACTGCGCCACCAGGGAAGCCCTAATCACACTTTTGAGTGTGCCGTGTACTCCTGCTGGTACCCTAACTGGTACAGGCTTCCTCCTCACATCTCTGTTCCCCATCTGCCCAGTTCTGAAGCAACCAGTTCTATAGGGTTCCTGCATGTATGCACATACAAGCTTAAAAGAATGTATATATATTCCTATCATTCTATTTACTCAAATTGTAGCATACTCTATACTCAGTTCTATAACAATATATCCTAGAAATCACTCTAAACAGCATATAGAGCTCTACCTCACTCTTTTATGGCTGCATTATATTCCATTTTATAGACATACAATCCTTTTTATAGCCAGTCTCCTCTCAATAGACATTTAGGTTGTTTCCAGTTATCTGCTATTACAAATGCTGCTATATGGAATAACCTTTTACATGGGTCATTTCTCCTTATTTTGTCCATGAGGAAAATGAAACTGAAAGAGATTAAGTACATTGTCTAAGGTTAATTCTTGGCAGAGCCCATGTCATCATGGTCATCAGTTTATAGGGTGAAGCTGCAGTGACCTGCACAACGGACTCTGAATCTTGCTAGGGTCCCCCCACAAAATTTACTGCACATTTCCACTCTTTTAAATTTCCACCCTTATACAAGAATGGACTCCAGAGCCACAGCACCAGGGTATGTTTCCTGCTTCCTTACTAGTAGGCTGTGCGACCTTGGACAAGCCACTTAGCCTTTCGGTGTCTCGGTTTTCTCATCTCTAAAATGATTCCTACCTCATGGTGTTGCTGAGAGCATGAAGTGCTTGGTACAGTGCCTGGCATATACTAAGAGCCACATAAGCACTGGCTCTTACTAGTGGTGTTATCATCATTCCTTTGGTTTGAGGCAGTGCTCCCAGTACAACGTGAGAGGGCTAACTCATTGTGTCTCATCAATAGTTTATCTTCTAAACTGAGATTATCTTAGATTATCAGATCACTTCTTAAAAGCAGATGAAGAAAGATAGGCAAAAAATTAGGGAACTTGGGGCCTGAAATGGGTCTTAAAAGAGACGGGACTTTCTAAAGATAACTTTGCCCACCTCACAAGTTGATTTTGGTTTTCCTGTTCACATGTACTTAAAACAGTGAGACACACAGGTTTATCTGCCTACTGGACATCCTCCCCAGACGCCTTACAGTTTCCAAACTAGACTCACTGTTCACAAGCCTTCCACCAACCTCCACTCTTACCAACAAAACCAACCCAGTCTTTCTCTCACAGTCCCACAGCATATTTAGGTAAGTCAATTTAAAAGATCTCAGAATCATCTATGACTGCCGTATTTCACATATTTCATGGCAAATTTGTTATCAAACCCTGTAAATTATTTCTTCTTAATAGTTTTCAACTTCATTCCCACCCTTTCCTCTCTACGTTCTCTGAGACTACCTTAAATCAGGCTCTTGTTATTTCAGAGGGCCACCGTCATCAACCTTCTCCCTCTCTCCTTCCCTTCTCTCCCTCCCTTCCCTGGTCCCTCCCTTTCTTCCCTCTGAAAATATGTATTGAATGACCATTATTTACCAGGCCTTGAGCTGACAGAGGGGATGCAGAAGTGAACAAGACAGAAGGATCCTAAATCTCTCTCTAACTTTAACCTAATCCTAATCCTTAATTCATGAAATTTATAGCCTGGAGAGAGAGTCAGACATTAAACATATGCAAATAATTTGTTCACGATGACAGGGATCTTGCTTTCCATTCTAGGAGGTCAGGGCTTCCGAGCCTCAGGGATGTATTATAACCCTTGCTTTAGAAAGCCTCTGGGATGGTAAGAACTGGACTTTTGCAGGAGGAGGGGAAAGGAAGTGGCTTGACCCTTAGGAGAAGGGAGGATGCATGAGACTGGCATGGATAGGGAACTGGGAGGAAGAGATTTGCCGTAGGCTCTATAAAGAGCTGGGGATCTGATTGCAATTTTGCACATTACTCCATAGAGGATGAGACCTCTGGTGGGGGAAGCTTGGATGGATGCCTGTGGTAGCCTGCCCTGAGCACTTCGGCCCCAAGAGCAGTGGCAAGAATCCCTTACAGCAGACCTGTGATCGAAATAGAGAAACACTGTGGGAGAATCTCTGTATCCCGCCGAGCGCAAAAGACCCAACAGATGCTAAAGGACCAGCCAGCAATGGATAGTGAGAGGCACAGTAGCTAAGAGACCAAAGACCAGACACTTCTCCATTTTCACTCCAATATGTAAGCCCTAGGGCCTAGGATGACCCATTTTGGGGATTTGGGGTAGTAATTGCAATTTCCTCTGTGTAAGGCAATAAAATTCTGCCTTTGTGTCATGAGCCTTATGCTATGAGCCATTTCTAGAAGGCCAGGGAGGCTGATTAATTTCTATTCTTTTCTTTTTTTTAAAGAAAATAATCCAAAAAGGTAACATTTTTAAGTCATAAATTAGTTGTGTTATCATGAGTATGCCAGGAGTCCCCTATGGGTCTCAGTTCCTTATCTGTAAAATGTGGGGAATGATGTTGAACTTAAGTTCTAGTTCTACCCTCCCAAGATTTTATGTTGTCTCATCTAAAGAACGGAATTGTTAATACGATAACTTGAGGGTTTCTTTCTTGGCTTTAATCATGTTGGTTGCACTCCCAGCTGAGAAAATGAAAGCTGATGAGGTTTCTCTGCGTCACCAACTAGAAAAGTTTTTATAATTCCTGCTCATTTCCCTTAAACTCTTCCTGTAGATGAAACCTGCAGTTAGCAGTAAAGCTGATGTGAGAAGTTGCTGCCTTTTTTGGGAGCAGATGACCTGTCTTTATTAGAGGCAGGTCATGTGAAACTGATACCCAGGAGACCTTCTCACCTGCAGCTGGCGGTAGCAGATGGAAGGGGAAGGAAACACCTCCATTTAAGAGACTTTCATGCTAAATGAACAAGAAAACTCACCTTCCTCCCTCCAGTAGCACAGACAGAGTTAGTCTCCATTAAGCCTCTTCAGATTGGGAGTGAACAGGCTTCACGGGCAAATAGCCAGCTCCTCCTGTGGACCTTGGGAAAGGGGGTTGTTAGAGAATGCAGCTTTATCGAACTTGGCGTTCAGTTACTCAAGTGGGTATAATGTTGGAGGAGGGTGGCTAGAAGGAGTCAATGTAATTTTTCAACTGGGGGGAGTAGATTGCTAGTTGAGACAATCAAGTATAGGGATTAGAGGTGTGGACTCTGAGACAGATGGCCAGGTTCCTATCATGGCTTTGCCACTTAACAGCTCTTTGACTTTGGGCAAATCGCTTTCTGTTCCTCATATATAAAATGGGAATAATAATAGTACCTAGCTCATAGGATGAATATGAGGATTTTATTATGAAGCTTAAATGAGTTAGTAGTAGTTGTAAAACACAAAGAATAGTTCCTGACACACGGTAAGATCTTTGTGACTGTTATTGTTGCAGTTATTTTATATGCCAAGCCACACATAATGACCCAAACATTTTTGGTGCTTAAATCAAAGTTTGAAGCTTACAGCTTCAGGACTCAGCTTGAAAGCAATTCCATATCATTGAGTAAGAAATTTAGCAGCCTACTATGTGGTATCCAAAGGAGTCAGATCACTTTAGATTTCTTCTGAGAACCGGGTAAAGGAGCTAAGAAAAAAGAGCTGTATAAGAACTAAAAATGTACACTACCACGTGTAAAATAGATAGCTAGTGGGAACCTGTGGTATAGCACAGGAAGCTCAGCTCGGTGCTCTGTGATGTCCTGGATGGGTGGGACTGGGGGTGGGAGGGAGGTCCAAGAGGGAGGGGATATATGTATTCATATAGCTGATTCACTTCGTTGTAGAGCAGAAACTAACACAACATTGTAAAGCAATTATACTCTAGTTAAAGAAAAAGAAGTTAAAAATGTTATGGACACAGTAGAAATGTCTTGTAATATCTTATAAGTGACATTCTAAGTAATAAAATTTCCAGAGTTAATCTTTTTCAGAAGGATACATCTGAATTGCTTGATAAATAACATTCTGGGATTTCTCTAACTTTCCTGAATGTTTTTTTGTGTGTGCCAGCCAGTATCTGAGAAGGTGCTTTCAGCTTTTCTCTGAGTTGCAGAAACAGCAAACAAGGATGTCAAAACCTTTCCTGTTTGGTTAAAAAAAAAAAAAGCCATGTGACAGATCAGGAAATCTGCACTCATATCCATTGAAAGAAGTGATCAATATTCACATATTTTCTTAATTTTTGAATTTGACATTAAGATTTCCAGATTATTTTACTTGCACAGTTCCACCGATCCTCAGAGTGTAGGAACATAGCCTGCATTTCGTTCATTTAGTGAACGTATGAACACAGTTTTCATGTGTTGATTTTCTCTATGGCTTGAAAAGCTTCAGTAAGCTTTTGGTAAGGTTGTACTAGTTGGTGGCAATTGGAGGGATGCTTTTTTTGGGGGGGTGACTTCTCTTATGCTTTAAAATTTTTTCTAAAATGAGAATGCATTTTTTAAGAATTGAAAGCCTTTTAAAAATGAGTATTTGCTATTTGGCCTATTTTCTTATGAAAAAAAATTAACTAGCTTGCCTTTCTTCTAGAAATGACCCAGGGAATAAGGGCATGAAGTCAGCACTTTTTATTGCTCTAAAAAGAGGAAACTTTGCAATTACCCAATTCTTGACTCCAGCATAGTCCATGGGTCCTGGGCAGTTATCAGTGGTAAGTCTCATGATGGTGATGTGTCAGAAAGACCTCATCTCTGTTCTTTTTGATAATGACTCCTTATCACCCTGATCACAAATGCTGGTCCCTTAGATGAAAAGATAAGGCCCCAAATGCTCTCAAATGCCTCCTAATTGTTTGCTGGAGATCTGGGATTAAATTTTGGTAAGAGGTAAATGGAAGTCTGGTGATCTTAGCCTACTTTGTGTGTGTGTGTGTGTGTGTGTGTGTGTGTGTGTTTAAATTAGGTTTTGTTTTGAATAACATTTTATCCTGAAGTCACGTGGTAGCATACAGTATTCAAGATTCTCAGTTCCCCTTACTGCAGAACCACAGCTGTATCTTCGGAAATTGGCCTTAATGAGAATAAGATGATTTAAGAAGGCAAAGCCCAGGTTGGGTTTTTGCAACGTATCAGGATGTTTCTCAAAGGTATCTCTTTCTCAATGCTGAGGTAAAATTCTGGATATTTCGGCTGAGGATGATTAGCACTTTGTGCTTGCTTATTTTATCGTCAGTGACAGCTGTGAACTCCCTGCAAATTCAGCACCTACTTCATTTCACGGAGTATCACACACTCTCAGGAAGATAAAAGGTGTCTAAGCGTTGGTCCCAACTTCTGGGAGCTTAGTCTTGTCAGAGAGACTCTCTTGGGAAACACCTGAGGAACTCATGCAAAGAAGATCAATCGAACCCCATTTTAAAGATTTGTATCAAGACGATTTTTTGGGCTTCCCTGGTGGCTCAGTGGTTGAGAGTCCGCCTGCCAATGCAGGGGACACGGGTTCGGGCCCCGATCCAGGAAGATCCCACATGCCGCGGAGCGGCTGGGCCCGTGAGCCATGGCCGCTGAGCCTGTGCATCCAGAGCCTGTGCTCCGCAACGGGAGAGGCCACAACAGTGAGAGGCCCGCGTACCGCAAAAGAAAAACAAAACAAAAAAACCAAGATGCTTTTCCATATGGGCTGTGCCTTTCTCAACAAAGCCTAGGCCCTTAGCAGTTGTGAGATCCTCATTTTCACAATCCATCACATCTCTTTTTTATTTCTGACTTCAGTCCTTCTATGTAAATACATGGTTTTGTCATCACCTCTTCTTGTTCTCAGGACATTTTTTTTTAATTTTAGTAGCCTCTAAATCTTATGACCAAATAATATCCTCAGAATCTCCCTCATCCTCCCCTAGATCTGAAAAGACATGACAATTTAGTATTGATTCTGGGCAGCCTATGTCTTTGCTGGTACTGATGAGTCTTCTGAAGGTGTTGACTGTAGCCTTTACATCTTTTCACTAATACCTATTGTAATCCTTTTAGTAAAATGGGGTTTTGAAGACCTTGCCTTTTTAACAGCACATTAGCAAATCCCAGACCTCTTGCTTACAATTCAGTTAATTTACCTTTAGAATTGAACGAAATTATTGTCTGTGCATTGCTTTCAGTAGCTCATTTCTTTTTCTCATCATTTATCCATTCAACAAACATTTCATTGAACACTGAATAGTGACAGGCACTGTGGTAGCAGATAAAAACATAACGATGAATGAGACTTGATTCCTTCCTCAAGGATCCCACATCTGGTAGAAAAGACAGAAAATCAGCCCATATGGTGCTTTTGTGTGAATTAGAAGAGGTCGTCCCTCCCTCTTGGTGGAGGCAGCTATGCACCAGGGCTACACCAATGGGCAAGTGGAGAACCAGATGGATTTCAAGCCCCTCTTGCCACCTCGACCAGGGGCCCTTGTCCCTGGACACAACCTGAGCAACCCTATGCAATAGCCCTGGACGTGGAGACAGCATGTTATAGTACAGTGTGATGAGCACAGAGGAGAGAGGGCACAGCCATCTGGTAGGATGGGGAGCCAGGAGAATTTGCACAGAAGAGCTTACATGTGAGCTGAGACACGGAGAAGCCCATCCAGGGAAGGGGGGCGAAGGGCAGAGGGAAGATGTACAAAGCCACGCAGGTCTGAAGAGCATATGGCGTGCCTGAGGCTCTGCAGGTGCCGAGGGGGGTGATGAGGGTGGGAGAGATTTGGCAAGAACTGAAGCTGGACGACACTGTAGCAATTGTCTAGGCCCTTGCTACTTAAAGTTCTAGACCCTTCTGCAGGGCAGCTTTGGCATGACCAGGCAACTTTTAGAAGTGCAGAATCGGGCCCCACCAAGACCTACTGAATCTGAACCTGCATTGTAATAAGCTTCATATTTAATAAGGTGGGGGGCTTCCCTGGTGGTGCAGTGGTTGAGAGTCCGCCTGCTGATGCAGGGGACATGGGTTCATGCCCCAGTCTGGGAAGATCCCACATGCTGCAGAGTGGCTGGGCCTGTGAGCCATGGCCGCTGAGCCTGTGAGTCTGGAGCCTGTGCTCTGCAATGAGAGAGGCCACAACAGTGGGAGGCCCACGTACCGCAAAAAAAAAAAAAAAAAAAAATTTAATAAGGTGGCTCGTGTGTACATTAAAGTCTGAATAACAGTGGTTTAGGTGAGAGCTGATGAGAACTAAGGACTTACTTCGAAGGCATATTCTCTAGATATTACCAAACATGGTGTTTTCCTTATGTTTTCACAAATCTACCATTAATAGATCTACCTTCAGGGTGTCTCAGTGACAGTACCTATAATTCAGAGTTAAGGAAAACAGAGGCCCAAGGAAGTTAACCTCATAACCACCAGCAAATTAAAACAGAAGGAAGAGAAGGCAGATTCCTCTGCTTGCCCTTCCCTTTCCTCTCTTATTCCTTACTATCCAGGTTTGCTTATCTTAAGCCTCTGCTTGGGAGGTGTAGAACTCATGGTCTAGCAGTCACCAAGGGTGGAAAGAAATGATGGAGAAGCCTTCAGCCTGGAGGTGGTGCCTGAGCATCATCATGGAGCAACTGGGAAAAACAAAAACAACTGTAAAAAAGATCCCAGGAAGAAAGGCAGGTGAAAGTCACCTATGAAGCACTGCTTTACCTCTTCTCTTCTGCTTCTTCCCTTTTGCCTATTTATTCATTCAACCATTCAGTTACTTAGTGTATATATTGAGCACCTATTGTTTGTCAGGCACCGATATCTGCGTTTTCCTGGTAACTGCAGGGCTTTCTACATGCTTTCAGATCTCTTGAAAGATCCCAAGAGATCCCTTCCCCAATCCTCTAAAAGCCACTCTCTTCCCTGTGCTAGATCTTCTTCCTCTCCAGCCCCAGGTGGTTCATCAGGACAGTAGGAACAATTGAAGCTGGAAGGCCCTGGGGTCTCTGTTTTCTGCTCAACCCTCTGCCTGTGGCTTTCCTGATTCTTTTTCTCCAAGAGGAATCCTAAGGGGGAAAAATCCAGGTTCAAGTGGGGCTTCAGCATCTGTGGAAGATCATTATTGGACTTGACTGAGTGAGGGACTGGCTCTGGTTTTGGTAAGCCACTGAGGTCAGAGCTGGGGTATATCCCTATGAGCCACTGACTGATTTCCCCTCAAAAGAAGTTGAAGAGTTTGAGGTGCACAGAAGGGACCTTTGGGGTAGGGGAAGCAAAAGAGAAAAAACACTTTTTCCCCAAACTCTTTCTGGGAATTCATCATAGAAAACCCATAAGGTAATAGTGTCATCATTCTGTGATAGAAAACCATGTTCCCACAAAACAGGGATGACAAAGGAAAGGTAAAGGGGGTGGTATGGTAGTGTTTGGTTTGGTTTTTAAAACAGATTCCACAATAAGACTGTAAGAAGACCAGTTTAGATGCTTTCCATGAGTAAGTGGCTTTGCTTATGTGTTTTCTCTATGTGTGGGTGCAGGATCAGGAGAGGAGAAAAACGGGGGAAGAGACATGCAAACATCGAGATTCTACCCTTGTGCTGCCAGAGGCAACTTTAATCTCTGAGATGATAAAAATAACAGTCTTACTCAGATTTATACAGCAATCACCGGCAAGAAAATATAATCTAGACCTCCTAATGCCTCTCATTTCCTTCAGAAAGTCTACAGGAACTTAAGACTGCTTTAAGCAGCCCCATGGGTTGCTTGAGTTAAAAAAAAAAAAAAAAAGGTAAAAAGAGAAAGAAGAAAGAAATAATTTGCAATTATTTGATATGTGGAGACCGTGTTGAGGTTCAAATGGTTAGATTTTTCTTAGAAGTAACTCATGGTAAGGCTGTTGTAACTGAAAGTGAAAGTATCAGTGCTGTCGAAGTGTGATCTGTGCATCTGTGCCCACCCACCAACTGTCACTGGTCTGTGAAGGCTTGTGTGGTCAGTGCTTTATAAGAGGGCTATGAATTATCAAACTGTAGAGCACAGATGTGCCTTTATATGTCAACATGATTTTGCATGAATGAGGGATTTTTTTTAAGATTAAATTTTGGGGCCAGATTTATAAAACAACTTGTGTTTTAAACAACAGATTTATATTAACGTTCTAGGCAACTGTTTGATTCCCCAGGACAGATAGATATGGCCTCTTTACTCCTATCACCCAAGAAAACTTAGTCGATTTTGTCATGATCTGTCTGAAACTGCCTTTCACCACTTCTTCTTCCTCTGTTGGCAGTTTTCTAAGTGGAGAGGAAGCGTCTGAACCTGGGCCCTCTGCATCTCGGGTTTCAGTTACAACTAGAGGTCAGTGTCCGCTGATGGGCAATTAGTTACATTTGCTTGGAAGCAGAAAGCATTTCTCCCAATACATTTTTCTTTTTAATTATGTTTCGCCCCCAAAATACATTTTCCTTTGTGGTTGGTGTAAAGAACTTTGTAGTTACATAAACCTGTACTTGGACCCCGGAACTGTTACCTACTTGTTGGTTGTGTTACTTTGGACATAGGACTCTCAGCTTCCATTTCTCATCAGAGAAAGGGGATAATCTTACCTATCTTGCCATATTGTTGTAAGGGGTTAAATGATACAGTTTATGCAGAACAGCACATGCAGTGTTTAGCATAGCAGATTTCCATAAGTGTTAATTGCTTTTTTGCTTTCACTTGGGCAACAGGGCCCAAGAAGGAGCTTGGGAGAAGCATGGATGGTAGGTAAGAAAGAATAAGAGAGGAATAAAAGGAAATACCCTTAGATTAGCGATCTCTAGTCCACATGCTCAGGACATTTGTACCCCAGCATGTGAAGTAACTTGCATGTTTCATGTTGTTTGAGTTAGTAGAGAGTGAGCTGCTCTGGCTTGATGTTCTTGGAAACTGTGCCCAGTGGCTTGCTGTCATGGGAGTGTGTCCAGTCGCTTTGTGAGGATCATTCAAGCTGCCCATAAGGACAAATGTGTAACAGTGGTGTCCTGCCTTCAAAGAATCACACCTCTAATTAATACCCAAATAACTGAGCTTCACCTCTCACGTGACTGGAAGAAAGCCAGTCCCTGACTTCTCCTCCCCCAAAACTTCTGGGAATTCCCAAAGAATACTTATTTCAGTCAATCACCTGGAGCCCAAGCATAGTCCATAGCATAATCCCCCACAACAGATAACAGACTGCAACATTTAATATAACTGTACTGAAGGAGAAAGAAAAAGACAATGCGTAAAAAAAAAAATCAGACTGGGCTCTCCACAACATCTCCTACCCTCATCTCAAAGGAAGGGTATCTCTCCCTCAGTGCCTTTCCTGATGCCATGTGGGAGGGATCCAGTTTCCTACAGACAAGAGTCCATTAACCATGACTCCTCTTCCCAGATCCCAAGGAAATGCAGGTTGAGGACTGCAATTCTACTCACAGTAAAGACAACCTTTTTGCATAATCAGTGCCTTTTATGTACAGTACCTTGTGTAATATATGTAGCAAGTGCTCAATAAATATTTGTTGAGTGAATAAAGGAATGAATGGTCTCAACCTTCCTGTTCCAGATCCGGAACTGGAATCACACTTATATGTGATTAAAAAAATATTAATCTTTTTACCCTGAAATAATCAATCTCAAATGCAAATTAAAAATCTTCCTTCTAGAACAACTAAAAAAAAATCTGCTAGCTTTGAAATAGCATCTTCTACCCATTTCTGCACCCATCTTTCTTTTTATAGCAATTAACATTTCATGAAATATTTACCCCCAAGTCTAAGCTGCTATTCCTCATTACAGAGGGCATTTACTGTTAAGAGCGTATTTCCTGCAAATCCCAGGATTTTCACTTCTGCATGATGGCTGGCTGAGCAGACTCTGTTATCCCCCAATACAGCTTTTAAGACAAATTACTTATACTAGTAGCTAATCATTCATTAAGCTCTGGCTCTATGGCTATATACTAACTGTGATAGGAACTTTAGTGTATTATCTTTTTAAAAACTGTTTATTTATTTGGCTGCACTGGGTCTTAGTTGCAGCATGCGGGATCTTCGTTGCGGCATGCGGGGTCTTTAGTTGTGGCATGAGAACTCTTAGTCTCAGCATGTGGGATCTAGTTCCCTGACCAGGGATCGAACCTGGGCCCCCTGCATTGGGAGTGCAGAGTCTTAGCCACTGGACCACCAGGGAAGTCCCTAGTTTATTATCTTGAATCCCTTCAATAATGCTGCCAGTTAAGATTCATTATTTTATATATGAAGAAACTAAGGCTGAGAGAGCGTGAACTGCCTCTGATGATGTAGCTGGTTAGTGGCAGAGCTGCCTTCAACTCAGGCCTATACTTCTGAGCCTCAAGGCTGGTTGTAAATATAGACATATAGACTCAACTAGGCAACTTTATGAAATTACATCACATTTCCCACTTCTCCACAGTATTCTGCCACATACCCCTAATGGTTGTGAATATCTGTACAAGTCAGCTGCTGTTACTAATGGAGAGTGTTGAATTATCCTTCGGTGTTTTGAGGTTAAAAGTCTGAGAACCACCACAGCACGCTATTTCTCTCATCTGCCTTCTTCTGTCTAAGGCTCCAAAAGAAAGTTTCTGAGAATTCTAGTTCTTCGCCCTTACCAGTACTGCCCAGCGTGACTCCTACTTAATTCTGTAAATGACCTCCAGAAAACGTAAAGCCTTGCAGCAAAAATTCATGGCCCCAACACTTGGCTGAGAGGTTGTTTGACTTCCTTCCAGTCCTTACAGAATTACTTTTCTCTCCCTTGGTTTGGTGCCCCCTATTGGCCAAACCAGCAGGTTCTGGCCACTCCCCTTAGTGACTAAAGGGGTTAGCATCATCACCAGAGTAAAGGCCCTTCATGGGCTGCTCCACCCACACACATACCCAAGCTGCTTTCCCCATTTTTTTTTTTTTTTTTTTTTTGGTGGTACGCGGGCCTCTCACTGTTGTGGCCTCTCCCGTTGCGGAGCACAGGCTCCGGACGCGCAGGCTCAGCGGCCATGGCTCACGGGCCCAGCCGCTCCGCGGCATGTGGGATCTTCCCAGACCGGGGCACGAACCCGTGTCCCCTCCATCGGCAGGCGGATTCTCAACCACTGCGCCACCAGGGAAGCCCTGCTTTCCCCATTTTAATCATCTTGTGACATCTCTTCTTTTTTCATATCTGTGTAAAAGGTTAGAAAGAGGGTTTCTGTGACCTGCAAGCCCCTTGCGGACAGGGATGATGTTTTACTATCTCTGTATCCCTAGTGCCTAGTATAGTGCTTACACTAAATCAGTGGTAAAATAAATGAAAGGCCCATGTGACAATTGCAGCTCTGGACAGGCTCCTCAACTTGGTACCCAGCTGAGTGTCTAGCACCCAGGGACGCTGAGTTTGTTTTCATTCTTTCATGGACAGACAGGAAGACAGATTAAAAAATACACAGACAGAGAGACAGATAGATAGCTAGTTAGACAGATGGGTAGATAGATAGATAGGCTGAGAGATAGGTAGATCAAATGAAATACCATATGCAAAAGCAAGTTGTAAATGTTCTTGTTATACCATTTGCCCTCATTCAAGGCTGATTTTCAACAGATACTCACAGGTATGGTTGCATCATTGTAGCAGATAGAACTGAATAGAAAATAGCCACTGCCTCAAGCACCCTGAGTGCCCCAGCACCACCCTGGCCATGTCCCAGGACTCCCTGCTCCTCCAGGACACCCCTGATATTCCCACAATCTAACAACTACAGAAGTAACTCCTGGCTCAGCAAGGAGCTTCCAGGATGCTTTTCCAGCATTTGGACCAGTATCCATTCTGGTCAGCCAGGGCCACTGCTGAGCAAGTTGGTGGTTTTTAAATATCATCCCTGCCCCCATGACTTAGCTACTCCCTACCCATCATGGAAAATCCTCCAGGCCCTGTGCATTTCTCATCACTGCCCCCCAACCCCAGTCTCTTGTTCTTCTCCCTCCCATGGGAGCTCTGAATTCCTTCACCCACTCTGAATTCCTTTGTCTTATGATCTGTTCCACTCATTACAGAGTGAAGTACGTCAGAAAGAGAAAAACAAATATCATATAATATCGCTTATATGTGGAATCTAGAAAAATGGTATAGATGAACTTATCTGCAAAGCAGAAATAGACACAGATGTAGAGAACAAACTTATGGATATCAAGGGGGGGTACTGGGTGTGGGATGAATTGGGAGATTGGAATTGATATATACACACTACTATGTATAAAATAGATAAGTAATCAGAACCTGCTGTATAGCACAGGGAGCTCTACTCAGTGCTCTGTGGTGACCTACATGGAAAGGAAATCCAAAAAAGAGGGGATATATGTATACATAGAACTGATTCACTTTGCCGTACAGCAGAAACTAATACAACGTTGTAAAGTAACTATACTCCAATAAAAATTTTTTTAATTAAAAAGACAATTTTATGTGGCCTTGTTTTTTACATAACTTTTCCTGTGTGTGATGTATTTCTCCCACTTCCTATAAATTCCCCAGGGTGAAGCATATCTAATATAGACTTTGTATCCCTCACAACATCTCATACAATGCTGATTGGGGTTCAAACTTCCAAGACAGAATATGATAGATCCTGGGGATTAAACCTTAACTCCCAGCAGCTCAGAAAGGGAGGAGATGCTTTCCAGACAGTCTGATGAATTCCCCATCTCACTGATGAACACTCAGAAAAGTAGGACCTCTGTCAGCCTGGCATTTTTCCTAACAGCTTTCAAATGTCACATTTTAACATCTAGTACTCACTGTTCTTTCCTTCTCTTCATTTTTAGAACACTCAGAAAAGTTTTTGTGTTTTTGGAAAGACCCCTCTTGCTCCCTACCCCTGAATTTTCTGCCTTTAGGAGAGTGGTTCTTGAGGACTACTCCCCAGAGCATTATTTGGAAAGGACGTGAGCAGCCCATCCTGTCACATGTGTGTCATGTGCTCTGTCACAGCCCAGTCATGCGTTGTGTGCAGAGGCCAATGTGACATTCAATGAAGCAGGCAGTATGCTGGCAACCCCAGAACCTGCTCAAACTTTCACTGAGTAAACTTTCCTTTTAGTTTCTCTTTAGAGTCTCTTTAAAACACAGGTGAAAGCTTGTACCGGAAAGAGGAAAAACACGAGTAGTGCATATAAGAATTTTTCCAAAAATATCATTATACTTGGTATTTGTGCCACATTTTGATTTTCGATGAACGCTGAATTTCTAAAATTTCAAAATATTTTAAACATCTTTTGAATTTAATTTAAATTTAATGATTTAAAACATTAAGTTTAAAGATTATTTTTTAGGTTAAAATTGTTAAATATGTTTTTCAAAACCTTTCAAACATAGGAAGAATATAATGAAAATAAAAATTGCCCATATACTCATCACATCAACAGAGAGGGTTACTGTTATCACCATACTAATTTTACAGTTAAGAAAGCAAAGGTGAGGAAGGAAGAAAATGAAGGAAGGAACATGAGCTTTTAGATTTTCTTCTCAAACCTTTAAAAATAAAAAAGGACTCTATGGAAATTAACCCACAGAATTTTTGAAAGGAATGACAGATATACTGTAGTCCTAATAACACTTATACTGCCAGGAATACCACTGCTGTTTCTGAACATCACAGTGTTTCAATGATCAATAAGCTTTACAGAGCTCTGGATTCCATATCACAGAGGACATATAGATATATATCGATATATATTGATATCGATCTATATATGAAATGCTTCATGAAATTGTGTGTCATCCTTGTGCAGGGGCCATGCTAACCTTCTCTGAATCTTTCCAATTTTAGCATATGTGCTGCTGAAGTGAGCACTTAAAATATTTTACAGAAGTACTATACATTACCAAAAAATCTTGTAAAATAGAGAAAAGGGGGAAATTACACCAAACTCTACCTCTTTAACAAAACCCTATTAATACTTTAGTATACTTCTTTCCAGCCTTTTGTACCATTCTCACTTTTAAAATTTTATTTATTTACTTTTTTGTTTGTTTGGACTTAACATTGTAATAGAAAGGAAACAGTTATTATAAGACCATCCACAACATTGCTCCACTCTGATTTTTTTCTCTCTCTCTCCGTATATATTTTATATTAACCTTTGCTTATTATCTTCAGGTGTCTAGGGCTTTTATAGCATGTTGGATAAGGAGAAATGGCTTTGATATCAGTTAGCTTAGGTTTGAATACAGGTTATATGAACTCTGTGAACTAGGGAAAATTACTAAGCAACTTTGTCTCAATTTTCTTCTCTGTCACTGAGGATAGCACTCTACCTACTCCTCAGGTTCTGTGAGCACGAAAAGAGATAATGTGTATAAAATG
Source organism: Kogia breviceps (assembly GCF_026419965.1). Lineage (NCBI taxonomy): Eukaryota > Metazoa > Chordata > Mammalia > Artiodactyla > Physeteridae > Kogia > Kogia breviceps. The sequence goes on from NC_081317.1 coordinate 67,080,329, forward strand.
AGCAACATAGTGACAGGCTCATGGTAAGTGCTCAATATATAGAAACTATTTTTCTACTTAAAATTATATCATAATTATTTCATATTTCTATATAATCTTTATAACTGTCATTTTTATGACTAGATTACTATTTAGTCTGTAATGCAAATACATATCACTATGACTAATGCACTTCTGTTTTGTTTGACAGGTTAGTTCCAGTTTGGGGCCATAGATAACACTGTTATGTACTTTTTCATATAATACGTATTTCACTTTAGTCTATGGATTTCCTTTAAGAAAATCCTTGGAATGATATTTTTGGGTAAAAGTATGAATCTTGACATGATTCTTGCTATATATCCAAGCACTTTTTTTTGAGTTCATTTTTTTAAAACTTAAGAGTAATCTAAGCAAATATAGAGTTTTGTATGTTTCTTTTTTCTTTCAGTGTTATGGCAAAGCTTTTTAAAAAATTATATATTTATATTTACAATGAACCTCTCCACATCTATAACTTTTTCTATATTTTTGGACTATTTTCTCAGGTTAGAGTAGATTTACATACTGTAGAATTCCTCGAACAAATGGTATGACAAACTGTAAGACCTCTGTTCTATAGACAAATCACTTTCCAAAAAAAATTGTACTGATTTATATGACCACTAACAACTTATGAGACTATCAATTTAACATGTTCTGGAGCATTATGCGTTATAATTTTTAAAAGCTTTTGCCAATGTAATGATTTAAAAGGCTCACTTAAGTTTTGTTTTGATTTAAATTTTAAATGACCTGTAAGTTGAGCCTTTCATTTTTTGAATTTTAAAGCAAGGAGAACTGAGACACTGGCATGTTGCCTGATTTGACCAGCAGCCTGATTATATTCCACTTCAATCTGCACAACACAAAATTTCAGGCATTAGTTGCTTCCTCTGTACTTCTTGCAGCTGTTCTGCTTTAAAATGGAATTCTTTTTTTATAGAACAAACAGAAATGAGCAGAAAACACGCTGCTGTCTTTGAGTTGGCTTCTTCTAAGTGGAGCCTGCTTTTGAGAATACACAGTTATAGACAAGATGCAGCTGATGACCACCATAAGCATCCTTACAGAAAAAAATTTCTTATTGGCACCACCAAGGTCTTACCTTAAAGGTCCAGAAAACTGATTTTGTCAGTACACTCAGAATCAGACTAAAAACCTGGATCATGCTAACCAAATTCCTAGGACTTTTCTATAATAAGAAATACTATTAATGTGCAGATCAGAAATGGCTTCAGAACATTCTATTCCCATAGAGAATCTATATGAAAAGTCAAATTATAATCAGTTTGCTCAGTAACCAGAGAATCAGGATGGGGTAGGAAGGGGGGATGGAGGCTGGGATGATTTTAATGGCTGATGTCATCAAGCTGTGTGAATCGGATGCATCCATCACCACGGGGGGGATAGACCAGACAGGTGGTAGCAATGCATGTGCTGGAGGGACAGGGACCCCTTTCCGCTGGATGTACTTGGGATTCACCATCACACTTTTCCACATTGGCCTCTCTTTCCTAGACTCCATGCATTTGCCTTCAATTCAATTCCACAGTGTTTGTTAAGTATCTTCTATGTGCCAATATTGTATTGGGTTCTGGGACTACATAAATGAATAAAAATCCAGTTCCTGTTCCTAGGTACGATGCAGGCTTTTGGTGAAAACCAAACACATATGTAATTACAAAATACCATATGATAAGAGCTTGACTGTGTTACAGGTCTAGGACCATGGCTGGCTTGCAGAATCTTAATATCTTGCTCTGCTATGTGACATGAGCAATTTGTTTAATTTCACTGGGCTTTAGTTTGCTTTCAGGTAAAATAGAGACATTAATAGTCTCTATTTCATTGAATTGTGAAGTTTAAATGAGGTGATACGTGTAAAGCAAATAGAACAATGTCTGGCACATGGCTTGAAAGTTATCTATAATGATAAACTATTAACCTCATGATGGCCAGTGGCACTATGACATGGTTAATCTAATGTTTCAAGCTCAACACAAGGAGGAACATATAGTCTAAACCCCTCCCAGAATTTTAATAGGTAGGAAGTATATCATCAGGAAAGGCAGGATGATCAACTTTTGAAAATGTGATGTTTTAGAAGTATTTTTCCTCAAAGGTCTTATATGATAGTAATACTTTTCTTAGAATAGGCTTCTGACATCTTATGCTATACATTCCAGGAAAAGCCCACAGATACATTTGGGCACTTCCAACATCTCAGCACAAAGGACATCACTAGGACTTTTATGCATCTGTCCCAACATCTAGCAGACACCAGGGTTACATTCATCTTTGTCTTCCCAGCATAGTGGTGAACTCCTTGAAGATAAAGACCATGATTTAGCCATCTTAAATCCCCAGAGCCTTGTGGATAGTAAGAGCTCATCAATTGTTGACTGATTAAATAAATGGCTTTGACAGTGGACACTGATGTTTCCTCTCCAGCAGCCATTCCTAATTTGGGGACATATTGCATTCCTCACTTTCAGTTCATATGTACTGAGTGGAGCTCCAGACTTAAGACATCACTCACATATTCTTTTTTGTCCTTCCAGTGACTGGTTTAGGAGAGGGCATATGACATAAACTTGTCCAGAGTTAATATTTGAATTTTCTGTGAATGCTGGAAAAAATGGCTTTTTTTTTCTTGTGGATTTGAACATGGAAGGTTTAGTAACTACTGCAACCAACTTGCGATCATGAGGGGAGACGTTTTTAGAAAGTAGAGTCAACAAAAAAGGAAACAGTGTGAAGAGATTGTAGAAAGAACCTGGATCCTGAAGACATTGTTAGACCCCTGTGCCCAGCTGCACCTTTGGCTCTTCAGTTAACATAAGCTGACACATTCTGCTTTTTAATTTAAGCCAGTTTGCATCAGGTTTTCTTTCACTTGCAACCAAATGGTACAACTGATATAAATTCTTCTACAAAGTGCATTTAAAAATAATTTTGCCCAAAACTCATGGCCAAAACAGTTCCCAGTTGCCATTTTCTTTTCAATTAATCAAGAAATATATAATAGGCCCTTGTTACATGGTGAGATGCCACAAAGTTTAAGAACGTTCCTTGTGCTCCAGTCTAATTGGAATTCATCATCTCTGTATTTTCCTCTCTCAAGGAATACATCTCCATTACCCAGATAAGTTCTGATTCAGGAACAGGTTGTTTATTTACCTCCTGTTCTTAGTTCCAAGCCTACCTTCCTCTACCCTGCTCTGTCGGTGCTAGGGCTTTGATTCAGTAAAACTCATTTATCAGCTTCTTTGCCAGCTGGCTTCCTGTTCAATAAATGGGAAATCCTAGGGGACTGGAATGTCGGAGGGGGAAAATCCCCTCTTAATTCCAGTTCCTGAATGTGTCTGTAGCAGCAGACAGCAGAAAGGTAGCTGTTCTCTGCAGTTCTAACATTTGGGTTTCTTTGGTATCACTTTTTGCTCTTTCTGCTTTCTAATATTTTTATAACCAATTGCTTATATTAAGTACACCCTATTTTCCTTATTGAGCCCTGGCTGATACAATATTTGATACTAGGAGTGGTCCTAGGAAACAGACTTTCAAACCAGGATTCCGGATTGATTCACTTTGAACTCAGAGCTGAGCTCTTCACGAATGGAAAATGGGAAGTGGTAATTTATGGCATGTAATGGCATCATGATTTATTAAATTATCTTCTATACTTCCCAGGTTTGAGTGCCACTGGGAGGCTGGCTTTTGGAGATAAATAACTGCTACGTGTGATCATTATGGCTGTGAAGATGATTGTAAGGAATGTAAGGTGAGATGTCTACTTCTGACTGTGCTATGGTGCTTGCAGGAAGAAAATAACAAGTGCAGATCTTTCAGCTCAAATCATCTTCAGAGCATCAGAGGGCTCCTAAGCTTGCCCCTAAGAGTATCTCTTATTCCCTCTACATAAAGGACAGACATGTCTAAAAAAATCAGACCCAAACTAAGCATCCACAGACTGGCCAAATCTCACATGTCAAAGTTTAGGCAGTATTTTGGAAGGGATAGGACTGTGAGAGTAGGAATGGAAACATTTGAGTGGACTTGGATGAAGCTGAGAATCTTGAATACCCCATGTATCCCTGAGCTTTCCTTGATAGTGGAGTAAGTCTCTCATTTCCTATTTGATGACACTAGCCTTCCTTTGCTTGAAAACCTGTAATGACCATATATGAGACAGTTGTCTTGCATGGAGATCCCTATTCATTTTATTTATTTATTTATTTTTTAAATTATTTTTTATTTTTCTGGTATGCGGGCCTCACACTGTTGTGGCCTCTCCCGTTGCAGAGCGCAGGCTCCGGAAGCACAGGCTCAGTGGCCATGGCTCACGGGCCCAGCTGCTCCGCGGCATGTGGGATCTTCCCGGACCGGGGCACGAACCCGTGTCCCCTGCATTGGCAGGCGGATTCTCAACCACTGCGCCACCAGGGAAGCCCTCCCTATTCATTTTAAACTCTTTTGCTCCCAGCTCTCATGCCCTTCAGTCTTTTACCTAGAGTCAGATCCCAGCATATTCAGGGGGAGAAGGGCAGAGTCTTGTTCAGGAGGAAAAAGCTTATACTCCAAAAGAATAACATGATTTGGTTAAATTTATATCAGAATAAACCTATCTAATATAACAGAGGATAGATTCTAAGGTATCAAACCAAGGAGAACAGAATATAACATTGGGTTGGGGCCAAATTTAGGTAGCTCTGATATAATACACTTTCTATAGATTTTTGGACGTAATGCTATGGTAAATCGTTACAACAATAGCCCCCAGAGAATCATGCCACTCTGTATATCATGCCCTCATGTAACCCCTTCCACACCAATTTCTTGGCATGGCTGTATAACTTGTTTCGGCCAATGAGACATTAGCAAATATGATGCAAACAGAAACCTGAAAAGCCCTTGCATGTTGGGGCTTGCCTCTTTTTTTCTGTTTTGGACCAGCTTCCATGTTGAAGAAACCTCGACTAACCTGCTGGAGATGCATGGCCCAATTAACCAGCACCAACTCAAAGACATGTAAGGCCAGCTCAGACCAGCATCCTCCAGCCAATCTGTCAAACTGCCAGACTGACTGCAAACACATGAGTGAGCCCAGCCGACAACATGTAAAGAAGAAGTGCCCCAGCTAAGCCCAGCCCAAACTGCTAACCTACAAAATCATAAAAGCATAAGTGATAAAAATAAGCCACTAAGTTTTGTTATACAGCAAAAGCTAGGTGAAACAAATGTATGAGTTTGAGCAGATGGGAGTGGCTGTGTTTGCTTGGTTGGTTGGCTGAAACCTGTGATCAGCAATATATTCAATGATGTTGACTTGATAGAATTTCTCTGGAATAATGTTCAGGAAAGATTCTAAAGGCTTAGGGAGATAGGAATAATGGAGTAATTTATCATGTGTAACCTGAGTGTCTTTCCTCAACTTGAGAGGGTCCAAGGAATGTTTCCTTCACTAAAGCATTGAGAAATGCATTAGTGACGGAGCCCCAGCAGGTAGCTGTTTTCTGTAGGCTGAGGTTGACATTGGGTAATGCTGCCCCTGAGATGGGCTTCCTAATTTCAGTGGAGACGATGGGATCCCAGAGTGGCAATCAGAATTTTTTACTCACAGGAATCTTTGGTGGGGGGTGGCTAAGACATAGGTGGCTGAACTACCAAAGTACTACTTCATCTATAGGATAGAAATCTGACTTGAATTATTACAACTGAGAATCATAGCTTCTTCCCCAATTCCCAGACCCTACCAGTTCACAGATCTGAAGCTCCTGGATGGAGAGGAGAATTGGACCCCTTAAGAAAGGACCGTGCAACAATGTCGCAAATAATTGCCATAGATCTTACTCCAAGCCATCCCCAAAGGAATGTAAAGTCATTTACTAAGGTGTTTGTGCATTGGGGGAAATGGAAATACCCAAACTTTTCAGGAATTCCAAAACACTGCTCTGAAATGACACTAATTCTTAGGAAGCCCAAATACCACTGTGATCCAGTAGTCAAAATAGGGTTTAGAGTGATCAGGTGATAAGCGGAGTTTGGGCCCAGTTCCAGTTCATCATGGATCTGTAAGCCATGCAGCCATTAAAAATGATAATTAGGAAGACTAGTCAGCAACATAGCTGTGAACTTATACACAGTGACAAATTTGAAAAAAGACAGAAAAGGACATGCTAACAACGATAGCCAAAATTATGTACATGTCTGGACAAAGTGCAAATGCCAACAACAAAAATGAAAATACTTGTGCTTGGATGATGAGATCATAGGTGATTTTTGTTTGTTTGATCTTTCTCAATTCCTCAAACTCTCCCAAATGCTATTTTTGCTTTCTTTGTAAAAGGTACTTTTTCAAAAAAAGACTTAGAACTCATCTAGCTCTTTTGTTTTGAGGATTGCTATCATATACTTTTCAGCCAATCATAGTAAGGTCATAATAAATAAGAATGTTAAGTGTAGCCATTTTCTCTAATATTATAATGAGTCTCAGAGCCAATCATGCATGAGGCATCTATCACGTAAAAGATGCTGCACGAATGACAAAATCTCACTCTCTCCTTGCCCTCCAGGAGCTTATAGTCTAAGGGGAAGATATAAAATGTGCTCAAATCCTCATGGTTCAAAACTGAAAAAGACAGCTGCTTTAGAGAGGGACAAAGAAAACACTGCTCTGCCCAAAGTAAAGAGAGCTCATATTCAACTGGAGAAAAACAGAAAATATTCACTGGCAGAGCTGGCATCTGACGTATGGATAGGGTTTTGCAAGGGAGAATTGAGGTCCCAGAAAGGAGATGTTCCAGGTGAAGGGGACAGCACAAGGAATACTGGAGGACTGGTGAGCCCTCTGAGTTAGCTGGAGAATTTGGCATGTACAGAAGAGCCTGGGGACACAAAACCCTTTGGCTGGAAATCCTTGGAGCGTAACTCACTTCTCCCTTAGGGCTAGGATTCAGGAGAAATATCCTGCAGACAGATTAGCTTAATAGTGTCAGGACACTGCCTGTTTGGCAAGCAATAGTGACTGGTACATCAGGGATTACCGATGATACTTGTTATTTAACAGGTATTTACCATGTGCTGTATAAGCTAAGTGCCTGATAAAGGAAGATGCTAACTACCTTTCTTATATTACAGCTGGCCTCTCATATCCACAGGTTCCACATCTAGGAAGTCAACCAACTGAGGACTGAAAATATTAGAAAAAAAAATTGAAGGAAGTTCCAAAAAGCATAACTTGAATTTGCCGTGTACCAGCAACTATTACATAGCATTTACTTTGTATTTACAGCTATGCACTTAAGCATTTACATTCATTGGGTATTATAAGTAATCTGGAGATGATTTAAAATATGTGGGAGGATGTGCATAGGTTATACAAAAATACAGCACTATTTTATATAAGGGACTTGAACATCCACAGACTTGGTATCTGAGGGGGTCTTGGAGCCAATCCCCTGCAGATACTGAGAGATGACTGTATTCATCTTTTAGATAAGGAAACTGATGGTTAGAGAGATCAAATGATACATACAAAGTTGTATAATTCATATATAGTTGAGTTCGGGTTGGAATCTCTCATGTCAGAGCCTCTCCTCCACCCACCCTCCTGTAGTGCCTCTTTGGAAAAAGTAAGAGTGAAATTAATCCTAGGCCAGCAAAAAAAGACCACATGGTGTATGTAACCAGTAAAATCCCACCTTAAAGTCCCATCGGGTAGGAAATCAGGACACATGGTGGGGTATAATAAATATGGTTTCATTGCCCTAGTTCTATCCCTTCCAAACTAAACAGGCAGCCTTAACCAAATTTCTTAACCTCTCTGTGCCTCAGTTTCCTTATCTTTAAAGTGGAGACATAAATAGTACCTTTTTCAGAGGGTTTTGAGAGAACGCATTCCAATGACATGTATAAAACGCTAAACAATATCAGGCATGTAGTAAGTACTTGGTGAATGTTAGTCGTTATGACTGTAGGCTGTAGAATGTTCCTCCCACTAGGACACAATGCTTAATGGTCTTCTTCCCCAAAGAACCCTGAATTTCGGGATATTGGAGGTAGGGAGCCCTGTCCCTATTTGGTATTTTAGGAAATAGCCCCAGTCTAGGACTAAAGATGGTGGTATTTTGACAGAAACCATTATGCCACCGGGTTCCTAATAGAGTTAAATATTACCACTCAAGGATGCAGCATGCCAGCCACATATCTGTGGGGAGGTGGGGCCCAGCATGGAGAGACTTGCTTCTTCAGGGAGAAGGCCTTGTCTGTCTGCTCTGACCTCTGCAGTCTTAGGAGGTGCTGCTTCTCTAGCAGGGACCCCAGACCAAAACATGGGACCCTGCCCTTCTGAAGAGGGCATCTGAGTGTGCCTCAAAGGCTTTAAAACCTATGGGAGCCAATTGGCCGGATGGAACATTAAACCTACTGACCTGGATGGGCCCTGAGGAAACCACTTAGCCAAAAGTAGGACATCAGAACACGTTGAAGAATAAATAATTGAGTTTTATTCTTCAACGGCATTCTTTGATGTCTATAGAAGAAACTGAGATGTTATATTATTTGTGTGTTACTCACTTTCACACCCCTTCATTCCCATAAACCTAAAATTATTCTTAGTCTGTACACCAGTTAAAGAGTTTGCTTCAGGCCCACTCATCCATCTGTTATACTTGATAATGTTTACATTTGGATAGTTTAGGGGTCAACTAATGTCCTGAGCTTTGTGGTCCCAGCACAAAGACCAAATTTAACATGATTAGCCTGATGTCACCACATCCAGTTACCCTCCTCCTTGACACACCCATAATGGGATCTCACAGGATTTCTAGTGCTGACCATCAAAGGCCTCAGCTAGTGAGTATCACTATATCACAGACCTAGAAACTGAGCCACTGAAAGGTTAAGTTTAAAGTCATATAGAGGGATAGGAAAGGAGACTTACTCTGGGGCTTTGACCATCATGGCTACTCATCTGAAATCTTTGCAGAAATAGCATATTAGCATGCCAAAATTTAAAATGTGTATCATGGGCTTCTGAGGTTAAGGAGATAGAATTTTTTGAAGGAAGGATGTAGTTTAAAAAAAAAAAAGCACCATTCAATATGGTGCCATTACAGGTTAAAACCAATGCTTTGTGATTCAGACCTCACAAATAATACTCAATGGCTTTTTTCCACAATTTGTAGTTGACCACTCTGTGTACCTAGATGCTTAAATACTTCATTAGAACAACTCAGATGCTTTCAAGATGCCTGTAAGCCAGAAAACATGTCAATTATGGCTTGACTTTGTATAAAGCCCTGTCACAGACTAAAGCTCACGGTCTCAACAGGCTTGTCCAGTAACCAGAGGAAACTACAGATAAAAGTAACTCTACTGGCAATCTGTCCACTTCTGTAACTGGAAATTTCCACTGGTCTCTGCTTCTGGAAATCACTTTGGAAACTTAGGGGGAAATAATTCCTTTTGTTTCCCGTCCAGAAGCAACAAAGAGCCTGAGGACACTCATTGGGGTCCAGCATCCAGTGTGGTCTTTTTCTAAACTGCAGTAGTGTATGCTTGGAGCCACGGGCTGCAGGAGTGAGAGCCCAGATCACTGGAGGGGTGGCTGCCTGACTTCTGTAAGTACACCTTGGCAGGTGCTGCCTAGTCTTGCTGCAGTCTCCAGATTAAAGTGCTGGCTCACACAAAGGCATTTGAAAAGTGCACACAACAAGTTCTGCAGGCCAAGGGATTCTTGTTCAGAGTCTAGAAGTTTCTTGAGGATGTCCCATCAGGTCACTCCAGCTCATCAGGCCACATATTCAAATCTGGGGAGAAAAGTCCACAAATAGGAAAATCGTTTTTCTGACTAGAAAATACATAACCTCTCAAAATCAGATTGGAGTGAGAAAACTGGAGTTAGAAAAAAACGCTCAAAAGGCAGCATGGCTTAAATCTTTCTTTCCACCCCCTCGACCATTGCCCTAGTCCAAATCTTCAGCCTTTCTCTCCAGACCTGTGGCAAGAGGCTTCTCTCCTCTGTACTCTGGGCTGTAGCCAGCTCAGCAATACTGGAGTAAAGTTCATGGGGCATCCCTATTCAGACCTTTTAGAATTCCCATTATGCCAGATATTTCTGTTTGTTCCTGCAGATGCTCTCTCCACCCTGCTCTGTCCTGTTCATACCTCAGGATTGCATCACTGGCCTTTCTTCCCTCTGGTTTCCACTCCCTCAGTTCAGGGAAGAAAGGAGATTGCATCGGGGATAGGAGGGTGAGGGTGGAGCATCTCTTCCTCAGCCACCTTCTGGACAGTTTGCAGGTCAGTTTTATTCCTCTGTTAAAGTCTACAGCTCCAGTGGGCAGCACTTTCCCATTGCTGTTCTCACCAGGGTTCTGGTAACTGCTCCCTCCCCTTTCCCCTTCAGGCTGAGGCTCCATCACTGGTCCCTGCTCTTGATAGTCTCAGGATGCCCTATATCCCTCGCTGGTTTCCCCTCATCCTGCTCATGTCTTTGTAAAGAATAAAAACTTGTAAACTTGCCTCAGTTACCCCTCCTGTGTGCCCTCTGTCTCCTGCTGAGACCCAACCAAGGCACCCACTCCTGGTGAGTAAAATCTAATTTCCTTTGCCCGGAATTCATGGCTCACGACATGGCCCCCAACAATCTTTCCCCTTATCCCACACCTGTCTCTTTCCAAGCCTTTTCCTTAAGATGCCTCATGTCTTCCAGTGTCTCTGCCTTCCCTCCCATATCCCCTCTATCTAGAATAGTCTGCTGTTTCTGTTTCTGCCTGGCTCAAATGTAACCTCCTCCATGAAACTTTTCCTCCTCCCTGATCATCCCCAGCCCAAAGTGGTATTTTTCCCCCAATCTCTGAACTTTCGTGCATTATGTGTACCCCTCTTTTTTTTTTTTTTTTTTTTGCGGTACGCGGGCCTCTCACTGTTGTGGCCTCTCCCGTTGTGGAGCACAGGCTCTGGATGCACAGGCTCACGGAGCCAGCCGCTCCGCGGCATGTGGGATCCTTCCGGACCGGGGCACGAACCCGTGTCCCCTGCATCAGCAGGCAGACTCTCAACCACTGCGCCACCAGGGAAGCCCTATGTGTACCTCTTGTAAGCCATAGAGAATCATAAAAAACACAGAGACTTCTCACACCAGTAAAAATCTATGAGCACCGATGAGTGAGGCTATTCCTGATGCCTCCAGCCCCTTCTCCCTCAGCCTGGGACAGCTGTGCTCTGTGTGGAAAGGAATCATGATGCGGGGTGGGCATTTCTGGGGATTCAGTGGCTATATAAATAAGCTGGGCTTCAGAATAAAGTGATCATAGAAGATCACTTCTATTACATGACTTTCCAAATATGTTCCAAGAAGCACAAGTTACCTTGGAAGTCTTTGCAGGGAGCTGTGGAAGGGTCTTTATATCCTCTACCCCAATTCTGCCACTGTTTTAATCTACTTTTGTGAGATAATAGAAAATATATATATTGGTCTCGGCCTCCAATTCCTGGCACAGAGTTCCTAAAACCTTTGTAATTTCCTAAGTGATAAGCACTAAGAGCATCTTTTCTTCTAATATTTGGTCCTGGTTCCTGATACAGAGCTCCTAAATCCCTTGGAATTTCCTGGGTGGTAGCAGTGTCTTTTGGTCTAGTGAGGTGACTCTTGGTGGGCTGCTGGATGGGTGCTGGTCATCAGAAAGACCAAACCATAATTAGAAGTTTGGAATTTTCAGCCCCACTCCCTATTCTGTAGAGAGGGGAGAGGGGCTAAAAATGGAGTTAATGATTCATCATGCCATTAAAAATCCCCACAGGAAGGGTTTTGAAGAGTTTCTGGATTGGTGAACATGTGGAGGGGCTGCGAGAGTGGTACATGGGGAGAGCATGGAAGCCGTGTGTGCCCCTTCCCAAGTACTTTGCCCTACACATTTCTTCCACCTGGATGTTCATCTGTATGCTTTATCATATCCTTTTGTAATGAACTGGTAAACCTAAGTAAACTATTTTCCTGAGCTCTGTGAATGGCTCTAGCAAATTCGTTGAACCCAAGGAGAAGGGCGTGAGAATCTCAGATTTATAGCTGATTGGTCAGAAGTACAGGTGACAACCTGAATTCATGATTGGCATCTGAAGTAGGGTAGGAGCAGTCTTGTGGGACTGAGCCCTTAACCTGTGGGATCTCATGCTATCGCCAGGTAGATAGTGTCAGAATTAAGTTAAATTGTAGGACACTCACCTGGTGAGGCAGAGAATTGCTTAGTGTGGGGAAAACCTCCACACATCTGATGTCAGATGTGTTTGAGTGTGATAGTAGTGTGAGAGTAAAGGAGGAACATAGGAAGATGACTCAAACTTTTCCTACTCAGTATATATAGGTTTTCTTTCTAATATCTCCTTTTTAAAGGCTTATAAAAAAAGATTGGGAACCACTGGAGTAGGAAGGGGGAAAGGAGACACATCCATGGTGCCATGACGTAATGCCAAGGTTGTGGTCAGTTCTCAGGTGAAAGTTCTTAGGGGGAAGACAAGAGACTCAAGTAAAAAAACAAAATAAAACAAAATGTAGAGATTGGATCAATTACTAGGGGGTATATAGAAAGCTGGCCTCTTTTATTTTAATTTTAACCCAAACTATGGCAATGAGAACAGCTTTTTGAGTACCTCATCTCCAATACTTCATTCTAAGACTCTTGGATGACTCATGTGCTTAATTCATCCTTATAATTTTCACATGGCCTACCTGACACAGAGTCTTTCAAATAGCAGACACAATAGATGTTTTAGAATGAATGAATGAATAAATAAATAGTGTTATACTGGGGATCACAAGATCTTTTATTTATTTATTTTTTGTCATTATTTCATCAAGAAAGTCACTTAACATCCCTTAGCCCCAGTCTCACCATCTCTAAAGTAGAGAAGTCAGGCTACATGGTCTGGACTCTCTAAGAAAGCATGGTTTGATGACTAGAATAACTTTTTTTTTTTAAAGGAAGCATGATACATATCTATGGTATCAGAATCCCCTCCTCAAGTTATACTGCTTGACAGCTTGGTTGCCTGCATAATAGCAAGAAGCCATGGGCCTGAACACCATCACAAGTGAGTAACGTTAGCTGTGAGAAGAACTTCCACAAATGGAAAGGGCAGTGTGACACAGACAAGGACTCAGGAAGCCTGAACTCTGACTCCAGTTCCATCACTAAGTTATAAGATGACCTTGTGCAAATCACCTCATCTCTTACATTCTTGGAGCATGTATCCATCCCTTCTAGCTTGGCTGGGCAAAGAATCTGAAAGGAAACAAAGACACTGGTGTGTGTCCTTGAAAGGGGGGTATAGCATTTCTCTCCCTCAAGTTGATGAGGACCCAGTGAAGAGCCCTATATAATGCATGTGACTATTGAGATATAGAGAGGTGAGTGCGGGATGATTAAAAGGGCTTCAGAAAGCATCTTTCTTTACCTAACAGGAACCCCTGGGTACTTAAAAGTGATATTGGGATATTTAAAAATGTACTAAAGTACAAAGAAAATTCAGGAAACATAAAAGAAGAAAATACAAGGTTCCAGAACATAATGACAATGATCATGGACATTTTAATGTCTTTACTTAACTTTTTTGGGAGAAAGGGGGTGTGGTGGGTATATTTAAAATATTTTTAAAATAAAGCATTAATTATATGGTGAGTATATTTTCATACCTTGCTTTTTTTTTTTATATAGAAAGCATTTTTCCATATTATTATTTCTCAGAAACAGGATGTTAAATGGTAACATATGGTCTATTGTTTCCCTGTTGTATCAGTCAGGATAGACTAAATTATGCTGCAGGAACAAACAACTCTTAAATCTTAATATAATAAACAAAGATTTACTCTTGCTCATGCTCCATGTCCACTCAGGGTCAGCAGGGGGCCCTGTTATTTGTAGTTACTCAGAAACCCAGGCTGATGTAGCAATCACTAGCTTGAATGTTGCAGATGGAAAAAGAAAATATGGCAAGGCACACACTACCTATTATATCTTCTACCCCAAAGTAAAAAAGATCACTTTTCCTTATATTTAGTTGACCAAAGTAAGTCACGTGACCACACTAAGCTACTAATTAATCGCAGAGAAGTGCAATCCTAGTATGTACACAAGAGCAAGAGACGAAAGTCTTGTCAGAAGTATGTGCAACATGCACCCTAATGTTCACAGCAACACTATTTACAACAGCCAAGACATGGAAGCAACCTAAGTGTCCATCAATAGATGAATGGATTAAAAAGATGTGGTATGTGTATATAAATAAATATATATATATATATATATATATACACACACACACACACACACACACACAATGGACTATTACTCAGCCATAAAAAGAATGAAATATTGTCATTTGCAGCAACATGGATGGACCTAGAGATTATTTTACTTAGTGAAGTAAGTCAGACAAAGACAAATATCATATTATGTCACTTATATGTGGAATCTAAAAAGAATAATACAAAAGAACTTATTTACAAAACAGAAACAGCTCACAGACATAGAAAACAAACTTATGGTTACCAAAGGGGCAGGAGGGAGGGATAAATTAGGAGTACAGGATTAACAGATACACACTGCTATGTATAAAATAGATAAACAACGAGGATTTACTGTATAGCACAGGGAACTATATTCAATATCTTGTAATAACCTATAGTAGAAAAGAATCTGAAAACTATATATATATGTATTACTAAATCACTTTGCTGTACAACTGAAACTAACACAATAATGTAAATCAACTATACTTAAATAAAAATAAATTAAAATTGAAATTTAAAAAATGAAGTACGTCCAAAGGACATGCTCAGTGCAAGTCCCAAGACTTCATCTCCCGAGGTGATGCTGAGTAAGAATGTGAGGGCCCAGGATGGCTCCTGGAAAGCCTGGAACCTAACACTGTCCCCACAGGGGTGGTTCTGGGGGTGAGGCAGAGCTGCAGTGACAGAGAATGCGTGTGGGAGAGTGACAGCCCCCAGCTGGCTGGGCCTAAGAACTTCCCGGTGGGCTCTGTCTTCAGACTTCCTGAAGCTGAGGTAAGAGTGGGGGTAGCCTTAGGTCACTTAGTACAGGAAAAAGTACATCGAGGTGGGAGGAGGTGCAAAGCCTGGAAGAGCTTCTAGGTCAGGGGTCAGCAAACTTTTTCTGAAAAGGGCCAGATTATAAAAAATTTAAACTTTATGGGCTATACGGTCTCTGTTGCAATTACTCAACTCTGCCATCAGAAGCAGAGGAAGGGGTGTGAAATTTGGGGGGGTGGTGACAATATGAAAACAATAAGCATGGTTAAGTTTCAATAAAAATTTTGTTTATAAAAACAAGAGGGGATTTGACCCCCTGGCTATAGTTTACCTACCTTTTTTTTTGTATCAACAGAAAAAAGGTAGGTAAACTAGGTGAAAAGGTAGGATAGTAGAATGTTAACTGTGGTTGATTCTCATTAATAGGTGTCTACTAAAAGTACTACAGATGTTCTATAAATCATGATAAGTTATTCTTTTTTGAGCTGGCAAACTCAACTAAAACAAGAATTTTTAGTAGTAAGCCAAATTTGGTCAAAATCAGTCACCTTCTTTAAATTTATCACAGAATCAACTAAAAGAAGTACTGACAAATGGACAATAAAACAAACACCAAATAGTTTCATTAACAGTAATATCTCACTTCATTGCATTGACTGAGTAGACATAAAATATGTGCACTTGGAAGCAGCCAGAAAATAATGCTGTGACCATCTGCTTAAGAGTAGTATAGACTATGTGTACAATGCAGAGGGAAAACGAAAGATGGGTGAGTTGGGGGAGAGAGTCTTACAGATTAAGAAAGGGAGTACAGTGTAGTGTATAGGCGTGGGCTCTGGACTGGGATCCACGGGTCCATTTACTGGACCTTGTATTTACTAGCCATATGGCCTTGCACAAGTATCTCCTCATTTCTAAGATTGGAGATAGTGGGGGGAAGTATATTCCTCATAGGGCTACTGTGAGGATTAAATGTTAGTATCTCTAAAGTGTTTAGAACAGTGGTCTGGCATTATAACAATAATAATGCTAATTATTATTCTGTATTAAGATAGATCCTGCAAGAAGTTTGAATTTGGGTCAGCAAGAAGGAATGGGGGAGGGGCATTCCAGGCAGAAGATACAACATGAACAAAGGCACAGAGGTAGGAATGAGCTTGGCATGAGAACAGGAGAGGGAGAAGGATGCCCTGAAAAGCCATGCAAAGGAGTTTGGATCTAGTCTAGAGATAGGAGACTGGCATGATGATGAAAACAGTGTGGGGGCAATCGGACCTCACAGAGTGTGCCGGCTCCACTCAAGGGGACTTTCCAAAGCTATCTGTACATTTTAAAATTTCTCATTGGGAGTTGGTAAGGAAACAAGATATTAGATAAGTCAAATCTATTTCATGTAATCTCTTCATTTTACTGAGAAGTAATTTCCAAAAACTGTAGTTTGATTTTATCAAGTAATTTTTGGCTACAAGTTTGTTTCCCCCCCCTCTAGATCTACTCAGATATTCTTTATTTCAAAATAGATAAAGTGGCAGAGTCTGATGTCACAGATGTTCTTTTGTTGCTGAAAGGTTGAGAGGCAGTGAGCTGAGAAAAAAAATCCTGCTGAAATATACGAAAAACCCTAAATAGTTAGTCTGCATGAAAATCTGGGGTGGCAGCTACATAGATGAGCAGGTATTAGACAGAGCCCTGGTCATTTGGACAACTCCAATGACCAGAAAATAGATGGCCACATACTTCTATTTTTAAAGACTCTGAGAGGTCTGATAACTTGACTTATTCCAGGCAAAATGTTCCCCTCAACTCCTGATGCCGTGATGGTTAATTTTATATGTCAATTTGGCTAGACTAGTGTGCCCAGTTGTTTGGTGAAATGTTAGTCTAGATGTTGCTTTGAAGGTGTTTTGTAGATGTGATTAACATTTACTGTCAACTGACATTTTTTTAAAAGATTTTTTTGATGTGGACCATTTTTAAGGTCTTTATTGAATTTGTTGCAATATTGCTTCTGTTTTTATGTTTTGGTTTTTTTGGCCCTGAGGCATGTGGGATCTTAGCTCCCTAATCAGGGATCAAACCCACACCCCCTGCATTGGAAGGCGAAGTCTTTAACCACTTGGACAGCCAGGGAAGTCCCTACCATCCACTGACTTTAAATAAAGCAGATTACCTTCCATAATGTGGATGGGCCTCATTCAAACAGTTGAAGACCTTGAGAGAAACAACTGAGGTTTCTCAGAGAAGAAGGAATTCTGCCACAATACTGTAATGTAGAAATCCTACCTGAGTCCCCAGCCTGCTGGCCTGACCTATAGATCTGGGACTCAACATTGCACCTTCAGCTCTTACCTGAGTTCCCAGCCTGCCAGCCTGCCCTACAGATTTCATACTTTTTGGTCTCCTAGTGGTTCTGTGGTTCTGTTTCTCTGGAGAAGCCTGAAGTGCCCCTCACCCCCAACAACACGTACCAAGTTTCCTTGGCTGTCCAAACACTGGGCCCCAGACGTAGCCTCTTCCTACTTCTCAAATCAGTATCTCCATGTCTGGCTCCCTGTTATTCCCAGGGGATATTATCCAAAGCATTAAATCCATTCTAAATAAAGAGTTAATAACTGATGAGCAACTTTTTAGGGAGGAAATTAAAAAGCATCTACTGAAAATCTAACACATTGGTATTTGTCTTGACAAAACCATAAAACATTACGCTAAGTAAAAATTTGTTCCTTTAATACTTCATCACTAGTGATCATCAGTCAAGTTCTACATTTTATGCAGCTCTAGACATGATTACAAAGACTTGGATCAATCTGAAAATAACTCTGAATGCAACTGAAACATGTAGAACACAAAATAATGTCATGTATGTATGTACATGACAAAGATGAATGGAAATACAGATAAATGCATAATTTTTTTTTAAAAAATATATTGTCAAGGACCATGACTTTTCCCACCCTACACCCAAGGCAGACATTATTCATTCATCAACCACCACACTTTCCATCTAGAAATAGTCTCCCAAATTATCCTTATCTCTGCTCTAGGCATTTCCTGCACCTGACATGAGACCTGTTTGCCCTTCTGGATTTGGTCCAACTTTCTCAATTTACAGATGACAAAACTGAAGCACAGAGAGAAGGCAGATCTTACCTAAGATTATGTAGCTAGCTCACAGAAAAACTTAAATCTAAATGTCTTGAATTTTAATTGTGACCTCTTTTTTAATAAACATAAATATTTCAGGCATAAAATATAGAGAATAATGTAATGAACATCTGTATATCCACTACCCAGTTTGAGGTTAAATTTGATGTTTATCACTTCCATGCTATTTTTTGTACTTTTATACCACATGACTGTCCAATAAACACTACTTAGGGGCTGTCTGCATGTTTTTAAACTCTCTGTCACTGGTAATATGCTATCTGTATCTTCCTGTATCTGTCTTTCCTCTCCAAATTATATTGTTCAGATTTATTCATCTCAAAAATACATCTAGTGTTGGTGCTTTCATTTTAATTACTGTGTAGTCTTCCTATTCATCTTTTCTCCTATTGATTCATATTTGATTATTTCTAATTTGTTGCTATTATAAGTAATAGTACCGGGTACATTCCTATGTGTGTCTTCTGTGATGTATATCTCAGTGGTCCTGACTTATTTACATTGTACCACATATTCTCAGGTGAGTGCCAAGGAGGGGTGAGGGAGAAAGAGGAGAAGCATCACTCTCTCACCTCCCTGACTCTCCCTTCCTCCAGGTTAAAAGGTAGAGACTGTGACTATATATAATTGTGGAGGGGCGGGGGTCCGGGCAGGGGGAGGAGGGAATTAGTCCCATCTTGTTAACTTGATTTTTGATGAAGATAGTTACTCTATTTTGAATTTCAGACACCATTAAAAGAGGGTGTGAAAATTTTCTGTTTATAAGGAACTGTACTAGTTAAAAATGACTGTGATACACTGTGAATCCAAAGAAGTCACTTTATAATAGTGCAATATTCAGACCATGTGGCAGGCCATAGGATAGACATTTAGGTTGGCAGCAAGCCTTTGAGTGTTCAGTTCTTCAAATAGGTGTTTCTGCCTTCATTACTCAGATCCTAGGCTCTTTCCTGACAATATTTTCTCTCTAGGAAAGAGCTTGAAAACTGGTCATTGACAGGCTCAATTAGCCCACAGGCATGTTTTATTTAGTTTGTTTGGTATTTGAAATACTTTCAGCCAGCATTTAGTAATTAGGTAGTTTTTATATAAAAATCTGGATTTCCATCTTCTCAGGCAATGTTAGGCTAGTGCTAAATTGACAGGGAATATACTCTCTCCAATTTGTTGAAATCCCTCCCCCACTCCCTATCAGGTTATACTAGACAGTGTTTACTCATTTCATCACCTGCCTGGCCCTAGTAGGCATCTGAGTTTATTACCTCTGTGCTCAGGACTTCCACTATGCTTTCTTCCTTATGCTGAGCCATTGAAGGAGTCGCTTATACACTCTGACCTCATGAAATTCAGACAAATATTGGGCCTCTCGCATGGAAACTCACATGTAGGCCAAGCAGATCAATTTATAGGAATATAGAATTTTTGTTTCTCAAGAAATGAATGTTTCCATCAGGCCTGCCAGTGTTGATCTGAAAGTTTTCTGAGTCAAGAAAATCTTGTTGCTGACTCAGAAAAGCTCAGGGTAACAGTCAGGCCTAAGCTGCAATTCTTTCCTGGTGCTGTGCCCAGGGATGAGTATACAGTCACAGGATGTAGTTTCAAGAATCGCTTTCAGGGAAGTGGTGGAGACGGGGAGTGTGCAGGAGCTTCTTTTCATTTCATTCTTTTAAGTTTTATTTTGTGCTTATAAGCTGCCATGTCTGATGCATAAGCCAGACACAGACCCTGGTATTTGAAGGTTTTCTAGGGTTATTTTCACAATTAGTGCCTCTGGAATTTTGGGGATGTATTCAACAGAATTCAAAAATGAACAGTTCTGAATATTCTGACTAGCTGATACATAGTTATTTAGAAATTTCTATGAATTGCCTATCATTATTTTGGTGACTCATAAACTTGTGTGTCACACCATGTGATCCTTAGATTACAGGGAAAGGCAGCTTTCCCAAGAAAGCCAGAAATACCCATTTTACAATGAGACCCCAGGCCTGTTGGTCCTCAACACACCACTTCCCCAGGGTCTAAGTTTTCATCCAATGAGCCTGAATGATTTCAGCAACCCTACTTCTCCTAACCTCCAGATCACATCCTCTCTCTTCCACAAAGTCCAGCTCCATGCCTGTCAACCTCATGACATACTTCTACATCCTCAGCAGTGCCCTTGACACACAGCCCCCAACAGTGTACTTAACAACTGTTGCAAAAACATCAGCTGTTGATTGTGCCACAGTTGAATATCTTCTCTTTACTGTTAAATTTAATCATGCATCTAATTTTGTGAGCCCAGATGTCCTGTGCCTTATTTTCTAGGGGTGCTTAGGAATACAGACAGACGAAAGGCTACATAGTTGTTCTGTGGCTGTACAAGACACCATCTTATTCTCCAAGAAAGGTATGGAACAACGCAGGGTTGCAAGAAAAACGGGCTAAAAATCCACTTAACAGGAAGATTCTGCACGAGACTAAACTATTCAGTTGCCCGTGGTGCATTAATAGAGGTTATTTCTTAATTCACGCTGGGAGAGGAAAGGGGGTGAAAAAGAAAAGAAAAATCATGATTACTCACAGCTCTGTCCGCTTCCCTCCTTACCGTGGTGACAGATCTTTTTGTTGTGTCTGAAAAAGAAAAAATCCAAGGATGGGTTAAGATTAATGAGGAAGTAGTTCTGTTTATAGTCTAAACAATGGCAGAACAGAAAGTAACTCCAAATAAATCCACATATAGAAGTACAAATGTCCACCATGGTTTGAGACCTCAGGCTGAATACGACATAAAAGCATACTCATAGGAGAAAACTGTGAAGAAAGAAGGCCCCCACTTACTTCCCATTCTGTTGTCTGCCTCTGGCCCCCAAGTACTCAGAGGCTGAGGGGCTGCTAATTTGGGTATTCAGCCCAGGAAATGTCTCTGAAATTATCTCTACCTGTTCTGCTTTAGTCCTGAATAACACTTCCTTCCTGTCTTCCTTAAACAGAGCAGAAGGTCTGATCAATTAATTTACTCTAAGGTATAAATGACATACTTGTTCAAAGTAATTCCTGGGGCAGAAGCACAAGTTCACATGATGGGACGCTGCTGACCACCTTTTCCCTGGTTTCATCTCTTTCTCAACTGCTGATTTCACATGTTCCCTCCCACTCTGATTTTCTTCCAGGGCTTGATGCCCATGTCCTGTAGTTGCCTGGGTTCCTGAACTCAATCCATCCCTAATTCTGCTTTTGCTCTGTACATCAGATTCTTTGTAACTCCCTCATAACCATCCTGACCTTGGCCTGGACTTAGAGGGCTTCTATCCCACACTGCAATCTCCTCCAAGAGTGTTTGTATTTGAAAGGAGCCCAATGGTTAGCCTATAGAAATTGCCCTTGAATGCTGGAGATTGAGTGAAGGTCTCTAATGCCTGAGGTCAGTGCTGCCATTCTCTGTGGTTCTCATGAAAGCATTAGCCAGCATATTTGGCCTTTGGTTTAAATCCCTGTAAAGTCCTGGCTCAGTCTTTTAGGGCAGTGCCACTCAAAATGTGGTCCATGGGCTGGTACCAGTGGGTGAACTGATTGTTAACAGTCTACGATGAGATAGATATAGAAATCAAGTATAAACATTTAGAAACCTTTACAGAAATTCTTTTAATATGTTTTGTTTTTTAATGATCATATTTATTGAAATATATTTATTGAAATATCATATTATATTTATCGAATCCAGTAGAAATTTGAAATACTGCTCTATCCCACAGAGTAGCTACTAGCCATGTGTGGCTATTGAATACCTACAATATGTGAGCACTTAAAATATGACCAGACTTGAATTTTTATTTAATTTAAATAACCACATATGGCTACATTGTACAGAGCAGGTTAGCATACATATCTGCACATGGGAGGTTAAATGTCTAAAATTTTGTTGAACATCTATATATGCCAGATAATGTTTTAGACACTGGACATATACTGATGAATAAGAGAAACACAGTCCCTGAACTCAGGAAATTTAAAGATTAGCAGATGAAGCAGAACTTGACATTGTTTTTGTAATAGAAGGCCAACTTCTTTTCTGGAACCCAGCAAGTCACCCTGCAGCCGTAAACTATTGAATGGTTCCTCTTAAGTGGAGATGGTAAACAGAACCCTTTATGGACTGTCAACAGCCTCCCTATACACCTTGGTGTGCAGAACTGGTTGCTGAGACATAGGTGGGTAAATCTATTTAGGAGCCAAAGAGCCTTCTGGGTGGACCTGTTTATTTGACTCTGATAGATTTAGAAGTTTGGGACAGCCATGTCGCCAAGAGGAACTCAAGATAAGGCAGTTAGGACTGATGTCCCAGGCTCAATACAAAGGCTGAGTGCAGAAGAGGCTGGCTGGGCACAGCTGCTGTTAAGGCAGGAAGCCCCTTCTGCCACACCAGCCCATGAGAATCTTGCTTTAGGAGCAATGGCAGAATGTGTGAGGGGAGCCAGAAGAGTTGCCATCCTGCATCACTCTGGTCTGTGTGGGGATCTGGACTGGCAAGGGTACCTTTCTGTGGTAGACAGAGATACCCAGAGGGAACAGAGATGTTGCACAGCAGTAGAAACAGCTGCAGCTCAAAACCAGTGCCCTCTGGTGAACTGACCTAGCTCCCTAGTAGCCTTCCTGCCTGTTTTGAAGCAGCACTGACCCTGGGGGCTAAGCAAGCCTCCTGGCAGTCTGTGGGAGGTGGGGAAGTACATACTGTAAGAGGGAGACACTGGATTTCTTGCTGAGGTAGGCAGGTGGGTACTTGAGGATTTGGAAAACTAAAAGGGATGCAATTCCATTTATAGCCCAAGCTATTAAAACAGGCCCTAAGTATGTAATGTGTGCTGAGTGCATTGAAAGGAGAAGTAGGTGCTATGGAAATATCTAACAAGGGGATTTGAAGTAATGGGTGTCGTGAGGGAGTAGAGTCAGGGGTGGGAGTAGAATCAGGGAAGCCTTGATGAAGTGACAGCTTAGCTAAGATTCAAAGGATGACTCCAACTCAGGTGGACAAAGAAAATAAAATATTTTAGAAACAGTGAATATTATATGAGAAAACTCAGAATTGCAAGAATGAGATACCTCTGTGGGCCAGACAATTCTGTACAGCTAGAGCTTGGAAAACAAGGGTACAAAGCCGAGACGTGAGTCATATGACCAGGGGCTTGTTGGGACTTCACCCAGTGAGCAGTGAGAAGCCATGGAAGAGGTGTGAGCAGAGGAGACATGGTAGATTTGAGAATTTAAACGCCTGTTCTAGCTAAATTGAAAATAGACCACATTGGAGGCAGGAGTGGGTTCAGGGAGACAAGTAGGAGGGTTCTGCTCTAGTCCAGGTTGAAACACAGTCATGGCAGTGAGGTTGGATCAGTAAGCTGGAAAATGTTATTCTCATATTGCTTCCTTCAGCAGATGGAAAATACACCTCAAAGAAGTTGAGTGATTCGTACAAGATCATAGAACCAATATGTGGGAGCACTAGGTCCAGACCTAGCTTCTGTCACTGGTTTAAAGCTCTATCCAGAGTACCAGAACTTCTCAAGCTTCTTCTGTGACGTGAGTTTGTGTACATGGCAGATGCATTTCCACACATGTATCCGTTTACTCCCTTGCAAAAAAGCAGATCCCAAAGCACAAGAGTTAGAGACGGGGGTTATTACATAGGCAACGGTGATTTCACTCTTGTTCATTAAAAACAGAAAAGGAATCATTTGAAAATGTATTCACTTACCTCTTATTAGTAACAAATCTCTCCCACTCCAGTTGGTGCCTGAGACTTGCACCCGGCTTGAAGCTACTGATAGCTTCACTTACTCTTGAGATTGGGATGGGGGATGAGGGGAGGATTTCTTTTTTCTGCTCTATCTTTAAGAAATGTGGCTCCATTTCATTTTCCCAAAGAGAGTAAGGACAGAAGACTCTGCTGCTCATTTCTGAGGTGACTAATGGGCTCTCAGGTCCCAGGTCTGGAACCGTGGTTATAAAGTTGTTTCTGAGAGGTGTGTATGAGGGAGGTAATGAAAGAATGCAGAAGGTAAGATTCTGATGAGCTGCATCTGTCATGACTCTCTGAGGTCATAGATTTGCAGAAGTGATTCTGTTTAGTCAAAGTTCTTTGGGGCAGGACCTTGTAATTCCTCCTTTATGGTGAATTGCCCTTCCACTCCACTTCTATCCCCTCTCTCTCTCCCCGCCCCATTTTTCCTCCTTTCCTCCCTCCCTTCTTCCCTTCTTCCTTCCTCCCCAACCCCCCTCTTTCTTTTGACAATAGTTCTTGGATCCTGAATTCCATAGTAGAGGGTTTTGTGGTTAATACCCAAGCTAATGCACACATAGGTCAAAGGAAAAATTATGACAATATTTCACGGCAGATGAGACCATAGAAGTTAGACTGTAGACGTAGGACAAAAATCACCTAAAAGCCCCCCAATTCTCAAATAGTGGCCATTCCAAATTCCTACTGAATTATTCCCAGATGCATTTTCCTTTTCTATAGGCCATGTTTAGATCTTGGGAGGAGCTCACTGGGTGCTGACAAAGGAACAGTGAGGCCAAGCAGAGCCTCACACAGCAGAAACCCAGTCCATTCGGTTACCATGAATGAAACTCACTTACCTTTTCCAGAATAAAACTTTTGGCAGAGCCATTTTCTTAGGACTATCATTGTGGCTATGAACATTAAAGCAATGATGAAGGAGAGGATGAAAATATGAAGCAGTGAAGATGGAGGGATCTCGGGGGATTCCAGATCACCTGGAGGAAAGAAAAGCACCAGAATCCCATTACATGTTAGCTTAGAGGTAAACCAACAAGTTGGCCAAATGACTGGGTTATAACCAACATGGCCAACTTACATTGAGCATTTACTCCATGGCCAGGTACTGTCCTATGAATGCTGTATGTATATGAATGCTGTATATATATGAATGCTGTATGTATATGAATGTTGTATGTATTAGCTCTTTTACTCCTCACAACCACCCTATGAGGCAGGCTCTACTATGACCCTCATTTTACTGATGAAGAAAGTGAGGCACAGAGACCTTTCCCAAAGTTATACAGTAAGTGACATAGCTGAGATATGATCCAGGCTGCCTGGTTCCAGATCCCATGCTTTTCATCATTCTGATACACCTATCATATTATGTCTTCCTTCCTTCCTTCCTCCCTCCCTTCCTTTCTTTTTTTCTTTATTTATTTCCTTCCTTCCTTCTTTCTTTCTTTCTCCCTTCCTCCCTTCTTTCCTTCCTTCCTTCCTTTTTCTTCTTTCTTTCTTTTCTTTCTCTCTCTCTCTCCTTCTCTCCTCCTTCATCATCTCTCTCTTTCTAGTAGGATAGTCCCTCAGCCCAAATATGTCTCCCCACTCCACTGTTAAGCACTCATGGTGCTTAGAATTTTTACCATCAGTTATTCAATCTCCAGGATTAACAGGATCCTTTTGAAAAAATAGAATATCATACCTTAGCGTGAATCACTACAACTAGTCCTTTTCCTTGTCTCAGCTAATCAAGGTCTGACAGTGAGGAAAAGATGAATTAGTAGAGAGGTGGATGAGAAGAGTAATTTTGGAGGTTGGGGGAAAGCCTTGTAAAGGAGAGCTCTGGGTAGAATGAGGGCCCCAGACTGACAAAGGGCAGGCCTGGAGGGGCGTCCACTGTAGGGAGATGGAAGGGTACCCAGGGTAAACTGTGCCCTTTCCAAAAGGCTGAATTTTGCCTTGTGGAGTAACTCATAAACATAACAGGGAATTCCCTGGAGGCCCAGTGGTTAGGAGTGTGCGCTCTCACTGCTGAGGGCCCGGGTTCAATCCCTGGTTGGGGAGCTAAAATCCCACAAGCTGCGCGGCGTGGCCAAAAAGAGAAAAAAGAACATAACAGCCTGGTCCAGGAAAAACCTGGCAAAACTGCTCATGAGGAAGGGCTCAGTCCTGCCAATTGCCCTTCCCCTCCCCCATCATAGTGCTGTCTGAGAATCACAGACAGTTTTAACTGTCTGTGGGACAGTTAAACTGGGATCAGATATCATTTAATGTGAGGCCTTCATTTTACAGTTGAGGAAGTAAGGCTCTGAGATGCTAAATTATCTATAGGGTCATCACTGTTAAGTAAGTGACAAAGCCAGGATTGCAAACCTAGATCTGTCTGATCCAAAGCTCAGGCCCCACAGATATTTGTCTCTATCCTTAAGATTGTGGTGAACATTAAAAAAAAAAAAAGCATTAAGAAGTAATAGATAATCTATATATAAAATCCATATATAAAAAATTTAATTGAGGTAATCCATATATAAAAATTGGATAATCCATATATAAAAATTTTAATTGAGGTATAATTGTCATATAACATTATATTAGTTTCAGGTATACAACATAATGATTTGATATTTGTATATACTGTGACTGATCACCACAATACATCTAGTTAACCTCCCTTACCATACATAACCCATATTAATTAATATCTTCTAGGAAAGGTTGATTAAGCACTTGCTCCATGTAGCACCATAAGTCAAGGAGTTCTCACTGTCCCCACAACAGGAGAGGTCCCTACTTCAGTGCCTTTATGCAAACCCTTGTCCTGTGCAGGTTCCCTCATAGTCCCTTCCACACGCAAACTCTACTTATTCCTGAAGACATTCTAACATTGAACATCCAACAGGACATCAGTCTGCTTAGATTGTAACTATCTGAAGTGCAAAGATTTTCTATAAGTCATCTCTGAATCCCCTATAGAGCCAGGCACCAGCTACATAAAGGTGTCAATAAGGATTTGTTGGGCTAAATTGACCATCTGTCTATCTCGTCTACCTTGCCCAATCTTCCTTGTCATTAGTTACCTTATGGCAGACTGCTGCTTATCCCTTAAATCCATTCTCCATTTCTTCTCTAGTATTAGCTAGGGATTAGCTGGACACATGGCTTCTCTGAGACTACATTTCTAAGCCTCCCCTGCAGTTAGGTGTGGCCAGCCACGTGAACTAAGTTCAGGACTAGAGAATGGGTCTTTTGAGTCTTGGCCTTCAAACACTGAATGTGTCTCTTTTCCTTTCTGAAGGCTGAAACATGAATGTGGCAGTGACCCAGCTTTGACAATTCAGCAGGGGTAGCATCCTGGAGAGTGCCAGAGCGACCAGATGGAAAGAACCTGGATTACTGAATGACTTTATGGAATATAGTGACTTACCTGCTCTGAACCACCTTCTATCTCTGAATGTGACATCAGAGAGAAATATACTCCGGCTTTATTTGAGTCACTGTATTTTGAGGTTACTTAGCCTATATCCTAATACATCTTCTTTTAGATTGTTTTACAGTAATTGCATGCTACTTAACAATGATGTCATGATGCAACTGGAAAAACATCGGATTTATCCTATCCACAGCCTCATGCACTCACAAGGAAGTCATGCGTCTCTCTAAAGGTACTGTATTTTTTTTTCCTGTTTCCATCCTTTCTGACTGCTAAGGACTTTACAAACATATTTCATTTAATCCCCACAATAACCCTATTAGATCTCTACCATTATTTACCCTCATTCTACAAATGAGAGGCTGAGTTCTAGGGTGGCACAGTCATACGTTCATGTTCTCAGAGCTAGTAGGTAGCAGAGAGAGGATTTGAAATTCAAGTCCATCTGACTTCAGAACCCATGCTCCTGACCACTGCCAGAGAGTCACTTCCAAGTCTCCTGGGAGAACTTCTCTGCCAGCCCTACAAGGGTCTTGTTATAATTATTTCCTGTGTTCCAATCTCATTACATTTCCTAATGAAAATGCAACACTGCCTTAGTGGAAGGAACCCTGTTTCAAAGGGAAAATGGTCTCATTGCTCCTTCATTTGATTGAAAATTAGGATGTTCAGTCATCTATTCTAGAGCCACTGGAGAACCTCCCACCTCAGACTTTCACTGCTATATTTGTTTTATTCATTGACTTCTGTAGAAGCATGTTGTGGGTCACCGAAGTCAGCAGTGAGCAGCTCAACTTATGAGAATGAGTAGAAAGGGGAAAGTCATAATACAATTTAAAAATGCCTTTGTGAAACAAGCAAGAATGCCTTTGTGGGAGAATGTGTGACTTTGGTTATTTTGTTGCTGGTATTTGTATCACAAACTAGGGGATCATTTGACTGCTCTGATCTGACTGTCCACACAGACTAGCAGCTGGGATGATGGGACTGGGGTCATCCAAGACTAAGTCTCCAACCCATTAATCTGACATTTATTGGGCACTTACCATGGGCAGAGCACTGAGGTTTTGCTTTAGTTTGGACATAAAGAAGACTCATGTGAACAATTAAAATACATGGAAAATAAAATACCAATGAAAGAGAAAAGACAAGTACAGTCACAGGCAAACAAAGAAATGGTACAGGCAATAGGTTTTAGGAGGCAAGATGAGGGAAAGATGGCTTGTACCCTGGAGTTACCTGAGCTGCCATGGAGAACTGGTGAAGAGGGCGAATAATGATATTTTATGTGGAAGAAACTGCTGAGCAGAGAAGTCATGGTGATGGGAGAGGTACAAGCAGATTCAGAGAGTTACAGGGAAAGGAAGGGGAGCTTCCTGGAGCAGAGGATCCATGTCAGGGGATAGGATGAATATAGAGCTGGGAAGGATTCTCAACATATCCCTAGAGACTGGTTGAAAATCTCTGACTGCACAAAGATTCCTCCATTTCCCTGCCAGCCGCATTCATGAGTGGTATCCTAGGAGCTCCCAACCTCTGATGCAGACCCCACAGGTCCCTCCCACGACTGTTGACTATTCCATCAGCTCTGTTGGCTCCCTTGGAGAGAAGAGCCAGCTTACTTCATTCTTAACTTCTCACTGCCTCAAGGCTTCCAGAAGAATGGTTAGTTTGCTTTTCCACCTCTCTACCACGAAGAAAAAAATACTGATGTATTCAGTGATGTGAAGTGTAGATTCCAGTTATTTCCAAATTCATCTTACCCAGGCCCCTGTCTCCCAGCAAAGTTCCTCATATAAGTGTCATTCTAGAAAACCACATTTCATCCAAAGTATTGGCCAAAAATTAACCAGGCAGAAAATTCCACATAACAAAGGAGAGTTTACTAAACAATTCTTGGAAAAAAATAATTCCCTTGAGATTGTAATATATAAGACTGTAGACCTCTGGTATGAATTAGTTATAGCTCAATTTTTATAAGGTGACAAGTCTGGTGGTCTTAGCTGTGATTTAAAAAAGAGGTAGAGAATATTGAAAGGTCCAAACTTGCCTAATTCACTATTTTCACTCAAAGTTGGCCCTAAAAATGGTAAGTTTCTAATGTCTTCATTTCTTTCAAATCCTTAGCATGAATCCTCTCCTTACTTCCTCACTTCATCACAATAACTTAGTTAGAAAGAAGCCGGGCTAACTTTAGCACTGGAATTGGGTAGCCAAGTGTGGATAGCTGGGGAAGTGGGGAATTGGGGATTTGAAGATGACAATGGAGCTGGCTGCCTCTGAAAACTATATCAGGGAGGATTCTTTTCTTCTAGAAAAAAAATGCTAGGAAATTAATGATGAGATGGGCATTGAGTCACTTCAGAGTTCTCAGTCTGGTTTGTGGATTGGTGCCAATCCATGATAAAATTTAATTTGAGATAGAGCAGGTATCTCTGGTGCCCCAACTCATATTCTGCCTGTCTTACCCCTGATTACAGCTATGGCTGAATGTGGCTGAATGATGGATGGTTCTGTGCAGGTTCTAACTCACTTCCCCCAGACAGTCTTGCCTCAACCATGTGCTACTTTTATGCCAGGGCTCCCCCAATGCTGAGGGTTGGTCCCTTTCATCATTACTTCCAGTGACCCATTTGTAGATTTTTTGCTTCTTTCTCATCTCCACAAATTTAGTCTCCACTGGATTAAAGGTCCAGCTTCTTAGTGGCAAGTGCTTCTACGAAAGGATGCTGTACCAAGGGATATGTTCTATTGCATCTAGATACTGCCTAGTCAGCTTGAGCTCTACCCACTGTCAGACCAGCATGCAAAGAAAAGAATCATTGCACTGGTAATCAATCTTGATTACCAGGAAGAACTCAAATGCTGCTACATAATGGAGGCAAGGAAGACTATGTCTGGAACTCAGGGATCCACTGATTCTCTGAGTCTTGTTACTTTCATACCCAGTAATAACAATGAAAAGGCAATCGCAGCAACTTCAGTCTGCTAAGGGCAAGGTGACTATGGGCTTATGTCTCTCAGGGTTGAAAGTCTGAGTCACCCCCAACCCCTATTTCTCTCCACCTTCCAGGCAAACAATCTATTCTATCTGAAATGCTGAGCGAGGGAAATCTAGAATGTATGGTGGATGAGAGAAATGACAAACATCACTTATGGCTTGGGATCAGTTGCAGCAGCAGGAACTGTAACTTGTTCCATGAACTCTCGTATATGCATCTTGTGCAGAGATTGTAGCTACTTCCCTGTCTGCAGGCTTGGAGACAGTGGACTTAATGTAGGGCATGCATGGATGGACTTGAGCAGTGCAAGGGATAGACTGTCGTAGTCCTGCCTCACTTCCTCTCAGCTTCACCTCTGATTTCAGCCACAGATTGAGTAGAATTCGGGGTGGGCCTTGACTCACTTCCTGGTCAGTGATTCACCTCAAGTGGATACATTGCTCTCTGCCCTGGAATGGCTTTGATGCTATAGATGCTGGGGGGAGCTCACAGTAGAAGGAAGTTAACACTCCTGGGGACAACTGTTAACCATTGGAGGTAAAAGCAGATGGATTAGTCCTTCCACCTGAAGCCCTTTGAGTAAACATCTTAGGAGATGATCTATACACTTCTCAGGTGGTCCTTGAGTATTTAAGCTTCTATTGCCCACACCAACAACTTTAATAATGCACCCTTCTATTTGCTTTTCCTTCTTTCCTGTCTTGATTTCCTAAACCTCTCATTTCTGCTCCCTGGGGTCATCACCTAAATACCTGCATGCCACACAAGTCCTTATCATAGGCTCTGTTTTATCTAACTAAGGTAAAGGGCAAATAGTGAAATATAATGACAACATAGCAAATCTTCTATAAAGTCAAATTTATCATAACTAGGGACTGTTCTTTATTTGGAGATTATATCCTTTATTGGTATGATAGCAGAATAATGACTTCCCTCAAACATGTCCATGTTCTGAAACCTGTGAATGAGTTATCCTATACAGCAGAAAGATTTTGCAGATATGATTATATTAAGGACCTTGAAATGGGAAAATTATCCTAAATTATCAGGTTGAGGTATGTATTGCGGGGAGGCATCTAATGTAATCACAAGGGTCCTTAAAAGGTGAAAAAGGTGGTCCTTAAAAGGCAAGAGAGTTAAAGAAAGAGATGTGATAACAGAAGCAGAGATCTGAGTAATGCAGTTGCTAGTGTTGAAGGCTGTAGGAAAGGTCCACGAGCCAAGGAATGCAGGTGGCCTCCAGAAGGCAGAAAAATCAGGAAAATGAATTCTCCCTTAGAGCCTGTGCAATCCTGTCAACACCTTGATTTGAGACCAGTGAAGCCCTTTTCAGACTTCTGACCTCCAGAAGAGTGAGGTCAAGCCCATGATGTTTGTGTAACAATAGGAACAATAGGAAACTTATGTCTCTGGTGATAAAATGACCTGTCTCTTATGAAATGATTATGATACTAGATGTTAAATCTCTTATTTGGCAAATGAATGTTCTTGGCAGATTAAAAAATTGTCAGACTACCAAAATTGTCAGAAATTTTGCTGGTGCACGAAATTCTAAAGTATGGGATTCAGCATAGCCAGTGAAGGCTCTAAATGATTTTTTTAAGAGGTCAGTTTTCCTGGAAAACCCTAAAACCACTTGGCTAGCAGCAAAGCCAGCAAAGTAATATTCATACTGCTGACTCGTAGCACTGTGCCTGAATCACAATGATGAACCTTTATGCTGGGTATTTTCAGTTTCCTCTCTGGATCCATTCTCTCCACTCCAACACTCAGTTCTGAGCTCTGAGAAGTTGACTTTATGAACATGTCAGTGGAATTCCACCTGGGCTCTGCTAATGGGAAGCACCAGCAGGAGACTGGAGGGGGGGAGGAGAATGAGGTTGTGGTATCCATTCATCAGCTTCTGCTCTTTGGAGTTGCTGCAGGTGGCAGCGTCCCTGTACTGGAGGCCACAGTTCCCTTCTCCAGGTTCCAGTAGCCTCTCTAGGGTGGTAATTGCTCCCCAACTTTTGAAGCCCCAGGTGTCCTGCACTACCTTTAGTACTTTCTCTAAATCCTAATCCCGCCTTCATAAATAGTCCCTTTATTACACTCTCCTCAGATTACTTATTCTGAATGTGCCATCCATTTCTTGCCTGAACCCTGACTGGTAAGCTAGGCAGCTCTTACCTTGGTCAATGATGGCCGAAGTGAGTTCCTTCATATTGGCATTCCAGAACACACAGCTGAAATTCCTGCCAGGGTGTGGCTTTAGGCGCAGAACACTAGTGACCTGGTAGAGGCCTTCAGAGGTCTTGGTGTGGCTGGTGTTGGTAGGAACACTGATATTTGGCCAGGACACTTCTGCCAGGGGATAGCCTACAGCCTGGCAGGTGAGCTCTACCTCATCTGTCCCTGGGACCTTAAGGTTGCGAGTGTTTATTTTCTTGTAGGAAGCTGGGCAAGAGAAGAAGAAAAAGAAATAAGTCTCTCTTTTCGGATTCCTGTAGATCTCTGTACTCGATGCCACGTGAAGTAAAATTATCATTATCAATAGTAGGTACTAATAGTTTTAACTTGTTAAACATTTCCTATGTCCAAGATATCATGCTATTTTACATATATTGAATTATTTAATTTTTTACAATACAGCAAAACAGAATTGTTAATATACCCAACTTTTGTTGAAGGTAATTGAGGCTAGAGAGGTTGAGTGTTTCACTCAGAGGCACAGGGCTTTTAACTGGTGGAGCCAATTTATGCACACTCAAGGTCTGATTCCAAATCTCAATGGTGCTTTTACCCTACCACAATCTGTGGCATCCCGTATTAATGTAAATTATCTTACAATTGGGGATTGGAGAAAAGAGAGGCTGGATAAACTAAATCACTAGATAACTCCCACATCTCACTTTATTTAGTACTTTTTCTAACATCTTCAGGAGAAAATTTTCTTTCCATGTCCTTCTTTCTTCTGTACTCTTTAAGGTTAGGAGGAGAAAAAATAAGGACCTAGAAATCTGTTGGAGGTCAGGTTCATTGCCATCTTGATCCCAGATGGTTCCATCTGGGTTTGTTTTTGTAACATCATTATTGGAGTATAATTGCTTTACATTGCTGTGTTAGTTTCTGCTTTATAACAAAGTGAATCAGCTCTATCTATACTTACATCCCCATATCCCCTCCTTCTTGCATCTCCCTCCCACCTTCCCTATCCCACCACTCTAGGTGGACAAAAAGCACCTAGCTGATCTCCCTGTGCTATCCGGCTTCTTCCCACTAGCTATCTATTTTACATTTGGTAGTGGATATATGTCAATGCCACTCTCTCACTTCATCCCAGCTTACCCTCCCCCCTCCCCGTGTCCTCAAGTCCATTCTCTACATCTGTGTCTTTAGTCCTGTCCTGTCCCTATATTCTTCAAAACAATATTTTTTTAGATTCCATACATATGTGCTAGCATACGGTATTTGTTTTTCTCTTTCTGACTTACTTCACTCTGTATGACAGATTCTAGGTCCATCCACCTCATTATAAATAACTCAGTTTCATTTCCTTTTATGGCTGAGTAATATTCCATTGTATATACGTGCCAAATCTTCTTTATCCATTCATCTGTCGATGGACACTTAGGTTGCTTCCATGTCCTGGCTATTGTAAATAGTGCTGCAATGAACATTGTGGTATATGACCCTTTTTGAGTTATGGTTTTCTCAGGGTATATGCCCAGTAGTGGGATTGCTGGGTCATATGGTAGTTCTATTTTTAGTTTTTTAAGGAACCTCCATAATGTTCTCCATAGTGGCTGTACCAATTTACATTACCACTCACAGTGCAAGAGGGTTCCCTTTTCTCCACACCCTCTCCAGCATTTGCTGTTTCTGGATTTTTTGATGATGGCCATTCTGACTGGTATGAGGTGATAGCTCATTGTAGTTTTGATTTGCATTTCTCTAATGATTAGTGACGTTGAGCATCCTTTCATGTGTTTGTTGGCAATCTGTATATCTTCTTTGGAGAAATGTCTACTTAGGTCTTCTGCCCATTTTTGGATTGGGTTGTTTGTTTATTTGATATTGAGCTGAATGAGCTGCTTGTATATTTTGGAGATTAATCCTTTGTCAGTTACTTCGTTTGCAAATATTCACTCCCTTTCTGAGGGTTGTCTTTTTGTCTTGTTTATGGTTTCCTTTGCTGTGCAAAAGATTTTAAGTTTCTTTAGGTCACATTTATTTATTTTTATTTTTATTTCCATTTCTCTAGGAGGTGGGTCAAAAAAGGATCTTGGTGTGATTTATGTCATAGTGTTCTTCCTATGTTTTCCTCTAAGAGTTTGATAGTGTCTGGCCTTACATTTAGGTCTTCAATCCACTTTGAGGTTATTTTTGTGTATGGTGTTAGGGAGTGTTCTAATTTCATTCTTGTACATATAGCTGTCCAGTTTTCCCAGCACCACTTATTGAAGAGGCTGTCTTTTCTCCATTGTACATCCTTACCTCCTTTGTCATAGATTAGTTGACAATCTATGTCAACTAAGGTGCGTGGGTGCGTGGGTTTATCTCTGGGCTTTCTATCCTGTTCATTGATCTATATTCTGTTTCTGTGCTAGTATATACTGTCTTGATTACTGTGGCTTTGTAGTATAGTCTGAAGACTGGGAGACTGATTCCGCCAGCTCCATTTTTCTTTCTCAAGATTGCTTTTGCTTTTCGGGGTCTTTTGTGTTTCCATACAAATTGTGAAATATTTTGTTCTAGTTCTGTGACAAATGACATTGGTAGTTTGATAGGGATTGCTCTGAATCTGTAGATTGCTTTGGGTAGTATAGTCATTTTCACAATGTTGATTCTTCCAATCCAAGAACATGGTATAGCTCTCCATCTCTTTGTATAATCCGTAATTTCTTTCATCAGTGACTTACAGTTTTCTGCATACAGGTCTTTTGTCTCCTTAGGTAGATTTATTCCTAGGTATTTTATTCTTTTTGTTGCAATGGTAAATGGGAGTGTTACCTTAATTTCTCTTTCAGATTTTTCATCATTAGTGTATAGGAATGCAAGAGATTTCTGTGCATTAATTTTGTATCCTGCTGCTTTACCAAATTCATTGATTAGCTCTAGTAGTTTTCTGGTAGTGTCTTTAAGATTCTCTATGTATAGTATCATGTCATCTGCAAAAAGTGACTGTTTTACTTCTTCTTTTCCAATTTGGATTCCTTTTATTTCTTTTTCTTCTCTGATTGCTGTGGTTAAAACTTCCAAAACTATGTTGAATAATAGTGGTGAGAGTGGACAACCTTGTCTTGTTACTGATCTTAGAGGAAATGGTTTCAGTTTTTCACCATTGAGAAGGATGTTGGCTGTGGGTTTGTCATATGTGGCCTTTATTATGTTGAGGTAAGTTCCCTCTAGGCCTACTTTCTGGAGTGTTTTTATCTTAAATGGGTGTTGAATTTTGTCAAAAGCTTTTTCTGCATCTATTGAGATTATCATATGATTTTTATCCTTCAGTTTGTTTTTGTTTTTGTTTTTGTTTGCGGTACGCAGCCCTCTCACTGTTGTGGTCTCTCCCGTTGCGGAGCACAGGCTCCAGACGCACAGGCTCAGCGGCCATGGCTCATGGGCCCAGTCGCTCCGCAGCATGTGAGATCTTCCCAGACCAGGGCACAAATCCGTGTCCCCTGCATCGGCAGGCGGACTCTCAACCACTGCGCCACCAGGGAAGCCCCTTCAATTTGTTAATATGGTGTATCACAGTGATTGATTTATGTATATTGAAGAATCCTTGCATTCCTGGAATAAATCCCACTTGATCATGGTGTATGATCCTTTTAATGTGCTGTTGCATTCTGTTTGCTAGTATTTTGTTGAGGATTTTTGCATCTATGTTCATCCATGATACTGTCCTGTAGTTTTCTTTTTTTGTGACATCTTTATCTGGTTTTGGTATCAGGGTTATGGTGGCCTCGTAGAATGAGTTTGGGAGTGTTCCTCCCTCTGGTATCTTTTGGAAGAGTTTGAGAAGGATAGGTGTTAGCTCTTCTCTAAATGTTTGATAGAATTCACCTGTGAAGCCATCTGGTCCTGAGCTTTTGTTTGTTGGAAGATTTTTAATCACAGTTTCAATTGCCGTGCTTGTGATGGGTCTGTTCATATTTTCTATTTCTTCCTGATTCAGTCTCGGAAGGTTGTGCTTTTCCAAGAATTTGTCCATTTCTTCCATGTTGTCCATTTTATTGGCCTATGGTTGCTTGTAGTAATCTCTCATGATCTTTGTATTTCTGCAGTGTCAGTTGTTACTTCTCCTTTTTTCATTTCTAATTCTGTTGATTTAGTCTTCTCCTTTTTTTTCTTGATGAGTCTGGCTAATGGTTTATCAATTTTGTTTATCTTCTCAAAGAACCAGCTTTTAGTTTTTATTGATTTTTTTATCATTTCCTTCATTTCTTTTTCATTTATTTCTGATCTGATCTTTATGATTTCTTTCCTTCTGCTAACTTTGGAGTTTTTTTGTTCTTCTTTCTCTAATTGCTTTAGGTGTAAGGTTAGGTTGTTTATTTGAGATGTTTCTTGTTTCTTGAGGTAGGATTGTATTGCTATAAACTTCCCTCTTAGAACTGTTTTTGCTGCATCCCAGGTTTTGGGTTGTCGTGTTTTCATTGTCATTTGTTTCTAGGTATTTTTTGATTTCCTCTTTGATTTCTTTAGTGATCTCTTGGTTATTTAGTAGTGTATTGTTTAGCCTCCATGTGTTTGTATTTTTTACAGATTTTTTCCTGTAATTGATATCTAGTCTCATAGCATTGTGGTCAGAAAAGATACTTGATACAATTTCAATTTTCTTAAATTTACCAAGGCTTGATTTGTGACTCAATATATGATCTATCCTGGAGAATGTTCCAGGAGCACTTGAGAAGAAAGTGTATTCTGTTGTTTTTGGATGGAATGTCCTATAAATATCTGTTAAGTCCATGTTGTTTAATGTATCATTTAAAGCTTGTGTTTCCTTATTTATTTTCATTTTGATTGATCTGTCCATTGGTGAAAGTGGGGTGTCAAAAGCCCCTACTATTATTGTGTTACTGTTGATTTCCTCTTTTATGGCTGTTAGCATTTGCCTTATGTATTGAGGTGCTCCTCTGTTGGGTGCATAAACATTTACAATTGTTATGTCTTCTTCCTGGATTGATCCCTTGATCATTCTGTACTGTCCTTCTTTGTGTCTTGTAATAGTCTTTATTTTAAAGTCTGTTTTGTCTGATATGAGAATTGCTACTCCAGCTTTCTTTTGATTTCCACTTGCATGGAATATCTTTTTCCATCCCCTCACTTTCAATCTGTATGTGTCCCTAGGTCTGAAGTGGGTCTCTTGTAGACAGCATATATACGGGTCTTGTTTTCGTAACCATTCAGCCAGTCTATGTCTTTTGGTTGGAGCATTTAATC
Organism: Kogia breviceps; assembly: GCF_026419965.1. Classification (NCBI taxonomy): domain Eukaryota; kingdom Metazoa; phylum Chordata; class Mammalia; order Artiodactyla; family Physeteridae; genus Kogia; species Kogia breviceps. Next base: position 67,118,179 of record NC_081317.1, read on the forward strand.
CATTTACATTTAAGGTAGCTATCGATATGTATGTTCCTATCACCATTTTCTTAATTGTTTTGGGTTTGTTATTGTAGGTCTTTTCCTTCTCTTGTGTTTACTGCCTAGAGAAGTTCTGTTAGCATTTGTTGTAAAGCAGGTTTGGTGGTGCTGAATTCTCTTAGCTTTTGCTTGTCTGTAAAGGTTTTAATTTCTCCATCAAATCTGAACGAGATCCTTGCTGGGTAGAGTAATCTTGGTAGTAGGTTTTTTCTTTTCATCACTTTAAATATGTCCTGCCACTCCCTTCCTTGCAGAGTTTCTGCTGAAAGATCAGCTGTTTACCTTATGGGGATTCCCTTGGATGTTATTTGTTGCTTTTCCCTTGTTGCTTTCAATATTTTTTCTTTGTATCTAATTTTTGATAGTTTGAGTAATATGTGTCTTGGCATGTTTCTCCTTGGATTTATCCTGTATGGGACTCTCTGAACTTTCTGGACTTGATTGACTATTTCCCTTCCCATGTTATGGACGTTTTCAACTATAATCTCTTCACATATTTTCTCAGACCTTTTCTTTTTGTCTTTTTCTTCTGGGACCCCTATAATTTGAATGTTGGTGTGTTTACTGTTGTCCCACATGTCTATGAGGCTGTCCTCAATTCTTTTCATTCTTTTTTCTTTATTCTGCTCTGCAGTAGTTATTTCCACTCTTCTATCTTCCAGGTTACTTATCTGTTCTTCTGCCTCAGTTATTCTGCATATGATTCCTTCTAGAGAGTTTTAAATTTCATTTATTGTGCTGTTCATCATTGTTTGTTTACTCTTTAGTTTTTCTAGGTCCTTGTTAAACGTTTGTTTTATTTTCTCCATTCTATTTCCAAGATTTTGGATCATCTTTACTATCATTACTCGGAATTCTTTTTCCGGTAAACTGCCTATTTCCTCTTCATTTATTTGGTCTGGTGGGTTTTTACCTTGCTCTTTCATCTGCTGCGTATTTCTCTGTCTTCTCATTTTGCTTAACTTACTGTGTTTGGGGTCTCCTTTTAGCAGGTTGCAGGTTCACAGTTCCCGTTGTTTTTGGTGTCTGCCCCCAGTCGGTAAGGTTGGTTCAGTGGGTTGTGTAGGCTTCCCGGTGGAGGGGACTGGTGCCTGTGTTCTGGTGGATGAGGCTGGATCTTGTCTTTCTGGTGGGCAGGACTACATCTGGTGGTGTGTTTAGGGGTGTCTGTGAACTTATTATGATTTTAGGCAGCCTCTCTGCTAATGGGTGGGGTTGTGTCCCTGTCTTGCTAGTTGTTTGGCTTGGGGTGTCCAGCACTGGAGCTGGCTGGTCGTTGAGTGGAGCTGGGTCTTAGCATTGAGATGGAGATCTCTGGGAAAGCTCTCACTGATTGATATTACACAGGGCTGGGAGGTCTCTGCCAATGTCCTGAACTCGGCTCTCCCACCTCAGAGGTTCTAGCCTAACAGCCGGCAGGAGCACCAAGACACTGTCAGCCACACGGCCACGTACATGGGGAGTTTCTGGCCTTTTGGGGAGTCTGAGGTCTTCTGCCAGTGTTCAGTAGGTGTTCTGTAGGAGTTGTTCCACATGTAGATGTATTTTAGATATATTTTTGGGGGGGTAAGGTGATCTTTACATCTTACTTCTCCACTATCTCGAAGGTCCTCTGGGTTTGTTTTTTTTGTTTTTGTTTGTAGCTTCTTTTCTTATCTCTGGACAATTTAACTTAAAGATTTATGTTCATTCCTGCTAAAGGTGAAGGTTGATGGGTTTTGAGCAAAGACCTGGAACAGCTCTGGCAATACTTTGAAGATGAATGAGTTAATACATGTAAAGTGCTCAGAAAAGGGCAGGAACACAGTAAGCACTTGATAAATGCTATTATTATTTTTTAAAGACCTAGATTCTGCCTATAAATAGTCAAGAACTGAGTATATTTATACTTCTTTCTAACACACACACACACACACACACACACACACACACACACACACACACACACCCTTCTGTGCAGTGGATGCTGAATGAATTAATCAGATATGCCTCCCTGCCCTCTAGAAAACTGAGATCTAAAATAGACACAAGTGACATTGAGAGCACCAGGAAGACACAAGGACAAATTGTCCAGTTATCTTAGATGATAGCTAAAAATAAATAAATATTAACCACATATGCAGACACCAGGGAGTGTGAAAAGTAACCTGCTGATTTTTGGTGAAAGGAAGAGGGAGTGAGCACTAGCTCTCATCAGGCAGGAAATATTTCTTTAAGAAAGAATTTCAGTACAATCTTTGAAGTAAAGATGTATATATGGCACAGATATGATGAAACTTTTTTTTGTTAAATTTTTGGGAGGAGTATAAATGAGCACAAACTGTGAAAAGTGATTTTATATTAAAATAATGCTAACAGCCATGTGTAAAATATCAAATATGTATGATTAACTAAGTGTTTTCTAGGTGCTGGGTTCATGCACCGTGATTTTACATTCTGTGGAGGTGGAAGGAATATTCATTTCCCTCTCCACAATTTTTTCTTTTTGAGAACCTCCCTTGTGTGTCTCTGTGTTATGAGTTGCTAATTTGATTAGTTATAGCCAAAGTCACTCACTGAGTCACGGGTCACTGGAGAGCAAGGTGACTGTGTCTTAAAGTGCTGTTTATAACCTGTGGCCTTCTCTTGAAGTTCTTTCCATGTCATTAAGAGTAGTTGCCTGGGTCTGTTGGCCTGCCTGCCTCAAAAATCTCTCACATCTTCCCCACCCACAGTATTCCAGCTTCTGCTTGTGACTGGGTGGGTGGGGCAGATTTTCTTATCTATGAGTTTGGATGGATAACTTCAGGGACTGATCTGCAAACCTGGACTCAGTTTAAGACAAGGGAGAAAGAAACAAGAATTCCCTATTCTGAGTTATGTTCTCCAGTGCAAATTATCAGAGAATCTCCAAAGTGGAGAGAGGGGAAAGGGAAAGATTATGTGCTCATCCAGTTGTTAATTTAAAAAAATGGAGTTCATTTCCATTTGGCCACTGATTCCTCTGGGTATAGCTCACTTAGTTAAGAACTTAGAGAGGAGCAGGGGTGAGTAGCTCTAACTATTGACTCCATCCTCTTAATAAACCTTATCTTGCTTAAACCACCCAAGGACCTTAGGAGGTAGGAAAATTTCATATTCCAGTAATAAATAAGGAAACAGTTGGAATATGGGGTGGTTGGGGAGCTTTGAACTCATGTCCTTCATGGGTACAGCATTCTGAATTCTGCACTGGGATCATCACAAGAGGAAGATTCTCTATGTAATCACAAAAGTCTAGGGATGAAGCAACATACATGGGAAGAGAGATATGTTTCCCAGGGGGACTTCAAAGTACCCAGAAGTAGAAGAAGATAAGAAGAATTAGGTCCTGAAGCAGGCTACTGAAGGTCTTGAAGTAGTTAGACTCACTAGTCTCCTTGGATCCAATTTTGGTCTACCTCTAGCAATCCATCAGTATCTGAAGCATGCATTTTGAGTACCCACTTTATCTAATTTTATGTTATTTTATCTACACTTATTGTCCCTTCATTTGATGTCCTCTTATAATCATTTAATCCTATTATGTTGTAGATTATTTCTGTAAGCTCTGGGGCTTTGGAGGGTCATAGAGTAGAATAAATGGATTCATAGGAGTAGTGTGTTACAGGTGAGGGCTTGGTCTGCTCCAGCAAGGTAGCTAAGGATAAGATGCTGGTGTTGGTTGCTGAGTTGGTAGGTGATTTCAGAGGTAGGAGGGCCATGAATCAGGAGCTGGGCTGAGGCTTTGACTTCGGATGTATAAATAAGGGAAGAGATGGGAGAGATGTTCAACTAAAAGAATCAGCGAGAAACAATGTGACTGACAGGTATTGATTTCCAAAATATACAAACAGCTCATAGAGCTCAATATCAAAGAAACAAACAACCCAATCAAAAAGTGGGCAGAAGACCTAAATAGACATTTTTCCAAAGAAGACATACAGATGGCCAACAGGCACATGAAAATACACTCAACCTCGCTAATTATTAGAGAAATGCAAATCAAAACTATAATGAGATTATCACCTCACACCAGTCAGAATGGCCATCATCAAAAAGTCTGTAAATAATAAATGCTGAAGAGGGTGTGGAGAAAAGGGAACCCTCCTACACTGCTGGCAGGAATGTAAATTGCTACAGCCACAATAGTATGGGGGTTCCTTAAAAAACTAAAAACAGAGTTACCATATGATCCTGCAATCCCACTCCTGGGCATATATCCAGAAAAATGAACTCTAATTCAAAAAGATACATGCACCCCAATGTTCACAGCAGCACTATTTACAATACCCAAGACATGGAAGCAACGTAAATGTCCATTGACAGATAAATTGGTAAAGAAGATTCCATTGTATGGTACATACATACAATGGAATATAATTCAGCCATAAAAAAGAATGAAATAATATCATTTGCAGCAACATGGATGGACCTAGGGATTATCATACTAAGTGAAGTAAGTCAGACAAAGACAAATGTCATATATCACTTATATGTGGAATCCAAAAAAGTGATACAAATGAACTTATTTACAAAACAGAAATAGACTCATAGACATAGAAAACAAACTTATGGTTACCAAAGGGGAACGGGGGAGAGGGATAACTTAGGAGTCTGGGATTAACAGATATACACTACCATATATAAAACAGATGAACAACAAAGATATACTGTATAGCACAGAGAACTATATTCAATATCTTGTAATAACCTATAATGGAAAAGAATCTGAAAAAGAACACATATATATATCTGAAACACTTTGTTGTACACACTAACACAACATTGTAAATCAACTATACTTCAGTTTGAAAAATAAAATTTTTTTAAAAGAATGAGCAAGGTTTGGGGGAGGGACAGGAGCACACACCCTACATTTATGTAATATTAAAGATGTCTCCAGACCCTCTTCCTTATTAGGGTAATGGCTGAAAAGACATCATTATCAGCAATACACAATGGGGAAGCTGGACTGAGGGTGACATTCTTAGGAAAAGATGAGTAAATTTTAGAATTTCACAGGTGGAAGTGATCTTAAAATTTGATTAGTCCAACTTCCTGCTCATTGAGAAGTATCTTCTCCAGCAGCTTTGCTAGATAACTATCTTGAATGTTTCACATGCACTTGGAAACAATGTGTATTCTGCAGTTGTTGGGTATAAATTGTATATATGTCAATTAGATCAAGATGGCTAACTGTGTTGTTCTACTCTTCTATTTTCTTTTTTGTGTGTTCTACCAGTTATAACAGAGATGAGTTGAAATCTCCAAATATGATTATGGATTTGTTTATTTCTCCTTTTAGGTCTGTCAATTTTTATTTTATATATTTTGAAGCTATATGGTTAGATGTATACACGTTTAGGATTGTTACATTTTCCTGTTGAATTGATTTTTTCTATCATTATGAAATGCCCCTTTTTATCTTTAATAATACTTTTCTTCTTGATATTAGTAACCTGCTAGATAACTAACTTTTGGTTAAACACATCTGTGAATGGAAACTCTTACTTCCAGAAGCAGTCATCGCCACAATTAGACAATAAGAAAGTTAAACTTTCATTGTGAGGATCATCCTTACGCCAAGTCAAATTTTGCCTCATGGTAGCTTCAACCCATTGGTACTTGCTTGGTTTAGCAAAACAACATATGGTAAGCATAGTAGTTAAGAACATGGGCTTCAGAGTCGGAAAGCTTTGACTAGGCTTAAGCCAAGCAGTGGTTATGTGACCTGTCAAGCCTCAGTTTTCTCATTTGTAAATAGGTACGATAATTCTTAACCTTAACAGGAGTGTGAGGATGATTAAATGAGTTAGGTACCTAGAACTTATTAAATAGTTAGTACTGGCAATTATTATTATCTCTTTCATGTGACAAAACCCTTCAGATATTTGAAGATCACTGGCAAGACCCGGTATAGTCTTTCCACCTCTTAGGTAAAACATGCTTACTTACTTTCTTCAACCATATCTCACAGGACATAATTTTCAGCCCCAGTTCCAGATAGCAGTCTTTGGATACACTTTGTTTTTGCCAGTGTAACATGACCTATATTCCAGATATTATCTAAGTAGCACTAAGTATAGTGTGACTAATTATTTCCTATGTGCTGAGTACACTTCAGGCCCAACACAGGGTTTTAAAGCAGCCTAAGGTCATAAGATCAATTTTGTTGAGTGATCTACTGCTCAGCTAGGTTGGCTATAACAGACCCCTTGTCACTTGGAGATGGTCTCCAGGTTGACCCAAGACCTTTGTTGCCCCTTAGTCAACAACTACTACTTGTTCAGTCGGTTATAGATCCAGTCAACTACACTTATTCATCCCATGTTTTACCACTTTATGCACAAGGTGTGTGCTGTGTGGGTCCTGGGCCTGTTTGCCCTTAGATCAATCCCTCAGTTTTTGCTCTATACGGCGGGAAGGCTGACTCTGGAAGGCTGTGTATCCCAGGCTCATGACAGCCAACAGCAGGCATAGTGGGAAGATGGGAGAGTGAGCAGGAGGAAGGAGAATGAGTGTTTCTCCCCCACATTCTATGCTATAAGGCCTCTCCAGCAGCAGCCACAGCTCTTCCCTGGCTCCAGATACCACTGGACAGGCCCACTTGGGTTCCACCCCTGGGCCCATTAACTCTGCCTTCCCCCTCTCCCTCCAGCCCAGCAGTGTGGTAGCAGCTTCCTGCTTTTGCTAATTGGTGATTTGCCTCCCTAGTCACCATTTGGCTTCTCAGTCCGTTCCATCAAAAGAATTACTATTTTCTGATTTCAATTTCCATTGGTTTAAATGGTTTCTGTTATCCCAGCTATCTCTATAATTCAAATGTTACTGGCAACTCTAGCATTTCTGAAATAAAGATAAGCTTTATTATCTTTACTATATGCTTTAGTACTATATTATCGTTACTACTGCACATAGTATCATCTGCTTTATCATCATAATGACCGTAACTAAGGTGAAAAAATGTAGTTTTACATGCATTAATCTTAGAGAATCTTGGCAGGTTTCTAGTAGTCACTGAAAGAAATCTTTTAGGATGGCTCTCAATTGGTCTGTTAAATGGCCTGGGGAGGAACATCAGGTTAAACAGTTTGTAATTCCCAGATTTCTCCCCTTCAAAATTCAGGAGATTGTTTTCTTTTTTTTTTTGAGGTACACGGGCCTCTCACCGCTGCGGCCTCCCCACACTGCGGAGCACAGGCTCCAGGACGTGCAGGCCCAGCAGCCACGGCTCACGCGCCCAGCCGCTCCGCGGCATGTGGGATCCTCCCGGACCGGGGCACGAACCCGTGTCCCCTGCATCGGCAGGCGGACTCTCAACCACTGCGCCACCAGGGAAGCCCAGCATGTTATTTTCTTAACTCAGGGTTTCCTTATTCCCTTCAGTTTCCCCAAGGGAGAAAAGACACTGAGAGCAGATTTAGCCCCATTAGTAAGTTTTTTCAGCAAATGCTTTCTGTGGGCCTTGAGGCTTAATGTACAGACATCATTTCACTACCGAGTTGCTTCTCTTGGGCTGTTCTCCCTGTGCCCTCTGCCATCTGACTTGCCCTTTTAGGGTGAAGGCCATTTCTCTCGTGAGAGAAAACGGAAACTATGCTGCCACCTTCCTCCACTTGTTGAAGTTGTACTCTATCTATCTTGGGCCTTTTTGTTGATTTAAAGTACATTTGTAAGCCTCAGCCTGCTCAGGCCTTCAGGCTGGTTTGGCCCTTCTGTTCTTAGTACCTGCTCTGTGTCTATCTGGGATCCTTGCTCAGGCCAGTTCTCAACCTGTGGGCTCAATCCCTGGCTTCTCAGGGCCTCTGTACCCTTTTCTTCAGTCATGCTCCCTGGCCTTCTTCTGACAGATTTCTAATTGCCTTGGGGTTGCAATTTGGCCTTTCCAAAACTGCAGCCTTCTGTTACTGTCTCTTCTAGACTCTCTAGCCATGCTACCTAGCAATTTTTTCCCTGTCCTTATGAAATCAATTCTCTTTTCACTATATTTAATATGAACTGTTGCCCAGACATCAAAGAAAATGCTATAAACCTATTTTCAAGGTATATGCCAAAACTTAGGCATTTTAAGGACAAAGCACATCCTTCCTCTAGTCTTGTTCTATGTAAGCACACCCTAACTGGGGTCCCAGATCTCCCTGGCTTCCTTCAGACACCCCTCATCTGGGTAGAATATCCTTATGTGCTGGTCTTCAATCTTTTTTTTTTTTTGCTTGCATTTCTCCTAAAACAATCGTGATGCAGTGTGCTCCTTCTCACATATTTATTAAGTTCATTCTTCGAATATATCATAGGTTTCTATATTGTTAGCCCTTTATAAACACATATTTTTAGCAAGGCAATTATTTCACTCTTTACAAATGCATCCAATGTCACCTAGAAATCAAAGAAGGTGTCTTTCATACACACCACCATCCACTGAAAACTACATACAAAAATTCTTCTCTAATGGTCAGAACTTTACATTGTTTCTTTTTATTCCTCCAATATCAGTTCCCATTCCACTTCTGCAGAATTTTATCCTAATGCAACATGTTTGAACACTCTTTTGGTGATTATCCTTTTGTTTCTTTGCAACAACAAAACATGTATAGCTATTGAAATTAAATTTTTTTTTCTTGTGACCATGAGGCTTTAAGTGTTCAAAGTTTTCTTCTGCATTGAAATCTAATTTCCATTATTATCAGTACATGTGAAATCAAAACATAAAATATTATGAATATTGATAATTATTAAACATAAAAAAAGTTTACTGGAAATGTATCTTTTAGTGGGATGGATGAGGCTCTCTTTTTCAATCTGTTCATGAATCTGAGGATGCATATGACTTATGGTTGGAAGGAGACAAGGTTCAGCATCAATTCTATTTCTATTTTTCATTTTTTGTAGCTATAAGGGCTAAGGAATCTTGCTCATATGAATAAGTAGGTGGGAATGGAAGAAGTTTGGTTATAGTAATACCATTTCATTCTTTGAAAGCCTTATGATTTATATGACAAAAAATTACTTTTTAAAAAATTATCAGCTGTTAACTCTACTAGGGCCTCCTTCGATTTTGTTGAAAACAGAGAATTTGATACCTCCTGGTTTGCAGAAGGATTTGTTAGTCATTACAATTTGGTATGGTATCAATATTTCCCATCATTCTTTTGTTTATCACTATGGAGGATTTTATACCTCAGGGCAATGCACTGTAATTATGATGGGTGAAAGGGAGGCTTTTTATGAAGTGGGTAAAGCAAAAATAAAAGAGGAAGTGTTTTAGGAGAACCCCAAGAACCTTGCCTGGAAGGCATATTCTCAGGCACACTCAATTTGGGGAACGAGTACTTGGGGAAGATGAAGATCTAGAAACTATCTTCCTAAAACTGCCTATGCTATGCATCCCACAGAAAGTCTTTGTTTTCCCATATACTCTAGCTGGAAGATCATTAAGGGTTTAAGGTTTTAAGGAATTAATTAACTAATTAATTAATTAAGGTTTGAGGAATAAATCTGTTCCTCACCTGATTCATCCCTGGTCTAGGTGAGGAAGCGGGCAGAGTGCCCTCCCATGGATGAGGGACATCCCTCAGCCCGAGCAAGAAAGAGTGGGACTGGTACCAAATCGCCCAAAGACCCTAGGTGCATTATAACACTCAAATAGAGATCAACAAACATGGGGCAGTGATTTAGGGGTGCAGATACCCAAGTACACTAGGGGATTGTGAGGATATAGAGCCCTCGCTCCTCCAGTTGATTGAACTCAGACTAACTTCAATGCTCTGGAGTTCCTCCCAGTTGATGCCTGTTTGTAGGAAATTCAAAAAAGATAGAAGGCAGTTACATCCAGCTAAGGGCTTTCGTGATGACTCACTATCAGTTGAGATGTAAGAGGGCACCATCCCTGCAGTAATTGAGGGTCTTTGATCCAAACCTCTAGGCACTCACCATACGCTATGCACCATGCTCAGTTCTTTATGTTCATTATCTCTTTTAATTTTTACAATAATCCTATGTGGTAGATGCTACTATTGCTATTCTTTTACAAATAAGAAAAATGCGAGATTAAGAGAGGTGAAATAACCTGCCCAAGGTCAGGTGAAAACAACATTCAACCTCATGTCTAATTATTCTAGTTTCTCCTTCTTTATACCAGATCATAAAGTCACCCCACTGCTGTCAAGGTCAATGGTCTTTAGGGACCAAAATCCACAGACTCTCCAGAAGACAGAACATATCCTCTGAGTATAATGTGTGGAATAGGGAGGGGACAGAGAAAAACTGGCATAGTTTAACTCAGACCAGTCAGCGAAGGCTGAAAAACGTAAGCCAATGAACAGAGCCAAATCTATTCTTCTACAGTTGTTATATGTCTTTCCTCAAATGACCTTTCCCAGAACAGACAAGAACTTGAAGATTCTCTTCAGATTTAGGTTCTTGGCTCATGTTGTGGTGGAGAGAGCCCTCAACCCAGAGGAATGGGGACAGCTATTGATTCACTGGCTCCCTCAGGCTACCCATTTCAATTCTCTGGACTTCAGCTGTTTCATGTGCAATAGATTAGGCTGGGACTAAAGTAGCATTTTCCAAACTTTTTAGACTATGACCCAGAGTGAGAAAAAAATTAGCACACCACAAGCCAAGAGGCACACGCACACATGTGCGTGCACACACACACACACCTCTGAAATAATTTGTGTTTCACAAAACAACACTAAGCCCTACTATGTGATGCCCTGATATATTCTATTCTATTCAATCGGTTCATTCATTTTATTGGTAAAAAACACCCACCTGGTTGCTACTCAGTAAACTGATATTTTAATCTGTTAATGAGTGGCAAATCATGGTTTAAAAAACTCTGGACTCTGAAAAAGTAGTTTAATATCAAGTCAGTATTGTTCCTGTGAATTAGGCAAAACTTATCTTTGGTACCTCCCACCTTTCAGGGACTCATTTTCCTGGCTTTCTCTAGACCAGTTTTATTCCCTCTATCCCTATTTGCCCTCACCTCCACTGCTTTATACTCAGATATCAAAAAATATTTCTGAGCAGGTGCTTTTGTTTTCTCTGAGGTATCTCTGTCTCTTTTTTGTTTGTTTGTTTGTTTGTTTGTGGTATTCGGGCCTCTCACTGTTGTGGCCTCTCCCATTGCGGAGCGCAGGCTCCGGACGCGCAGGCTCAGCGGCCATGGCTCACGGGCCCAGCCGCTCTGCGGCATGTGGGATCTTCCCGGATCGGGGCACGAACCCGTGTCCCCTGCATCGGCAGGCGGATTCTCAACCACTGCGCCACCAGGGAAGCCCTCTCTGTCTCTTTATAGCCATCCTCCCAGTTTGGGCTTGAGCTTGTTACTTGCAGCTAATGCAGGTCCTGTGTTGGAGAGATGCCTCCATGTATTCCAGTCCCTGAAACTACTCACCTTTGACTTTCAGAGTCAGGTACTTGTAGTCCCAGGCGATCCCATAGATGATCAGGCAGCGGTACTGCCCTGCATCCCTCACTTGGACTTGGGGGATGTGAAACAAGGCCTTCCCCAGGGGCAGCTGCTCCTCCAGCAAAGTGGCTCTTTCACTGAGCAAGGTTGTATCATTTTCCACCTTTTGCAAACTGGCTTTTAACTCTCCGAGTTCCACATGACCTCCGGTGTCAAAATCACACTCCAAGGTCACATTGCCACCGTAGTCTACCGTGTACATTTCCTTCGGGACCGTCACTGTGAATAAAGCTGAACAGAAAATGAGACATTCTCAGATTGTCTGCCTTCACATTTCAGTTCTGTACAGAGTGGGACCTGAGGAGACCCATCCCACCCCCGTTTCCCAAGAGATACCTGTCATTATCTGGGCATTTGTGAAGGTTCCTTTCTCTCCTTTGCCCCATCCATTCTGGTAAAGAGTAGAATTCTTGATCTGCTCTGAGGTAGTTCTCGCCTCTCAACACTCCTCACCTGTGCAGCTGACTGCCTTCCTACCCGCTATTACCCAGGCCCATTTTCTTCATATGGGTCAAATTACATCATTCCCTTTCAAATTCCACCTCCTCTCACCAGTGATAGTAATAATAACTATCACCCATTGAGTTCTTACTAGGTGTTAGGCCTGTGCTAACACATGATCTCTTTTAGTCTCCCCAGGAAGCCAGTGATGTAGAGCTATCTTCTTTTTAGAAAATGAAACTGAGACAGAAAGGTTAAGCAACTTGCCTAAGATTGCACAGCCAGGATCAGATCCAGGTATTGTTAACTTCAAGCGCTCTTAACCACCACATCATACAAGTCTACTGTAGAAGCGTCTTTTCTATCAGTAACAGGAAAGAAAGAATGGAACTAATACTTAGTGTATACCTACTATGTGCCAGCCACTGTTCCAGGCTCTTTATATCATTGGGACTTCCCTGGTGGTCCAGTGGTTAAGACTCCACGCTCCCAAGGCAGGGGCCCTGGTTTTGACCCTGCATGCCTCAACTAAGAGCCCGCATGCTGCAACTAAAAAGATCCTGCATGCAGCAACTAAGATCCCAAGTGCCGCAACTAAGATCTGGAGCAGCAAAATAAATAAATAAATGTTTTTTAAAAAACCTATGTCATTTAATACTGAAAATACAAGCATGAAACATGTATTATCATTACTGTTTTATAGTTGAGGAAACTGGGTCAAAGAGGTTTGCTCCAGGATGTACAGTTAGTAAAGTTAAAATTCAGAGCTAGTCAGATGGTTGACTTCAAAATCTGTAGTCTTTGAAACAGTATTTCCCAAAATGTGAGGCACATACTTCTAGAAGTATGCAAAATGATTTTAGATACGGCAGAATCAAGGCCCAAAGGGAGTTGGATTATTTGGAGAGGAATTTATTCCCTCTTCAATTCTATTTCAATCCTTCAAATTACATATAATTTGCAACTAGACTCTCACGTCTCCAACAATGGTTATTTTTCTTTTTCTTTTCTTTTATTTATTTATTGTTTATTTTTGGCTGCTTTGGGTCTTCTTTGCTGTGTGCAGGCTTTCTCTAGTTGTGGCGAGCGGGTGCTACTCTTCGTTGCGGTGCATGGGCCGCTCACTGCGGTGGCTTCTCTTGTTGCAGAGCACAGGCTCTAGGTGCATGGGCTTCAGTAGTTGTGTCTCGCGGGCTCTAAAGCGCAGGCTCAGTATTTGTGGCACACGGGCTTAGTTGCTCCATGGCATGTGGGATCTTCCCAGACCAGGGCTCAAACCCGTGTCCCCTGCCTTGTCAGGTGGATTCTTAACCACTGCACCACCAGGGAAGCCCTATTTTTCCTTTTAATAAAACAAGAAGCTCTCAGGCAGATATTATTATCTGGGTAGAATTTAATAGCACCACTTACTTTCATTGCATTTATTTTTGCTCATATCCTCTATTTACCTGTACCAGTGGTACTGGTTTTCCATTTACCACAAGGGTATATTGTTTTGTTCAAAAAATAAAAGCTCAGTTGATTTAGATAATTCTACAAAAACAATAGCACAAAGAGTAGTCAAACATGGCAAAACTAATGAAAGTAGTGTATGCATCAATAAATTGTGATAAATTGTACAAAATTATGCTGCTTCCTTTATTAATGAGTGGATAGTCATTAAGACTGAGTGTAAGATCTCGAAGTAGCTTCTGAATTGTGATAGAAGATTAGATCAAATTATGTTCAGTAGAGCTTACTTCATTAATCCATTCATTTAATCAGTCAAAACATCCACTTATATTTGGGGATGGCTTCTAAGAATATGCTATTTGAGTGGTTGTTTCCACATAAAATGTGGTATGGAAAGAGCTTGGGATTTAATGACAGATGAACCTGGGTTCAAATTTGACTGTATCAGGATTATGAGCCCTTTGATCTTGATCATGCCATTTAAACTCTATGAGTCTCAGCCTCTTTATCTGTAAAGGTCGAAGATAACATCTATCTGTCAGCATTGTGGGGAAAACTAGACAAAATGGCACATGTGAAGTGCCTTATTTTGGCAGGTAGTAGGTAGTCAGCAAACTTTCTTTTGTACAATGTTTTAATTCTTGAGAAAGTGGTATTCGGACCACCCTGGATAACAGATTTCACAGTATAAATAGTTTGGGGGTTTTCTGTTGCTTGAATGATTCACATCACAATTCTCTTCTGACTGGAGTTTTTCCTCCTACCATCCTGCAAATCTTTGAAGGCAGTGACCAGGTTGAATTTGGTTTGGTGTCTCCAGTGCCTAAAACATACTTAATTCCAGTTAAGGGTTTAACATAAAATGACAAAAAGGTGGAGAGGGAGAAACAAAAGGATGAGCCTCCCCTTATTCACTTTTGCTTTCCTCTCATCGAACAGCAACTTGCCCCAAATTGCACAAACTGGCATTCTTAATCACCAGCCAGCACATGTGAGAGTGTAGTGCCCACGCTTGAGTTTTTATCTAAAAAGAATGACGAGCTTATATCTTGCCCCCAACCCCTGTTTTAACCACAACTAGAACATTAGCTTGCCTTTCTGAGAGAGATCTATGATACAAAAAGGAGTTCACAGCTGCCTAGTATTCTTTTGCACAGGATGGGGGTGGGGGCAGGCTACAATGTGAGTGCTTCCGTGTAAAACAATGCCAATTCAGCATTTGCTTGGCCAGGTTGAGAAGACTCTGGGACGATACATGTGAGAAAAGATGCAGTGCTTCCGAATTTCCCGCATGATTCCATTTTGTGGAATTCCCTGAACACTTGTAATAACTCTCACCGGAATCTCCGTAATAGGATACTCTTTAAAGTAGATTCCTTTATGATTAGAATCATCTCCAAATACTTGAGTTATTAAGTCCCCTTATAATTAAAACAGATGCCTGATACCAAATTCACTCTGCCCTGGAGAATAATATTTATTTATTCATTCATCAAATATGTATTAACCATATTCTATGCACCAGGTTCAGGAATTTACACTACTTTTACTCATAGTACTTCCTTCTCTTATTTTATTACACATGATATAACAAGAAACAGGGAAGAGAAATGGGGCTTGCAGGGAAGGTTAATTGCTGAGCCTGAGATTTAACAAGAATCAGAGGACTTTGGGTGTAGTCTCTATTGAATTTATTTAGCAGATTTGTTTACCACACTTACACTTTCTTCTCATGCGAGAAGGAACGCCTCTAAGTTCCTCTGGAACTCCCCATAGCATACAGCAGAACTCCCCTCTTCATTGTCTGGGCCTTTGAAAAAAAATCCATTTCCTGCTTGCTTTTCCCCTCTGCCTTGTGCAGAGTGTGTGTGTATATACAGAGGTTGGAAGCATAAAGTATGCTACCTCTCAGGCAGGTGACATTTTCCATCTAATGTTCACAAGAGGAAAGGGCAATTGGCAAAGATGAATCACATAGATGAGTCGCTCAGAATTACTAGAAGATTGTTAGTTGGTCTATTTTGCCCCAACTAAAGCTTCTAAGACATGCAAAGCTTTGAGCTTGATTACTTGATACAAAATGACAAGTTTAGGAAATGCAATACTAAACTATTCCTACTCATTGTAAATTACAGAGGAAATCAAAACACTCTTGCAAGCAATTCTGTGAAGAGGTTTTTCTCAAGCTTGGCTGCACATTAGAATCACTAATGAGAGGGCCTCAACCTTGCATCATAAGAATCACCTGGGAAGCTTTTAAAACACACTAATGCTCAAACCCCACTTTGGATCCTCTAAAATTAAATTCTAATTATTTTGTAAGGCCAGCATCAATTTAAAAAAAATTTCCCTAGGAGCTTCTAATGCGCAGGGAGCATTGAGAAACCATTGGTTGGACAAATAAAACACCTGCACTTGCAAACATTTTTTACCATCCTGCCCTCCAAAGTGTTGTCCTCAGTTTTCCCTGGGAGCTAGTTAGGAATGCAGAATCTCAGCCCATGCCCTGGACCTAGAGAAGCAGAATCTGCATTTTAACAAGGTTGGGGTGATTCACATGCACATTGACATTTGAGAAACAGAGTTATAACACTGGTTTGCATTTGGACTGTGACTGGGAAGTAGAGTAAAACATAACATTTATTAAACTCAGTGAACCAGACATTGGGTTAAACTGTACATCACCATTTCATGTTCCCAAAACTCTGCAAGGTATGAGTCACTACCCCCATTTTACAGATGGGGAAACTGAAGCTTAAAGAAATGACACAACTTGCCCAAAGTAAAAAAAAGTGGGGAGCTCACAGAGTTGGAATTCAAATTCATATCTTTGTGTGTTGAAAGCTTGTACTTCTAACAGGACTATATATCTACTGGCATGTGTATACTATATACATTAATGAAATAGATATACTTTTCAGCTTTATAATAAGGAAAAGACATTTGTTTTCTATTTCATATGTCACATGGTTATTAAATTAAACTTCAACCTAGCATTGAACTCCTGATGTCATCAGACAAAGGAGAAAACTGGAAAGTTTCCACAACTGCAAATTAAGCCAACAAAACATTCATTTGGTCATCTTGACTAAATTAAAGGGCAAAGGACTTGGCCAGAGCATGAAAAATTAATACATGCACGATCTTTAGACAGATTAAAATAGCTGGCTTGAGTAATGCTGGATCGCTTCCGAAAGTTCTTGGGGCAAGTTTGCCTTTTATTTGCAGTCAGGGCACCAATGGAGTCAGACCTGTCACATCTCCAGGAAACACAAAACAATTTATTTGCATTACCTCCCAAGATAGCTTCCTCTTTAAGCTAATTTTATACCTTTTTTTCCCATTAACAACAGAAGCTTAAGTGTTTACAGACTTCTTAAGGTATTTTGAAAGGCGAGGATGGGTGTAGGCAGGGAGGGGAGGGGGGACTGCTTTACACAGCCAGCCTTCAGAAAGCTCTAGTTCCTGGTTTAGAAGAGATGCTGCTCTGGTCACTGGACACATGCACTCCTCTTAGCAGGAATGCTGCACGAGACATCTTGTCTATTAGAAATCCCTTCCCCAACCTATTCTTCTGCTTTCTATACCTCAGGGGTCAGCAGATATAGCTTTGGAGGTCAGCTATAGGCTAAGTGGAATGACCCAGGGTGTGGTCCCTGCCCTAGAGTGACCTCAAGCATCACCCTGGTCATGTGCTTCCTGGGTTTTATTCTTCTCTGGTGGATGAAGAAAGAAGGAAACATCAATGAAAGACATAAGACTGGCGTTACTTTTTCCTTCAAGACATGACAAAGTACAAAAATAAATATTTAAATGTGTCTGGGTAACAAGATGTCCTTAGGTTTTGTAATGAAAATATAAGAAAAAAATTGAACTACAACACTACAGTAATAAAAGAGTGAGTGATATAAGTGAAAGGATATACACATAGATCAATAGAACAGAACAGAAGGTCCAGAAAAAGACCCACACAAATATGGCCAATTGATTTTTTTACAAAGGTGCAAAGGCAATCAACGGAGAAAAGATAGTCTTTTCAGTAAATGAACAAATGGGGCTGGAGCAACCGGATGTCCACATGCAAAAAAAAAAAAAAAAAAAAAAAAAGCCCCAACCTATACTTCACACTATACAAAAATCAACTCAGGATGGATGGTCAACCTAAATGTAAAATGTACAACTATAAAATATTTAGAAGAAAACATAGAAGAAAATCTTTCAGGTCTTGGGTTAGGCAGAGTTCTTAGATATGACAATCCATCAAGGAAAAAATTTGATGAATTAGATATCTCCAAAATTAAAATCTTTCCTCTGCAAAAGACACTGTTAATAGAATGAGAGGGACTTCCCTGGTGATCCAATGGTAAAGAACCCGTCTTCCAATGCAGGGGACGAGGGTTCGATCCCTGGTTGGGAAACTAAGATCCCACATGCCTCGGGGCAACTGAGCCTGCGCACCACAACTACTGAGCTCGCATGCCTCAATGAAAGAGTCTGCATGCGGCAAACTACAGAGCCCATGCTCCCTAGAGCCTGTGTGCCACAGCTAAAGAGAAGCCCACTCCCGGCAACAAAAGATCCCCATGCCTCAACGAAGATCCTGCTGCCACAACTAAGACCCAACACAGCCAAAAAAAAAAAAAAAAAAAAGAGAGAATGAGAAGATGAGCTACAGACTGGGAGAAAAAATTTGTATATCACATAGCTGATAAAGAATTTGTATCCAGAATATATAAAGAACTCTCAAAACTGAACAATAAAAAAATAACCCAATTAAAAACGGTCAAATGATTTGATATGGCCTTCACTTAAGAAGACCTATGTCCTTCACCTAAGAAGACATATGAATGGGCAATACGCACATGAAAATATGTACTGGGGAAACGCAAATTAAACCACAGCGAGAAACTTCTACACACCTACTAGAATGACTTAAAAAAGAAAAATGACAATGTCAATACCAAGGGCTGTCAAGGATGTGGAACAATTGGAACTCTCATACTTTGCTGGAGGGAATGAAAAAACAGTACAGATTCTAAGAACGGTTTGATGGTTTCTTATAAAGTTAAATATGTACTTACCATATGACTCAGCAATCCCACTTGTAGGTATTCACCTAAGTGAAATGAAAACATATGCTTCCACAAAAACCTATACACAAATGTTTATAGCAACTTTATTTATAATTGCCCAATATAGGAAACAACCCAAAAGTCCCTCAAGTGGGAAATGAATAAACAAAATGTGGTGTGTACCTACAGAGTAATACTACTCAACAACAAAAAGGAATGAACTATTGATTCATATAACAATATGGATAAATTTCAAATGCATTATGCTAAGCGAAAGAAGCCAGACAAAAAGAATATCTAATAAATGATCCCATTTATATGACATTCTGGAAAAGTTACAACGACAGAATAGAGAATAGATTGGTGAGTACCTGGGCTTAAAAGTTGGGGGAGGGTTTTTGTTTGGTGATAGAACTGTTCAGGATCTTGACTGTAGTGGTAGCTATATGACTATGTGTTTGTCAAAACTCATAGATGCTTTTATGAAAAAAGAGTAAAATTTTACTTTATGTCAATTTAAAAACAAATATTTTAAAAGTGAAATGAAAATATTTTCCAATAGCTTTTCGCTTCAATCTTTAAATTATTTTACAGATAACATGGTAGAGCATCCACAGAGCATTCAAGTAAGGAAAGAGTTAATTTTGCCTGTCTCTAAATATCCCAGCAGGGCAGGGTCTCTTAGAAAGGAAATATCAAGTGTTCCTTTAGCTGCCACTGCAAGGGCAGGGTTGGAGTAAGCAGAATATTAGGGTGTTCTCCAAGGATGGCCCCAAGTCAGTGTCTCTAGTGCCAGAGCAGACTGAGCAGCCCAAGGGAGGGGGAGGAACGTGACTGGCATCACCTGGAAGGGAGGGAAAAGCTCTTCAAAAAGTTATCAGTGCCAAAGAAGGCATTCTTTCTCAATGAAAGGCAGAATGTTGGATGACTTCCCATGAGATTAGGGCTGTTATCATAAAGGACCTAACCCCCTTTGTCCACCTTTGTCCTCCTCTCTTATCTACTGGTGTTCACCCACTATAATGCACTCATGGTCCTGACTGCATATGTGAATAGTCTAAACTACTTTCCCCAGGAAAGCAAAACTCTGAAACTGCTTTCCTCCTTGCTACCCACACCCTCCAATAGAATATCTTTCTCCAAAATCCAAGGGCATAGCTTTTTTTTTTTTTTTTTGTGGTACACGGGCCTCTCACTGTTGTGGCCTCTCCCTTTGCAGAGCGCAGGCTCCGGATGCACAGGCTCACCGGCCATGGCTCACGGGCCCAGCCGCTCCACTGCATGTGGGATCTTCCCAGACCGGGGCACGAACCCGTGTCCCCTGAATCGGCAGGCGGACTCTCAACCACTGCGCCACCAGGGAAGCCCCAAAGGCATAGCTTTAAGGTTCATTATTTATTGAGATACAAGGAAGACTCTGAGTTTAAATGAAGACTCTGAGTTTCCAACTCAAGTAATCCACATTAATGTGTGAATGACCCATGGCTGCTATTCTTGCTTTTTTAAAAGAGGAGGTGTCCCCCTGACCTTTGTCTCCTCACTGTCCCTGACAGAAGAAAAAAGGACATCTTCTTGGCATCTCACCTTTCAGGAAACTCAACCCATGCCCTCTTGTGTCAGTTCAGAGGTGCATGGCCTGAATGGTCCTGTCTTCTTGTTACTACCTTTATTGGAAAGTGGGGATAGATGGACCAATATTCTTAGTCCCTGTTTCTGTAAGACAGGGACATGGGTATACACATACCACCCTGGGCACCATTGTTTGGGCTGTGCTTATAATAGCTGGTAATCACACTTCCTCTCAAAGAAAGCCTTCAGCTCAAGGACTACCTTCTTATCCTTGGCTTCAGCTAGGGGTCATCACCTGTTCCTCTTTCTCAGGCCCCTCCCTTTGACCTTTCTTACCTGCTGTCTGATGAAGCGGCATTCCCAGGCTCAAAATTAGCAGGAGGAGGAACATGTTCTGTACTGGATCTGAAACAGATAATTGAAAGTCTCAGAGCCTTCTGCAGTTTTTCTGGGTCTCATGATTTGGTCATTTGCTCACTTCTGAGAACAGAACAGGCAAGTGACTGGTAAACAAATCTTTTGGAGAGGAAGTGGACCACGGTGGAGTAGAGCCAGGAAGAGAAGTTAAAGGGTGATTGCCTAAAGGAGAGGAGTATGGGGTAAGAAGAAGCGAGGCACTCTTTATCGATCCAAATTAGAAGCTCATATGAACCAGTGCTCATGAATTACCCACACAGCTGGTTATCTGTTTGTTTCTTCCATAGTCGCAGCGTAGGCCCTTGAAAACCAGTCTTGTTCATCAGATGAAAAATGCACATCATCTTTTCCAGCTGGACTGGAACTCTGTGAGTTGGACACTCAGTGCTCAATAGAACAGAGCTGGATTCTCAATAAATACTTGCTAGTTGACTGAGCAGGTAAAGTTGTCAAGCTCTTTAGAGTGCTGTGATCCAGTGTGCCCATCATTTGAACTACCTGTTACTAAGAGGTGCAGACAGGGATTGCAGAGAACTGCAAACCCAACTGAGTGGGTGCCAAACCTTAGTCCTGCTTCACCTCTCGTGCTTCCACTTTTGCTCACAAACCTTCCCACCCAAGGGCTTCTCAAGGTTGAAGGCAAAAGGGACAGGGTATACCACTGTCAGCTTTTTTTGTCCTCAGAGAGGCTTTAAAATTTTATTAGCCATGGAACCTTTCTTCAAGGGGAATCAGTTGGAGCCATACATCTAAATCAGGTAAAAGCAGAGCTGCTCTGAGTACAATGGAAAGCCAGTGGAGGATTTGGATCAGGAGAATGACATGATCTCATTTACATTTTTAAAAGAGGATTCAGTTTTGGTGTAGACAATAGACTATTGTTGTGAAGGACAGTGGGATGGGCAAGATTGGAAGCAGAAAGATCAGTAAGAAATGTTTTCACAGAGATGATAATAGTTTGGACCAGAGTGGTGGGGCTAGTGGAGGTGAGAAGGGGTCTGTTGAAGGTTTTTTATATTTATACATCTTTAAAATGTATTAAAATTTTAAAATTGGTCCCTTAAATTTATTAAAAATTTTAATATCTTTATTGGAGTATAATTGACATACAGTAGAGGATTATGTGTGTGTATACATATATATTTAAGACACAGATGGTTCAGTGGTACAATTCAGTGGTTTTTAGTATATTCTACAGAATTGTGCAACCCATACCACTGTCTAATTTTGGATCATTTTCATCACTGCAAAAAGGAACGCAATACCCATTAGCAGAAACCCCCCAATTCTTCTTCCCTCTCCCTCCAATCCCTGGCATTCATTCATCTCCTTTCTGTCTCTATCAATTTGCTTATTCTGGATATTTTATATAAATGGGATCATACAATATGTGGTCTTTTGTGTATAGCTTCCTTCACTGAGCATATTATTTTCAAGACTCATCTGTATTGTAACACATTACCAATACTTCATTCCTTTCTATGACTGAATGATATTCCATTGTATTAACACATCACATCTTTCTTATCCATTCATCAGTTGATGGACATTTGAGTTGTTTCCACTTGTTGGCTATTATGAGTAATGCTACTATGACATTCATGTACAAGTTTTTGTGTGGACATGTTTCCAAATCACTTGATTATATATGTAGGAGTGGAATTGATCAGTTAAATGGTAACTCTATATTTAACTTTTTGAGAAACTGCCAAACTGTTTATAAAATATATGATATGCAATTACTTTCTCTTATCCTGTGATTGTCCTTTCAGTTTCTTTTTTTTTTTTTTTTTTTTTTTTGCGGTATGCGGGCCTCTCACTGCTGTGGCCTCTCCCGTTGCAGAGCACAGGCTCCGGACGCGCAGGCCCAGCGGCCATGGCTCACGGGCCCAGCCGCTCCGCGGCACGCGGGATCCTCCCGGACCGGGGCACGAACCCGCGCCCCCTGCATCGGCAGGCGGACTCCCAACCACTGCGCCACCAGGGAAGCCCCTTTCAGTTTCTTGGTAGTGTTCTTTGCAGCACAAATGTTTTAATTGTAAAGTACAAATTAATTTAATTTTGATGAAGCCCAGTTTATCTGTTTTCTCTTTTAATTGCTTGTGCTTTAGGTGTCATCTCTAAGAAAACATTGCCTAATCCAAGGTCACAAAGATTTATGTCTATGTTTTCTTTTGAGAATTTTATAGTTTTAGTTCTTATATTTAGGCCTTTGATCCATTTTGAGTTAATTTTTGGGTATGGTGTGAGGTAAGGCTCCAGATTCATTGATTTGCACATGGACATCCAGTTGGCTCTGCATAGTTTGTTTAAAGGAGTATTCTTTCTCCATTGAATTGTCATAGCACCCTCACCAAAAATCAATTGACATTAAATGTATGGGCTTAGTTCTGTAATCTCAATTCTATTCCATTGAACTACATGTCTATCCTATGTCAGTATCACAGACTGTTGATTACGCAGAAGCTTTGTAGTAAGTTTTGAAATTGGGAAATGTGAATCTTCTAACTTGTTTTTCCTTTTTTAAGACTTTGTGTGTGTGTGTGTGTGTGTGTGTGTGTGTGTGTGTGTGTGTGTGTGACTATTCTTGCTCCCTTGCATTTCCATGTGAATTTTAGGATCAACTTGTCTATTTCCACACAAAAAAAGCAGCTGGAATTTTGATAGGGATTGTACTGAATCTGTAGATCCATTGGGGAATATAGCCATCTTTATAATATTAAGTCTTCTAATCCATGAATGTGGCATGTCTTTCCATTTATTTAAGTCTTCTATATTCTCAAGAAGATATGATGGGAATTGCTGACAGGTTGGAAATGTAGTTTGACAAAAGTAAAGAAATCCAGGAAAATATCTAGGTTCGGGGCTTGAGTCACTAGGGCAATGGAGATACTATTTATTAAAAAGGAGAAGACTAAGAATGAAGCAGATTAGGGAGCAGAAATCAAAAATTGTGTTTGGAATATGTTTGGTTTGAGATGTCTACTAGACACTCAAGTAAAGATGTTTAGTAGGCGGTTGGACAACTGGTGGTCCAAAGTTTGGGGCAGAGATATAAATTTGGGAGTCATCGATGCATAAGTGTTACTTAAAGCCATGGTGCTGCATGGTATCACCTAAAAAGAGATAGAGAAGGTGTCAAAGGACTGAGGTATGGGGCATTCCAACACTTAGGGGTCTTTAAGAGGGAAGGTACTAGCAAAGAAGATTGAGAGAAGGGATATAAAGGCAAATTAACCATCTCTTTTATTTTCTGTATTCTGATGCTTTGACATCTGGAACTTGCTGACTTTAGAGGGATGGCCCCCTCAGGATTAGCCAATTCCTAGAGACAGTAAACAACTGTCCCCTGAGTGTGCCTTTCATATGCAAACCAACCAGTCCAGAGCCCTACCTCCAATCACCTCTTTATTGGGCTCTCACTCTCTGGGTCACTATCTATCTGCCCTAATCACCCTAGGGTCAGATACCAGATACCTCTATGCCCCAAGAGTCTGCTGAAATTATACAAACTAGCCCCATTCCTTCCTGTGGAACCCACAGTAGAGGCTCCTGCCCACCTTCCCCCCTCTCCCTCTGCCTCCGCTGTGACCCTGGTATTTGCCTGTATGGCCCACTATGGTATGGCATGCCCCTTTCTCTTGGGATCTGTGAGTATGACAAACTATTTTTTCAATGGCAGTCACATCCTGATCTGTTGGCCTCACCATTCCTAAATAATAGATATAATAATAAATAAAATAATAGTAATAAATAATAATAAAACCTAGAGTTTAAAACATAATGCTGGAAGGAGGGAGTGATCAGTTGAGCCAAATGTTTCTGAGAACTGGATTTAGCAGTATGAAGGTCATGGATGACCCTGATAAACACAGTATCAGTAGATCTGGTACAGATAAAAATAGAAAATAAGGAAGTGGAGACAACAGAATATAGGCAACTTGTTAGAGAATAGTGCTATAAAAGGGCGCAGAGATATGAGGCAGTACCTAGAAGCGAATGCAAGGTCCACAGTGGGCTGTATTCTTGTTTTTAGTTTAGGGAGGGAAATATTACAGCAGATAACAACTAGGAACAGAATCTAGTGCTTTCTACCAGGAAATGCTCAAGACACACCTTACCTAGACTTGAAAACCCTCTTCCTTACTGAAAATGCAAATATATACCATTTTAAGCAGCATCTGCAGCCTAGCACTTGCCTAGCATTTTTTTTCCTAGAGTACAAAAGGATAGCATGTAACATGCAGTTTTGGCAACAGAAAGGACTCCTGGTTCATCCATCACTCGTTTTAACTTCCCCTTCTTCCCTGCCCATCCAAGGGGACTTTCCTTGCGCACTGTCTCCTTGAGTCAACTGAGAGACAGACACTGTTGTAAAGGTACTTTCCAACTAGCAGCCTTCTTTCTCCTAGGGATAAAGTGCCCCATGCAATGGTTAAGAGCTCAGGTTCTAATGTCAGACACATCTGAGTTCAGATTCTGAGTCTACAGATTATTAGCCTCTAAGACCTTAGACAGTTTATGAAAACTTTTTGTGTCCCATTTCCCTAAAGTGTCAATAATAGTAACTCCCACTTCAAGCCAGAATCCTGGAGGCATCATCTTAAACCTACACATCGCTCATCTTGCACATTCAGTCCAGCCCCCAGTCCTATTAATTCTACTTCCTGGATACTTCTTGGATGATGCCTCTTCTTCCCAACACCCTACTGCCATCACCTTAATTCAGCTTCTCATCATTTCTCCTTACACCATAGCAGAACCTCCTCACTGCCATTTTTACCTCCTAGTCTTGTTTCGTTCTGCTCCATCCTTCTCTTGTCGTCACAAACCTTGGCGTCAGCATCTGATTCATTAACACATCTTATAGGCCCTTTTTTCAAATATATCTAGAATCTGACCATGTCTCACTGCTTCCATATCAACCTAAGCCATTATCGTGTCCCATGGCCATTCTAACCTTGCCTTCCTACAGTTGATTCTCAACACAGGAGACAGTGATTCTTTAAAAATGTAAGTCAAAGCAGGTCTGCTCAAAACCTTTTGATGGCTCAGTATTTCACTGAGAATAAACTCCTAAGTCTCTCCAATAACCCAGGTAATAGGGTCCTCTGTCTTGAGTCCCCCTGCCATGCTTTAGATGATTGCACTGTAGCCATGCCCCTCCCTGCAGTGTGAGATGTTTCCTAGGTTGAGAGGTGTCATCTGGACCTCTTGACCTCCCCCCACTACCCATTATGATCTGGGTCCTTGGGATGCTGGAATTCATTGCTCAAATGGTCCTAAGCCCACTTCCAGGCCTGTGTAGTGTCTTCCTCAAATCCATCCCTTCAAGCGTGGATCCTGCTGACAGTGTGCCTGTCCCTACACCTGGATGCTTTCTTCGCTCTTTCTGGTGAGACTGCCTTATGCAAAAAACTGCAACAGCACCACCCCTCTAGCATTCCCAATTCTCCTTGTCTGTCTTTTCCAAAATTTTCATTACCATCTAACTTACCATATAGTGTACTTGTTTATTATATTATAACCTGTCATCTTCCATTAGAATATAATCACTCAAAGGACAGGGATCGTTGTCTGTTTGCTTACTACTATGCCTTCAGCCCCAGAACAGAGTCTGGCAATAAGTAGGCACTTGGTTAATATTTGTTGGATGAACTATCTCTTTACCTAGCAGGCAGAACAATCTCTTGAATACTGAATAATCAAATCTGACCATGTCACTCCTGCTTAAAAGACTTCAACAACTCCCAGTATTTACAAGGTGAAGTTCTCCTTTAGTGTGGCCTAAAAAACCTTCCCTGATCTAGCACCTCCTGCCTTGGCCACAGAGAAACACATGTGCTTTCCATGACTAGGACCTCACAGGTGCTTTGAGAAGTCTAATCTCACCTTATTTTTTCTAATCTTATTTTTCTTCTATCTCAATTTCTTCATGAGCTTAAAAAATTGTATTGCATCATAAATAACTCCTTAAGTGGCCTTACATTTCATGCATTCAACAGAAGTAGGTAAGTCTTTCCTAACTGCCTTAGTCTATTTCTTCTGCCTCAATTGTATCTGCTACTCACCTCTAGTGTAAGTACTTAACTCATTGCTGGTATGCTGATTTTTTACACTTCTGTTTTCTAGGCTAGAATAGGAGCTCTTTGTATAGTCATCCCTTGGTATCTGTAGGATATTGGTTCCAGGATCCTCTGCGGATACCAAAATCCACAGATGCTCAAGTCCCTCATGTAAAATGGCATAATATAGTCGGCCATATATGTAGGGTTGCAGAATCCTTCAGATACAGAGAGTGGACTGCACTTTATTAGGTCCTTATAACTGTGTGCTGAATGGACAAGTGAATGAATGCTTGCGTGCATGACAATTTAGCATCATAGGAATCTGAGATCACTGGCTCCCACTTGACTCCACTCTATCTGAGAAACAGAAACCTTAATTTGGTTGTTTATTTTGGCCGCAAATAAGAACTTTCCATCAAATGGAGCCACTCACAACACAATGAGACACTAATGGGCTGGGGAGGCATCATCCCTGGTATTGTTTAAGCAAAAGGTGCTTGTTGAAGCAAGAGTTTCCACAAGAGGTAGAAGGTGATCCCTTTTTAACAGCAAGATTATTTACAAGATTATCTCCCAGAAGAAGAATGTTTAAACAGGTATCTCAAGCCCCTCACCAACCTCTCTCAAAAGACTAGGCTATCTGGATAAGACCTCTGCCCTCTGGGTTCCTGAGGAGAACCACGTTTTCTGAAAGAGCAGGTTCTTGAAGCCTTTAATGTGGGGGAAGTATGAACTCTTTCATACTCAGACAGGCAAGGCCTGAAAGAATTTACTTAGAGAACTTACCGAGTGCATTGCCAAAATTAATTAACTCAATGCATCATTTAAAGAGTGTCCATGTGTAAGGCACTCCTTTGGCCAAATGAGCATTGTGACGACTCTTCTCCACGATACAATGAACATGTTCAAACAACCACATCTCTCTCTAGCCTCCTCTTTTAAAATTCACCTTTGTTTTTGGATATAAATATCTTATTGTCTATGCCTGGGCAGCTGTTCATTTTCATCTTAATCGTATATTCCTTATGTACATGTTTGGTTTTGCTAGCTTTTCCATCAAGCAGAGGGTGCTCATTGTAGCTATCTTTATATCAGGCAGGCTGGCCTCTAATGAATACTTTGGAATGTGAATGGAAAAAAGTAGTTTTTAATCAAATGATCAGTTTAGCTGAATTTCTTAATTTCTGGATAATTCTTAATGAATTTATGGGTAATTCTTGATAATTCTGCCTATGGACATGTCGTAGTATTGAAGTTGAGGGCAAGTCATTATCTAAAATGGAACAGAATGGCATAGGATAAGCTTCAATAACTTTTTCTGGTGGCTCCAGGAGTCAAGAAGGGCCCTCTCAGTCAGGAGATGATCAAGCTTGAGAGTGAGAAGAAGCGAAAGCTACTCTTTTTAGATTTGTGCAAAGTCCTGCTCAAATTGCTGCCCCCTTGGCTCTCACCCAGGCCACTAGAAAAGCTGCTTCTCTTGGTGGTGTGATGGCAGCAGCAGCTCTGAGCTAGGCATCAGGAGACAGGAGTTCCAGTCTTTGCTCTGTCCCTGCTGCCTTAGGAACTCACTCTCCACTCTCTACAAAAGAAGGGGTGAACTAGGTGACTTCCAAGGTCCCTTCCATGTACCATCTATGCAACTAACAATCAATCTCTACCATTTTGTTTCGCCATGTTAGGTAATACTCAAGTGTGTAACATATCAAGATTTTTGATGAACTATGAACATTTTAATATTTTTGATATTAAAGTATGATTCCATTTCTAACTACCACAAGTGTTATTGGCCTATCAGTAACAGTTGATCTCTAGTGTTTAAGATAAAGTTAAGATATGTAAGAATGGCCTTCTTCCAGCTAAAGTCTTTTACTCCTCCCCTATAAAAGGCATTTAAGAAAGTGAGTTAAAATAATATCATGGAGATAAGTAAAAAACTTCAACTTATAAATGAGTATATATATGTGTACATAGACATAAAGTTAAACTTTTGATAATTTAGGCACTTTGTTATTAAGAACACAAAGTAATGTGGGGAGTTGCATAACCTTTGTTGCCTAGATTGTGGCAGAGCCAGTGACCAGTAATGTGAAGTTTGGTTGGTCAGCTATGTCTTCATCTAGGCAGAAGTGGACCTGGAGAAATCTTCAAGAGTTTATGGATACCGTCAAGTGGAAGGCTCCTGCTTCAGTGGACACTCTCCTCCCTCACCCTCCTCTTTTTCTTCCTCCTCCTGCTCCTCTGCTTCTTCTGCTTTTCCTTTTGCTTCTGCTGCTGCTGCTTCTCTTTTTTTTGAGGTACGCGGGCCCCTCACTGTTGTGGCTTCCTCTCCCTTGTGGAGCACAGGCTCCGGACGTGCAGGCTCAGCGGCCATGGCTCACGGGCCCAGCCGCTCCGCGGCATGTGGGATCCCCCCGGACCGGGGCACGAACCCGTGTCCCCCGCATCGGCAGGCGGACTCCCAACCACTGCGCCACCAGGGAAGCCTTGCTGCTTCTCTTTTTCCTCTGTTTCTCTATCCTATTCTGCTCAAGAAGATTAAGCTTCCCAAGGGCAGAAATTTCTGTCTGTTTTTGTTCCTTACTATATCCCTGGCACCCCAAACAGCTCCTAATACATGGTGGGTCCTCATTAATATTCACTGAATGATTAGATCATGCTCCTGTGGTCCAAGAGCAATAAATGGCCCCTCTAACACGGTGAGATTGCGAGGGGTGGAAATCGGAAATCATCGAGTTCTCTAATATCTGAAGCTCTTGACCACACCACAGGCAGTAAACAGAAATGACTGTGGACAAGGTATGTGAAAAATACTTTGTAAATGGCAAAGCGTTCTTTACATTCATTGTCATTATTACTTAGGATGGTGACTGATGATCTTTGGTCTAAAATTCCCATGAATTCCTAATATGACCACTCCTTTCACTAACCCATGAAGGTTTCGCCTGGTAAAGTCTACCTAATCTTTAAGACTCACTCAGCGCCACCTCTTTCCCGACTACTCCCCTGTGCCTCCTAAGTAAATGTTCGCAGAACTGTTGTACCTTTCAGAGTACTTCTGGTCTGTCTTGTATTTAATAGGTTACGTCTAACTTTCTGCTTAGTAGATGTTTAGATCTTATTCTGCTTATTTCTCCATAAAAGATACAAACAGCAATTTATTCAATTGTATTAAGAAGGTGTATCTTTCCAGAAAAATCAAGAAAATTTCTGTAAATTCTGAGGAGAAGGTTGTAAGCAGAAAATGTAAGCAGGAAAACTTTTCCAAGCAAAATTTGCAAGAGAACCAAAAATTACTATAAGTGCTAGAAGGTTCACTTTCTGGTTGCTTCAGGCCCAGTTTCTTGCCATTTCACCTATCTACTGAAAGCTATTTGTGAATTTGTAGATGAAATTTATGGTGCTGAAATTATGTACAGAGGTTTTAATTCTTTCTTTCTTTTATTCAAGACATTTACTCTATATTTTCTGTGTGGCAAGCTCTGGTATGCAGAGGTAAATAAGACAGAAACAAAGCTTTCAGAATTCTCTGGTCTCTAGAATAACCAAGGCACAGGCACTTTATGGAAATATCTCAAGAATCCTAGCAAATAATTTCTTTGTGTAATAATAACCGGCGTAAAGGATCATGTTTGTATAACACTTTATTCTCTGCTGAACATTGCCAGTCTTAACTCATTTTGCTCCTCCCTCTTCCCAAGTGTCTAGCACAGCCCTGGGTATCTGTGAAGACCTAGATAAATACACAACAAACTGAATTGAAATACTTGACTTAATCACTGTTTTTGAAGCCAAGTGTCTAAAGCAAGAATTGTAAGCAGCAATGTTTTAAAATAATTAGGATTTGAATGCCTTTGGCAAGTAATACAGAGTTTACCCCAGGCCCTGCTATTCCCTATTGTATTATCACACATTTTACTGTCTACCAGTTCCTACAGGCATTTGAGATTTTAGGGAATCTTAACAACAGTGGCTCTGTTTTTAGAGGTGGATCAGTAATCTTTCAGTATTCAATCACTAAACCATCTAGACATAGGTAGACAATCTGTAGCCTTCAATTTAACTTAAATTCAAATTGAATCTCAACTTTTTAGTCAATAAACACTGAGCTGCCATTTTTTGCAAGTCTTTGCATTAGACTGTGGAGAATCAATAGAAGGATTCCTCTAAGAAAGGATCTCTGCCCTTAAAGACATTATAACATAGTCAGAAGTTTAAAACTCATACACACGAAAAATACTAAGAAGTGGTGTAAAATATTTTGCATGAAGATGCAAAAACCCTGGAAGCTGACTGGAAGAAAGGAGACTTCTCAGATGGGTGGGGTTTGAAATGAGTCTTTGAAGCACTGGTAGAAATTGGAGAGTTGGAACAACTCTTGAGGGCACTGCAGATGACCCGGGAGCAAAGTTTTAGAGGTGCAAACACACAGGGCTTGAGGAAGATAATGAACAGCATAACCTGGCTGGAAATAAGTTTGAGACAAGAATGTTGAGAGCTTAATGCCAGGTAGAGCTGCCAGTAAAAAACAATGACAGTCACTCAGAAACTGAGTGACAATAACAAAGAAGTCTGAAAAGATTAAATCTGAGTTTGTTTATTTTTTTTCAATATATAATAGAGGGAGAGTGGAATTGGAGGCCAGCTACTTGATTAGGGGGTCACAGGGTTCATCCAGATGTTTGGTAAAGCATCTGATTTAGGATCAGAAAAGGGAAAAAGGGAGAGGAAGGAGAAACTTCCTGTCAATAAGATAATTGACAGGACAACTGACAAAACAATTGACAAGTGATTAGTCACATGGGAAAGAAACAGAATCAACAAGTTGACTGTGGTTTTGAGGCCAGACTATCAAAACAATATTGATGTCATTGGGTGGGGGGTGGAGGAAATATAAGATCAAGAGCTGATTTTTAAAGGGAAGACGATGAGTTAGGTTTGAGTCATGAAATAATGCAAGGCAGTCAAGAAAAATGTAGGTCTAGAGTGTGGGACACAATTTGGGACTAGAGATAAAGATAAAGAAGTTATTTCTAATAAAATGTTAGTTGACTTTGGGGAATGAATTAACTCTCTGAGGGAGAGAGTATACAAAGAGAGGTTAGAAAGAAAAGATCTGAACTCCGAGGAATGCCCCCAAATTTGGAGAGCAGGAGTAAGAGACCAGAGACAAAAGCAGAGAAGAAATGATCCTAAGAGTGAAAAGCTTCCCCATCACAATATCTCAGAGCCAAGGGAGGAAATCCCAAGAAGGAGAAGTGGTTGACAATAGAGAGGTCGGGAGACTAAGAACTGGGAATCAGCCCCAGGGTTATTAGAGAGGGCTGGAGGGCACTGAGGTGATTGGGGCTGGATAACCTTTCAGATTCCTTTATCTATCCTGGAATTCTGATAGTTGATTTGAAGATTAGGGGAACACAATATGAGGGAGCCCCACAGCAGTAGAGCAGCGTGGGACATGAGGAGGTCAGGCTGCAGTTGACTCATTACAGGGTAACCCAAGTATGCTACAGTTAAGGCATGTGGTATATTTGGACGTTGCCACGTGGAATAAAAATGACACACAACAACCTATGGATCACTGTCCAATGCATCTTAAAGAAAGTCAGCTCTGAAGCATGACCCCTAATACTGTCCCTGAGAAATCTGCATCACCTCCATCAGCCCCAATGCTCGCTGTGCAAATACCCCACATCTGGTGATTCACCTTCCACTTCATCAAATCAATTAATTCAACAACTCAACAAGCACCCAATGAGCACCCATGCATATTGTGAGGCACTGTGAGGGGTACTTGGGATTCAGAGAACCTAAAAGGTGTGGTCTTTGCCTATGAGGAGCTGCAGTTTAATGGAAAGGCTCACAGACAGAAGAAATCTGAGAAGACATGTTGAAGAGTGGGAAAGGAACATCCTGCTGATGGTGAGAGTTCAGGTAATAAAGGCAAATAGACCTGTTCCAAGTGGCAAGAGATATAGTTCATCTATTCATAGAATCTTAGGCTTCAAAGGGAGCTTAAAAAACATCCAGATCAATTGGCATTTGACTCCTGCTACAACTGTCTGATTACTGCTCACACTGAATATTCTTACTGTACATTTTTGTCGATGTATGTCAATCATTCCCTTCCACAGAACCACAGAATTTCAGGGTCACAAGACCTTATTTGTAGGTAATTTCATTCAAGTTTCACCTCCTCACTTCAACCCTTTCTCACATGAATCCATTGTCATCACTTTTCTACTATGTGCACCTGGATAGTGACCAATAAATAGCAATAGTTGCAGTTTTCCTTCATTTTGCTAAACATTTTTCATCATTTTATGTAGAATATTAAGCCTTTTAGTAGGCCCAAATCACACTTTTGTTAAATAATGGTTGCCTATATTATAAGTTAACGTAATTATAGTTTTTTTTTTTTAACAGCTTACACTTGAATATAGCTTGTAAACACAGACTAACCTGGAATGTTGACTGCCTGCCAAAGGGATAATCACAAACAGGTGTTAGAAGTAAAAATCCAAATTTTTAAGTTCCATTAACCCTCCAAAATTCTAAGCAGAGAGACAACATCAGGAGTAAATATTTTTTGGTGCAGATTTATTTTGTGCAGAAAAAAAAAATCTCACCTTATAAAACTGCTCAACAAGAATAATAAGCATAGGGCCAGCAAGAGAAATCCTACTATTTTGAGGAGAGGAGGAAATTAGCTTGTTTGTGCACCTGAGCACAGTTTCTGAGGCAGTTTCTCCCATTCCAATGGTGTGGAGAGAAAATGTGCCCATGCTTACACAACTATGGCACCCTCAACACGGTCTAAAACACCAACTCAAAGTATGAGAAAATCTCAACCCACTCGATACTCACATCAGGCCCTGGCACGGCTCCTCAGGCAAAGACGCAAAAGAAAATAAAACGACAAACAGTTGCTCTTTGTCAGATTCCCTCATAGAGGCCAACAAAACAAACAGCCAAAACAAAAACAAAACCTAGGTTGCTGCCGACACCAATGCAACAAGCAGTAGCTCCAACCCAGGGTTCTTTTTAGCTGGCAGAGGGACGCACGAGAATGGATAACAGAAAATTGTGGGGATAAGGTACACTGAACAAGACAAGAAAATATACCGTCCCCATCCAACTCAGGCTTTCTCTTAACATGAGTACAATTCAAACCAAAACTGATGCTAAGGAACTGACTGAAGCCCAACCTACTGGCAAGTTTTGGTTTTACTTTCAGTGTCACTTCTCTGCATGCGAGTACCCATTGACCTGCGTGTGCTTATTTATTTATTTATTTATTTATTTATTTATTTATTTATTTATTTATTTGAGGTTGTTTCCATGTCTTGGCTATCGTAAATAGTGCTGCAATGAACACTGGGGTGCATTTTTTTTTCTTTTGTTATTGGTTAAAAAATTTTTTTTAACATCTTTATTGGAGTATAATTGCTTTACAAAGGTGTGTTAGTTTCTGCTTTATAACAAAGTGAATCAGCTACACAGGTACATATATCCCCATATCTCCTCCCTCTTGCGGCTCCCTCCCAACCTCCCTAATCCCACCCCTCTAGGTGGACACAAAACACCGAGCTGATCTCCCTGTGCTATGCAGCTGCTTCCCTCTAGCTATCTATTTTATATTTGGTAGTGTATATATGTCAATGTTACTCTCTCACTTCGTCCCAGCTTCCCCTTTCCCCACCCCATGTCCTCAAGTCCATTATCTACGTCTGTGTCTTGATTCCTGTCCTCCCCTAGTTTCACTAGAACCTTTTTTTTTTTTTTTTTTTGGTTCCATACATATGTGTTAGCATACGGTATTTGTTTTTCTCTTTCTGACTTACATCACTCTGTATGACAGACCCTAGGTGCATCCATCTCACTACAAATAACTCAATTTTGTTTCCTTTTATGGCTGAGTAATATTCCTTTGTATATATGTGCCACATCTTCTTTATCCATTCATCTCTCAATGGACACTTAGGTTGCTTCCATATCCTGGCTATTGTAAATAGAGCTGCAGTGAACATTGTGGTACATGACTCTTGTTGAATTATGGTTTTCTCAGGGTGTATGCCCAGTAGTGGTGTTGCTGGGGCATATGGTAGTTCTATTTTTAGTTTTTTAAGGAACCTCCATACTGTTCTCCTGAGAGTTGTCTTTTGTCTTGTTTATGGTTTCCTTTGCTGTGCAAAAGCTTTTAAGTTTCATTAGGTCCCATTTGTTTATTTTTGTTTTTATTTCCATTTCTCTAGGAGGTGGGTCAAAAAGGATTTTGCTGTGATTTATGTCATAGAGTGTTCTGCCTATGTTTTCCTCTAAGAGTTTTATAGTGTCTGGCCTTACATTTGGGTCTTCAATCCATTTTGAGTTTATTTCTGTGTATGGTGTTAGGGAGTGTTCTAATTTCATTGGTTTACATGTAGCTGTCCAGTGTTCCCAGCACCACTTATGAAAGAGGCTGTCTTTTCTCCATTGTATATTCTTGCCTCCTTTATCAAAAATAAGGTGACCATATGTGTGTGGGTTTATCTCTGGGCTTTCTATCCTGTTCCATTGATCTATATTTCTGTTTTTATGCCAGTATAATACTGTCTTGATTACTGTAGCTTTGTAGTAGAGTCTGAATTCAGTCCAGGAGCCTGATTCCTCCAGGTCCGTTTTTCTTTCTCAAGATTGCTTTGGCTATTTGGGGTCTTTTGTATTTCCATACAAATTGTGAAATTTTTTTCCTAGTTCTGTGAAAAATGCCATTGGTAGTTTGATAGGGATTGCATTGTATCTGTAGATTGCTTTGGGTAGTATAGTCATTTTCACAATGTTGATTCTTCCAATCCAAGAACATGGTATATCTTTCCATCTGTTTGTATCACCTTTAATTTCTTTCATCAGTGTCTTACAGTTTTCTGCATACAAGTCTTTTATCTCCTTGGGTAGGTTTATTCCTAGGTATTTTATTCTTTTTGTTGCAATGGTAAATGGGAGTGTTACCTTAATTTCTCTTTCAGATTTTTCATCATTAGTGTATAGGAATGCCAGAGATTTCTGTGCATTAACTTTGTATCCTGCTACTTTACCAAATTCATTGATTAGCTCTAGTAGTTTTCTGGTAGCATCTTTGGGATTCTCTTTGTACACTATCATGTCATATGCAAAGAGTGACAGCTTTACTTCTTCTTTTCCAATTTGGATTCCTTTTATTTCTTTTTCTTCTCTGATTGCTGTGGCTAAAACTTCCAAAACTATGTTGAATGATACTGATGAGAGTAGACAACCTTGTCTTGTTCCTGATCTTAGAAGAAATGGTTTCAGTTTTTCACCATTGAGAAGGATGTTGGCTGTGGGTTTGTCATATATGGCCTTTATTATGTTGAGGTAAGTTCCCTCTAGGCCTACATTCTGGAGGGTTTTTATCATAAATGCGTGTTGAATTTTGTCGAAAGCATTCTCTGCATATATTGAGATGATCATATGGTTTTTCTCCTTCAATTTGTTAATATGGTTTATCACATTGATTGATTTGCATATATTGAAGAATCCTTGCATTCCTGGAATAAACCCCACTTGATCATGGTGTACGATCCTTTTAATGTGCTGTTGCATTCTGTTTGCTAATATTTTGTTGAGGATTTTTGCATCTATGTTCATCAGTGATATTGGCCAGTAGTTTTCTTTCTTTGTGACATCTTTGTCAGGTTTTGGTATCAGGGTGATGGTGGTCTCGTAGAATGAGTTTGGGAGTGTTCCTACCTCTGCTATATTTTGGAAGAGTTTGAGAAGGATAGGTGTTAGCTCTTCTCTAAATGTTTGATAGAATTCGCCTGTGAAGCCATCTGGGCTTTTGTTTGTTGGAAGATTTTAAATCACAGTCTCAATTTCAGCACTTTGATTGGTCTGTTTATATTTTCTATTTCTTCCTGATTCTGTCTCAGAAGGTTGTGCTTTTCTAAAAATTTGTTCATTTCTTCCAGGTTGTCCATTTTATTGGCATATAGTTGCTTGTAGTAATCTGTCATGTTCCTTTGTATTTCTGCAGTGTCAGTTGTTACTTCTCCTTTTTCATTTCTAATTCTGTTGATTTGAGTCTTCTCCCTTTTTTTCTTGAGTTTGGCTAATGGTTTATCAATTTTGTTTATCTTCTCAAAGAACCAGCTTTTAGTTTTATTGATTTTTCTATTGTTTCCTTCATTTCTTTTTCATTTATTTCTGATCTGATCTTTATGATTTCTTTCCTTCTGCTAACTTTGGGGTTTTTTTGTTCTTCTTTCTCTAATTGCTTTAGGTGTAAGGTTAGGTTGTTTATTTGAGATGTTTCTTGTTTCTTGAGGTAGGATTGTATTGCTATAAACTTCCCTCTTAGAATCGCTGTTGCTGCATCCCATAGGTTTTGGGTCATCGTGTTTTCATTGTCATTTGTTTCTAGGTATTTTTTTGATCTCCTCTTTGATTTCTTTAGTGATCTCTTGGTTATTTAGTAGTGTATTGTTTAGCCTCCATGTGTTTTTATTTTTTACAGATTTTTTTCCCTGTAATTGATATCTAGTCTCATAGCGTTGTGGTCAGAAAAGATACTTGATACAATTTCAATTTTCTTAAATTTACCAAGGCTTGGTGGGAATGTAAATTGATACAGTCACTATGGAGAACAGTATGGAGGTTCCTTAAAAAACTAAAAATAGACCTACCGTATGACCCAGCAATCCCACTGCTCATTATATACCCTGAGAAAACCATAATTCAAAAAGAGTCATGTACCAAAATGTTCATTGCAGCTCTATTTACAATAGCCAGGACATGGAAGCAACCTAAGAGTCCATCAACAGATGAATGGATAAAGATGTGGCATATATATACAATGGAATATTACTCAGCCATAAAAAGAAATGAAACTGAGTTATTTGTAATGAGGTGGATAGACCTGGAGTCTGTCATACAGAGTGAAATAAGTCAGAAGGAGAAAAACAAACACTGTATGCTAACACATATATATGGAATCTAAGAAAAAAAAATGTCATGAAGAGACTAGGGGTAGGATGGGAATAAAACACAGACCTACTAGATCATGGACTTTAGGATATGGGGAGGGGGAAGGGTAAGCTGTGACTAAGTGAGAGAGCAGCATGGACATATATACACTACCAAACGTAGGGTGGATAGCTAGTGGGAAGCAGCCGCATGGCACAGGGAGATCAGCTAGGTGGTTTGTGACCACCTAGAGGGGTGGGATAGGGAGGGTGGGAGGGAGGGAGACGCAAGAGGGAAGAGATATGGGAACATATGTATATGTGTAACTGATTCACTTTGTTGTAAAGCAGAAACTAACAGACCATTGTAAAACAGTTATGCTCCAATAAAGACGTGAAAAAAAATTTACCAAGGCTTGATTTGTGACTCAATATATGATCTATCCTGGAGAATGTTCCATGAGCACTTGAGAAGGAAGTGTATTCTGTTGTTTTTGGATGGAATGTCCTATAAATATCTTAAGTCCATGTTGTTTAATGTATCATTTAAAGCTTGTGTTTCCTTATTTATTTTCATTTTGGTTGATTTGTCCATTGGTGAAAGTGGGGTGTTAAAGTACCTTACTATGATTGTGGTACTGTCGATTTCCCCTTTTATGGCTGTTAGCATTTGCCTTATGTATTGAGGTGCTCCTATGTTGGGTACATAAATATTTACAATTGTTATTTCTTCTTGGATTGGTCCCTTGATCACTGTGTAGTGTCCTTCTTTGTCTCTTGTAATAGTCTTTATTTTAAAGTTTATTTTGTCTGTTATGAGAATTGCTACTCCAGCTTTCTTTTGATTTCCATTTGCATGGAATATCTTTTCCCATCCCCTCAGTTTCAGGCTGCATGTGTCCCTAGGTCTGAAGTGGGTCTCTTGTAGACAGCATATATATGGGTCTTGTTTTTGTATCCATTCAGCCAGTCTATGTCTTTTGGTGGAAGCATTTAATCCATTTACATTTAAGGTAATTATTGATATGTATGTTCCTATTACCATTTTCTTAATTGTTTTGGGTTTGTTATTGTAGGTCTTTTCCTTCTCTTTTGTTTCCTGCCTAGAGAAGCTCTTTTAGCATTTGTTGTAAAGCAGGTTTGGTGGTGCTGAATTCTCTTAGCTTTTGCTTGTCTGTAAAGGTTTTAATTTCTCTGTCGAACCTGAATGAGATCCTTGCTGGGTAGAGTAATCTTGTTTGTAGGGTTTTCCCTTTCATCACTTTAAATATGTCCTGCCCTCCCTTCAGGCTTGCAGAGTTTCTGCTGAAAGATCAGCTGTTAACCTTATGGGGGTTCCCTTGTAGGTTATTTTTTGTTTTTCCCTTGCTGCTTTTAATATTTTTTCTTTGTATTTAATTTTTGATAGTTTGATTAATATGTGTCTTGGCATGTTTCTCCTTGGATTTATCCTGTATGGTACTCTCTGCGCTTCCTGGACTTGATTGAAAAAATATGAAACGCTTCAAGAATTTGCGTGTCATCCTTGTGCAGGGGCCATGCTAATCTTCTCTGTATCGTTCCAATTTTAATATACGTGCTGACAAAGTGAGCACGCATGTGCACATTTACAAGTTGGAGAAGGGGAGGGAAAGAAGAATACCAGCATGTTCTAGTTACGTACCAAGAACTTTACACAGGTATCATTATTGGTTTTGGGGGCTGCCATAACAAATCACCACAAACTGGGTGGCTTAAAACAGCAGACACTGTACTTATAGTTCTGTCACAATTCTGGAGACTACATGTCTGAGATCAAGGTGTCACATGGCCATACTCCTGCTGAAGGCTCCAGGAAAGAATGCTTCCTTGTCTATTCCTAGCTTCCGGGGGCTCCTGTCAAGCCTTGGCATTTCTTGGCTGCAGCAGATCATTCCAGTCTCTGCCTTCATCTTTTCATGATCTTATTCGTTGTGCATATCATTGCATGTCTTTCCTCTTCTTATAAGGACACCAGCCATTGGGTTAGTGCCCACCCTATTCCAGTATGACCTCATCTTAACTAATTACATCTGCAAACACCCTACTTCCAAATAAGGTCACATTTGGAGGCTCCAGGTGGACATGGAATTTGGGGGGAACATTATTCAAGCTGCTACAGTACTTCATTTCATTCTTGGAGCAACTTGTGGTCTAGATACTATTAGACCCATTTTACATAGAGGAAACAGTTGACATCGAGCAACCTTTCCTCCGTTGCATGGTTGTACTTGAACTCAGGCCTCTGAGGCCCCATTACACCACGAGGCTATTCAATAGTGAGACTCAAACCTGATGGCAAGAAAAGGCCAACTTGCATGCACTCCTGATGACCAATCCAATTCCAACCTCCTCGTTTCTCTTGGGCTCATAAGAGTGAGGTCAGAAGAGACAGGGTAGGTTTTCTAAGCCATATTTCTCTAATGTGTTCTAGTCCTCTTAACATGACTTGCCTCTAAATCTTCCCCCAACCTAATTGTTTTTATTCTGAAAAAGCAGCATTCTCGTTTCCTCCTTCTCATTCTTTTTACTTTATCCCTTAAAGAATAAGGGATGAAATTTGTAGTAGCTACAAATGGGAGTGGCTGCCTAGGCCCCAAGAATGGGGCTGTGTGGGGAACTGCTTCTCCACCCATAACTCCAGGCATGTGGTTTCAATGAGCGTTGCCTGCTCTTACTTGACCTCCCTTCCTCAGCTACCATGATTGGCTGAGGAATGGGCATATGTCCCCTGCAAGACTCTAAGAGCTTAGTGTCTATAGGGTACACACACCACACACCAGATCTCCTGCCCCTCTTTAGCAGGGAGATACACTCCCCCACTGTTTCCCTTCCTCTACCTCATCTTGGCTCCCTCCTGTCTCAGTCTACGTCTCTCCATCCTTCCCTCTGGGCAGCTCAGTTTTTCCTCCACACCTAGGCTTGGGAAAACAGACTCATCTCGGCACAAAGGAAAGCCCTGGGGTTTTCACAACAGGGCCCAAATGAAACTCAAACTAATATCTCAGCACATTTTCCTGCCTCATAAATCTATATGCCTCAAAAAAATACTGGAGGAGTAGATACCAAGGTGTTAACAGGGGCATTTCTGGGTGGAGGACTTGCACATGTTTTTTTACTTTCTCTTTTTTCCCTTCTATTTTATTTTCTAAATAACTTTCCATGGGCACACATTGCTTTTTAAGCAGAAATAATTTTTTAAAAATCAGTAATGAAGAGTATAGTTAAATTGCTAAACAACAGCAACAAGAAAACATTTTTAGAACTTGGCATAGTGGCACTGATACTTAGTAATAGGAAATTGGAATTTAGGTCATAAATATTGCATAATAATGATCTCACTAGTGTACCCAATCAGTCTACAAAGCTCTTTTCATTTTCTAGAAGGGAAGGTTTAGGTGAAGAGAGATTATGTGGCTTAACCAAGGACTGATCACCTTTTGAGTGCAGGGAAGGGTTCATTTCTGGTTTTTCCTCCCAAAATATTTTCCTCCAAAAACAATGCGATACAATGCAATGTGATGTGATGTGATGCATTATAAATATGTGAGGGAAATTAAGAGGTACAAACTTCCATTTGCAAAATAAATGAGTCCCAGACATAAATGATACATTGTATCACTGTAAAATCTTTTTTAATGAAAAAAAAAAAGTAAAGATACCTATCTACCTAACCCCAGAGATAACTGCCTTTATATTTTGGTAAACATAATTCTCTATAGCTCTCTGGACACGTCTATATGAATGCAACTTTAGTAAGTGGCATTGTATCAGGATGCTATTCAGTGAATGGCTATTATTACTCATCAAAGATATTGTATCTTT
Organism: Kogia breviceps; assembly: GCF_026419965.1. Taxonomy (NCBI): domain Eukaryota; kingdom Metazoa; phylum Chordata; class Mammalia; order Artiodactyla; family Physeteridae; genus Kogia; species Kogia breviceps. The sequence goes on from NC_081317.1 coordinate 67,159,523, forward strand.
CCATGTCAATAATTATTGATCCCATAATTATTTATAAAAACTGGTAAGTATTTAATTGTATGGTTATACCATAATTTATTTATGCCATCCCCTAGTGTTGGTCAGTTAGGTTATTTCTAATATTGTTGGTATTGCACAACAGTGGCACCACTGAATGACCCTACACAGTCAGCTGTGGGCCCTTGTCTGATTATTTCCTGGGACAACTTGCTGTAAGTGGAATCTCTGGATCAAAGGGTATTAACCTGAAGACATGTGTCTCAGTAAAGTAACTCATATTGTGAGAAAAGAGACTGGCTAGTCAGCTGGCTTGACAGGATTTTCATGAATGTGGCTTTTGCAGCAACTTGTTGTGGGAGGAAAAGTAGGCCAATCGTCAGTTTGTGGGAGAGCAAATATGTGGAGGCAGTCCCCGCCATCGGGTTTCAAACATGTTCCTATGCTAGCAGGTAATTTTTCAGGCCTGAGAAGGAACTCTGTGGGAGAATTTACTGACCTCTTTGTTAGAGTACCAGTGCCCTAGAACTTCTCTGAATATCTGGCTTTTCTAGGAAATCAGTAAGGTAAGTTCAATTGGCTGATAATCTCACTTAACTTTTAAGGAACATTTTAAGGGTATAATGTCCAAGGGTATTTTGCACCAATCAGGCTTGGGGAAGATTTTACCTAGCCCCAAACTTTCCTCATCGCTTGGCCAGTGATCCTGAGCATTTTCCTTAGCAAATGAAGCTGAGATGTGAGGCAACAAACAAGAGTGGTGGCCATGAGACTCAGCACCTTCTACTGACCAGAGAGTAATGAAAGATGAAGAGAGGGTGGAAAGGAGACGGACACAGGCTGGACTGAATCAAGGGTGGGCCAGGTCAGACTCTTACAGGTGGAGAAAGGTGAGGAAAATGTCTGACCCTCCACCCTAAACCAGGGATCTCCCATTCTACCCATTTCATTCCAGTCTCCCTTCCTGACCACCTCAGACACTGTCCTAGCGTGGGCATTCCAACACACAGGCTTGGTGTGGGTGAGGAGTGATCAGGAGGAATTAGTGGAGCGTGTGGTCTGCTACGACTGTTAGTAATTCCTAACTGAAGTGGAACGCAGTAACACAGGCTAACATTCACAGAAGCCTAAATATTGCCAGGGCAGTTCCAAGAACTTTATGTGTATTAACCCATTTAACTCTCACAGCAACCCTAGGAGGTAGGTACTCTCATTGATCCCATTTTATAAATAGAGAAACTGAGGGCCAGAGGAGGTAGACAATTTGCTGAAGGTCACACATCAGGTAAATGGGAGAATTGAGGTTTAACCTTCATGTCTAATTCCGGGGTTCCTTTATTTACTATTGTTTCTATTCATTATTGTAAGAATGGGTATCTATGATTCTATCTTCAGCCAGACACTCCCAAAATAATCAGAAAAAATATACATATATACACATACATACATATCAGGGGTAACCTTAGAGAAGCTAATGGGAGTTCTTGAGCCTGTTGGTCAAAGTGAAACCTCTTTAGATTAATCAAAGGCTAATAAATAAAAGAAGATTCGATGGAGCCCCTCCAGGCCTGGGATTGGGAAAGAAAACACTATCTTTAGTGGCAGATCCCTGGGGATTCTAGCTGGGGTATGTATGACATCATCTGACAGCCACATGCTTTGCATAAAGTAGGAGAAATGTGAGCATCTTTGCTTTTACTCTTTGTCAACTCTAGTTTCTTTACTTTTCCCTCCTTGTTCCTTCCTCATAGGCTGCAACTGCTTTGTATCCAACACACACACACACACACACACACACACACACACACACACACACACTATTCATTTCCCATTCGTGCACACGCATATATAGATTACATAGGTATACATCTATTTACCCATATCTATGTATGTATACATAGATATTTCATACATACACAATTTGTCTCCACAAATTGTTAATTTTTCTAAAAATGTTATTAAGTCATCAGGTTTAGGAAATGTTTTACTCCATGTGCTGTATTTATAAGGTCATGAAATTATGACCTCACTGCTCAAGAAAACAGGACAATAGTTGGGTCAAATGAGGTACCCAAGATAGCCAGATGCCCAGTCAGAGGCCTGAGCCATTATATGATACTGAGAATGAAGAGACAGAGATGCTGGGAGAAGTGACCAAAAAGTGGACAGAATCAGCAAGCCATCGAGCAGTGGATGGGAAGGAAGGACACTGGGCTGGCTGGGAGGTCTGGCCTGAAGAGGGGGAGCTCTGCATTTCCATTATGGGTACAGCAGCCAGGATTTTTGCTCCCTGTCCACACCCACACTGGGCAGTGAACACCTAGTAGGAAATTTTATTGATAGTCACGCTACTTTAACGTGACACAGGCTCACTTGCATATGACATTTGTTATGTCTTCTTTTCGATAGATGTGTGTGTGGGTGCACATGTGTGTGTATGTAACTACTGAGTTCCAGTAACTTCCTGAATTTCAAACCAGACCATTCTTGTAACTATTCTGACTTTGAGGAAGTCTGTCTTACTTCACCCTTTCCATGTTCACCCCTGTTTACCCAGTTGTAACTACTCTCTTCATAGCTACCAAACTTGAGGTTTCCCTGACTGTCCACAGACTTTCCAAGTGTTGTCCTTTCACATAATCCTAGAAAAATATCAGAAAAACTTTATTCCAAGCATCATGACCAACACTCATAAATTGTTCTTAGTAGCAATTTGGGTTTCTCTGGATCCACTTTCCCTAAAAGTCCCAACTATCTTCACAACTGGAACTTAATTAATCTACCCAGAAACACCAACCTTCTTGAGAAACAATAAGAAGCAGTATTTCTTCTTCCTGAGCACTATAATGAAATTGTTTTTGGAACAAAGAGAGATCTATATCCTAGGATTCTAGGATGATGTGGGATATCCATAAAGGATTTAAGGCTCTTCACAAGGGTCTATAACATACAAAAAAAGGAGCAAAAATTAAAAGTGGGCTAAGAAAGGGAGGGAAATAAGAATACACCCCAAACCACAGTCTCCTTTTCTCCCTAAGCACACGCCAGGCACATGCTCCCTGCCACATTGCGCAGGCTTTCCATGGCTGAGCTACCATCACCTTATGACACCTGTCACCTAACTGTTCCCCTTGCTTCCATGCCCCTTTAATGCTTCCTCCACACTGCAGCAAAACTGATTTCACAACACAAGCTGGATCAATGATCCCCTGCTTAAAACTTTCAACAACTTCCCACACTTAGAATGGAATCCAACTCTTCACCATGGCCCTTAGGTTTCCATCTCATCTTATGCCCTACTCTCCAGTCATTTATTTCACAACAGGAACTTTTTACCTCTTAATCTCCCTCACCTATTTCTCTCCTCCCCTGCCCCTTTGGCAACCACTTGTTTGTTCTCTGTATCTATGACTCTTTTTCAGTAAAGCTTTATTGGAACGTAGCCACACTCACTCATTTACCTATTATGTATGGCTGCATTTGACTAAAATGGGAGAGTTGAGTAGTTGCAACCACATGGCCCACAAAGCCTGAAATATTTATTTTATGGCCCTTTATAGGACAAAATTTGTCCAGCCTTTTATAAGGGACTAGAGAGAAGGAAGGATAAAGACATAGGGTGTTAGAACACACCCTCACACCATCCACAAAAAGAAACCTAAAATGGCTTGAAGACTTAAATATGAGACATGACACCATAAAGAGAACACCTAGAAGAGAACATAGGCAAAACATTCTCTGACATAAATCTTACCAATGTTTTCTAAGGTCAGTCTCCCAAGGCAATGGAAATAAAGGCAAAAATAAACAAATGGGACCTAATCAAGCTTATAAGCTTTTGCACAGCAAAGGAAACCATAAACAAAGCAAAAAGACAACCTACAGACTGGGAGAAAACATTTGCCAATGATGCAACCTACAAGGGCTTAATTTCCAAAATATATAAACAGCATATACAATTCAATAATAATAATAAAAACAATTGATAAATGGGCAGACCTAAATAGACATTTCTCCAAAGAAGACATACAGATGGCCAAGAGACACATGAAAAGATGCTCCACATTGCTAATTATTAGAGAAATGCAAATCAAAACTGCAGTGAGGTACCAACTCACACAGGTCAGAATGGCCATCACTTAAAAAGTCTATGAATAAGAAATGTTGGAGAGAGTGTGGAGAAAAGGGAACCCTCTTACACTGTTGGTGGGAATGTAAATTGGTACAGCCACTATGGAAAACAGTACACAGATTCCTCAAAAAACTAAAAATAGAGTTGCCATATGATCCAGCAATCCCACTCCTGGGCATATACCCATACAAAACTATAATTTGAAAAGATACAAGCACACCTATGTTCATAGCAGCACCATTAACAATAGCCAAGACATGGAAACAACCTAAATGTCCATTGACAGATGAATGGATAAAGATGTGGTATATACAATATATACAATGGACTATTACTCAGCTATAAAAATGAATGAAATAATGCCATTTGCAGCAACATGGATGGACCTAGAGATTATCATACTAAGCGAAGTAAGTCAGAAAGAGAAAGACAAATACCATATGATATTACTTATATGTGTAATCTAAAATATGACAAAAATGAACATATCTACAAAACAGAAACAGAGTCACAGACATAGAGAACAGGCTTGTGGTTGCCAAGGGGGAGGCGGGTTGTGGGGGGATGGATTGGGAGTTTGGGATTAGCAGATGCAAACTAGTATATATAGGCTGGATAAACGACAAGGTCCTACTGTATAGCACAGGGAACTACATTCAGTATCCTGTGATAAACCATAATGGAAAAGAATATATATATATGTATATGTATATATATGTATATGTATATATGTATGTATAACTGAATCACTTTGCTGTATAGCAGAAATTAACACAACACTGTAAATCAACTATACTTCAATAAAATTTGGAAAAAACAAAGAAAAAAACAGGCATAGGGTTGAGGCTGATTGTGGGGATCTTGAATGAGGAGGCCAAGGTGTTTGGACTTTATCCTTCAGTTAGAGGGGAGACACCTGGGCCCCCTGACCAAGAATGTCTGTCTATGGTGACAGAAGTGTGTTTCAAGAGGATTGTACTGGCTTCATTATAAATGTTGAGAACATGGAGGCTACAAACAAAAGGCAGGGAGCAGAGGAGGTGGCTGCAATTATTCAAAGCAAGGCAGACACTGTTGGTTATCTACCAGCATTCAAACCTCATCTTCCATGGTAAAAAGACCCTGATTTTGTTCAGGTACCTTTCCTCATGTGATGCAGAAAAAGGCGATCTCATCCCTGGCTACTGGGTAACTCCTTGCCAACAACCGGTTTGGGGGGTAGGCATGTGACCTGGTCTGGCTGATGAGACATGAGGTGTGATAGGAACATAGAACCGCCACAGCTGCCTTGATACAAGTTTGGGTATAAAGTCAACCCACCAGCACGGTGGGGCCAAGGAAATTGCAGAGAAACAGAGACAGAGCCTTTCCATCTGCATATTTCTTGTTACATGAGATAATGATCTTTTTTATTTCAGCCAATATGAACATCCTGATATAAAGGCCAAGAGAGGATAGTAACAGCAAATTCACAAAAGAAGTAATTGGAACAAGAAATTCTGTGAAAGGTAATTAGGTCAATATTGAAGCTGAGCCAGGAGGAAGAGGGAGGAGTCAACTGATGGTCCTGAGGTTTAGCTCTGGTAAGTGGGAACTTGATAAACCATTAACAGAAATGGGGAACTGCTGGACATGGCCCACAGTCTCTGTTTCAGTCTCTGTTTTAGTCAAGTCATCGCCCTGCAAGTGAGCCAGTGAGTCCCACAGACATCTCAACAGGAGATCTGCATTGCATATTGCTACGTGACTCTACTCCAAACCTGTGAATATGAGATAAAGTTTATTTGATCCTACAGTATTGCAGCTGTGGGCAAACGTTCTCAGAAGCCACAGTAATACACAATATTCATTTTTATTATAGATTTTAAAATTATAGTAGAAAGAACATATGTTGTAGTGGTTGTTAGGTTGGAATAAAATCATTTCTTTGTAGAATTCAAATAACCATGTTGTTTTAGGGTGAGTGGAAAATATTTTTCTAAAATCAAAAACCACTGAATTTATAGTAGAAAACATTATCATTGAAGCCCACATAGATAAGTATAATTTAATTTTTTTATTTAAAAATATATTTAAATCCCTTATTAGTCTACTTTTGAAATAATGCACGGAGAAGACATCCAATAAGTAAAATAAATGATAAGAGTATACTTTTATACTTCTGGAGAAACAAACACATTCAGAGAGAAAGACAGAGACTGAATACAGACTTAGGGTGAAAGTGGGAAGGGTAAACAGGGGAGAAAGAGATGGGGGTGTCTTTTGCACAGCATGGATACACATAGAAGTCTCAGTGGATGCAAATGCATGGCTAGGGCTGCAGATGAAAAAAGTCACAAGCTCAAGTTTTGTCCTAGCCCCAAGAAGCAAAATTCAAACTCATTAACACAGCTTTAACATTAATACAGCTTTAACAAAATTAATACAGCTTTAACAAAATTTTCTAGATGTAGAAACAAAGGAGCTGATCAACATAATAGAACAGAATCCAGAGGCAGAGAGAGAGAGAGAGAGAGATAACTAGAGAGACATAGATATAGATACAGCCACCTGGTTTATGATAAAGGTTTATGATAAAGGCGAGACTGGTTTATGATAAAGGCGAGACTGCAGTACAGGGAGGGAAAGTATGGTCTTTTCAATAAATGGTGTAGGGACAATTGGATATTCATATGAAAAAAATGTACTTTGACCCATACCTCACATGATATGCAAAAACTTAATTCCAGAAGGATTGCATATCTAAATATGAAAGACAAAACAAAGAAATTTTGGAAGAAAACATGAAGGGAGTCTTCATGACCTGAGAGTAGGCAAAGTTTGCTTAAATGGGACACAAGAGTAGAAAAATAGAGAAAAGGATGTGGAATTTAGTTTATCATTATAACTATTAAAATACGTATAGATACCAAAGATTATAAAGAATGCTAACAAATGGCTAATAAATATAAAAAGATTCTCTAATTCAATAACGTTGCCAGCAGCATGGCGAGATGAGAAAAGAGACATAGCTAAAGACTGACTGCTTAAAACAAAAAGAAAGTCAAAACTACAGTAGAAGTGACTCTTCTAGAGAAGGATACAAAAAATATAATCAACGCTGAGGCTCTAAAACTGAGATGTTGAAATATCAGTCCATTTCTTGTCATGGCATCAAAACTCAAGAGGAATTTGAATCAAAGGATATTGCTGATATGTTACATCAGAAGAATAGAGCACAGTAGCCATGCCAGAATAGGCAGATTCTGTAGCAAAATCCCCTGGGAATTATGTCTGGTAGGATAATAGAGATTAAAAACCCGTAGTCTGCTCCCAGAGGACAAAGCAGGAGTCTTTAGCAGCTGAGGACAATAAAAGCCCTAGTACCATGCAGTAAAGAGAGTATTTGGTGGTACATGAAGGCATGTGATCGTATGAGGAGTTGCAATGACAATTTTCAAAAGTGGCTGTTTTCCATGCTGTTATAGTTCCCTGAAAAGTCAAATGGACCCCTACTCAAAATTTGGTTCACATTGAGACTGATGCCACACACATTAAAAGGGTATGAAAAAGTTTATTACTTACATAATTGAGGCCCCTGGTGAGAACAAGGCAGTCTCTCAAGCAGGTCTGAAATGGCTTTAAAAGGCAAAGAAAGGCGATTAGCCTGGGTTTTTATCATCTTTATGGGGTAGGGCTGGAGTGGTGGTTCATGTGCAGGAAGAGGCTTACATGGTTTGAATCTCTCACCTGTGCCAAAGGAGGGTAACCCAGGTCTCCTTATCAGCTTGATCAGATGTGGGGCACCAGAGGAAGAGGGAGAGGTGAGGCTTAAAGCTGTCAACAGTCAGACATCAAAAAAATGGAGTCAGACTCCTCATTACACATACCAATGCACCCAGTATGATTATCATCATTTAAATTTCTCATATATTAAAATTGAAAACACATATAAAGAATAGACAAACTATATCATAATTCTATCCCATAAGGACATCATAGCTAACAACTTAGCAGGTGGCTCTGTATCCAAAATTCTCAAAATTGGCTGCATATTGGAATCATCTTAGAAGCATTAAAATATTATTGATACTTTTATCTCACCTCCAGAAAGTCTGACTGAATTGGTCTGAATTAAGTATTGGTAATTGGATTTTTATAATCTAAAAAAGAAGTACTAGCCATAAAGGAAAAAAATTGATAAACTGCACTATGTATAATTAATAACTCTTGTTCATCCAAAGGACCCACTAAGAGAGGGTATAGACAGACCAGAGTGGAAGAAGGTATATTCAATTCATATATCTGACAAAGGACTTATATCTAGAATGTGTTAAGAATTCCTACAAAATCAGTAAGATAGACAACCTAATAGAAAAGTGGACAAAACCCTTGAAAAGACATTTCATAGAAGTTTATAGCCAAATAACCAATAGACGTACAAAAAGGAGCTCAATTCCATTAGTCATCAGAGAAAGGCAAATTAAAACCATAATGTAATACCTCTACGGATCTACCAGCATGCTTAAAATAAAAGAAACAAAGTACCAAATGTTGCTGAGAATGTGGAACGACTGGAATTCACATACACTGATGTTAGGAATGCAAACTGGTACATTTTCCAGCAATGTCTACACTAATGCCCCAGAAATTCCCTCTTATGTATGTATCAGTGGTTCAGCAATTGTACCATTAGGTATATACTGAACAGAAATGAATTTAAAGATTCACTGGAAGACCCATACTAGAATATCTATAGTTGTGCTAGTCAGATTAGCCCCCATTGCCTACAAAAACAAAAATACACAGGCTAACAAACCTCTGACTACTTTAGAGTTGTTCAACCCAGGCAGGTATCACTGTACTATACTGCTCCAACAGTATTAAACTTTGAAACCTCAGTTAACATGATTCAGTCAATTATTCAGGTGTAGCATAGTGTAGAGTTTAAGAGCATGAGCTCTGAAGCCAAACTCTTCACATCCTGGCTTCTTAACTTTCTAGCAGTGTGACTGGCTAAGTTACCTAAACTTTCTGTTCCTCAATTTCTTCATCTGTTAACAGGAGAAGATAATAGTAGTATTTTCCTCATAGGGTTTTTAGGAAGACTAAATAAATTAATACACATAAAGCACTCACAACATTTTCCAGCATGCAGTAAATACTAAAAAAAAAACCACCTTAATACTATTTATTAACTCTCTTCCATGTGTTTTCTAGCACTGTGATTACACACTAGAACACATGGAACTACAAAAATACTGTATTTGGATTAGAGTCATTGGGGCACCAAAATACATGAATTAACTTCCAAAGGTTTGATAAAATATAACTCAAATGGTAAAGAGTGTAAAGGTTGAGTTCAAAGTACTTTAATTATTTTCTGGTGATTCAATGGTTTGTGTTATTATTTATAACAATGTTATTTGTGTCTTTCAGTTTGTTTTGTTTTGGGAAGAGGAGGGCCTATGCCCATAACTAATGACAGTATGTTTCACTCTTCATGCTTTGAAGGCAGCTTGGATATCTGGATCATCTCTGTATTCTGCATAATGCCTAGTGGATACAGTAGGCGCTCAACCAATGTTCAATAAAGAGGATACATTATCATTTACCGTGTGTTCATTTCTGTGTAGTTAGAAACCAAGCTGGGTCATTATTTTGTTATGTTTTCAGTTTGACTGAAGAATACACAAATATTTAAGTTGAGGTATAAAAAGAGGAATTGCTTTCCACTACAAAGCTGTTTGTTCTGAAACTAGCAAAGAACAAAGCATCTTTCTTTAAAAACAAACAAAACATGGTTTATCCAAATAAATATTTCCTAAATTTCCCCTAAATAAGTTTTAAGTTATCCTATGTAAGTAACTTCTGCTTTACAGTAGCTCAAAATTTACTGACATGAGGGGCCCAGATGAATCAAAAAGGAATGCCAGAATTTTAAATGTGCAAATTGAAAAGAAAAAGGAATTCTAGTTAATTTTGACATTATGAAAGATAAAAAATTATAAAGTCTATCAATTTAGACTTTAACTTGGAACAATTTTAATTCACAGTTATTTTAACTTTTAAGATAGAAAAATTACACTTTAGCTTTCAATTTTTTATTTTTAAAAATAAATAAAATTTTAATAGTAAATACTTTTAATTTTTAAAAAATAGTTTTTAAGTCATCCATAACAATAACAGTCTGTCTGGATTCATAGCTCTTGGAAAATAGTTTAATAAACCATTTCTTGGCATCAGTAATATCAATACACAAATTGATTGCAGGCTTTTAGAGCACCAGGCATTGTGCTAAGCACTCTAGGTACACTGCCTCATTTAATCTTTACTCCATTTTAGTCTCAAGGAAACAGGCTCAGTGAAGTTAAATAACATAGCCATGGCCATAGTGTTAAGAAGACTGGAACTTCGGTCTGAAGGATTCCAGGTGTTTAAAAGCATTCTCTCACGCTTCCCAAATGTACATACATTTCTCAATACAGCTAATTTTTTTTTCTCCTTTCTTTCATAGTCATTTGAAATGAAGCAACTTGAGAAGAGCTTGTGGTAAGTATAAACAGGAGTTTGTTGCTTTTGTCTTTTGTGGGGTTTTGCATTTTTTCTCCTAGATACCTGAATCATTTAAATCAAGTTTTTAAGTCTCCAAACACCTTCAGTGTCCTAGAAAGAAATCATTTTATTCTTGCTAAGTCATCTGTATCCAAAAAGGAAGAGAGATGGTTGACAGATGAAGGCTACTCTCAATCATTTGCTGTTACTAATATTAGTTTTGTCATTACTCAGTCCTGACGCAGCATTTTCTTTAATTCTCACAACAAAAACAGTTCTTCTAATCAGTTTCAGTTATGTAAGTTTTGTTGTCTATTGAGTAACTTCTCTATAATCTCTCTTTTCATTTTTCACTACTACAAAGCACTGAGGTGAAAACAGCTTTCTGTGTCTTGTCGAAGGCTGGATGCTTGATCTTAGGGCAGACAGCCAAACTTCCTCATGGTGAAGCCAAGATAATGAAAGGGAAAGCCTATGGTTTGGGGATTTTGAAAGTCACCAATACCCCCCAAAATGCTGACCAAAGCTTTACTTTGTGGTTATGCAAAAACTTCACTTGTGCTAAACTCAGTTCTCCGACTGGATAAATATAAGTTGGGATCATTCTTGCAAGCTTTCCCAAGGTTCAAATATTTTAGTTAGTTCATATCTGTGGAAGCATATTTCATGTCTATGGCACTATAAAAAATGGGTTGATTTGGCCTATTTATTCTTTTTATTGTTCTTAATATTTATATGGTTGCACTGGGTGGGATCCTTAGTTGTGACTTGTGGGCTCCTTAGTTGCGGCACGTGGGCTCCTTAGTTGCGGCACGTGGGCTCCTTAGTTGCAGCTCGCCGGCTCCTTTGTTGCAGCTTGCAGCCTTCTTAGCTGAGGCATGCAGGCTCCTCAGTTGTGGCATGCGAACTCTTAGTTGCAGCATGCATGTGGGATCTAGTTCCCAGACCAGGGATCAAACTCGGGCCTCCTGCACTGGGAGCATGGAGTCTTAACCACTGTGCCACCAGGGAAGCCCCTGGCCTATTCGTTCTTTTATAACAGTTTCCTTTATTATCATGAGGATCCAAACCCATAGCTGCTTAATCAGAGCTCATAAATAAATTGATCATGCTTTCACATACTAGAGGCTGTTCTGGGACTGAGACCAGTGAAAAACAGGGAAAAATTAAATGAAAGAAAATAATTCAATACAGCTGGGCTCAAGTCCAGATTGAAATCCAGCAGTGGCTGAATTCAGTTGTTCAAACTCCCTCACCTCTGATGTTTGTATTTGACCTTATACATTAATGAGAGTTATCATTTCCTTAAAAGTACATGGAAGTTCCTGGAAGGCAAATAATGGAGCTCAGATTTTTTAAAATTATAATTTGTTTATTTGGAATAGGTAATAATATGATTCAAAAGTCAGAACCAATAAAATTCTCCCGTTATAAACCCGATATGCCACCCCAAAGGCAACCAGTTTTAAGTTTCAGATGCATCTTTTCAGATACATATTTTTGCATATACAAGGAAATATGTATCTACATTTTTTCCTTTCAAAAGTGCAAAATTTGTATCTGAAAGGATGCACAGTGTACATAATATACAAATTAAGTGTACACAGTATACATACTACTTATTGTGAAAGTAAATGCTTATAGTATATGTGTTGTTGTATACCTAATTAATATAATGTACAAAGTGTAGCATATTGTACTCTTCTATACCTTTTTTACTTAACAATGAATGTATCTTGGAGATCTGTTTCATGTCAGTACAGAAAAGAACTTCCTTATTTTTTGATGTGGCTGTCTAATACAGTATTCTGTTGTTTGGATGTGCCACCACACTTATTTAACCAGTTCCCTATTGATGGACATTTGGGTTGTTTCCAGTGTTTTGCTATTATAAATAAAGTTGCAGTAAATATCCTTATGCATATGCCATTTTGCACATATGAGAATATAGCTGTAGGGTAAATTTCCGCAAGTAGAATTTCTGGGTCATTTATAACTTGATAGATATTGCCAAATTATCCTTTTCAGGGTTGTATCAAGTAAATGTAAGGGATCACAGATTTTCTTCGATTGTTAAATTTAACTTGTATGAAAAGAAAAGAAACTGCTTTCCACACTGCTATTATCTGAATGTTTGTGCCCCACCTCCCAATTCACATGTTGAAATTCTAACCCCCAAAGATGAGGTTATTAGGATGATGGAGTCATTGGGAGGTGCTTAGATTATGAGGGTGGAGCTCTTATGAATGGGATTAGTGTTTTTATGAAAGAGACACCACAGAGATCCCTTGCCCCTTCCACCATGTGAAGACACAGTGAGAAAGTTCCAGCTGTGAACCAGGAAGAGGGTCTTGGCTGGAACACAACCAGGATGGCACCTTGATCTTGGACTTCCCCGTCTCCAGAAAGATGAGAAATAAATTCTGTTTATAAGCTACCAATCTGTGGTATCTTTTTATAGCAGCCCAAATGGACAAAGACACACACCATCAGAGTTAGGCATCTTCTCCACTCTCCAGGGTCCAAGTTGAATCTGGCTTCCTTGGTGAAGGCTTTCTAACCCTTACTATTTCCTTCCTCTATTTCACAGCATTTGCTGTCCTCTCTTCTCACTGTCTTGAGACATTTTTAAAATGTCTCATCTTCTCTAACACTTGATTTATTACTTAATTCTTCCTAAATTTATATATCATTTCCTCTGACTGTAAGCTCCATGATAGCATGAGCCACATTAAATATCTTTGACTCTCCTACAGTGCCCTGTAAATGCCTGGCATGTAGAAGATGTCCAATGAGTTACCTGACCCACTGAGATGTTTGTAATGGAACTGTGGGAAATGGGAGTGGAATTTCAGGGTATAAAGTGGTACTTTCTAGGTTTCAGCTTTGGCATGGGCTTGGGGAGGAAAATCGACCCTCAGGCAACAAAGAGGGAGAGAAGGGCTTCCCTGGTGGCGCAGTGGTTGAGGGTCCGCCTGCCGATGCAGGGGACACGGGTTCGTGCCCCGGTCCGGGAAGATCCCACGTGCCGCGGAGCGGCTGGGCCCGTGAGCCATGGCCGCTGAGCCTGCGCTCCGCAACGGGAGAGGCCACAACAGTGAGAGGCCCGTGTATCACAAAAAAAAAAAAAAAAAACAAAACAAAGAGGGAGAGAAGAGGTGGAGGGACATACACAGAGAAAAATCAGATTAATATGTTGAGGTATGACACAATCCTGCCATAAAATCTTAATCTGGTAAACCATTTACTTCTTGAGAATTTTCCTGCCCCAAAATGTAGGCTCTGGAACATTGTCCTAACTCAGTTTTGCCACCATTGCAGTCATCCCCAGGGGTCTCAAAGTGTGAATGTGAGAGTGTGTGATCCTTTGGCTGGTCTCCAGCCTAGAGATTATTGCAAGTTTAGAGACAGGGTGGATCTTCACCTCCCTTTACCTCCCCTTCAACCAGGATGCTGCTGCCTATTTCCTCAGGCCTATCCTTGCAGTGGGTATCTTAACATTTTTGACCTCCCATCCCCGTCTGGATCATCCCCTGGTTTGCCACCTGGACTGAAAAGCTCTGATGAGGAATTAAATCCTGGGGTCATGGATGAGATTTCACTCCACACTCGAGGCTGCTGCCCATCTCCCCAACTTGACTCTCTCCTTGGTGAGACTGTATTAGCCACTCTGACTTCCTACAAAAAGAGATCTCCTAGAGAGGTCACATTGACTGGAAGGAGGAAGTTGGGGATCTGTTTACTGATAATATTTCCTTGAGTGGAAATGCATATTCAGAACTCCTGCCCTCCCAGTTGCATCTTTATACTATAATAACTGCAGTCAGATCATAAATGGGTAGACAATGGAGTCAAAATATGATAGCTTCACAACAATAAGAAACTGAGAAGTGTGTATCTTAGCCAATGTTCCACAACTTACTCTCCATTCAAAATTAATGTCATAGTGTTATATATATAGCATTTAAATGGCCATTTTATAGTTTTCTGTTGAGGGAAAATATTTAAGTAAATAATCAGCAAGAATTATAATAAAAACTCTATTTAAAAAAAAAAAAAACCTTCCTGGGACTTCCCTGGTGGTACAGTGGATAAGACTTCACGCTCCCAGTGCAGGGGGCCTGGGTTCAATCCCTGGTCAGGGAACTAGATCCCACATGCATGCCACAACTAACAGTTCACATGCCACAACTAAGGAGCTCTGGAGCCGCAACTAAGGAGATCCATGTGCCACAACTAAGGAGCCCACAAGCTGCAACTAAAGAGCCTGCCTGCCGCAACTAAGACCTGGTGCAACCAAATAAATTAATAAATAAAAATATCACTGTAATCATGCAGTTACTTATTTTCGCTTTTTTAATGCTCCGGTTTTTGTTAACTTTCCAGATTTGGTAGCTCTCCAGGTAAACATGGTGCACTTTTTTGGTACACTTCATTACCAGCCCATGACATTAAATGAGATAATGTGTGTAATCCCAGTGCCTGACATAGAGTACATGCTCAATAAATGGTAGTTATTATAATTATTAATGATAAAACCCTACCACTAACAACTGTTTCAGTTTGGTCAAACTTTAACCTCTTTTAAAATATAAATAATTCTGGGAATATTTAAATTATATAGGGGTAATTTGATTTGTAGTATTAATTCCCTTGAAACTTTGTGGACCTGGAGTAGGAAAAAATTATAAAAATGGCATGTATCTACCTTCAGGGATATCTACAGTGAAAAAGCTAATTTTGAATTCTAAGTTTTAAAATAGTAATAATCTATATATTTTCTAAAATATTTAGATAAAAATATATTTGGTCCACTTATGGCAGATAGTCACATGCTTGTAAAAGGGACTGGAGTAAAAGCTTAATGACAGCTTATGGTACATTTTCAAGCTAACTTTCCTACAATATGGACCCTTCCAGTGTCACAAAATTCCATCCAGAACCATGTCCACCAAAGCCAGCCAGGAAGATTGATCAGAAAGGTGAAACATACTGATGCCAACCATGCATTTTTATTGCTTTCATTGCCCAGCAGTGGCATAAACATTATACCATCATCATTTCTACAAAGATACTGATACTCTTTCTTTAGAACCATCTAGAATCTGACATATATTCTTAGAAATAGTCACCATTATCTTTTGAGAGTGTCTGATTTAGAGAAATGATCAAAAGTCTCTTTGAAGTAAGCCTGATGATTAAGTAATTAAATTAGTTGACATTAAATCTTCTTACTGTCCCACCCTGAACCAGGCCTTAATCCTCAACTTGACTTCAATCTAGGTTTCTCACTTCCTTTTCAGAACCTGATGATTGAAATACA
The DNA here is from genome assembly GCF_026419965.1 of Kogia breviceps. NCBI lineage: Eukaryota > Metazoa > Chordata > Mammalia > Artiodactyla > Physeteridae > Kogia > Kogia breviceps. The sequence continues at coordinate 67,175,509 of NC_081317.1, forward strand.
TCCAGCTTCGTATGCATGGGCTTCCATATCCATGTCTACTGATCTGACAAGAGTACTCTTGTAAAGGAAAGCCCCTTCATTTCCCTATAGTTCTCTTGAAGACCACACCTCTCCCATCTCCTTTCCCTCAGATCTTCAATTTGGACAACACAATTTTGACTCTTTTCTTGGTATTGTCCAAAGGAAGCTATCAAGTGAGAGAGGATGAAAATTTTCAATACATTCTTTAAAAAAATTCTTTTGATATTGTTTCATCACACAGGATGCAAGAGTATGCTGTGTAAACATAGAAGCTATGAAAAAAAGAACTAGCAATGTAGCTAAAGATATTCCAAGTAACTGTCTCCATCGGGATGTTGAACTGGGAATGGTCTTATAAAACATGTAGAAAACAAGAAAATAGATATGTGGGTGCACTGAAGAACAAAATAAATAAGAATATTTTATTAAATTAATGCAGGTGTAAACAGTGATAATCCACTGCAGAACTAGATATCATCTCTGCCTATATCATTTACAATGAAACACAAGACAAAGGGATAAAGTGCCTTACAAATCCCATACCACAAGAAGGCATTAAGATTTAGGAATGGAGTAAATAGACTTTACGTCTTGCTGAACCAGAATCCTCACTTGCACTTCACACAAACAAAGGATACTGTCACTCAAACAAGGGATATTGTGCAAATGAACATGTACAAAAAGATAACAGGAAAAGTTCATTGGAGATTCTGTTTCTTCAGCCTTGACAGGTGGCAAAGCAAAGAAGGTCTTCCTTGTCAGTGATCCAGGTAAATGGCCAAGAGGGAAGAAATACTCTGGGACCTCCTGAGAGGGCATCTGAACTTTTGGAGAGCAATGTCTTAGGAGGCCTGTGTAGTGGTGAGAACTGGTGGGACTCAAGGGTTCAGGCACAGCTCACAGGTATCACAGGCCTTTTCTGGCACAGATGAAGGTCTAGGGTCAAAGTACTTGACTGGAATTTCCAAAAAGAACATGTAATTTTGCAAGTGCAACATCGAATTCAAGTTTATACTCAAGAGAAAACAGAAGAAAAACAAGTTCCAGACATGATTCTGTCACACAGACTTAGCAATAACGTCATCCTTTAGGGCCAGGTTGACCCCATGTACCCTGGAAAACCCATTTTGAGAAACACATTCTCTCTTTGAGAAACACAAAATAAACCAAATCCAAACACAGTCATAGAGCAAGTACTCGACAAATGCTGGTTGTCTAAATGTAGATGTAGTAACTCTTTAGTATGTACCACATCATATGAAAGATACTAAGAGACTATGGAAAAGATGACCTAGAACAAACAAGACATAGTACCCAGCCTCTGGGAACTTCAAATTTGTTCTGTCTACTACATGAGAAATAGTATATTAAATAAAAATAGCAAAGGGCATAGCAGACACATAATGCATTACCACTTATGTGAAAAAGAGCAAAAACTAAAAATATATACACATTTTACAAACATTTCCACATATGTTCATAGAATATCTTTAGAAGACAAATAAACAAAAGACAAGTGTTGTTGCTTCTGGAAAGGGAAACTGGATGAGTAGGAGGATGGAATGGAGACTTCTTAATGTCTCCTATTGGACTTTTTGAATTTTGAATCATGAAAAAGTATGAATTCAAAATTCAGTTGCATTTAATTAAAAAAGAAAACTGCTAGACAATACTAGGCACTATATAAATAAACATCAAATTGCATGGCAAAGGCAAACAAATCAGGGGTAAATATAGTGATAGAAAAGGAATTCAAGAGCTGTTTTCCACAGTTTTAAAAAATCTGACATTTCATAAACTAAAATTGCTTTGATTATTAAAATGTTTAAGTATTTTCAACTGTCCAGGAACACACTGGCTGGCTACCCAGAGCGTCCCCTCTTTTGGAAGCATTTCTAGACTTTCCTCCTCATAAAAGCATTCTCCTCGAACACCTTATACTATGATAATGCACCACATTGTAGCAATACGTTTTCTTACTACTGTCCCCATCATACTATGAGCTCCTCGAGGGGAAGTGCTTTATCTTGTGCACATCTGTATACTCTGCCTGGCACAGTGATTGACATGGTAGGGTGCTTCCTAAATGTTCACTGAATGAATGAATTTCTTAAAGTAAAACATCTGTAAATTGTATTCTAAAAGGACAGTGGGTAAAAAAATTTTTTAATTAAAAAAATGTTAAAAAGAATGTGTACATGTGTATAACTGAGTTACTTTGCTGTACAGCAGAGATCGGCACAACATTGTAAATCAACTATACCTCAATTAAAACAAATAAAAGGACAGTGGGTGACGGTCTTGGAAATCTGAGGTCTGCTATTTATTATCTTGGGCAAGTTATTTTATCTCTGTTCCCTCAGCTGTGAAATGGGTAGAATAATAGTGCTTGCTACAACACAGCTGCTACAGGGATGAAATGAGATTATGTGTACACATAGTTGTAAAGCTGATACTTAAACATAACAAATATTTTGGTAATGTATCTTACTTTGAGGTCTGAGAATAAGATTATCCAAGTCAGTCAAAGTATCAATGGGTTAAATAAGGCAATATCCTATACAAACCAATGGTTTGTTCTCTATGGTTCCTATGTACTGATAGTTATAGAGGATATCAAGCAACTCACAAATACTATATTTTACTGGACACACACAAGTCATCAAGCAGTAAGTTTGGTCTGGTGACATAATTTTAACTTCTAATACAGCATATCTTCAAAAGAAATCACTCACAACCACACTCACATGACAAGAACCCACAGACTCAAAATAAATAAAAATAACTCATACTTAAGTACTGTTGCAACACTGGGACTCACAATTACCCAGAAGACAAATCAACACTGAGTGAAGGCAAAGGGCACTTCTGCAGGAACTGACCATTAAATCAGGGAATCTCAACCTGTTTTCCTAGGATGAGTGATGGATAATTTGCATGGATATTTATCATTCAGAAGTGTCCTTTCTCCTTTTCATATGCATTGATGAGTCTCCCAGTCATTTTGAAGTACCAAGGTTTCCTTCCAGGCTAAGGCTACCTTTTTTTACTCCTTCTTCCTTTGTTCTCCTCTTCTTTCCCAGCTTCCATTTTCAGAGCTTGGGCCTTTTCAGTTCTACATCATCTGCAGCCCACTGGCCCATTGCATGCCTCTGGTCATGCCTAGCCCTGACGAACTCAAACGACAGGCTGAGAATCCCTGCTTTATGATCAGAAGTTTCAATGTCGGATTACGTCTCCTCAAATTGTGTATCTGGAGAGTGAAAATGAGATACATTAAGTTATATTTGCTAGATGATATAATAAACTTGCAATAAGAGAAAGAAGCATATTATATTTATGTCCAATTCCCTTTACATGATAAAGTGTAACCAACCATCCTGGTTTGCCAGGAACTGTCCTGGTTGTGAAACTGAAAGACCCATGTTCTGAGAAAACCCTTAGTCCTGGGCAATGTGGGATGGTTTGTCACGCTAGGATGCTCCAAACAACACTCATTAATTAGCTTTATAACACAAATGAGTGCTATGGACTACATAACGAAACATGCCTGAGCTTGTCCAAGGTAATTAGACTACTTTAAACTTGGGCTCATTGTGAAGTGTGGTTTCTAATTACATTAAAAAGAATTAGAAACCTTCATATAACTTTCCTCTTAGTTCAATCATCTGGGTGAGGTCTTTTTGGACTTCTACAAATGTAGACATTTGTTGTGGAATGGATTTAAGTGAACAGGTTAAGAGTAAGGTTCTATAGTCAGGCTCGTGGGCCCCAATGCCTTATTTTTGCCAGATTTGTGTTCTTGGGCAACTTATATTATCTTCTTGACCCTCTGTTTTCTCTACTATAAAATGGGAATAATCCTAGTATTATCCTAGGATAATAAATAAATAAATCCTCTGATTTTGTGGAGGGAGGAGATTAAAGTACTGCACATGAAGCAGTACACACAGTGCCTGATACACGTTTTATCTATCTATCTATTTATCTATCTATCTACCTGTCTATCCATCCATCCATCCATCCATTCATCCATCCATCTATCTATCACCCATCCACACAAATCACTTTGGTCCCCTATTGCAGGGAGATGTTAGGATGCAGAGCAATAGAAATCTAACAAAGAGAAGCTGCCTCCTCCCCCCACCTCCGCAAAGAGCCATCCCTCTACTCTCCTTTGCCATCCCTAAATCTCAGACTGTGGGAATAGTTCTTATATCAGAGTTGTGAGGCAAAGAGGAGCCGGCAGTTCCAACAGTCAGCATTCTGTAAAATGAGGGGAGATTATGGCTGATAGCCTTCTCCTTGTTCTTTAACTTTTTGTTTACTTTTCCTTCAACTTTGGATCCCTGCTAATATTCTTACCATTTTGCTGCTTTGAGTTCACATCTTGGGTGCCACATTTTTCCACATCCATCACTCTCACTTGAAAAAAAAAGTTGTTTTTATTTCCATATAACACAACTCTACATCCCACACAGTGACTCAAGTTTAAATCCCAGGTTCCTATGAAACATTTTTAATCCCTTAGGAAATCTGGTAGACTTCCGTATTCCAGGAGTCCCAACCCCTGAGGTTTAATTCAACAGTTTAGGACACATGCTTTTGTTTCTAAATTTTATTCAGGAGTGTATACTTATATTTTCCTTTCTTCCTCCAGAGATGTACCATATTCTGAGATACTTTATTATTTGCTCATTTTCTAGTCCTTTCTAATGCCAACTAATTATTTTTCACATGGAAATGCAAGTTGGCTACAGCCACTTCCTTGGACAAATCAAGTCCATCTCAGGTCTTCCTATCACTGAAACTCGATCCTTATATTCTGGCTGTCTCAGTTCTGTTAAGTACTTGTTCATTAGAAGAAGCTGACCTCCACTCCCTCAATTATACCACTTTCCCAGATCCACCCACCTCTTAAGGGGTTGTAGGGAATTTCTCAACGACTATTGGAATTCCCTTCCATTTTCCACTTCCTTATTTGTCACCAGATAACTCTATACACAGATCATCATCAGATCCTTTGGTGTACTTCTCAAAGTACTGGGGAAATGTTCGCTCTGAATCATCTTAAAATGAAAGGAAATTATTTGAATAGCCACCTTTTCCTGAATTTTAATTGCCCCCTTGGGTAAATAGAGAAATACACACATTAAAATTATTTTGAAATCTATATAACACCCTCAGCCAGAAATCTTGCAAACTACTCTATGGTAAAAGTATCACTGCTCTCCATAAAGAACTATTTTTATTATTTAAAGGTCCCAGAAACCAGCTCAATATAACAGTGCAACTAATGCTAGACAAATTCAACTGAAACCAACAGGCATTTAGCTTTTTCTCTTCTGTAAGTCTGTGGTTATTTGCATGACGGAAAGAAATTGTTTAACACTTCGTCTTCTTCAACCTCCATACACAACCTTTCTCTCACGATCTTCACCCAGCAATCCTGCACAGCTTCACTATAATTGCTATCAAACAGTGGAGTGTCTTTGTGCTACCTTGCAGAGGCAAGGCAGGTTTGCTTGCAGCCATGATCTATTCTCACCCCCTTGGAAATGTTACTACAAGTGTTCACTGCTGCCCTTCAATGAAAGTGATACTGCAGAACAGTAACTAAAAACCTACTTTGCATAACTGAAAGGTGGCCCTGGAAGGGAAAGCTAATAGGAAACCATTTGATAAATCACTGTTTCCTGCTGGGGGCACCCCTAGCATTTTGGGTAGAAAAGCTCCCTTTTACATGGGACTGTCCTGCAGATTACAGGAGATTTAGCCTCCCTGGCTCTGCCCACTAAGTGCCATTGTGACAACAGTAGCACTCTCATACACTTCTCCTCAACCCCAATGGAGACTATTACAATAAAGGAAATACCATCTCTTTTTAGACAGAAGATGATTGTCAGGGTTACACTAAGGAACAACAGGAGAGCTCCCAGAATCACCAAGTGAGTCCTCTTTTTTGCTGGATCTGGATATGGTTCTGAAAAACAAAGCAAAATAAAAAGAAACTGACTAAAGATAAAATCTTCTTTGGAAGGGGCCAAGAGAATAATCATCTTTGAAGCTTAATCTAGGTTAGTATTAGGTTAAGTTTCTTAAATACCATAAGTTCCTTTCCAGTAAGTGGCTGGAATGGTGAGATACCTCAGATATGAAAATGGGAGCAGCATGGAAAAGTGGAAGCAGCCCAGGCTTTGGACAGATGAACCTGGGGTTAAGTTCTGCTGCCACTCACTAGTTTTGAGATCTCCAGTAAGTCCTTTAACCAGCCTAAGAAATGGAAATGATAATGAAATTTTTGTGAGGCTAATGTTTATAAAGTGCTTTTCACAGGGAGTGGCAACTCAATATTATATGGTAGCCTTGATTATTTCACTTCCTGCATTCCTTAATATAAAAGGTAGCAGCCTACTGCACATGGCAAATATGGCACATGAAGGTCAACTGGCATTGACAAAGAGCTCCTGCTTTCCCATATCTGTGGCCATGATTGGGACCATTGTTTGCTATCTTTTCTTTCTCCACAGTTTGAACATCCTGGGACATCTAATCATTGGCACCTCTCACCAACCTGTCTCCAGTCCCATGCAGGAAGAAAAGGGGTCTTATGGCACATGATGCTCAGAGACTAACTTCCACTTCCCACCATTAGCCATGATCCATGACTACCTAGTTCAAGCTTTAAAGCTGTAGTCAGCTTTTCTCTAGTAGCTTGCAGTTTACAAAGCCTGTTAATAACTTTATGAATTAGGTGTGCCGTTTTTTTTTTAATCCCCAGGTTACAGATGAGGAAACAGATTCTGAGAGCAGTTAGGTGAGTTAGGTCTTCCCACAAGTAAGTTATCATAAAATAGCTTTTAAATGGCAGGAACCTATTATACTAATGCAGCTCCTACCAAAGTGATTCACACCCCAGTAAGAGCATTCCTTTTTTTTTTTTTTTTGCTCCGGACGCGCAGGGTCAGCGGCCATGGCTCACAGGCCTAGCCGCTCCGCGGCATGTGGGATCTTCCCGGACAGGGGCACGAACCCGTGTCCCCTGCATCGGCAGGCGGACTCTCAACCACTGCACCACCAGGGAAGCCCAAGAGCATCTCTTTAATTTTCTAAACTTCTTTTGTTCTTTTTGTTCATAGGACCACCTGGATTGTCTTTTCCTATTGTTTACCTTTTCTATTCAATTTTTAATTCGTTTTCTCTGAAATACCTAAGCTTTACTGTCAACATCTAGTGGGGGAGAGAGTGGTGAGAAGTGCCTCTGAGAAGCAGACAATATAAACTTCTGGGTTTATATTGGGTTGGCCAAAAAGTTCACTCGCTTTTAAGTAAAAATAAAAGACACATTTTTCATTTTCATGAAGAACTTCATTGAACAACGTATTCACTAACCGAATGAACTTTCTGGCCAAACCAATATTAACATCATGCTCTCAAGGCTCACTTTCTCTAAAGGTCTGAGTCTCTCACCAGACTGTATCCTGCCTTACCCACTTCTATAGGAGAGTGAGATAAAAATAAAATAGTTGATTCTGCACAAAGAAGAGTCTCAAATTATTTTCATAAACCGTAACTCATGTATTCCTATGATGGTGTTGCCCAATAGGTTATAACTATATAAGAAAAGCGAAACACACAGAAGTCGAGTTGCTTGCCCAGGGACACACAGCCTTATATCTTACACACTAAGCAGACTACCTTGGAGGAGGTAGATGGGGAGGAAGGATCGCTCCCGTTTGGAATAAGATAGGAAAGTACATTCCATTTGCTTCCTGCCACAGAAACCCTGGAAAGAAGGAAACAGCTCTGATGTGCTCAGATTTGGACTCCTGAAACTTGGCCTGAGTTGAGCCTTCCTCTCAGGTACTCCCCTAGATCCCCCAGCCACAAGAGCATGTCCTACATAAAATGAGATTGCCTGTTTTATTATCTACTTCCTGGAGAGCGTTAACTGAGTCCCCAATGCCTGGCACGTACCACATATTCAATAAATATTTGCTGAATGTTTATTAAGTAGCAATATGACTTGGATGAATGGAGGTGAAGAAGTAGGATGCATTTTGTAAATACAGTGTTATTCATTCATTCAACAAACAATGAAAGCTTACAATGAGCAGGCATCAGGCTAGGTACCAAGGGACAGTACTAGGCACATTTTAATTGAGACATTCATAATATTACCTGGGATGACCAACTCAGCTGTACTGTTTTCCTCATGACCTAATCTCCGAAAAATGCAGTAGAAAATCTCGTTAGCTGTTGTGTTGATTCTTAGTGTGCTGGTCACATTGAAAAGCTTTTCCTCCCTCTTGGAACTGGTGATGGTGGTTTTGCCATTCAGGACTCGGTGGTCACTGCTTGTCCAGATGACTTCAGCCTCAGGGTAGCCCTCAGCCTGACACGTTAGTTCATGTTCAGAGGTGACTGGATCCACATAAATTGTTTGGTTGATTTTGTGGTATGGAGCTAGGTCATGAGCAAAAAGAAGGCATGGCTTTCACTTAGCACAGAACTAGACATGTGGCTTGGTCTTGTCTACCTTAGAAAGAATACCAATCCAGGCTGTTCTCAGAGAAATAAGCTTAATGTTCAGATGTCTCAGCAGTGGGGAATGCCTGGTAGTTCTGCCTCAACTCTTCTACTCATACTTGGGCCAAGTTTGGGCTTAAAGGAACAACTACCTTGCTATAAAAAACATATTGCTATTTTTATTGAGCTCAAAGTATTGATAGATGTATAGATTAATTAAAAGAGAAATGTCATCTTTAAACCAGTAGTCTTTCTATCTAAATATAAAATATGTTCGTCCATCTACTCAAGTCTTTATATGTTTCACAGTAAAGTTTTACAGTTTTTACAAAGGGCCAAATTCTTAAATTTATTATCTCTTTGTTGATGTAAAGCTGTCTTTATAAACATGAACATCTCCAGTTGTTCAGTACTGATTTCTTAGACTTTATTTAATAAACAGAAAATCTCATTTTGATGGGCCATTCACTTTTCCAACTTTAGGTAAATGATCATGAATTAGGTATGAAAACAGTATCACGTCATTGTTGATACGTGTTCCTGCATGATAATTTTTAAAGTTTAAATGCATTAAAAAAAATTTTACAATAGTTTTAGATTTACAGAAAAGTTGCAAAGATAGTACAGAGTGCCCACATACCTCTCTCCCAGTTTCCCCTATTGTTACCATCTTACATTACCATGGTACTTTCATCCTAACTAAGGAACCAACATTAGTACAGTACTATTAACTAAACTTTATACTTTGTTCCATTTCACTAGTTTTCCCTAATGTCCTTTTTCTGTTCTAGGATCTCATCTAGAATACCATCTTATGATACTTATTTTTTAAACTTTTTATGCTGGCTATTTTAATAAATCATTTAATTATACTCAAGAAAGAAACTTTGATTAAATTTTAGATCATAAGTTTGGGACCCTTTTAGGATTAAGATACCCAATGTATTAAATATTCTAGTAGATTATTTAGTCCATTTACAATGCCTAAGATCTTTTTCATGTTTATTCATGATAAGTATGTTAACATGTTATTATTCTGTTGGCATAATTTTTATTTTACTCCTAATATTTTGGTGTAACCACTAATGGTCCACCTAGAGCCTTAATTCTCCATTCCTTTACTAAAGACACAACAATGGCTTTGAGATATGATATATTCACAGAGATTTAATACAATACAGCCAGGATCAAACAAAACTGAAATAGTGATATTATGTTCAATGAAAACATTGGAAGTCAACATAATTACAATTTCAAAACATATAAATAATGGTTCTCATGAGTACTTGAATCCTCAACCTTTATCTATTACATTTAAGCACTCTTTTAAAAAGGAATCCACTGATTATACCTCATGAAATAATATTACCATAATAGGTTCTAATTCATATAGCACATAGCTTGATTTTTGGACAATTAAAATTCCAAGCCTAAAATCAGAGTTAATAGTAAACTTTAAGGGTAAAATGTTTGCTTTTTTACCCTTTGATTATTATCTTTAATGGAATAAGAATAAAGGAGAATGTTGTTCCATGCCTGGGCATATGTATAAATGTACTGTACCTTTAAGGGCCCAACAAATTAGAGGATTCATTCTACTCACTGATTAAATACCCATTTTATTAGTCTCTCAAGTGGAGCACATGTATTTGGGTTTAAGAAGAAAATATTAGAACCTCCACTTATATGTATTTTTATCATAACAATTAAGAAATAATCTAAGCTTAATAAGATTTACTGATTGACACAGGGCCTCACTTTGTCTTAAAGGAATAGGGGAGTTTTATAACACCTAAGGGAGGAGAGTGACTTGTTTGGGATTATTATAGATATTGAGGTTCTCTCATCTAATTTTTAAAAAATATTTATTTATTTAGCTGTGTCAGGTCTTACTTGCAGCATGCAGGATCTAGTTCCCTGACCAGGGATCGAACCTGGGTGCCCTGCGTTGGGAGTGTGGAGTCTTAGCCACTGGACCACTAGGGAAGTCCCTCTCATATAATTTTAACTAAACTAACCTGCTTACAAAATGAACAACTAATTAAAAGGTTTCCCACAAAGAAACTGAGGATTGAAGATATTACCAATAATTCAAGTAAAAACCAAAAGGAAATGGCAGGAGTGATACTTCTTACCATGACTTTATGAAGTAAAACAACAAGTACCTAAATGGATCTGACAAGGCATTGGTTAAAAAAACCTTAAGATTGTCAAGACCATCCATTTTTGTTAATGATAAATTTCACCTAAGATATACTATGCCTTGAAATATTAGCTAATTATAGTGAAGCATCATAATTAGTAAGACATTGAAAATATTGTTTATTAAATTTTCATTTCATCTTTTAAAATTTTCTATTTTTGTACATTTATAGAATGTGCAATGTATTAGGTTGAACCATATGAAATTGGTGGTATTCAATTTCTTTTGCCTTTAAAAATGTCAGTTTCTGATGATATAACATATATTAGCACAAGTATATTCTTTATAAACACACACATACATATATTAGTTTAACATGCTTTACTGATGGGGTAGGTAATCAAAAACATTTGCACACTCCTGGTTTACTAGATCTAGAGTACACATGTACTAATGCAACTATTACATCCAGACAATGAAAAGCTAACAGTAGTTTTGAAGTCAATATACGACTCAATACACACTTTGGAGGTACAAATACAGGAAATAAACCTGGTTGTTAAGGGTACAGACTTCAGAGCCAGATTGCTTGAGTTTAGAACCTGGCTTCATCACTTAATAGTTTAATGAACTTGGCAAATTACTTCATTTCTTTGGACCTCAGTTTGCTCATCCATGAAATGAGAAGAATAACACCACATATCACTGACTCTTAAGATGTCACCTACTGAAAGACACACTCAGATTTCAGAGATAGTAAAATGTGAAAAACATGCATCTTAGCCATGATAAAGCTACTACTCCACAGAGTTGTTTGAGGATTAAATGAGATAATATAGGCAAAGTGCTTAGGATAGGGCCTGGCATATAAGTACTATATTAAGTGTTAATTACTACTGCTTTTACTGCTAGAGCTGCTCTTCCTCTTCTTACTACCAAAGTGCACTCATGTGGTATTCTTTAGAAAGTACTGACAGCTCCTGATGAACAGTCTTGGAAATAAATTTTCATGTATCCACACCTGTTCATGTTTCAAATTTTTTAGGCTTATCCTATTTGAGGAAATATGCCATTCATTCATTCATTCAACATATATATTTTTGTGGGTTCTTATCACACTACTACTCTTATATGCCAAGTCCTAGGGAAACAGTAATATATAAAACAGATGAAATCTCTGCCTTTGTGGACTATATATTCTAGAAGAAGGAGAGAGATAATAAACAAAATATGTAGGTACATTTATCTGATATGTTACATGATATATTAGATGGGGATTTAATGCTACAGGGAAAACTTAAACAGGGCTGGTTGGTGAATTTGGAGGAGAAATGGGGTTGGTAAAGAATGATAGCAGTTAATCCTTGGTCCACATGAACAAATTGGCTTTATCAGTATAACTATACATACTTTGTTCTTTCAGTGCCTCATCCCATTTAAGTTCTTGAAAGTAGAAATGGGCACTTCATTTTTCCTGCTATTAGATCCAGTGTTTAAGGAAAAATAACATTTTCAACCAAAAGTCAGATGCCTGAGAGTTTGGTATTTAAACAAACATGAAAGATGCAATAACACCAACGTGATAATAATTGAGTTAATCTAAAACTAAACTCTTTCAAATTTCAGTTTTGAAATGCTTCACCTTTAAAATCCCATGGTGAGTAAACTCCCTATGGGGAAGCTGTTACCACATGTTTGCAGTGATGGGAAGCGAAGCCCGACAGCGTTACTGTGAAATAGTTTGCATATGGAGGTGACTCAGGAGTTCTACTTCCCTGAGTTGTAAAGCTCATGAAAGCTGGCCACCACACTTCTGTGGTGACACTGCCTCAGTGCAATTGAAGCTTGGTAGATGACTTGCTTTCAGCGCAGCTGAAAACAAGACCACTGTGTGCAAATGACAACTAGATGGACTGGGACTAGGATGCCAAATTAGTAATTTATAGTACAAAATGGAATGGTCAAACAAATCACATCCTCAAATCTGGTTGGTCATCTGCTTTGCTCCATCAAGGACCCCTCCTTGGAAAAACCATCAGTGCCAAAAGATTTCCCATTGTGTCAAACCACAGCAAAGGAAATCACAAATCCATAAGGGACATTACAGAGCCCAGATAACCTGGAAGAACACCCTTCTTCACTACAGGGACAGCTTTTCCACTCTCTGCATACTCCCTACAGACTGACTGAGAGACTCTTCTTCTGGAAGCAGAGACACATACTCTACACTTTCTTCTAACCGACTGCCAGGCTTATGCTCTTCCTCCCCACTCTAGATCCAGCCATGCTGGCTGTTCATGGAGCTAAATCTTGATAATTTCTTTAATGCCTTGAAACATAGTATGCCTGATATTTGCTGATAGACTGAAGAAAAGTTAAAAATCCCAACTTGGGATCTCATCAGCTTGCTTTCATGGAATATCTGTTATGGAGAAGCATATGGTAAGATACAATTAAATTAAATCTACCTCACAAGACAAGTGGCATTTTGACAATAGTAGAATTAATTGAGCCAGAATCAGAGACCCAGCAATGTACCATAAAACAGACGCATTTCTCCTAATTCCTATATAATTTTGATTTTGACTTTATAATGATTAGTTACCCCTTTATGATAAGTGTAAACTTTTTCTACTTATATTCCTGACATTCAGATTGATGGTACTTAGGTCAGGAATAGAAACACCAAGGGATGATGATTTAATTCTAGTCACATATTAAAAGGTCACCATGTAAACAAAAGAAGCAAGCAGATAATCTCAAAATTATGACTAGAGATGGCAGATTTCAGCTCAATATCAGAAAGTAATTACAATAGGCTATAGAAGGGAGGTCCAAATAACAGGAGTATCATTGTAGGAAGTATGTGAGTAGAAGATCCTTTCGGGGGATTCCTGTTCTTTGGGTGTTTGGATTAGCTGCTCTTGCCTGGGATCCTTTCAGCTCTCAATTTTATGAATCTTAACAGTGAAAGAAGAGGTGGTCAGCTAAGGTGTTTTCCTTAGCTAGAAGCAACCCAAAACTTTGAACCCAGGTGACCTGATGTCACATTTATAGGTCAGTAGCCAGGAATTTGACACAGTTCCTCTTCAACACTCCAAGATAAAAATGGTACAGGGGCTTCCCTGGTGGCGCAGTAGTTGAGAGTCCACCTGCCGATGCAGGGGACACGGGTTCGTGCCCCGGTTCGGGAATATCCCACGCGCCGCAGAGCGGCTGGGCCCGTGAGCCACGGCTGCTGAGCCTGCACGTCCAGAGCCTGTGCTCCACAGCGGGAGAGGCCACGGCAGTGAGAGGCCCGCGTACCGCAAAAAAGAAAATAAAATTTTTTTAAAAAGGTACAGATTTTTAAGATGAATGTATGCCTAGTGAGCATAGTTTATACTGTCTCTGAGGAAGTAGTCTATTCAATACTTGACATGATTATCTTTGGCCTTCATAGGTTGACTTCAAGTCTTTTTGAATGTGAACCTTACAATGGGGTTTGTCTTTAATATATTTATTTGGATTTGACATACAGAGATTCAAAGAAAAATTGCTGGCAGACCTCATAAAATTAAGAAATAGGTATTGAATTTAAAAATTCTTGGAGGGACACACAAATAGTGACTATTATCCTTGCATGCCATGGAAGATAGTGGTGAAGGGAGGAGAGACACTTTTGTGATTCATTTATTCTCTTCCACAGTATTCGAATTATTTGCAAGAATATATATATAACTTTTATAATAATAAAAAAGTGAAGATTAGCAATTTATTTTTAGGAAAACTGAACATGTTGTGAACATGACTGCCATGTTTGGCTCTGGATCTGCAGGGACTATCAAATAGGATGTGCTCAAGCAATGCTCATTGGATGAGTATGTGAATGAATGAATGAACAGACTGCTGCTGTGGAAAGTGCGGCTGGACTTCCAAGATTGAAAAGTTCTCAACACTGAGATATGGTTTTAATAAAGGTTGTGTCTCTTTATCTATAATAGGTCTTACCATTGACTTTCACAGTAATCCGCTTGTAGTCGGCACCGCCATAGCTGATCAAGCAGCAGTAAATACCTGCATCCTGCAATTTCACATCTGTTATCTGAAGTGCGGCCTTTCCCAAGGAGAGCTGGTCCTTCAACAGCAGGGCCCTCTGGTTGTAGCTACTGTGCTGAACATTCAGGTCTTCCTCCCCATTCACAAACTGAATAATTTTCTTATCCTCCATTTCCCAGTAAACAACTAATGCCAACAGGTTTAATTGTTTGTCTACTGGAAATATGCATTCCAATGTCACATTGCTGCCATACTCTACCACATACAGGTCCTTGGGAACTGTGACGGTAAATGCTGAAAAGAAAGATGACCAATCTTTAGAAGATGGAAAATTCCTCAAAAAATTTATAAAATGAGTGCAGGGTTTACAAAAGCTTTATTTGATCACTTATGTGATAATTACATTTAAGGACTTATTTCCCTGAAATACATATTTTACCCAGTGAGCTTGAGACATGTTTTAGGATGTATATCTCATTCCTGAGTTAAAATAATAAAATTAGCTAAACAAGTTGTAGCCCCCAAATTCATAAACATATACTACTGTAGAAATATTATATGGTAATGGGGTACTTATAACCAGAGATACTTTGTTTCATGTGGACATCCCCAGAATGTCCTTTAACTGGACACTCATTGCCTTTTACATAGTCTAAATCATAGATCCCAATAGTCCTCTCTACATACTGCCCGAAACTCTTAATCAGTTATCTGGCCAGAGGTAGATGAGTACAGAGATTTAGGGAGGGTCTCAGGCTGATGCCAGTACTGTGTTACCCTGACACTGCATGTACACTATAATTCTTCCTTAGAATATACTCACTGGGAAGAGCAGGTCATAGAGCAAGGTGGATAGAATGATCCTGCCCTTGTTTAAAACAAGCATATAAAAGTATACACATAGGCTATTTCTTCAGATATTTTAAGTAATTACCCTTGGGAAATGGATAATGGATAATGAGTAATGGATAAATGGATATGGGTTAATTGTTTCTTTAGATGTGTCCATACTTCCTATATCTTTGTCCAGTGAAATATGTTTATGAAATATGTTTATGAATTATAATGAAGGAAAATAGAATGTCTTCTCTACAAAAATTATATCTATTTTATTATTTCAGTTTTTATCTTATAGTTAAAATATAGAACCTAATGAAAGGATCTGGTATCTCACCTTTCAGCAAACAACAGTAAGCCATGAATGTAAAGATACTATATATCTTCATCTTTCTGGAATGACCTAATTATGGAAAACAGAAAAAGAAAACTGCTTTACTCAATAATTGAATACCCAGAAATTACGGGACTTGGCAGTTTTAATTGAAATTGTCTTTTGATAACCAGATAATGACTGATTTGTAAGTGCTGAAATACAGCAGGGAATTTAGAAGTTCAGTACCTTCACTTAATATCCCACAGCCACAAAGCTAAATGAAAAACAAAAAGGTACTATGATGAGAATTTTAATTACAAGGCCTGGAAAAAAACTTGTACACTCAAAAGAAACCAAGAAGAAAATATTGCACCAAAATCCTCTCAATTACTTTTTGTTTTTTTCCTGCAGTGTAACATATCTAGAAATCTAAGCCTGCCCTATATAAAATTTCAAAGCCAGGAGAATCTGATTTCCATTATCTCCCACCTTTCAATGACTTTTCCCCCCTAGCAGCTGAATACTTTCATCCTACCCTTTAACTATTCAAGACTTCCACATTATTATCCCAACCACTCCAGTTCTCCCCCAGGTTCCATCCTTCTAAAATCTCCTCTTTCGTCCTTTGCTTATCCCAAATTATAAATTCCATTCCCTCAATAAACTGATTCCACTAGTAGTAGGGGGAGTGAGAAGGAGAAACAGTTGGATTCAACCACTTCACATTAAGATGTGACTCACTCACAGCCCTCTTTCAGGGTTATCTGCCTAGATTCTACACTTCATTGTGTCATCCTGTTTGAAATTCTACCAATTCTTTGATTCAGCAAACATTGATTGAGTAGTTTTTCTGTTCCAGGCACTAATTTAGGCATTAGGGATACAGCAGTGAACAGGAAGGAAAAGCCACTCTCCTCTAGGAGCATATATTCCAGTAGAGAAGTAAATAGAGAAGATTTGCTCTATAGTTCAGCAAATCTGTTTACTTACTAACATATTTTCTCTCTCATGTAATACATATATTTACATTTTGAGAAGAAAGCCAGTTTTCTGCCTTAGGGTCTCTTCAACCTTTGTATACATACAAAAACTCACAATTGACCAATTAATCAATGTTACACATATGTAAGGCAGAAGATTTATGTCATGCATATATAAATAGCTCCTAAAAATCAATAAGAAAAGTACACACAACCCAACAGGAAAATGAGCCAAAGGTTCTAATATACAGTTCAGAGAATAAGAAATACAAATGACATCTAAACATAGGAAACGATGCTCAATTTTACCAATAAAGAAAAAATAATAGTTTAAGACATGAGACACCATTTTTCACTTATTAGCTTGATCAAAATTATAAAGTTTCCTAATATTTAGCATTTCTGAAGATATGAACAAATGGGTTTCCTTACCCACTAATAGTATGAATGTGAAGTTGTATAACCTTTTTTGGAAGGGCAATTTGGTAATCTCCATTAAAATCTTAAATATATATGTCATATTAGCTTTCACTTCCTCTCTGAGAAATAAATCTTACAAAAACAAAAACACATGCATGTAACAATAGACACCACAAGATTAGCATTGCTAATACCAGTCCCAAACTGGGAATACCCTAGATAGCCTAAATGGTTAAATAAATTTTGGTATGTCTATATAATGTAATACCATGAAGGAAAGAATACATGTAGATGTGTTGACTTTGTAAAGATGTAGAAAGTAAGTTGCAGAACAGTATATGTAGCAGAAATCCACTTTTGTTTAAAAAAGAAATAATCTATGTGTGTATATTTAGACATGGAAATTTACAGAAAAATCCATACCAAGATGCTGACAGTGGTTATATCTAGGAATGAAATTAAAGGAAGAATAGTCAGGTATTTATCTCTTTACAGTTTTCAAAAGGAAGAAAGGATGGGAGAAAAAGAAGAAAAGAGAGATGAGATTGTGAGTGACTTCTTTGGTGTTTTCCTGTGTCCAGATTTTCAAACCAATGAATATGTTTTACTTTTATTAGAAAAAAATAAAAACAAAATTTAATGAACCATTTCATCTTGCCAAGCTGCAGAGAGTTTGGCAGATGGAGTAGTATAATGGAAAGAACCCCAGAACCCCAAACATCAGAGTTGAGGTAGAATAATGGCACATGTTTATTTTTCTTAATATTACCACATTATGCCAAATAAGAAAAGAAGGGGAAAGTCACCCACTGTTCCATCACTTAACCCAGGGAGAATTTGGTAATGCCTGGAAACATCTTTAGTTGTCAAAATGGGGTGGAGAGAGGGTTGCTACTATCTAGTGAGTAGAGGCCAGGGATGCTGCTAAACCTCCTACAATGCACAGGACGGCCTCCACAGCAAAGAACTATCTGTCCCAAAATGTCAACAGTGCCAAGGCTGAGAAACCTTGCAACCACTGTGAGCATTTCAGTATATATTTTTGTTCCAGTCTTTTCCCCATGAAGCTTTTAAGAACAATTATACACATACACCCATTTTTTTCATTTAATATTTTGACAAATAATTTCCATTTTACTGCATGATATTTATAAGTATCTTGTTTAGTGGTCCCATAATGTTTAGTTTCCCTGTTGTTAGGTAAGGATTGTTTCCAGTTTTAAAAATATAAGAATTTGTGGATTCAGCAAATATTTGTTAAGTGTCTACCATGTACCAGGTCCCAGGCTAGGCCCTGAGGACAGATTTTCCTCAAGCAGAACTGCTGATCAAGGACAAAGAACATTTTCCTGGTTCTTGATACATGTGGATAATTGGTGCCAGTTACACTGGGTCTTCACCTAGCACTTGGTTTTGTTTAAATATACATTTTTTCTAATTTAATTACAAAGTACAACTTGAAGTTTGTTGATTGTTTTAGTTCTTTTGTGAATTATCTGATCATTTTTTGGCCTGTTTATCTTACTGGTTTCTTATCAACCTGTATGAATCCTTCATGTTCATATAGATATACACATACAAAAATGGTAAAATAAAACAAATAATCATCATATTCTTGCTAGTGTTAGGTGCGTAATTCTTATTTCACTCCTTTCTGTCTGCCCTGTACATGGGAAACAGGGATGGCAGCCAGGAATGTGAGGGCACAAAGGTAGCTGAAATGAGGCTGCAGCAGCTATCTGCCTATCCTTTACTTGGGCCAGAGTTGATTATACCACAATTATAAAACACTGATGTGATATAATAAACACAAATACATTTATCGGGCAGAAGAAAACTTAAGATGCCCCTAACTCCAAGCAAAGAACTACTGAATAAAACAGAGGAACATTAAATCCACTCATGGATTTCAACTAACTTTTCCAATGTTTATGGCATACCATGGTGGACTTCCTATCCCTTAACGAATTTAGTTGAAAATTTTAGAGGTAATAAAAGTTTACTGGAAGGTGATGGATTAGATCTGATATTTACCTACTTCCTCATTATACCTCCTCTTCCAAGGCTCCATTCCCTTGGAGTGCAGTTGTTGTTAGTGGAGGAAGACAGGTAGATAGATAGATAGATAGGGACCATGTAAATAGACATGGTCTTTGACCTCTAAACTCCACATTAGGGCAGTTGGTCTGAGAACACTGACATCTTCTTCAGGGAAGAAACTCTGACAGTATATCTGAATTCCCAGACAAGAACTGAGACATTCAAAGAGCAAGGAAAATGTGAACTATGGAAGAAGTGATGGTTCATTCAGGATGGGGAAGCAGGTTTGTCCCTGGGGGAACCTGGTGTTAACACTATGGAGCTGATACTACTTCTCTAGCTCGCTAAGGTAGGATGGGTAGGACGAAAAAACAGGGAAAAGAACTCAAGCTTTCTTTCTCAAAAGTATAAGCAAGGAGTGTCTTGATATCTGTTAGTTCAGGGTTTCCTTTGATTGTTACCTGATGTATATGTACTATGATTTGATTTTTAAAAATTCCTAGAGTTTGAAAATGTGTCTCCAAGTAAGCTGAAAACCTACCCGATTAACAGATCGAGTTGATCTATTAAACCTCTATGAAATATAAAACTCTATTAAACTCTACTAAACCCTGTGCCCGTTCTCCTCCTCCTCAGTCACACTGAGATATTCTTGTACATTTCCCAAGTGTGGCCTCAATTCACAATAGTATTTCTGTGGCTTCCTTTAAGACCACACTCTAACTATTGTCCTGTGACCTCTGCCTACTCTACCTCACTGAAAAAAAGGCTATTTTTTTCTTTAGAGTATCACAGTTCTTAAAAACTACTGGGCAACTGTCAATGTGAACTGGCACAGCCTTTCTGGAAGGCAATTTTCAATTTGTATCAAAAGGCTGTTAAAACATTCAGACTTTGATTAAGTAGTTATACTTGTAAGAGTTAATCTGAAAGAAAAAATCAGCAATGTCCCAGATATTTATATGCAATGATGTTCAGTGAATGGCTAAAATAGTGAACCACTGTAAATAATCTTTATGTCCAGCATGCATGAGGGATTAATTTTGTTTGGTTATCCAGCACCATGGAATGTAGCCATTAAAAAAATCACATTTTTAGAAAGCAATTTAATCCATAGAAAATCAGCCACATTAGGTGCACAAAACAAGGTGGAACAATGACATGAAGTCTCCCTGTATTGTAAGACAAACCCAAACTGAACTTTGACATAGGCTAAGCTCAATGTGGCTAAGAAATGTTCAACATTTTTTTCCTTAGGCTCCTCTCTTCTGCCTTCAGGACTCCTTGAGTCCTCAAAGCAGATAGAGCAAAGAACTGGGGCTCGGGTATCCTGGCTCTTACAGCAGGAAGGGACCTTAAGAGATGCTGCAGGTGTGATGACTTACCCAGATCAGACTGCTAGTGAGCAGCTAAAGATGGACTAGGACGCAGGTGTCCCGACCTCCAACCCAGGAATTTCCCTCTAGACCCGGTTACCCACCTCAGGACCACATTCGTGAACGCGCAGTAACATATATGCACTTACAAGATAAGCAAAACTGAATCCCCCTAGCTAAAGGCTAAACTTGTTACCTGTTCTTATTAACCTTAATCGGATCTACGGCACCCACACCATCACGCTTTCCCTTTCCCTTCTCCGCTCTCCATCCCAAAGAAAGGGTCAGTTGACGTTCCGTTTTAAAGTGCCCAGCAAGATGGCCAAAGATGCTGGCCAGTGAGCGAGAACGCTCCCTACCTGCGGGCGGGAGACTCTCGGCTGGCAGGGAGGCTTCGGCACTGCGCCCGGGACTGCGAGGACCACACGCTGCGACCCGCAGCTAATGAGCTAGCGTGGATGAGTTCTCCGCCCACCCCTGCCAGACAGACCCGCCCCCGGGTCAGCACCCCACGCCCCCGACTGGATTTTCTTACGCTGCCGCTAAACTTGTAATTTGGAAAACAAGCGGATTTTTCATTTTGGGAATAAAAAGTTAGATAAGTGAAACCAAAAGTTAAACTTAAGTCCGGCTTCCCGTAAATCAGCTTTTCAAAAGAAAAGCTTCAACGATTAAAACAAATCAATATCTGATGTTTTAAACAATGTTTTAAAACAAACCAACGTCCGAAGTCATCACAAAGATTTCGCGAAGATTTCATGAGGTTTCCCCTCTTTCTGATAAAAGCTTTTACAAGATGACGGATCATCCTGATAACTTGCTATAAATCTACAACATATATAAAGTAAAATGACAGGCCCATATGGCTTTGGTTTATATTCTAGAAAGTAGGTGTGTGTGATAGGAAATATATTTTTAAAACGTGGACTTTGTCACTTCCTCAAAGTTCCTCGACATAGTGAAACTATCATTGCTTTGTCATTAAAATAACTTCCCATCAGGACTTAAACCTTTTAAGAATGCTCTGGATCCCTGCTATCCTGCCGTCCTTGAGATCCACGTTGGGGTAGCACAGGTGAGGGTTAAGAAAATCCTCTGGTAACTCCGGATCAGTGGTTGAGCCCAAGCTGAAACCACGTGACTCATACTGAGGCGGCAGCAGAATTGTGTCAAATATTCCCCACTACTGAACTTGTAGGTGCGGCTCTCTTGCTCTTTCGTTCTCTCACTCTCTAGCGCAGTCTCACTCTCCCTCTCTTTCTTTTTAATTTTAAATCGATATATTGGACTCTTCATTGTTTGCTTTTCCTTTTTATTCATCTCAACTGCAATTCAAATGACTGCATAATGAATGAATATTGAGCTGTTCGTTGTCTTGGATACGGCATTTGCTTCCCAAGTAAGAATTTTCACATTCTTAGAATATCACGTTTTTATTTTTTAACTTGGAAAAATACAGAAGATGATACTGTCTTTAAAATCTGGTGGGGGGCTTCCCTGGTGGCGCAGTGGTTGAGAATCCGCCTGCCGATGCAGGAGACACGGGTTCGTGCCCTGGTCCGGGAAGATCCCACATGCCGCGGAGCAACTAAGCCCGTGAGCCATGGCCGCTAGGCCTGCGCGTCCGGAGCCTGTGCTCCGCAACGGGAGAGGCCACAACAGTGAGAGGCCCGCATACCGAAAAAAAAAAAAAAAAAAAAAAAAAAATCTGGTGGGGAGTGTGAAATTCTCTTTAGCCTCAATAAAATTGTAATAGACTTGGAGATGAGCTCAAATCTCTTTTTGAGGCCACATGGTGAAATAGAGCCGCGTTTTCTCAACTTTATTCCCTGTGATATTTTCTGTTTAACCAGTAATAACACTCAAGACCCAGGACATAGATTTCAAGACCTGCTAGTGGGGTCATGACCATCACATGGGAAAAAGGTGGCTCTAGAGCCACCTACCACTAAGTAGCTGAGTTTTCCTGAGCAAATAATTTACTGAGTAGGCAGGAATAAGTGATATCCTCTTAGATGGCCTCTATGATGCATGAATAATTTTTAAAACTTGGGGCGGTGGGGGGGATGTTTAGTTGCTTGTTTATTTGTTTTACCAAGGCAATGTTCAAGGTCTACATAATGATCAGCAGGCAATGCAGGTGAATGGAATTTGCCTTTCTCTGAAGTTGTTGATGGGAATGGAAGGTATTTACTCAGCTTTCTCCTCAGTGATTTACATATTACTAATCTGAGGATTTGTGATTTTGTTCATCTCACCCACCTGTTTCCACCCTTCAGCCATTCATTTTCCTATACTGTTTATCAAGTTTCTTAATGAAGTTTTTATATCGTCTGGAGATAGAAAAACAGGATGTGTTTAGAAAAAAAGAGATTTTATCACTTCAAAAAAGTATATGAAAATCTAACAGCCAGAGGGGCATCAGTCCCAAAACTTTGTTCGTGTTTTGTGATTTGGGTGAAGTGGATGGAGGGGTGCTGAGATATGAGACGAGCAGTGGGAAGCCAGAGATATAGAACTAGACACCTGATCATCTCCAGTATCGCCATGTCCCATTCACACCCTCTTAATCTGTTCATTTTTAGAGGTTAAAAACTCATCATTGCTGATGTGCTATTTCTCAGAGTGTTTCTGAGGGTCACTTGCATCACAGTTGACTTGGGATAGGTGTTTAAATACAGATTCCCAGTCTCTGACACTGACCTGTTAAATCCAATTCTCCTGGGGGTGGTCCTGGGAGTCTACATTTCAATACCATCCCCACATGAGTCATGTGCACACTGAAGTTTTTTAAATTGATGATATAATGTTTAAGGGAAAAAACTGAACGAAGAGTTCTTTGCAAGTACAGTTATAACTCTCCTTCCTCCATCTAATTGGTATCAACACCATTCTGCACTCTACCTCTGCCTGTTCTACTTTCACTTTTGCCCCTAAAACAAAAGAGATGATCTTTGTTTGTCCTGACCTTAGAGAGAGAGATTCCAGGCTCTTACAAGTGGGTCTGAAGTGATACTAGCAATTTCCTGGTGAAGGAGCAATTTCCAGTAAACTTTCTTGATCATCAAGAACAGGACATAATAAAGATACTTAAAACAAACAAAAAATATATTAACAAACTGCTTTGTTTTCATTGAATATGTAGAAATGCATTTTATTATTATATATAAAGACAACATCCAGATTTTCCCCCATGTTCTATTTTTGATTGTGTAGTGTTGTAAACCACTGCTGTAAGTTATGTTCATTTCTCTCTTTCTGTCCCCATCCACCAACTCTCACCTTCTGTTGCCTCCACCTTTGCCATCCACCCCCATAGTCTGGTGCCAAACATATTTCGTGGAGCAGAACACTTTGCTCTGGTTATACAATACAACTGTTTAAAATACAGGAGCAATTAACATGTGTGGATGGCCCAGGGCTAGCAGCTGTCATCACTTGACACCCATGCTCAGATGCTTCTCTTACTTAACAAGGTCTGTATTTGTCTCTTCCTTCCTGTCCTGAGCTGAAGGAGAGCTGGTCAGGTAAAGAGCTCTTGGCTACAAAGGGCAGCTCCCACACTGTGGGTCCTTTAAAACAAAGATGAGGCCTCCAACAATGTCCCTTGTCCTCAAGGAATTCACAAACCCAGACATAGATAATTATGACCCAGGTAAATGCTGTGGGAAGTTGGGAACACTCTATGGTAAATAATTTAATTCCAAGGAATCTCAATAAATGAACTGAAGGCAGCTAAAAATAGAATTTACAATTGGGAGATACCCTTTCAGAGAATACTGGGAAATATTTTATAGGTTTAATATCTTAGAACTAAGTAACCTAGGTGAATGTTGTACAAATGAAACAGTCCCCTTGTGAGTCATTTTACTTGGTACGAGAACATGATTTAGTTCAAATGTGTCTGTAGAATTGCCTCCGGGAGTATTATTTTATACCCATTCTTGGTTTTAAACTAAGAACAATATGACTTCTAAGAGTCTAAAAGTCTTCAGAATCTCTACTTGAAAGGGAAAAGCTGATTTTTGTTTTCTGGTATAAGTACTTATTCAAAGGCCAATTATAGTCACATCCAGGTTACTGGGTCTAGAACCTAATTAATCTGCCATTCATGATAATAGATTCATCATAAAAGAATGAGAGGTAGTTTTTTCTTTTCCCCACCCTATCCTGAAAGGACAGCAAGGCCTTTCTGTTTCTGGAGAGAGAGAGAGAAACTAATAAACATAAACTTCAGATACTGGAGAGTCCTATTAGAAACAAAAAAAGAAAGAAAATGAGGTGGGACAATATGATAGAATACTTAGATGTGAGGCTCCTTTAGTGTGGTGGCCAGGGAAGTCTTCTCTAAGAGGCGATATTTGAGAATCGAATTATGAAGACAAACATGAAATGATCTGCAGGAAGAACATTCCTGGTAGAGGGGTCAACAGATGCAAAAACCAAGGCTTTTGCAACAGATTCAAAAACTTGGCAAGTTTTAGGGATGGAACAAATGTCATTGTGGCTGGAGTACAGAGTGAAAGGAGGCGTGGTGATCAGATCAGATCATGAAGGGTTTTGAGGACCAAGGGAAGAGGGCTGGATTCTAATTGCAATGGAAAGCTGCTGGATAATTTAAAGCAGTAAGGTTACCTGATTGGTGTTCCAAAAACATCACTCTAGCTGTGGTCTGAAGCATGGAGTATAGAGGGGCTAGCATGGAAGCTGGGGGTCCTTTAGGAGCTATTGCTGTAGAGTACATTCAAAATATAATTTGGAAGCAGAACTAATAGAACTTGTTGAGGGATATTAGTAGTAATAGAGAAAAGGGAATCAAGGATGATAGTTATGATGTAATACGCTGTTTCAGGGTAGGATATTATAGCCAGAATTACAGGCTTTCAGAATATTTGTGAGCTCTTTAAGGAAGTCTAAAAATGAAACACAAACTCTCCCATTAAATTATCACTGGAAACTGGTTGTAACCCATCAAGAGACTCATAACTTATTAAGAAGAAATTATTGATACAATCCTTTGTAGAAATGGAAAGTTGGTGGCAGTATGCTGGAAGTGGTCCAAGGCCTTGGTCCTGCTCATGGGATTTAATCAGGGTACAACATGACTGGTTTAGGTCATTTGCTATCATAAGCTGAAGAAATTCACTGGGAACACTGTGCCAGAGATGAGAGGAAAAGGCTCTGAGTTATGGTTAGAGCATTCCTTTGACAAGTAGGCAGAGGGAAAGCCTCAGAGGCTGAGAAATGCCATCAGCTTAGGCAATAGCATTAAGGTGTGTGTTTGTGTGTACTCTAGGCATGAACTGGCTTACTTCTTACAGAATATGGTAGAGTGGAGAGTAAGGGGAAAGCATAGGTTTCATTCGCGCTTGTGCATGAACAAGCCAAGTAGAAACATGAATTATAGACTAGAGTAATAGACATTTTACAACCCCAAGCAAAGGCCCCCAACCTAGAATCTCTTGCTAATTTTGTGTTATTCAGAGCTGACATAGCAAAAGAGAAGACCATAGCAGCATTTTAAGAGTAAGATAGGATAGTGACACTCTGACCTCAAACACTGAGGTAGACTTGGAAAGTCAGAAGCAACATAGGCACACTTCTACCTCTTGAAGTCCAACTCTCTCAAGGCAAGGCCCCAGGGGGTGAAGATAAGCAGTTTCCCCAAACCCAGTGGGGCCTGGCCTAGGTGTGAATTGGACAAGGTGGTTCTAGTTTGCAGCTGATATACTGTAGGGTTGATATCAAGCAAAATCATTGGGTATCCATTATTCTGTATGTCACAGGCTCCAACAGTTATGAAGATAACCCTCATTTGCTTGGTTTTGATAAAGGGGATAATTAATGCCTGCTGTAACCACAAAAAAATTAACTCAGTGAACTCATCATTTTTCACGTGTTCTTGGAGATCCTAAGAGGAAGATGGGGAGTTGGCATGGGGAAGAATAAAGTCTAACATTGACATGCTTGTTCCCAGATTTGCTTGGAAGAAGTTTAATGGACACTGTCAGGCCAAACTGTGCAGCACTTCCAAGGATTCTTGCTACAGAATGAAGAGGAAAAGAATGAAGAATGAACTCTGGGTATGGTTTTTTGATGTCCCTGGATGGCCCAAACAGATGTTGTGTCCCTCTTGTGAAGAGCTGCAAAAGAGGGAATATATAATAAGGTAGATAATTTTATTCATCAGAGTTCAGGGACTGTTTTCAACATAAATTGAAATGCTACCTGGGATTCCAGGTAAGAGACCAGGCTGAATTTCTCAGAGGTGCAGGAGGCTGAGAGTCACTGGCTAGGAACAGGATTATGTGAGTGGCATGGGCTGTAGGTGAAGGAACTTATCAAGGGTTTAGTCTAGTGATATGGAAACCTCATGGTTGAGAAGAAGGAAATATATAAGCAGCTACTGCAAGTGGAAAAAATATTTGGAAAGAGAAATATCTAGAGAAGATTTTAGGCGTTTCCTGTTAAATATGCTGTGCAGATCATTTGCAGGGACTGCTTAAGAAAGCTTATGTATTATTCTTAAGTGCTTCAGCTGTCAGTTGATGTTTTCTTAGATTGCTATTACATGCTTGGACTGAAACATGTGAAGCTTCAGTTGTATTCAGGTTACACTCTGAAATATAATCGCCCACTGCTCAAAAAAGCTTTCCTTGACTTGGCTGCCTCCTTAAATTACTATCATCTCTTATTACTCCATTTCAATGGCAAACCTCAACAAACTACATCATCACTTTTTCAACTATCAAGTTAACAAAACAAAATGCAATAATTATAATAAAGATTATAAATATAGCATTTTTATAAAATATATAGCATTTTTTGTCAGACACCGTGTCTTGATGATTTACCTACATTAGCTAGTTTACATTTTACAACAATCCTATGAAGAAGATATTATTATCACCCCTATTTTATTTTTTAATTAATTAATTAATTAATTAATTTATGGCTGCATTGGGTCTTCATCGCTGCATGTGGGTTTTCTCTAGTTGCGGCGAGCGGGAGCTACTTTTTGTTGCGGTGTGTGGGCTTCTCATTGCGGTGGCTTCTCTTGTTGAGGAGCACAGGCTCTAGGCACATGGGCTTCAGTAATTGTGGCATGTGAGCCCAGTAGTTGTGGCTTGTGGGCTCTAGAGTGCAGGCTCAGTAGTTGTGGCGCGTGGGCTTCATTGCCCCAAGGCATGTGGGATCCTCCCAGGCCAGGGATCAAACCCGTGTTCCCTGCATTGGCAGGAGGATTCTTTTTTTTTTTTTTTTTTTTTTTCTGTAGTACGCGGGCCTCTCACTGTTGTGGCCTCTCCCGTTGCAGAGCACAGGCTCCGGAGGCGCAGGCTCAGCGGCCATGGCTCACGGGCCCAGTCGCTCCGCGGCATGTGGGATCTTCCCGGACCGGGGCACGAACCCGTGTCCCCTGCATCGGCAGGCGGATTCTCAACCACTGCGCCACCAGGGAAGCCCGGCAGGAGGATTCTTAACCACTGCACCACCAGGGAAGTCCCTATCACCCCTATTTTAGACATGCGGATACCAAGGCACAAAACTTAAGTAACTTGTCTGAGCTTATATAACTAGGAAGTGGTACAGCTGAGATTCAAACCCAGGTACTGTGGCTTTAGTGTCTATGCCCTTAACTACCATACAAGTGTATCCTCGTTCACTGCTGGTGGCATCATGTATTTGTTCAACCTCAAAAAATTAAACATAGAGTTACCATCTAACCCAGCTAATTCTACTCCTACGTATATAACCAAAAGAATTGAAAACATAGGTACAAAAAGTTGTACATGAATGTACATAGCAGCAGTATTCATAATAGCAAAAGAGTAGCAACAATCCAAATGTTCATCAGTTTTGAATGGATAAACAAAATGTGGAATATCCATACAATGAAATATTACCCAGTCATTAAAAGGAATGAAGTACTGATACATGTTACAACTTGGATGAACTCTGAAAACCTTATGCTATGTGAAAGAAGCCATATACAAAAGGCCATATGTTGTATGATTCTATTTATATAAAATGTCTAGAATAGGCAAATCTTTTGAGACAGAAAGCAGATTAAGAGTTGCCAGGGGCTGGGGGGGAAGGGGGACAATGGGGAGTGACTGCTAATGGGTATGGGGTTTCTTTTTGGGGTGATGAAAATGTTATGGAATTAGATAGGGGTGATAGTTGAACAACATTTTGAATATACTAAAAGCCACTAAACTGTACTCTTTTAAATGGCAAATTTTATGATATGTGAATTATATCTCAATCTAAAATTTTCTAGGTAGGGAGAAAACAAGATTTGAGTCCACTACTGCCATTATATTACAGTGCCGTATGGTGTCACTTGAGGAATGGACAAAGTCCAAAGAAAGCCGTCCAAAGCTCAGTGATGCTCTGCTGGTTCAGATTGTGCCCAGGCTACAGTATGCCCCATGAATGAAGTCTAAAGTTAAAATTCAGACTGCATTCCAGAGTATGGGCAACACAATTCCAGAATAGCTTAATAATGAAGAGCTTCTATCCTTATCCCCACACATACTCTCCTTCATAGACTGAAGTTCTTGGCTAAACCTGTTTCCCATTTTAATGAAGAAATTCACACTCCTTTCTAAAGCATCCCTTTAAAAGGGAATACCTCTAAGCATATCTTGAACTTTCAAAAACTTAAAAAAATTTATTACTCTATAAACTTTTATTTATTATTCTAAATATTCTTTTTTAAATTCTGGGACTTCCCTGGTGGTCCAGTGGCTAAGAGTCCGTGCTTGCAAGGCAGGGGGCCCAAGTTCAATCCCTGATCAGGAAACTAGATCCCACATGCCACAACGAAGATCCTGCATGCCGTCACTAAGACCTGATGCAGCCAAATAAATAAATAAATATTTTTTTTTAAATAAAAAATAAATTAAAAAAATAAATTCTCATTGGAGTATAGTTGATCTACACTTCTGTGCCAGCTTCAGGTGCACAGCAAAGTGAGTCAGCTATACACATACACATATCCACTCTTCCTTAGATTCCCCTCCCATATAGGCCACCAAAGAGCACTGAATAGAGTTCCTTGTGCCACACAGTAGGTCCTCATCAGTTATCCATTCCATACATAGTAATGTGTATATGTCAATCCCAATCCCCCAATTAAAAACTTTGTTTTCTTAAAAAACTACTTTATGGATATACAGGGAAATATTGAGTAATTTTACTGTCCTGAGGTAGGGGACTTTAAATGAGTTGAGGACTTTATGAATTTCACATCAATTCTTTCTATAATATGTATATTATTTAATCCAGTATTTCCAATCAAAATATTAAAAAGCTATATATATATGAGGTGATCATCATGATGTTATTTTTTTTAGGCTCTGGGAAGCCACCTAATTCTTTTTTTTAATTTTTATTTTATATTGGAGCATAGTTGATTAACAATGATGTTACTGACGGTAGCAAAAAAAAATCAGAAATATCCAATGATGGAAATTGTATACATACTTGCTGAAAATCTTACATATGTTAAATGGTATATATGAATTCCATTTAACAACATGAAAATCCTTATGCTATAATGCAAAATGATTTTTAAAAGTACCTACTTGTATATATATAAAACATATACATTCACAAATTCATACAATTAGAAATAATGCACACACCAGTTAAAGTTATATGTCATTTGATATTGAAATAATTTTCCTTTAATCTTCTCACCCCACAGTCTATGTGTTCAATATCTATACCAAGATTTCTCTCAATTCCCAGAGTAGATATTCTCATAGTCACTTTTTTCACTTATATTTTAAAATACATACAAGAGTATTTATAATGTATGTGTATAAAGTGTATTCATTGGGTTTCCATCAGGGATCAGAATTCTACTCAGTTGGTTTGACTAAATAGATCTTAGATGCTAATTATAGGAGTGGGGGTAGGGTTAAGAGAACCATCCAGTTGAGTTATCCCAACCACCAAGTTGGGGTGAAGAACCATCAGGTTGAGAGTACAACAGCAGCGGGAAACCCACAGCATCTCTAGGCTGAAGAGCAAGGAAGGAGAGCATTTCCAGAGCTCTTTGAGCTGGAGCCACAGAGAAGGGGCCACTGGTCAAGAGCTGCAGTTGTGGAGGGACACAACCACTGCCAGATCCTCAAACAGAGAAAGAATGGATAAAACATACCCTACCTCTCTTTTCTCCTGCTTCCTGTCTCCTGTGGATGCCTCCAAAGTCCCAACCCAAATGGAAGCCAGCTAAGAAGAGCCCAGGTGCTGTTTTCCAAAGAGGTCAGCTGCTGGGGTATAGAATAGGGCAAGGGAGGGAGGAGAATGGATATGAGGGGAGGCAAATAGAAGACCCAGATAGTCTACCTGTTTTGCCACCCAGTATTTATTCCTTCCCTTTGCTCAGATGGAGAGAAACACATCCCCTAAACATGAGAATCACAGAGTCCTACCAAGTACTATATTGCTTTGAGGTGACAGCAATACTCTGACCTAGAAACTAAATTATAATGTTTGTCTCCATCAATACTCTTCATCCAAGGAAACAGGGACAGGAAGGGCAGGGAAGAAATAATCAATTAACGTTTTATATACAGAGCTACAGTAGTCCCTGCCTCTATAGCTTGTTGCTAGGCTAAAATTGATAATCATAATTTTCTACTTCATTCACTTTTGTTTCCCTTGCCCTATATAGTATCTTAGTAGATTAGGATTTTTTGCCTGGTATGGTGATACAACACTTTAATTCCTGTATAGTCTGAAATTTAAGTGCTCCTGCCTTTATCAGGTTACTGTAGTTATCTAATGATCATTATTATTGCACATGGGAGTATTAAGGTA
The DNA here is from genome assembly GCF_026419965.1 of Kogia breviceps. Classification (NCBI taxonomy): domain Eukaryota; kingdom Metazoa; phylum Chordata; class Mammalia; order Artiodactyla; family Physeteridae; genus Kogia; species Kogia breviceps. The sequence goes on from NC_081317.1 coordinate 67,207,042, forward strand.
TGCTCAGTGAGTCTTTGGGAGTCATGCACATTTCTCCTTGCCCTCATTGTATAGCTGCAACCCAATTTCCTCTTGGTAATTAGGATCAGTTATTCCAATTCCATCATCATGAGGAACCAAACTGATCAGGGGCAGTTTCAGCTTCCAATTCAATGGAGTTATGGCTGGGTCCTCTAGTGGAAGCATTTCTTCCTTTTGAACTAGGACTTCAAAGTATGATAATCTCAAGGTTGTAGAAATGGTGTGCTGGATATTTTCATTTGTCCTAGGTCTTTGTGCCTAGGAACCCCTACAGACTGTATGGACCTGGCTCCCCCATCTTCTGGCTTTCTTGTGGATCCAGCCAATGGAAGATCTCAGCAGAATATCAGAGCATGGAAGGACAGAAGGATGTATCTTTCTTTTCTACCCTATTCCCCACTTGGAGCTGAGGTGCTAGCAGTGGCTACAACTATAGGATCTTACCCTCCTGGTCCAAAGGTCAGCATCGACTGCTTTCCTCTCCTGAACAACATAGCTCCTGTTGGTAGCCCTCTTATACAGCCACAGCTATGGCTCTCACCTGGTTTTAGTAACTGCTCCCTTACCTTTGTCCCTTCAGACCTAGAGTTAGTAACAGGATCCCACTGTTGCTATTTACTACTGTTTATTTAATGTTAACTGTGTGCCAGACATGGTGCTACGTGCCTGAATATATTATCTCATTTACTCTTCACAATCCTATAAATTAGATGGCTTTAGTCCTATAGTAGAGATGACAAAAGTAAGTTTTGGAGAGGATGAAGAGTGACAGTGATAGAGCTGGAAATCAAATCAAATATAGTTGTGCTTATGCTAGAGTCCAAGCACTCAAATGCTATCATGTCAATTGTTATCCACTCTTAATGAGTCAAAGTTCCACATGGCTTTGCTTCTGTGGTGCCCCGGTCACTCTGGCAACAGGTCAGTGTGGTGGCAACAGGTCAGTGTGGTGTTCGCTCACATACAGAGCCTGGGGAAGGTTAGATCCCTTCTCCACAGATGTGACGGTCAGCCAGGGCTAAGGGCAGTGACCTTCCTCATTGACCTTCCTCAAGGCCAGAGCCTGGTGAAGTCCATGCTATTCTTCCAAGCCATTTAATAACAAAGAACAGAAAGTCAACAGTTCCTCAAGTATTCTCTCAATGAAGCTGGGAGAGAGGCTTGACTTACTCAAGATAGAAATTACTAGTGAGGTGAGAAGAAATGAATATCTCTCAGAGCAGAAGGGGAGAAAGATAGCTCTGTCAAAAAAAAAAAAAAAATTGATTTGGTAACTCTGGTCAGGTCTGCTCTTTTTCGTTTCCTGTCTTAATCTTTTTGCCACTTTAATGGTGGCAGCTCAACAGATGGAGTAGGCTGAGGCTCTAACAAATTAAATAAACTATGTCTGTGCTGAGATTCAAACGGGAAAAAAAGTCCACGCTCAACATAAACCTATTCTATAAGTAGAAAAACCCTTACAAATGTTTATAACTGTGGATTATGCTTAAGTGACAACCGCTCACGAGACACATTCTCTTCTAGAAACAAAGCCTGCAAGTGGTGGTTGACATTGTATGTGAAGAACTGTGAGGTGGCTCATTAAGCTCTATGGAGGTTTTAGCTCTGTGAGGGAGCATGGATTGCTCAGGCTCCTCGAGGGTAACTGACAAACCTCACTGAGGACTTTACGTGAGATTTCCATTATGCTTCTTCTGCCTCCCCTCAAAATTTGAGTCGCTGGATTTTGAATTTGCCTCTTTAACCTGCCCCTCCCAGGTTGTCAGGAAAGAAAACACCAGGCCTCCTCGGTCAGGCAAGCGGGCCCTTTAAGGAAGACGAAAGCTGCTTTGATAGGCTGGGGCTCGGAATCCCTGCCACGGCCAGCCAATCCCAAAGCTCTGAGGGGCGAAACCCGGTCCGTGCGGCGGTCTCGGACTCCGGCCTGTAGGCCTCTGCTTTGATCAGTGTCCCCGCACTTCCACTGCCCAGTGTCCAGTGAGTGAGCGCCGGCCGTGCGTGCCAGGCCGACCGCAGGCTGCTGGGGAGGGCGGGTCCGCGGGGCTGCGTCTGCGTCTGCGTCTGCCGGCGCCGAGCTCGGGGCCCCGGGCTTGCCGGGCCGCGCTGGGTGCCCTCTCCTCGTGAGGGCCCTTGGCTCTCCCGCTCCTAGTATCGCCAACCTCGTTTCAGAGGAACCGGTTCTAGTGCTAAAGACTCCAGACCTCTCCCCTGCCGTTGTATTTAAGCTGGGGGAAGTAGGCAGAGCGTTATCAACGGAAATCAGCATACCACTGCAGGAATTCCCAAGTTACTGTGATTGGGTCCAAGATGAGCGGGTGGAGTTATAAATTACAGAAAACTTACCTGAAGCTGTGAGTTCTCGGCTGGAATTTGCAGGGGAAATGGGCTAGTTGGAATGGAACCCAAAGACTTATTGAAAATGATTGTAATCATGCAACCAGTCAGAAATGTAGGTAGTTAATGTGTCATTCGATCAGGAAATGAGTCAGCACAGAAACTTGGATGACAGAGGTTATGGGTCATGGAATTATCCTTTTTTTTTCTTTTTAAAGTAAAATCAAATCCTAGTTCCTAGATGCAACCTGAGAAGGGCTGCCTGGAACTTGCGGTCCCAACACTTCTTCCTCAGAAATACCCATGCCTATTGTAATCTGTAGCACAGCTGAGGCAGTGTTGGAGCATTAAAGAGTCCTTTCTAAGGTCTCAGGAGTAACTGAAGGAAAAATGAAGGCAGAAAGGACCCAAATCAGCATTCTTAGCCCTCTGACACACGCTGGTGTCAAAGTTGTAAGTAGCAAGGCGTTTGTCACCAATGACAAAGTGTTAGCATTTTTGAAAGAATCACCTTAAACAATTTGGTGAATTCAAAGTTACTCCTATTGCAAGGTCACTCTGTTTATTTTCTGATATATATTTTGTGAGTGGGAGAGTGAAAGCTGAGAGTATTCTGGACACCCTAAGGAACCTCCCAGACTTTGGAAAATGGCTTTCTTAGGGTGGGAAAAGAAGGAGAAGAAGGTTGAAAATACCGAATTCCAAGGCACAGTTCACAAGGTGTGGTGCACTCATTTTCAGGTGTGGCCTCCTTTGGGAACCAAGGGAAAGCTCTTCTTCCTGCTTGGTTTCTACCTTTAACCCGTGGGAATATACCCTGATACATTGAAACTACAATCCAGACCCAAGAGAGCAAGGCCAAGAAAAAAGCAAGGCACAGTTCACAAGGTGTGGTGCACTCATTTTCAGGTGTGGCCTCCTTTGGGAACCAAGGGAAAGCTCTTCTTCCTGCTTGGTTTCTACCTTTAACCCGTGGGAATATACCCTGATACATCGAAACTACAATCCAGGCCCAAGAGAGCAAGGCCAAGAAAAAGGTAAGCCTAAGTCCTAACTTTCCAGATAGTTTCTCTCCCCTGGATGACTGACATGAGGATTGTCACTCCACTTCAGGGGAGAGTCCACCCCCTTATAAATAGGAGCACTCAAAGGGACATAACTCTGACATACAGGGTGTGTGTGTGTGTGTGTGTGTAAATGGGATTAGAGGACAGCTGTTTTCCTACACACAAAAGAAAAATAAGGAATGGCAACTGCCTGAGCCACACTTTCTCTTGTATCACTCATGCTTTCTTCACATTTGTGGGAAAGAGACACCTTGGTGACTGCCAAAATGGATAATATATTGCTTCTGCCTTCAGGCAAGTTCTGCTCTGCTGCTGGAGACAGTGGACTTGGGGCTGTCAAATCTGGAGACAGCAGAGAACTTCTGCTAGATCTGCCTACCCTTACTGGGTGACTCTGCCTCTGGTCACTCACAGGATGGAGTAGGGCAGTGGCTGAGGGGTGGGGTGGGTAGGGAAATCTCATGACCTCCCAGGCCTGTTCAGAACTCTGCCTCTCCTCCTCTGGCTCAGCCTCCTGTGCCTAGCATTGAAGCTGACTCTGGATCGGAGACCCCTATAAATCCAGGGTGCATTTCTGGCCAAAATACAGGGAAGCCACTGAAGTCTGGCTTGTAGTATACACTCACTTGGAGCCCCAATAGCAGGGATAACCCATTGCATCTGGCATGAAATATCCTCCCTCTCCCACCATCTTCTCACCAGTTAGCTAGAACCCAAGATTTTCTGCTGAGGCTATGGAAAATAGGAACTCTGTCCGGGCTTCCCACAGAATATTGTGAATTCTGGGTAGAAAGCATTAGGAATGGCCACTCTGACCTGATGTTCACAAAGTGCTCAACAGCCTACCAAAGAGAATTAGCAACATCATTGAAGAGGGTAGAGTAGTCGTAACTTCCCTGAGTTCTGCAGTCTTCTGAAGGTAGAATCAACAACTAACTGAGGTCTTCTGTACCTACCCACCCAATTGACTTAAGAACAGAAATTGGAGTTCTGGACCATCTAGAATTGCCAGCCCATTTAAGAACTTCTTAAGTAAGATAAATAAGATAGACGATACCATGTATTCATTTAAAATTTGTGTTTCCCAGAACATTTAAGTATCCTTAGGTTTTCCCCCTTTTGAGAACTTCAGTAGTAGCTTAAGAAGAAAAAAGTGAGGATAGAGGAGGATGGCGAAGAGATGTTAGCAGTGGGTGGATGGAAAGAGCAATTGGGTAGGGCTTATAGGAAGACTATTGATATAGTAACCTTGAGATACCTGAAACATCCTAAAATACAAATGCAAGGAGCACAGAGAAATCGGTCTTCAAGGTGTACAATGCATCTTCTAAATCACTCCTCCTCAGAAGCAGAGGTTCTGTCATCCATCTTTACAGAAGGTAAGAGGGTGGATGGTATTCACCCTGCCCCTCCTAAAAATGAGAGGTGTTTTTTTGTTTGTTTGTTTTTAAGTGCTCAGTTCTTCAGGATATACAGTGGGAAGAAAAAATCAGGAAACATGAAGCTATAGAGCAGGAAAAGATTTTGGAAATCATCCAGTTCAATCAGCTGTTCTTATGTAAGTAAATGATGGCCAGACTAGTTGTTTGTTCAAGATCAGACAGCTAGTTAGGAGCAAAGACTAGTGTCCATACTGTGTTCCCAGGTCAGAAAATTTTCTTTTTTTATTTTGTCTTAAGCTCATGGTAGCCTGAAAACAGAGCATATGAGGATGCATGTAGAATATATTGTTTTAAACTTTGCTTTTTTACATTTTAGGTCAAGATGGGGTTTATATTTTCAAAATCTATAAATGAGAACATGAAAAGCCAGCAGGAGTTCATGCTTATGAATGCCCGACTTCAGGTACATTTTAATTTTTTTAATTAAAAAAAATTTTATTTATTTTTGGCAGCATTGGGCCTTTGTTGCTGCACATTGGCTTTCTCTAGTTGCAGAGAGCAGGGGCTAGTCTTCATTGCAGAGCACGGGCTCTAGGAGCATGGGCTTCAGTAGTTGTGGCACACGGGCTCAGTAGTTGTGGCTCACGGGCTCTAGAGCACAGGTTCAGTTGTTGTGGCGCATGGGTTTAGCTGCTCCACGGCATGTGGGATATTCCTGGACCAGGGCTTGAACCCGAGTTCCCTGCATTGGCAGGCGGTTTCTTAACCACTGTGTCACCAGGGAAGTCCTTCAGATACATTTTTAGATAATTAAGCTTTTATGTTGTTACAGTGGTTAAAGTTTCTGTCACATGTGCTCCGCACTGTGTTCTCCTTAACCCCCCAAAAGGTAAAATGCCCTCGGTGCTCTACCCTCAAAGCCAAGATGAAATGGACTACTAATTATCTGGTGAATGGGCTTGTTTAAATCTCTAATCTAGATATCTAATATAAAAATTTCCATACTGCAGGAAGAGATAACTGCTTAGAGTGTATGGTAGAATAATGCCCCTCCTCTACCCTGCCAAAAAGACATCTGCATCCTGATCCCTGTGAATATGTTACCTTACATGGCAAAAGGGACTTTACAATGTGATTAAGCTGAGGAGTTTGAATTGGGGGAGACCCTGGATTATCCTGGTTTATCTGGATGGGCCCAGTGTAATCATAAGGGTCCTTATAAGGGAAAGAGGGAGGCAAGAGGGTCAGAGTCAGAGAGAGAGATTTGAAGATGCTATGCTGATGACTTTGAAGATGGAGTAAAAGGGCCATGAACCAAAAGATTCAGGCAACCTCTAGAAACTGGAAAAGGGAAGGATACAGATTCTCCCCTAGAGCCTCCAGAGGGAATGCAGTCCCTCCAGTCCATTCTGGACTTCTGTCCTCCAGAACTGTAAGGTAATCAATTTGTGTTGTTTTAAGCCACCAAGTCTGATAACTTGCTATAGCAGCAATAGGAAATTTTAATACAGTGTGAACATTCGACATTGGATTTATACAGTGGCGGGATAAAAAGATCAAAGCGAAGTAGAAGATTGTCTAAAGCCTAATATAGGTTATCAAAAGGTATTTTAAAATGTTGTACATCAATCAAGTATTAAAAGTTTGAAATTATTTTCCTAAGACATCTAACAAAGATATCTAGGCCTCTGTGGTTCATTATGGCCCTGGGAGTAGTCCTATTGTGAGACATATAGTTAGTGGTTAAAAGTGAGGACCAAAGCCAGGCAGCCTGGGTTTGAATCCTAGTTCCACCTCCTGACTAACTGTGTGGCTTGTGCTTCAGTCTCCTAACCTGTAAACTGGAGGTTATAGTATCACCCTCAGAGGGTTGCTATGAGGAGTAAAGATGACGGTATACAGAGAGTGTGTAGAACAACGCCTCAGGTCTTTTGAACAATGTCTCTCACTCTATAAGCATTAGTTGTTGCTGTTATTATTGCTTTTAAAGAGTGATAAGACTGTCTTGTACAGGATAAAGATCTTTTAGGGGGAATGGAACTGTTGAAAGAATAGGCAATTGAATTGTTTAACAGAACAAAGTGACCTAGAGGAGACCAAACATTAGGTTTATGAACCAGCAAAGTATGTCACATACTCAGAGAGTCCTTGTCCAAGACCTCTGGAAACTACAGGGCTTTTACTTTTATGTCAGAAGTCAGGGTCTGTGAAGGGTTTGGGATTTTACCCTACTTGCAAGCTAAGAGATTAGCTTATTACTATCCCATGGATGCTGGCAGAACACAGGAGACACCTACATCAGACAGAGGACTTTGTTACTCACAGCACAGCAAGAGCATAAGCATGAGGTTTGTGTCAATTCCCCATGCCTCTCAAGTCTCACAGAGGTGACAAAGATGGGTTCACATGGGTGCTGTGCACTCAGTGGGTTGTGGCACCCTTGAACTTGGGGAATCTGCTGCTTTTCTAGTTAATGAGGAGCTGCTGGAGTTGAGGTGGGGAGAACTTTAACTCCTTCCTCAAGGTTGTTCCTTGCAAACACAACCTCAAGAAATGGCCTGAATAAACAGCAGTCTGGGCCTTGCATTCTTGGCTTACCTAGAATGTGGGGGGGGGGACCTTCAGGGACCATGGCAGATTGCCCCCTCAGTGCAATTGACCAGAGTTTTGAGAACAGCCTTGACTTCTGTCCACTGATCCCAGCGACCATTATAGCTGGTGCTGAGGGTCAAACTGGCCGTAACACTATCAGCACCATTAGTTTTCAGCTTAGCTGAACCAAAGGTGAACTAGGCCCAGGAATTTAAGACAGTCTCTGTGAATCCAAGGGCCTTCTGAGCCAGTAGCTTTGCTTCAGGTGGCAGAGTCGGGGATAAAGTTTTCACCAAAGGGTAGCTACTTCTCCTTTATGCAAAACTGAGATGACACCAGGGCCAGTCTAGGCACATCCTCAAATACATTATTTTCATTTGACCAGCAAATGGATGCTTTCCTTGTAGTTGTCATTTCCTAGCTGACCCACCCAAAAATGGGGATGTCAGGCCTGAGTCACAAATTCTCCAGGGGTTAGGTGTTCATTTTTAACAGGAGCTCAGTAATTGGCCAATAACTGCCTCCCCATTTTGAAAGGGGTCTGTTATGGGTTTGTGCCCCATCCTCCCCACCAATTCATATGTTAAAGTCCAAACCCCCACTACCTCAGAATGTGACCTTATTTGGAGATAGAGTCTCTACAGAGGTAATCAAGTTAAAATGAGGTCATTAGGATGGGCCCTAATCCAATACGACTTATGTCCTTAAAAAATTTGGACAGAGAGACATGCATACAGGGAGAATGTCATGTGAATATGAAGACACCATCTACAGGCCAGGAAGAGAGTCCTGAAACAGAGCCTTCCTTCACAGCCCTCACAAGCAACCAACCCTGCTGACACCCTAACTTTGGACTTCCAGCCTCCAAAACTGAGACAATATATTTCTGTTGCTTAAGCCACCCAGTTTGTGGTACTTTGTTATGGCAGCCCCAGAAAACTAATACAGGATGTATCTGGTGCCTGTGTCCAGCGTGTGGCGCTGCTGTACTGGGCAATGGCCTCTAGAGATGGCTGTGATTTTCTCTTTTTCGCCCTGGGGTTCTATATTGTTTCTGTTGGGCCACTTGGAAGGGGTAAGAGAATCCCTGAATGGGAGAATGTCCTCTCATCACTATGAATGTTTACAGTAAAAGCAAGTAACAGAATATATTATATATTTATATTCAGGGGACACAACTGCAGTACATTGAATCAGCTGAATGTTCTTTAACTTCCCTTTTCACTGCAAACTGCTCAAACCCTATCAGTTGAATTTTGCTCTATGGGAACACAGATCAAAGATATTAACATAGGGCTTCCCTGGTGGCGCAGTGGTTGAGAGTCCACCTGCTGATGCAGGGGACACGGGTTCGTGCCCCGGTCTGGGAAGATCCCACATGCCGCGGACCGGCTGGGCCTGGGAGCCATGGCCGCTGAGCCTGCGCGTCCGGAGCCTGTGCTCCGCAATGGGAAAGGCCACAGCAGTGAGAGGCCCGCGTACCACAAAAAAAAAAAAAAAAAAAAAAAAGATATTAACATAGGTGCTTCAGGGGTTATCATGATAGTTTCAGGAGATTAGGCTGTTTCCCAGCTGGGGGAGATAGAGAATACAAATGTGTATTTGCCCTTTGGTTTCTCATCCCAGAATTGGTATTACTTCCTCCCCTGGGCTCCCCTGGCCTCTGGAGAGCATTGGGGCTCAGAGGCATCATTCTTTTAGCCAACACTGGTGCCACTGCTCTTCCCTGTATCCTCAGCACTTTGGACCACCCTGGCACTTAGCACATCTTCCCTGCATGGGACCAAGTAGACATGGGTGCCCACATCCAACAAAGCTATAAACATTGAGTTCCTCCTCTCCCCTCCCTGAAATTCCCTGGCACACTCAGTCTTCTTCCCTAGAGCAGTTCAAGTTGGAGGAGTGGAGGAGGGAAAGAGCAGCTCAGTGCCAGTTAGCAAGGGTTTGAATTTACTCTGTTTCAAAGGGCCTCCCGTTGCTGGACTCAACAAATAAATTTCTAACGTATTTAGTCTATGCAAGGTTCTATATCTTCATTGCTAACACCATTATTTCAGCTTTGGGGAACCCTTGACCCATCAGCCAACGCCACATTGCATGACTTTTGGCTGGGGTGTGGGGCTTGCTGCCCCATTGATGTCATGAAAACATCCTTTCCTTCTCCCACTCCAGAGGAGAATGTGCCACAACCAAAGCACCATCTGGGAGTCTTGTTTGGACCCTACCTTTTGTTTCTCAGCCTCATTTAGCACATAAGATAGTGAGAGATCTTCACTCTACCCTCCTACTTTCACCACCACCTATGCAAAAGCATTTACTTCCAGATCTCAGGGAGCCTTCTGATATCTTCTAACCTGACCAACAAGGGCCCTCTTCCAGAACGCCATCTCTATCAATACCTTATCCTTGTCACCCAAATTGGCAGGCTGCATGAAGGGTCTGGGATTTTACCCTACTTGCAAATTAACAAGTTAGCCTGTTACTGTTTCACATATGCTGGTAGAAGATTTTGTTACTCACAGCACAACAAGGAGCATAAGCATGGTGTTGCTGCCAGTTTTCTACGCACTCCAAGTCCCGTGGAGGTGATGGAGGTGGGCCTAGTTCTATGCTTAGGTGGATGCCTGGGTTTGTGACATAGGTGAGGAACAGTGAGCTTATAGAATCTATCACTTTTGTCATGAATGGTGAGCAAGGCTGCTCTTTGACTGGGAAGAGATGTTACTTCATCCCTCAAAGTTGCTTACTGCAAATGCAACCCTGACAAATGGCCTGGGCAGAGTAGTCAGGGCCTGCATCCTTGGCCTACTCAGCAAGAATGCTTAGGGCCCATGGCAGATTGATTCTTCCAACACATGTGTTGGTTAAGATGATTAGTTTTTCCTTGTCGACTAAGATATATTTTGTTATTTATCTTTTAATTTCAAGGAAGAATGACAAAAAGAATATAGATCAATACAGTTGAAGCAGCCTTCCAACCCTAAATCTGCTTGAGTTCTCATCCTAACTGGGGCAGCCAAGGGAGAAACATACTCATCTGTAACAGTTTTGGAAGACTGGGCTGGTCCTTGAATGTTCCTCATTTAAAGAAACTAAACATCTAGCATCATTTTAAGGCTTAGAGCTATTCTTATATATATATATATATATATATATATATATATATAAGAAATATCATGAAATATTTTATATATACAAGAGAATATATTTATAAATTATGAAGCATAATAAAATGAACACCAATGAACCCATCACTAAATTGAAGAATTATGTTATCACAATACCCCTGAAGTTACATATGGGTTCCTCCCTATATGCTGAATGAACCCAAACAGCTAAACCTGGGCTGGAATGTCCCAGAGTTCCTAGAACTAAGCATGACTCTGAAAATGGAAGGAATGGCTCCTGGGGTGGGAGATGGCATGTCAGTTCTTCAAAGGGGCGGTTTAAAAAAACCTCAGTTGAAACACCAGGCCTACTAATATCTCTAGCCTGTGATGGCATGTCTTTTGGCTCTTTTCCTATTTGATGGCACTTCATTAAAAAGGATAAATAGAAGCAATAAAGCAAAACATTTATTAAAAAGAAGCCTAATAACTATAATCCTTTTCCTAGTGTTTTTTTTTTAAGTTCTATTTTTCTTTTTTGGTAAAAAAAGATAAATCATAACTTGATAATTCCATATTATTGGTGCTTATCTTTCAGAAGAAAGGACCAGAATTAGAGATTCAGCTACATCTTATACCAGTGGCCAGGTTCCCGCCTCTGGCTGTATATTCAATTCAGAGGGGCTTTTGAATGTACAGGTCCCACCCCAGACCAATCAGATCTCTTCATGGCCAGACATGTAGTTGCCTTAAGCTCTCCAGGGGACTATACAATGCACAGCCTGGGTTGAGAACCTTTGCCCTTTCCTTTTGCTACATAAGTGTAATTGGTGATTGGCAGTGATTTAATATAGCATATATTGGAGATAAACCCAAATAAGTTTTCAATATAGGTAAGTTAATCATGAAATTAAATCAATCACTGGAGTCTGGTTAATAAAAATTTATAAAAGGCTTCAAATCAAAATGTTTTGTTGTTTTTTTTTTTTTTTTTTTGCGGTACGCAGGCCTCTCACTGTTGTGGCCTCTCCCGTTGCAGAGCACAGGCTCTGGACGCACAGGCTCAGCGGCCATGGCTAACGGGCCTAGCCGCTCTGCGGCATGTGGGATCTTCCCGGACCGGGGCATGAACCTGTGTCCCCTGCATTGGCAGGAGGACTCTCAACCACTGCGCCACCAGGGAAGCCCAAAATGGTTTCTTTTTCATTAACAAGTTGGTTTCAGATGAGCTAGAGGGGATTCATACTACTCAGTATAATAATGTTTTCAGATCATCAGCAAAAGTCAGTTTCTCACTGCTCTGTCTAGCCTCTGTTACTGAGGATGGTGGATGGATGGCTGTAGTCATTAATAGCCAAGTATCAGTCAGGTAAAAATGAATACTTCTTTAAAAATGCCACTAGATGGCACACCTAAACCAATTTTATATGACCTAAGTGGCCAGAAAAGCATTTTGATGTTATAAAATAGGATAGAAACTGGAAGTATAAAGCAGAAAAAATGAGGGAGGATTCCATGGGTTTTTGCTGTGCTGTAGTGCTTTGTAGGAAAAGCAGTCATGGTCCATGTATAAGATTAGTAGGGTAGCCATGGCCGCTGAGCCTGCGCATCTGGAGCCTGTGCCTGTGCTCCACAACAGGAGAGGCCACAACAGTGAGAGGCCCACGTACCGCAAAAAAAAAAAAAAAAAAAAAAAAAAAAAAATTAGTAGGTCAGTTTATTCATTGTTCACTATGATCAGCCAACAAACTAATGACTTAAAAAAACACATGAGGGCTTCCCTCGTGGTGCAGTGGTTGAGAATCAGCCTGCCAATGCAGGGGACACGGGTTCAAGCCCTGGTCTGGGAAGATCCCACATGCCGCGGAGCAACTAAGCCCGTGTACCACAACTACTGAGCCTGTGTTCTGGAGCCCACAAGCCACAACTACTGAGCCTACATGCCACAACTGTTGAAGCCCGCACGCCTGGAGCCGGTGCTCTGCAACAAGAGAAGCCACCACAATAAGAGGCCCGCACACCACAACGAAGAGCGCCCCTGGCTCGCCGCAATTAGAGAAAGAGCAAGCCTTTGACCTGTAAGTCTATGTAGTGTTTGGTGTTAAGAAAATGAGGTATAGTTATAAACCAAAAATACAGTTATTTAATATATATGAAATAATGTGCTACATGCTAAGCAGGATTCAGACGTGTATAAGGTGCGGGCTCTATATTCAAGGAACTTCTCATCTTATTTGGTGGGAAGAAGGTGAGGTATGCTGCAAATAACCAGATGTTTGTGGTATGAATGTGGCAGGTAGAATAATGACCCCCTAAAGATGTCCACACCCTAATCCCTGAAACCTGTGACTATATTACCTTATATAGCAAACAGACTTAGCAGATGTGACTGAGGGAACAGGCAGGCCTTGAGATGAGAAAATTATCCTTGATTATCAATGTGGACCCAATCTAAACACACGAATTCTTTTTTTTTTTTTTTTTTTTTTTTTTTTTTTTTTTTTTGCGGTACGCGGGCCTCTCACTGTTGCGGCCTCTCGCGTTGCGGAGCACAGGCTCCGGACGCGCAGGCTCAGCGGCCATGGCTCACGGGCCCAGCCGCTCCGCGGCATGTGGGATCTTCCCGGACCAGGGCATGAACCCGCGTCCCCTGCATCGGCAGGCGGACTCTCAACCACTGCGCCACCAGGGAAGCCCCACACGAATTCTTAAAGTAGAGAGTTAAAGACAAAAGAGTCAGAGAGATGTGATGTTGCTGGCTTTGAAGATGGAGGAAGGCACCCCCAACCAAGGAATGCAGGTGGCCTCTAGAAGCTGGAAAATGCTAGGAAACAGATTCTCCCCTAGACTCTCCAGAAAGGAACACAGCCCTGCAGACATCTTGATTTTAGGCCATTCAGACCTGTGTTGGACTTCCAATGTCCAGAAGTACAAGATAATAATCTGTGTTGTTTTAAGCCACTAAGATGCTAATATTTTGTCTATACAGCTGTATATGTTAGGGTTATTTTTACAACATAAAATACAGTGTAGACTCAATAAATGCTTTTTCATTTAAAAAGTAAAACAGCAAATAACTTATGAGAACTTGAAATTGCTTAAACCCCCATAACTCCCAACATCTATAATTCTTGTGCCCTCCCATCTGTTTTTTTGAGGTGAAAGCTGTACCAACATCTTCGAATAAAAAGGGCTTGATGTTGTGAGGAAAGCAAGAAAGTACAGTGTTTGCTTTGTATAGAGCCTTGTGGCGACAAGGAACCCAAAATGTAGAGTAGGTAGTGAAGAGGAGAGGAAAGCAGCTAACCCCATCTATAGCAAAAAGATGACCAAGTGGGAGTTGGCTCAAGAACTAGAAGTGTCAGGAGACTTAACTAGGAAGTGCCTTGGAAAAAAAGCAGCATGATCAATACAAGTTCACCTATAGTGGGAGCTACAAGGAAGGCTACAACAGCTTAATTCTTGTGCCTGGATTCACAACTGTCTTCAGCTTACCCCTCTGAAACTCATTTCTGCCTATGTCCCCATCCTGGTTACCTGCTCTTAGCCTCCCTCTTCTGAGATTCTTTTTTTAAAAAATTGTGGTAAAATACACATAATATAAAATTCACGTTTTTAAAGTGTGCAATTCAGTGACATTTAGTACATTTACAGTGTTGTGCAACCATCACCACTATTTAATTCCATAGCATTTCCATCACCCCAAAAGGAAACCCCATACCCATTAAGCAATCACTCCTCATTCCCCCTCCTCTCAGACCCTGGCAACCACTAATCTGCTTTCTGTCTATATGGATTTGCCTGTTCTGGACATTTCATACAAATGGAATCATACAATATGTGGTCTTTTTTGTGTCTGGCTTATTTCAATTAGCATAAACTTTCCAAAGTCCATCTGTGTTGTAGAATGAATCAGTATTTCATTCCCATTCATAGGTAAATAACATACCATTGTATTACTATACAACATTTTCTTTATCCATTCATTGGTTTAAGAACATTAAGATTGTTTCCACTTTGGGCTATTTCCCACTTTGGGAATACTGCTGCTATGGGAATTCTTGTACAGGTTTTTGTTTAAAAACTTGCTTTTCAATTCTTTTTGAGTATATATACCTAGGAGTAGAATTGCTAGATCGTATGATAATTTTGTTTAGTTTATTCAGGAACCACTAAATGTTTCCCACAGTGGCTTTACCATTTTACATTCCTACAACAATGTATGAGGGTTACCATTTCTCCAACATTCTCACCAATCATGTTATTTTCATTTTTTGTTTGTTTGTTTTTAAATTCTAGCCATTCTAAGTGGGTTTACAGTGGTATCTTATTGTAGTTTTGATTTGAATTTCCATAATGACTAATAATAACATTAAACATTTTTCATGTGCTTTTTGGCCATTTGCATATCTTCTTTGGAGAAATATCTCTTCTAGTCCTTTGCTTATTTCTAAATTGGGTTGTTTGTCTTTTCCTTGTTGAGTTGTAAGAGTTCCTTATATATTTTGGATACTAGATCCTTATCAGATATAAGATTTGCAAATATTTTCTCCCATTCTGTGAGTTGTCTTTTTCTCTCTTGACAGTGTCCTTGATGCATGTGAGTTTTTACTTTCTATGAAGTCCAATTATTTTTTCTTTTGTTGCTTATGCTTTTGGTATCATATCTGAGAAAGTATTGCCAAATCCAGGATCATTAAGATTGTACCTATGTTTTATTCTAAGAGTTTTATGGTTTCAGCTTTTATATTTAAGTTTTTGATCCACTTTGAGTTCATTTTTGTATATGAAGTGAAGTAAGGGTCCATTTTCATTTTTTTGAATATGAATACCCAGTTATCTCAGTACGATGTTCATTCTTTATGAACATGAAGTTAGACATTGCACAGTAAAGATTAGGAATCACATAGTAAGTCTGTTACTGACGCAGATGAAGAAGCTGTTCACCTGGGTCAGGCCCTCTGAAATGAGCATCTTGACTTCTTGTTAGTGGCCTTCAAGTGCCTGAACTTCAAGATGGTAGTAACCTGCTAGTGTCTTTCTTTACCAAAGTTGGAACAAATGGAAATAAGTTAATTTAACTATATTATGAAGGATTGGGTCTAAATGCAAAGAATATACTTAATGAATTTCCTGACTTTTAAAGAGACTTCTAAAAATGTTAAGAAAGTGTCTTTAAGTGTGGGACAAGATATTAATTAATATGTCTGGAATCACTTAGAGGAGTTAATAAAAACACTAAAATTTCTTGTATATTGTCTATGTTGAGAAATGGTAGGAAATAAAAGTAAAATAATTAAGAAAAGTCATTGGTAATAGGTCAAACCCCCAAGTTGAGCCTTTGCTGCCTAGCCCTTCCATGCTGACAAGTTGGTCCAGGACCCTTCCCACACTCAATTCTCCAAGGGGGACATTGGTTTTAAGTTTGTTCATAAACTTAAATGAGATCAATAAATCCAGTTATAGATGATCAGAAAGCTTTTCCTTTTAGTTTCCTCCCTCAGCTACAATTCTATTTTCATAAATCTAATCAGAGTCAATTTTAATTTATTTTTAGTTCTTCATTGCTTGAGCAAGCAGGGGATGGAGGGTTACTTTACTTATTCATTAACTTCGAGCATTTACTGAATGCCTAGTATGTAAGAGTTTTGTGCCCAAAACTATTAATTAAAAATGATCCTATGGTTTTAATAATTATCTTCACTTTCCTCTGTAAATCATCATAATATGTACATAATGTGTACACACATACACACTCACTTCATCTTATTTTGAAAAGAATGTAAAGTAGGCTTGCTGTTTAAATCTTTAGACTTCTCATATGTGCCTTGTTTCTACTTCATTTTCTTCCTTAAGATATCTGACAATATAGGGCAGCAGGGGGAGAAGGATTTTAGAGAGAAAAAATAGCCCCATAAACATCCTTAATATACAATTAATAAAAGGGAACAAGCTTAAGTGTCATTATTCTTGAATAAATTTACTAAAATGCAGAATAATAGTGAATCCAGATTTTAAGAAATGTTTTAGTTTGAAATAATTTTATATTTGCAGAAAAGTTGCTAAACTAGTAGAGAGTTCACATATACCCTTTGTTTAGCTTTAATATTAACAATTTACAAAATTATAGTAATGATCAAAACCAGGAAATTAACATCAGCACAATACTGTTAACTAAATTACTGATCTTTCTGAAATTTCACCAGTTTTCCTCCTAATATTCCTTTTTTGTTCCAGGGATCCAAGATCTCACATTGCATTAAACTGTTGTTTCTTCTTAGTCTCCTTTGATCTGTGACAGTTCCTCATTCTTTCCTTGGCTTTCATGATAAGTACTTTTGATAAGTACTGGTTATTTAGTGTAATTTCTCTCACTTTGGGTTTTTCCAGTGTTTTCTCATGACTAGATTGAGGTTGTGCATTTTTTACATATTATTCTTAAACCACAGGATGCTGTTACGTCTCTCTCATTACATCATACCAGAGGATACTGTTGGTATAACTTATTACTAGTGATGTTAACCTTGGTCACTTGGTTAAGGTGGTGTCCACCAAGTTTCTCTACTGTAAAGTTACTATTTTTATTATTGATAAATATATTTGAGGAGATATGTTGAGACTGTTAATATCTTGATTCTCATTCAACTTTTGCCCACTGATTTTAGCATCCATTGGTGGGATCTTATATGAAACAATTATTACTGTGGTAATTTTTGCCTAATGGTAATTTTTGTATTTCCTTCATTCCATTTATATTTGTTCATTGGAATAGCTGTCTCTTCTCCATGTATTTATTTATTCAGTTATTTATATCAATATGGACACCTGGGCCTATTATTCTGTGGGTTATAATTTAGTACCATCATTATTTATTTTATGGCCTAAGTTGTTTTGCCTATTGGGAATTCCTTCCAGTTGTTTCCCTATGTCCCTTTGACATATCCTATCCTTTTTTGCTCATTTTCTGTATCATAAGTTATTTCATATATATTGCCCAGGCCTGGAATTAATCACTCATTCAAGGAGTCCTAGTTTTTTAATTAGAGAATGGTATTTAGAAATCAAGATCTGGGCTCTAAGCGTGCTTATTGCTATGGCCACTGTTCCTAGATCCTTTCAGCAAAGACATGTACTTATATACTAACTCATGTATATACACAGACTTATACATAGAAGTATTTCATACTATAAACCATGAGTTCATACTGATACCTCTAATTCCAGTGCATTATAATGTTTCATTCTGGCCTTTTTCTTTATTTTTAAGTTCTTTCTCAGACAATGAAAAACCTGGCTCTCATTTTCTACAATATATTCACTTCAATCCTAGTAGAAACAAGAAACAGTTACAGGATTGCCAATATATACTAACCAGCATACATTATTTGTATGTTCTTTTCCCTTTTATACTATCAATTCATAATACTGTTTTCCTATAAATTAGGGTAGTTCTTCCTGGGCTACTTCAGGGTGGTAATTTCATTTGCAATACAGTTATGCTTTGTATTCTCTACATATCCTGTTTGAGTTTAGTTACAGGGTGGGGGAGTATATGAAACAAAACTATGTTCTCTTCCTCATTTTTTAACAGTTACATAATGCTCCATTGTGTGAATATATCATTTATTCAAATGATGTATGGGCACTCTATTAGTTTCCTATTGCTATGACAAATTATCACAACACAAAATAATTATCTTACAGTTCTGGATGCCAGAAGTTTGAAATGGGTCTCACTGGAAGAAAGTCAAGCTGTCAGCAGGGCTGCATTCCTTCTAGAGGGTCTAGGGGAGAATCCCTCTCCTTGCCTTTTCCAGTTTCTAGAGGCTGTCCAAATTTCTTGGCTCATGTCTCCTTCTTCACTCTTTAAGCCAGAAGTGTAGCATCTTCATCTGTCTCTAACTCTGACTCTCTTGCCTCTATCTTTCACTTATGAGGACCCTTGCGATTACATTGGGCCCACCTGGATAATCCAGGCTAATCTCTGCATCTCAGATTCCTTAACTAATCATATCTGCATAGTCCCCTTTGCCATGTAATATATTCATGGATTCTGGGGATTAGGACATGGACTTCTCTTGGGCGGAGGCATTATTCTGCCTACCACAGGTACTTAGGTTATTTCCAATATTTTGCTGTTACAAATAGTCCTTCAATGAATAACCTTGTGCTTTTACATTTTTGTGCTGTTGGAGGTATACCTTCAGGGTAGAATTCTAGAAGTGGGATTGCTAGGTCAAAGGCACGTGCCTTGTAGTTTTGTTAGGTATTGCCACATTTCCCTTCAGATAGGTTGTACTAATTTGAGAGTGCCTGTTTTCCCAAAGTCTCCCCAGCAGAATATGTACTTGCTTTTTAATTTTTGCCAATCTGACAGGCAAGAAATGGTATCTCAGTCTTGCTTTAATTTGCATTTCTTTAATTATGAGTAAACTTGAACATTTTCTCACATGTTTGAGGGCCATTTATATACCTTGTTTTTGTGAATTGTCTGTTTATTGAGTTTCTGTCCCTTGTCTCAACTTTTAAGAGTTCTTTATACACTGGAGGTATTGATCTCTTGCCTGTGGAATATATTGCAAATATTTTCTCGCAGGTTATCATTCGTCTTTGTTTATGATGGTTTTCTTTTTTTGCCATGAAAAAATTTAAAAATTTTTATGTATTCAAATGAACAATACTTTATTGCCTCTGCATTCTGAGTCTTTATTTTGAAAGCCTTTTCCTGTACTAAAGTTAAAGAGGCAGTCACCCATGTTTCCCTACAGTACTTGTATAGCTTCATTTTTTTCCTTTGCATTTAGATCCCTCATCCATGTGGAGTTTGTTCCATACATGGTGTGAGATATGATTTTATCTTTTCTCAAATGGCTACCTAGTGGTACCTGCAACATTTATTAAAAACTCCATCTTTACCCTCAGTGATTTGAGATGTCACCTTTAATAACCTATATGTACTTAGATCTGTCTCTGGACATGCTTTTCTACTGGCCTACTTGTCTATTCGTGTACCAGTACCACAGTATTGTAATTAAAGGTGCTTTATAATATGTTTTGATGCCTGGTTAAGCTAGTATGCCCTTGTAGTTTATCTTTTCAATGTTATTACATGCTTGCTTTTTCATAGAAACTTTAGTATCAACTTGTCCAACTCTTTAAAACAGTTTGTCAATTTTTAAAATTGGGATTGCATGCTTTTATAAATTTATTTAGGAAGAACTGTTAAGTAATCCTATCCAAGAACAAGGAATGTTTTTCCATTTGTTTGAGTCTATTTTTATGTCTTCCAGGAGTTTATAAATGAATTACAGACTAAACCAAAGTGTTTTTTGGTTAAAAAAGGGAAAAATTTAAGTTAAAGTTTAAAATTTCCTGTAAATGATCATACAAATACTCTTACAGTTGGATTCCTTACCTGTTTGGCAAGGGACTATGTTACCAGTGCACATGAGGGAGGGACATTCTTATTCTGAAATGAGTGAGACTGAAGACTAGAAAGAGAGAGAATGGCAGAACCTCCTGGCAGGTTGGGATGGCACAATGGGAAATCTAGAAAGAAAAACTGGGCCCCAGACTGTTGCCTGCTGGATGTAAGGCCAGGCTATGGCTGCTAAGGACTGTGGATTTAATCTTCTTGCAATGGGATGTTCACAGGCATTGGAGACAGAAATATCTAGGGCCAACTCTGGCTCCATCACTTACTAGGTGTCGAACCTTGGATAAATGATGTAGGCTCTCTGAGCCTCAGCTTCATCACTAAAATGGGGAGAAGGATCCCCAAGTACTACTAACTTGTAATGCAGAGGAGATGCTCAATAAATGTTCCCTT
This sequence comes from Kogia breviceps, assembly GCF_026419965.1. NCBI lineage: Eukaryota > Metazoa > Chordata > Mammalia > Artiodactyla > Physeteridae > Kogia > Kogia breviceps. The sequence continues at coordinate 67,227,374 of NC_081317.1, forward strand.
ATTTCCAATTTTTCTACTTTCCTTTCTCTTATTTACTCATAGTCTCTACTTCTTTCTTCCATCTCTAATTTCATTCTCCATTTTTCATTCTTTATCATTTTTTATCTTTCCCCATCTCTTCAGTTATGTGGTCAGGCATATGCTTTTCTAGTTCTCTTTCTCCTCTGTCTTGCAGGATGTTTAGCACTTTAAAAAATCAATTCTGGTAATGAGAAAGGTGGACTAATTAGCCTTTTAGCCCCACATACTCTCATAGGCATTCCTGATCCCACTGAGTATGCTCAGCCTTGAGACACTAAGAGACCTTAGCAAGTGTCCCCTCCAGAGCCATGGCAGAACCTAAGTCATTCCAAAAGATCCCTGTGACCTGGTCCAGAGGACATGGATGTATTCCTGTGTGCCCACCTTGTTACAAAAAGGAATCACTTCTTGTTCATTCCTTTTGCACATATGATATTTCAGGGTTTTTATGCTTTTTCCCCCCAGGAAATTTCAGAACAAAAAAGAATCCCAGTTTAAAGTGAGTTCACTAAATACCAATTTAGTTGTGATGCATGTGAAATACTGCAAAGGCAACAGCACAGATTTAGGTAGGTACTGAGTAGACATTGTCCTGAAGAACCAGAGTAATTGGGGAGAAACTAGCTTCTCTCTCTTAAGAACCATTTATTTAAATTTGACTGACTATAATAGCAATTTAAAGTATAACTGCTTCTATTATAATCATTGAATAAAAGTATTTCTTATATCTAATTTTTGTTGTCAAGAGATCTGATACCTATTCTAATACTTAGCATTTACTTTACAACTAATATTGATTTGTATATGACCATATTATTTATAAAAAATTAAAAAGTGATTTACAATTTGTTGCCCATCTTTAATACTTTCTAAGACTTTTGGATCTGATCTAAACCAGAACTCTGAAAACATTCTTTCACACAGAATCAAATCATTATTTCATATAAATCAGGTCACCACTTTGTTGGTTATTCTCTGTTCGACATCCCTTTCCCTGCCCCCACCTAGATCCATTCTCTGCCCTTGTCTACCCTGCATCCTGGGGGTCTGACCCTTGGCCTTTCATCTCCCAGACTCCCTTCCCCTCTGGCTTCTGGTTGGACCATTCATTGGGAGGCACCAGCAGGAGCTTGGAGGGTGGGAAGGCAGTGAGTTCTGGAGGTGGTTCTAAAACATAATTTTTACAGCCCTTCCTACACTTAAACTTCTTATTGCTTAAGTTATACTTCATGTCTTTGATGAACATGTTAATTTTCATGTTTGAACTTATAGTAATGTCTATTGTACAGACTGGATAATAGAACACTAAACTTCTGTACTTGAAAATGACAGCCTTAAAAGCTCATATCAATCACACACACACACACACACACACACACACACACACACACACACACACACGGAGGTACAGTCAACTCCAGCAGCAGCAAATTTTCCTTCCTTTCGAAAGTAAAGTTTTTAAATCAAAACATTACTTTAGGGGCTTCCCTGGTGGCGCAGTGGTTGAGAGTCCGCCTGCCAATGCAGGGGACACGGGTTCGTGCCCCGGTCCGGGAAGATCCCACATGTCACGGAGCAGCTGGACCCGTGAGCCATGGCCGCTGAGCCTGCGGGTCCGGAGCCTGTGCTCCGCAACGGGAGAGACCATAACAGTGAGAGGCCCGTGTACCGCAAAAAACAAAAACAAACATTACTTTAAAACTCTAATCCAATTTTATGATCTCTCTAACTTGGTTTCTGGGGTTTTTAAGGATAAACTCTTCCAATACCCAACTTCTACATTTGTCCAGAAACTTAGGCATGTGCAAAGCAATGCCTCAGAATGTTTCTAGAAAAATATGCTAGAATTACATTAACTTTGCTGCCTAGCATGTAATTGACATGTTGTCATTTCTGTTTGCTTCTTATTATGTAAAGAATAGAACTCCAAAGAGACTATTCCGATACTGCTTTATTAATTCAATGCTTATTGAACACTGACCACATGCCAGGCCGTGTGCTAGTCAATGAGGATATAAAGATGAAAAGACAAAGTTGAGTAATTGTATTATGTTCTGAAATGGTTCATATTATTTCACAGAGTGCTTTTCTTGGAAGAAGAAATGGTTGGGTCATTTTCAGTAAAGAAAAATTTTGTGTTCTCTTTGAATCTATTTGGTAAATTAACGATAGTTTTAGGTTTGGGGTTAGGTTCAGCTTGGGTATATTTACTGATGAAAAATTAGAAATGTGTAGGCTATTAAATTTTAGATTTATTACATTAATGGTAACATATAATTTAGACTTTGAAATTTTGTTATGTATGAGCACATTCACTTGATTTTTAAATCATTGTACATGGCTCAGACACTGAATTATATAGTATGAAATATTTATTTTCAGTTATGCACCCAAAAAGAAAAATATTATTTTGAAGCCATGTTTGTTTTGAGGAAAAATTGAACATGAAGACTTCAAAGCTTAAAAAAAATATTAGAATAGGTGATTACCAGTGTTTTTCCTCTCTTGAAAAATCTTTCTGTGATTATATGTATCTTTATAATATACACAAACAAATAAACAGGGAGAGCTGCAGGTGTAGACCCCATACCTTAGCATTAGCAACTGCCAGTCTACCCATAGGCTTCTGGTAAAGAGTTTTTTGCACATATCATAATAAAAATCAATCCCACCATAAAAGCTGATTGGGAATGTATATTTTAATAGAATATTTTGCTTATGTTTTTAGTATTTAAATATTTGCATATTAAAAACCTTTAGGAACTTGAAAGCAAAGGAAACTCCATTAGGTTAGATTTTTTTTTAATGTGTTAAAATTGATATAAGTAACACTCTGTTGGTGTGCCTCTTTAATAAGTTTGTCAATTAGAACTTTCATTTGCAATATAACTGTCATTTTCAAGAACCGGAAACCCAAAATGCACACCTCTGAAAAAAAGGGGAAAAAAAATCTGCCCATGTGATAGATAAAAGGGAAGAGACAGCCTTCCAAATTATAATGCAATCACACAGGAAGACAAAAATTTCTTGAAGTTGTGAATAGAGATTATTATACAAAGGAATGTGCCCTGTTCTAAAGATGTTCTTAAATTTAAACTTTTCTTTTCACCTTCTCTTATGTTATTTTCTGCTGTATGAGTTCATACTTTTTTTTTTTTCCTAATGATCACTGCCCTTATTTTCTAAAATTGCTCCATGTTTCTGCGAAGTTATCTACAGAGAGATGGTTAGAACCACTAACCAAGCTTTCAGTGACTTCTGGTTTAGGTAATTGACTGGGTAGCTTTCTTGCCAATTATTACAGAAACTAATATCAGGCCTCAGAGTAATCATCACACAGTCAGGGAAAATTCTTTTTTCAGTTACATGCTTCTGTAGCTTACATAAGTATGGAAAAAACCTGAACGAACTTTTTGGCCAACCCATTAATTTAACCTGAATCTTAAGACAAGTCTGTCTGCTTAATGTGTGTGTGCAGGCACTTAACTACCGTTATTTCTTGAGTACTTCTCATGCAAATTGATAAGAAAGAAGCCCCCCTCCCAACTTTTGTATACAGCAACTATTTGAAGATAATCTTTCACAAAGTTTTCTTTTAGCAAAATCTTTTCACAGGTAAGAAAATCTAAGTGTGATGTTTTGAGTATAATGTTTTGTTGTAATAATGGTTTGCTAATAAAATAATTAGTGAAATAAAACATGTCTGAATCTGTCATTGCTGCAGCCTTGCAGAATGGGCAGAATGGGAGCGCCTCTGCCCCTGATCTCTCTATCCACTGAGCAATCACCACCTTCACATAGGTGTCTGTTGTAGCCAGCAAAACCTCAGATTGCTGTTTGGAAATAGTTCAACTTTAGGCCCTATCTCAGGCAAAAAGAGAGTTGATGAAAAACAGACCTGTTTAAATTGGTGCCAGGGGGGCTTCCCTGGTGGCATAGTGGTTGAGAGTCCGCCTGCCGATGCAGGGGACGCGGGTTCGTGCCCCGGTCCGGGAGGATCCCGCATGCCGCAGAGCGGCTGCGCCCGTGAGCCATGGCCACTGAGCCTGCGCGTCCGGAGCCTGGGAGAGGCCACAACAGTGAGAGGCCCACGTACCACACACACACACACAAAAATTGGTGCTAGAGGGAACTGATGGTGTATTTTGTCTACAGCATCCAATATTTGGCTTTTTCTAAATGAAAAGTTACTTTTAAAAAACCTTTCATGAAAGAGAACTTACATTGAGAAGTTTCATACAGTTATATTACTTCCAATTATTTCCCCCTTGTTCTTTATTTCCTTACATCTTGACCAGTTGTTTTGCTTTTTTTTCTCAGTGACTATGTTGCCTCCTCTACTTTCTGTCTCCTCATCCCACATTGATCAGCAAGTGATAAAGGCTGCATGTTCTTACTTCCCAAGAATTTAAAAAACCTCAGTCACTACATCAAAAAGTCTACACCATTAAGCCTTTGAAAAATTCACTTAACCAAGTAAATTATAACTAATGTGTTCACAGTTCCTTAGGAATGTGTTCATATATATGAAACTTGGTGTGAATAATAAAAAATAGCAACGCTAGTTGGAATACTGAGCTAGGGAGATGGTCATTCTACAGATTTACTAATTGAAGGAGAATGAATCTCTATAAAATATAAGATTCTTTCCTTCCCAAATCATCAGATGTCTAAGTACAGTTATCACAATTCAGTTTTTTTTTATAGGTCATTTCCATGAAGGCACAGGTTTGTATTTGATTCGCCTTTTTGTTATTACCAATCATATAAATCTTTAAAATAGAAATATATTATCTTTGGAAACTACCCAGGAAGAACTGGTTTTACTTTAAATCAACAAATGGTTAAATATTATTAGAAGGAAATTACTTGATTCCTTGAGTTTGCTGGTCTTTATTATCAGCTTATTAAAGCAATAAAAACCTGAATATAAACTACAAACTAGTAACAGAATATCTGGAACCAAAAGAAAATAATAGATAAGAAAAAAAGAAAATTGTTAGTTCGGTTAATCTACAGTTCCCTTTGAGAAAGCACATATTATCTGTTGCTAAGTAAAAAGATTAATGTTGAAAGACCATATCAAATTATAGAAGAAACTTCTTTGAGGGGTATGGTTATGAAAAAACAGTTATACCTATTTACACATGCCTTAGTGAGATTTTTACAGCAACATTATTTAACTGCTAGAGCCAATTTTTTAAAAATCTATACCTTTCACTGTAACTATGCTAACAATCAACAGGAGGTATAGGATATACACAGAAGCCTTAAAATTTGTTTCATATTATTATGAGATGTTCATTGTTCAAATCAGCTATTTCTTATTATTGAGTAGATGATAGGAGAAAAATAAAGAATACTATTCATCACCCCCTGCCCCAACTTCCACCAATCAAGAGAGAAGTGAAAATGGCAGGATGAAGTCTCTTTACTATAACACTGCAAATTATTTTACTTTTTAAAATTAATTAATTTATTTTATTTTATTTATTTTTGGCTGCATTGGGTCTTCGTTGCTGCATGCGGGCTTTTCTCTAGTTATTGTGAGCGGGGGCTACTCTTCGTTGTGGTGCACAGGTGTATTGCTATGGCTTCTCTTGTTGTGGAGCATGGGCTCTAGGCACACGGGCTTCAGTAGTTGTGGCACGTGGGCTCAGTAGTTGTGGCTCGTGGGCCCTAGAGCGCAGGCTCAGTAGTTGTGGCACATGGGCTTAGTTGCTCTGCGGCATGTGGGATCTTCCTAGACCGGGGCTTGAACCCGTGTCTCCTGCATTGGCAGGCAGATTCTTAACCACTGCGCCACCAGGGAAGCCCGCAAATTATTTTTTAAATCCATGAATCATTTTAATAAAGAAACATGTCGATAAAACTAATAGCTAATTTTTACTGAGTGCTTACTAAATGCCAGCCACTATTCTGAGCATTTTATGTATTCTCTTATTTTATTTCAAGATAACCTAATAAGGAGATCCAATTATTAATCCCATTTTAGAGATGAGGAAACTGAAGCCCAGAGAGGTTAAGTAGCTTGCCTGAAGTTACACAGTCAGTATATAGTGTATATAGTAAGATTCAAACCAGGGAGTCTGACTACAGTATTTCCACTTTTACATAACAATACTTGTCTCTTTCTGTTTCAAGTATTTTTTCGCAAAACATATACAAAAGCCCAGGGTAATTACCTAATATGAGAAGGTGAGTTAACCTTAAACAGTTTGGCTTATAAATATCTATGTGGTAATTGCACAGTAATGATACAGGAAGTGTGAGTAGGAGTTTTAAGATAAAATATAGCATAAGCCGTGGAAATAAATACACTCTCCTGGGACTTATTGTCAATGAAAATTAATTTATATGAGCATATCAACCCTAAGCAACTAATCTGAATTACGATAGCATCTTTATTGTAAGCATCTATAACAACTTGGCAAGTGTCACTTAATTTATTCTAAGAGCTCCTCTCTGGAGCAGTCCTGAGGAAAGCAGATTATGTAACAGTTATCGCCACGTCTAAAACAGAAATGGGAAAAAACCAAAGGCAAGGAAAAAGGAGATTTATTACACAGTGTTCAGCCTGTTTAAGTCTCATTTTGTTTAAACCCTAGTTCCCCAGCATTGTTGTTCTAAGAGATTTGCTGCCTTTCCCCCTCTGGATATCATAGTACCAATGTCAGAAATCTAAGAAATGAGTTCAGTGCTGTCCAGGCCAGGCTAACTTCTCACCTCTGTGCATCCTTGCAGCTAAGGAGGTTGGTCTAGGACTGCCCAGTTGAGGAGAACATGCCCACACCCTTCAGCATGTTAGCAGTGGGTAAGGGGGAGGTGTATCCAAATTACCTGTGAGGCTTTCCAACCAACCCTTCTTTCCCCAAATTTTATGCTGAACCTAGGAAGTCACCAGCTTCAGGGTATCTTGGCTAGCTAAAAGATTGAGGACAGCTGAGATGGACAAAGCACAAAAATCAATGCACATACCAGGACACCTGTGTGGCTGCCTGCTTTGTTGCATGGTTCGACAGTTTAGGGACAACCTTACCCTTGCTTCAAGGCCACAGACCCTGCCTTTGACTCTGGAGGACAATCTCAGAAATGTGTGCCATTCATCACAGGATGATGCACAGAAGGCAGGGCTCCATCAACCCCAGTTTCTCACTGCTTCTGACCAAAGCTCTAAGAACTGGTCAATGCGACATCACCTTTGTGCCCAACAGCACATCCTTTGTTTCCTACATGTGACAAACTACTTCTGTGGAATTTTCTAATAGAAAACAAAAGTATGCTACTATGATAATCTAGATAAAATTAGTATTGCAGTAGATCATGACTTCCTTCTTTTATCTTAACCTTTCCCCTCAGACAATGTTTTAGGACATCTTGGCTATTTTCTTTTCTACCCTGAGTAAACAAATGTCATCAATTGCAACTGCTTCAAAGAAAGTAATCTTATTTTGATTTAGCACAAATCAAAATCATATTGCTTCATCCAAAGTTTACTCAAATCAATGATTTTAGATAAAGTTAATGATGCTTTACGCACACACAAACATTTAACCATCGGGGACAAATTTAAGGTCTTTTGTGGCCAATATCAGCTCAGCAAATTATTTTTCTATTAGGATATGCTATATATCCTTCAATTGCTGTTCCTAGAAATCTTGCTACTTTGATATTTAGGATAGAGAGACTTAGTAGTGTAAAAGAACAAATGTCCCTTTGTTGCAATTTTTCTGACAGTTGAGCATTACGTTAGTCAATAGATTTTTTAAGTCATTTTAAATTTGGAAGACATTTAAAAATTCCTCCCTGAAAATGTTCCCACTTAACATGAGATGTGGAAGGCAGCACAGATGTAGATTTGACTGGCTATCATCATCCTTTGTTTCCTACACCCTGGGCTTGCCTTTTTACAAATATTATCTCTAAGTCTCACAATAACCTTGCAAGGGAGGTATTACTGGCTGCATTTTACAGGTTGAGGAAACTGCGGTGTAGAGTTCCATGCTTGAGATCAGATAACTAGTAACCAAAGGAGGCTGATAATCTGGTCTCTCTGGCTCCAGAGCCACAGACCCCAACTTGATTTGGTGAATCATGTAATGCCAGAGAGAATAAACATTGTATGGTAAAAGTGAGAATGATGTAATAGTATTCACATTGTGCCCTTGGATCCTGTGGGGATAGAGCCCAGGAAAGAAGGGTCTCCAGGCTCCACAGCCTGCTTCTTTGACCCTCTCTGCCTGACACCACTCTGTTTGGCCTCTCCTGTGATTTTTCAGATTCTGAAATTGGTCCAACATCAGGCTGTCTTAATTCTGTCAACATGTTCAGGTCTACCCCTGGCAATCCATGGTTTTACAGGATAATTTTACTTGGAGAAAGGCAAGCAAAACATAAACAAGGACTTAACTACATACGACTGGGCAACTGCTGGGATTCTGAACAAAAACACCCCCCAGCCTGAGTCAAATGAAGGCATGCACCAGGATTTCAGAACCTTCTAGACAGCTTGCATTGGGTCCCCTGATTCCACTGGGTTTTGACAATGAATATCTGACCCAAAAGATTCCTTCTTACTGCTACGGGCCACACTACAAGAGCCTTCCTGGTTGTTTACATTTCAGACCCCTGATAACTTCACCCTTGCTCTTTTCTCCTCCTTGATATTTCTCCTTGGCATTTCAGTTTTCCAGACGTACATTCTGGCTGGGAGTTCCCATGGGCTCTGTCCCTCAGGGAAGGTCAGTCCTACTTACTGTGAAGCTAGTTTCTCCACTTCATCTTCATAATGGCTTTAGATCACCTAGGAGAACACCATCTTATCCTGGAGTATGTGCCAGGATCTCTTCACTCCATGAGCTAGAAGCAAACTCCCATCACCTCCTACTTTCTCCGTGGGCTCACTTCGAGTCACCCACTAATTTTCTATCTTTTTCAGAGAGCTTCCAGAGAGCAGCTCAAAGCAGAGATGATGGGCACATCTAGGACTAAGCAATCAGGGTTCTCCTCGATCAGTTTACCCTGTCTGCCCACCTCTCCGGGTTCTTTTTGATGACTCACGACTCAGGTGTTGTCAGAAGAAATTGAAAGTCTTCCTGAAGTCTTTTAATCACCCCCTCAAAGCACATGTCATTTTACACAGAACGAGAAAGAAAACTATCCCACTGACAGCTAGGAGCTGACCTGGCACTATCAGCTAGTCCATGGTGTTCTCCTGTGGAACATAAGTAGTTTCACAGATCACCACCATCAGGCAAGACCACTCTGTAATCATGTCAGGAAACAGACAAAGATATGAACATTGTCCAAACTGCAGAATGGCCAAGTATTCCCCAACCCTGACTAGTATGAGTGCTACTGCATCTTTACTATTTACCGCTTAGATCTGCTTGGTTCCTCTCACCTTCTCGATAAGAAGACTTAAGATCTCCAATCATGGAATTACTCCCACTTCCTGGCAGTACCCCATCCAAATGATCTTTGAACCTCCCCAAAATCACTTGACATAAGTCCATATTGTATAAATCTTTTTCTAATACCTTCTCACTGAGACTCCCCACGGTTCCCCATAGTATGTGTCTTCTTTACTGCAACAAGTCCATGAACCCTACTTTTTTTGACTATAGGTACGTTCCTGGTATTCTTTAGCTGGAGGACATTGATATCACTATGATAATGTGATAAATGTCTACTGTTTATTTAGCGCTTACTATGTGCCAAGGTCTGTTCTAAGCTCTTTGTATATATTAATACCTGTAATCCTTGTTACACATCATGAAATGGGCATGATAATTAGTCCCATCTTGTTGATGAGGGAACTGAACACAGGGAGTTTGAATACATGGTAGTCCTGTTTCCCTGAAGACGGATATTCCCTCATGAGTTTGGGCAGTCTTTAAGCTACAGAACAGGTCAAGAAAACACTTCATTTCTCTATGATCTCTAGGACCGAGGTGACTGAAGGCTAGGCTAGTTCCCTAGGGCTGTTCCAAATGGGGAGAAGATCCTCTCCACTTGACCATCTTAAGCCAAAACCTCAAGGGCCAAGGGGAAAGAGTAGAAGCGTGAGCTCATTTCTGAAGAACTTTTATTTTCTTCACTGCAAAACATGATCTCCTGCCAAGAACAATGATTTGATATATATAGGGGGGTTTTTGTTCGTTTTTTTTTGTTTTTTTGCGGTACGCGGGCCTCTCACTGTTGTGGCCTCTCCCATTGTGGAGCACAGGCTCCAGACGCGCAGGCTCAGCGGCCACGGCTCACGGGCCCAGCCGCTCCGCGGCATGTGGGATCTTCCCGGACTGGGGCACGAACCCGTGTCCCCTGCATCAGCAGGCGGACTCTCAACCACTGCGCCACCCGGGAAGCCCTATATATAGGTTTTAATGTATATTCTCCATGATATTCTCCATATAGCCTATGATATTTGAACACTTACTATGTGACAGGCATAGTTTCAGGTGTTTACTAGTCAACATAATTAATATCTCAGTCCTCATCACACTCAATTTCTCAGCAACTCTTGACACAATTGACCATTGGTCCCTCCCTCCTTGAAACACATTCTTCAGTTCCTTTCTGGGAAAACATACCTCTTAGTTCTCTTCCTACTTCCCTGACCACACCAGCTCAGTCCCCTTTGCCTCCTCTTCTCCCTGACTCCTGCATATTCCTGGAGTGGCCCTGGCTCAGATCACACTTGTCTTCTCTTCTCCATCTATACTCACTTCCTAGGGGAGCTCATCTAGTCTCATAATTTCAAATACCACCTATATAACTGATGACTTCAAATTTCTATTGCTAGCCCAGACTTTGGCTGTAACTACAGACTGCTGACTTGACATATCCATCTGGATATCCACAAACATCTCAAACTAACATATGCAAACCACAATTCCTCATTCTCACCCATTCCGACCCCATTCTTATCCATCAAATCTGCTCATCCTGCAGGCTTCTCCATCTCCATAAGTGGCACCACCATGCTGTGATCAGGCTACAAACCTGGGATCGCCTCTTACTCTTCCCTTTTTCTCACATGGCTTTATCAAGTCCATCAGAAAATGATTTTCAGCTCTAAATTCTAAACATATCCAGAATCCAACCACTTACCACCTTCACTGCTGTCACTGTACTCCAAACCCCCATCTTTTGCTTGGATTAGTAAAACAGCCTCCCAGCTGCTTTCACAGTTTTTACACTTGCTCCCCTACAACATCTTATTTTCTTGAAGTATATCATAGACACAGTGAAGCGCACAAGTCTTGTGTGCAGAGCTCAATGAATTTCTACATACGTTTATACCCATATAATTACCATCCAGATCAATATATAGAATATTTCCAGCCCAGGAAGCTTCCTCCTGCCTCTCCCACTGCTAAAAGCAACCACTATGCAGACCTCTGCCTCCATAAATTAGGTTTGCCTTTTTAATGCTTCATATATATGGGATCATACAGTATGTACTCTTTTTTGTTTTTTAAAAAAATTCATGTCTGTAAGATTTATCTACATTGTTAGTTGTAGCAGTAATTCATTCTTTTTCCATGCTTTGTAGTATTCCATTATATGAATATACCATAATTTATGTATCCATCCTACTGTTGATGGATATTTAGATTGATTCCAGTTTGGCTCTATTATGAATACTGCTGCTATGAGTGGTAAACGTATGTGCTCAAGTCTCTTGGGTACATCATATTCTTCAAAGTCAGACTGATCCGTTAAAATGTCAAATCACACAGCTTCTTGCTCAAAGCCCTCCAGCAGCTTCCCATCTTCCTCACAGTTTTTACTGAAGTTCCAGCAAATGCCTACAAGACTTGTTCTCAAATATGGTCCACTTTTTAAAAGCATCAACACTGGAGCTTGTTAGAAATACAGAATCATGTGTCCCTCCTTGTCCTAGTGAATCAGAATCTGCTTTTAATATATCCCCCAGGTGATTCACATGCATGTCTGAGAAGCACTGCCCTTGGTGATCTATCCCTTTGCCATCACCTCTCTGACCTCATCATCTACCATTTCCCCCCTTGCTCATTCCTCTCTGGCTACACTGGTTACTTTGCTGTTCCTTAGACACCCCAGACATGCTCATCATTGAGAGGTTGTGTGAGCAGCACCTGGTCAGCAGTTTCTTCTCCTGACCCAGTTGTCGGCTTAACCATGTGACCTTAATTTCACAGTATGGTAGCCAACTTCTTTTTACCCATAAAGAATGAACCCTGAGTATAATTATAGGTGAAGGACATGGGAAGACTAAGATTAAGTAGTAGTAATGGGGGAAAGGGAAGAAACAGATGTCAGGAATAAAAAACATATATATGGGGATATATGTATATGTATAGCTGATTCACTTTGTTATAAAGCAGAAAGTAACACACTATTGTAAAGCAATTATACTCCAATAAAGATGTTTTAAAAAAGGCAAAAAAATACATATATAGCCATGCATGTATATATACATATATATATATATATTAGGCTGAAAGATTTTTCCACATCAGAATATATAGCTGCATAGGAATAATGATGAGGAGGATAAGAAGAACAGAAAAAACAACTAGTTTTTATTAAGTATTGACTCAGCCTGAAAGTGGAATTGCTAGATCAAGGGGTAGGTGCATTTAAAATAGATGTTTCCAAATTCAACCATAGGGTTGTAGTATTTCTACCTGCTATTCTCCTTAATAATGTAGTCCTCAAGACAACCCCATGAGGTAGTTACTATTATTTTCTATATTTTACAGATGAAGAAACTGAGGTACAGAGAGATTAAGTGACTTGCCCAAGGACACAGTGTTAATAAGTGGTGGCATCAGACTCAAATGCAGGCAGTCTGATTGCAAGGCCCACACTCTTAACCCCTTCACTGTGCCTCTCTCGTGTAACCATCACTACCATCCAACTCTAAGAACATTTTCATCTTTCCCAACTGAAACTCTGTACTCATCAAACACTAACTCTCCACTCCCCTCTCTCCCCAACCCCTGGCATGTATCATTTTACTTTCTGTCTCTATGAATTTGACTCCTATAGGTACCTCATATTAGTAGAATTATATAATATTTGTTATTTCATGATCTGCTTATTTCAACTGGCACAATGTCCTGGAGTTTCTTCCATGTTGGAGCATGTGTTAGAATCTTCTTCCTTTTTAAAGCTGAATAATATTCCTTGTATATGTCACATTTGTTTATTCGTTCACCTGTTGGTGGCCATTTGGGTTGCTTCTACTTTTTGGGTATTGGGAATAATACTGCAGTGAACATGGGTGTATAAGTGTCTACTCGAGTCCCTGCTTCCATTGCTTTTGGGTATACATCCAGAAGTGGAATTACTGGATCATATGGTAATCCTGTAATTTTTTTTAAGGAATTGCCATGTCATTTTCCATAGCAGCTGTACCACTGTACATTCCCATAAGCAACGTACAAGGGTTCCAGTTTTTCCATATCTTTGCCCCGGGCCAATACTTGTTATTTTCTGTTGTTGTTGTTCATAATAGCCATCCTAATAGGTGTGGATTTTTTTATTTTTCATGTATAAAATCTGTTAATCTTTTCCTTCATGTTTCCTGTTTTTCTTGGAAAGGTCTTTGACTTCCTAAGTTTATACAAGCAGTCTCCAAATTTTCCTTATAATATATTTATCACTTCATTTGGTACATTCAGGGCTTTGATTCACCTGGAATTAATTTTCTATTTGATTTAAGATAGGGAGTACTAACTGTCCTCTTCCAGACTGAAGAGTCAATGATGCAAGTGTCATTCCTGATAGTTCATGCCTTTCCCTTTCTACCACTCTGACTTTCCTGTGGCTTCCCCGCCCCCCAACCCAGGCCCAATACTGAGCCACTGTTGTTTTCAATACTTCCTATCTTCGCTTGCTTATCAATGCTATCAAATTAGGCTTATTTTTTATTGCAAGAAAGTGAGTGTGAATAAACAGCCCATAATAAAAAATGTACCTCTTTCTTATGAAAATAAAACATTCAGGAGGATTATAAAAGAAAATCTTATGGCTGTTATCATTTGCCTTATATATTGAAGTGCCCCTATGTTGGGTGCATATATATTTACAACTGTTATATCTTCTTGGATTGATCCCTTGATCACTATGTAGTGTCTTTGTCTCTTGTAACAGCCTTTATTTTAAAGTCTGTTTTGTCTGATATAAGTATTGCTTCTCCAGCTTTCTTTTGATTTCCATTTTCATGGAATACCTTTAACTATCCTCTCACTTTCAGTCTGTATATGTCCCTAGATCTGAAGTGGGTCTCTTATAGACAGCATATGTATCAGTCTTGTTTTTGTATCCATCCATCGAGTCTGTGTCTTTTGGTTGGAGCATTTAATCCATTTACATTTAAGGTAATTATTGATATGTATGTTCTTATTGTCTTCTTTTTAATTGTTTTGGATTTGTTTTTGTATGTCTTTTTTCTTCCCTTCCTCTTTTGTTCCCTTCTCTTGTGATTTGATGACTATCTTTAGTGTTGTGTTTCAGTTGCTTTTTCTTTTTTGTTGTGTATCTATTGTAGATTTTTGGTTTGTGGTTACCATGAGGTTTTGATAATAGCAGTCTATATATATATAAGATGGTTTTAAGTTGCTGTTCTTTTAATATCAAATGCATTTCCAATATCCTGCATTTGTGCTCTCCTCTTCTCACGAATGCTCCTATTGATATCATATTTGTGTGTGGATGATTTCCTACCTTTAATGTATGTTTGTCTTTACTGGTGAGCTTTCCCATTCGTAAGTTTCTTGTTGTCTAGTTGTGGACTTTTCTTTTTTGCCTTGAGAAATTCCTTTAGCATTTGTTGTAAATCTGGCTTGGTGGTGCTGAATTCTCTTAGCTATTGCTTGTCTATAAAGGTTTTCATTTCTCAGTCGAATCTGAATGAGACCCTTGCTGGGTAGAGTATTCTTGGTTGTACATTTTTCCCTTTCATCACCTTAAATATATTGTTCCACTCCCTTCTGGCCTATACAGTTTCTGCTGAAAAATCAGCTGATAACGTTATGGGGATTCCCTTGTATGTTGTTGCTTTTCCCTTGTGGCTTTTAATATTTTCTCATTGTCTTTAATTTTTGTCAATTTGATTAATACATGTCTCAGAAATATAGATCATGGAATAGGATAGAAAGCCCAGAAATAAACCCATGCACCTATGGTCAGTTAATCTACAACAAAGGAGTCAAGAATATACAATAAAGAAAAGACAGTCTCTTCAATAAGTAGTGCTGAGAAAACTAGACAGCTACATGTAAAAAGAATGAAATTAGAACATTCTCTAACACCATACACAAAAATAAACTCAAAATGGATTAAAGACCTAAACGTAAGACTGAATACTATAAAACTCTTACAGGCAAATATAGGCAAAACATTCTTTGACATAAATTACAGAAATATCTTTTTTGATCCACTTCCTAGAGTAATGAAAATAAAAACAAAAATAAACAAATGGGACCTAATTAAACTTAAAAGCTTTTGCACAGAAAAGGAAACCATAAACAAAATGAAAAGACAATATTTGCAAATGATGTGACTGACAAGGGATTAATCTCCAAAATATACAAACAGCTCATGCAGCTCAATATCAAAATAACAACTCAGTCAAAAAATAGGCAGGTCTAAAGAGGCATTTCTCCAATGAAGACATACAGATGGCCAAAAAGCACATGAAAAGATGCACTACATCGCTAATTATTAGAGAAATGCAAATCAAAACTACAGAATGGCCATCATCAAAAAGTCTACAAACAATAAATACTAGAGAGGGTGTGGAGAAAAGTAAACCCTCTTGCACTGTTGGTAAGAATGTAAATTGGTACAGCCACTATGGCAAACAGTATGGAGGTTCCTTAAAAAACTAAAAATAGAGGTACCATATTATCCAGCAATCCCACTCCTGGGCATATATTCAAAAAGATACATGCACCCGAATATTCATTGTAGCACTATTTACATTAGTCAAGACATTGAAGCAACCGAAATGTCCCTCAACAGAGGAATTATCGATGTGGTACATATATACAATGGAATATTACTCAGCCATAAAAAAGAATGAAATAATGCCATTAACAGCAACATGGATGGACCTAGAGAAGTAAGTCAGACAGAGAAAGACAAATATCATATGATATTTGTCCATTTGTATGTGGAATCTAAAAAAATGATATAAATGAACTCATTTACAAAACAGAAACAGACCCACAAACTTAGAAAACAAACTTATAGTTACCAAAAGGGAAAGGTGGTGAGGAGGGATAAATTAGGAGTTTGGGATTAACATATATACACTACTATATATAAAATAGATAATCAACAAGGACCTGTTGTATAGCACAGGGAAGTCAACTCAATATTCTGTAATAACCTAAATGGGAAAAGAATCTGAAAAATATATATGTATGACACAATCATTTTGTTGTATATCTGAAACTAACACAACATTGTAAGTCAGTTATACTCCAAAATAAAATAAAAATTTAAAAAAGAAGCCACTAAAAAGAAAGCCTGTGTGAAAATGTTTATAGCACAAAAAAAATCTTATGACATAAAACTCTAATTACATCTATGTTTATTTCTCAGTTTGGCTTCTCTCTCTCTATCTGTGGCTATTTACTTTAGGTTTTTATTTAGCATTGTATTTGAAAAGAAATGAGTGTCACTACAGGGATTAAACAGCAGCAAATCTAAGACTTATTGGTCATGACTGGGTCAGGCTCACCTTTCTGCAGAACTCTGAGATCCATACAAATCAGAACAGGACAACATGTAAAAATAACATGTTTTTCCATTTCAGGAATTAATGATTATTTTCTTATAATAGTGAGATGATATTTTATTTTTAAATTCATGTGAACATGAATTATCAGAAGTATCTTTTCCCAGAAATGGATAACTAAATAATGAATTCTTTCCACAATCTACTTTTATTTTCATATTGAAATCAGGTTTAAATAAATTTCTAATTTAAAGGCTTGCCTAAAATTAATTAGAATTGGAAATAACTTGCCCCACAAATTCTTCCCATTAACAATTATATCACTAGGTTAACCTTCCAGAGTTAACTGGATTCTGATTTTAGCTGCTGTATAAATGTATTTTCCTCTAAATGAAAGAATCTCTAGATTAACAGCCATCTAAGCTAAGCTCCCAAAATAGATTGCAAAACTGGTGATGAGCCCACATTTGAGCAATGTTTTAAAGTAAGAGAGATCAGCTCAACCCACCCTTTTAACCAAAAATTTGCTGTGGTATATATTGCACCTCTTTAGGGCAAATAAGGTCTAATACCCAGGGAGGGTGATATGAGTATTAGGGATAGGAATGCTTGAAGAGAAAATAGAAACATTTACAGAGAAAAAACAATATCCCCCCTGCCTCTTGACATTGCAAGGAAAATTTTGGTGGTGTGTTTTAGTATGAAAATAGAAAATGTATGGAATATAAAGCTTAAAACTATTTATGAAAAGGACTACATATATAATGCTAAATAGTTTTTTCTTCCCTCTTTGATAAATATAAAGATGGAATATATTATTATAAAATGATTTATAAAGTCTTTGCATCTGAATAGAGTTATTCCTTACCAAGTGGCTCAGATGTTTCTGAACAGTTCTTGAGAGCGGAACATGAAAAACCTCATTAAGACACAGGAATAATTGTGTGGTCAGGCAGCTATATCACCACAAAGCATCATCATTTTTGTTAATGATTTAAAATAAATGCATGCTGTTACTTACTGATGCTGAAAGGCTACTCTGTCCCACTTCTATTTTTCAAACATCTTTATTGAGTAATTCACATACTCTAAAACTGTAGGGGTACACATTGTGCAGGTACAATTCAATGATTTTTAGTATTTTTATAAAGTTGTACAACCATCACCATAATCCAGTTTTAGAACATTTCCATCATCCCCAGAAGTTCACTTGTGCTCAAGTATAGTAAATCTTTGATCCCAACTCCAGACCCAGGAAATCATTAATCTACTTTTTGTCTCCATAGATTTGCCTTTTCTGGACATTTCACAGAAGTGGAATCATACAATTTGTGGTCTTTTGTGTCTGGCTTCTTTCCTTAGCATAATATTTTTAGGGTTCATCCATGTTGTGCAATGTTTCTCCTCCAAGGGACTTTTCGAATCAGTCTGTCAAGCAAATTTTTAAAAAATTCCTGTCAACCAGGTGGAAAGTCCTCTGTTCAACAATGCTTTTAATCCCTCTTATTTCTTGCTTTGGCTTCCTCCATCTTCTGAAGCATTTTAGAAGAATTATTTTATATTACTTATGAATGTAAGAAAGGCACATCAAAGTACAGGAATAATTTTTATTGGATTAAAAAAACCCTCTAGTTTTGGGGATTCCATGGATACTGAAATGTAGGGTCAGAAGCACACACAACTCATTGAGAAGATAGAAAAACTAATTAAAGAATGTTCTACATGGTCACAGTTGTATTCATTGGGGTTTAGTTTTGTCTTTTTGTTTTACTTCTCTTTTGCCTTGGCTTGTATTCTGAAAATAAGTACTTTATTAATTTCCTGGTTATTATTATAAAAGGTGATAAGTAGTATTACTAAGAAGTAAAAGAAACACCCAGGATGTACGAGAGCTACAGGCACTGGCAAGTTACTTAATCATTCTTACCACCAGTTTTCTCATCTGGAAAAATGGGATATTAGTGACACCTGCCAAACAGACTGTTATAAAGAGTAAATGACTCAATAACCATTAGCCTTTAAGGATACTATGTTCATTTCTGTGGAAACTTTGTCTTTTTCTCCTGAAACGTATTTTTACCTCCCTAGGCTTCAAAATTTACAGAAATGTATTTCTGATTGACACTATGCAGACTGCTGCTGCTTTTCCCATACAAGCCTGCTCTCCCTCAACAACTACAGGCATGTTATAAAACAGATGCTCTAATTCCTTTTTAGTCTCATAAAATAAAATCCCACCAGGAAGGTACTGTTATTATCCCCACTTTACAGATGAGAAAACAGGCTGTTTAGACATGCTGTGACTCACCTAAGGTCACAAGGCCAGGAAGAGTCAGATAGAGCCACATTTGGAAAACTGCAGGAAGTCCAGCTGACCAAAGCTGGGAAGGGCTACAGTAGAAAATGAGGTGGGGCACAGATCTGGTCCAGAGGGCTCATAAAGCTGAGTAGCGCATTTATACATGATGTGGCAGAAAACAGAAGTTTTAGAAGTTTTTGAGCAGGGGAATGACAGGAGCAGAACTTTTTTATTATATTTAATTTAAAATATTTTAAAATAATGTTGCAATCTTATGTCTATTTTCGAGGCAAATAATAGCATCTAACTTTTATTGAATCTTTATTAAAGCTCTGCTCTAAGACCTTAACATGTATTTGCTCATTTAATCATTACAACAACCCTTTAAGGTGGGCATTGTCATTTGCCCCATTTTACAGATGAGAAAACTGAGGCACAGACAGATGCAAGAACTTTCCAGAAGCTACACAGCTTGCAAGTGGTGGAGCCAGGCTTCAATTTCAGGCAGTCTGGCTCCAGTGTCCATAGTATTAACTTCTGGGCCACAGTGCTTTTTTGTTAATAGATCTATACCACAGGCTAGACATATAAGGATAACATGGGGCCACTGCAGTACCCAAAGTCTAAGGTGATAGGGATTTGGATTTCAGGGGAGGCAGCAAGAATGGAGAAAAGGGGAGATTTCAGAGGAAAAGCTGGTGGTAGAATTTCTGGACTAACTAGATACGTGGGGGGTTAAGAAAAAGAGTGAGTTGAAGATGGAAACCAAAGTTTTCATTCCTCTGGGAGAATCATGGAGCCTCTGAGGAGTACAAGGAGCTGGCAGGGGGCTGGTCTGGAGGAACTAACAGTCACAGTGTGCAGGGAGTGCTGAATTCAGTATAGTACCAGGAACGCAAGTCAGCCAACTGCAGCTGGCAGCATTGCTCAGTGAGTTGATGGGACTTCGGATAGAGATGTGGGCATCTTCAGCAAAGAGAAACTCTGAAGTCAGGAAAACAGGTGAACTGTCCTAGAAAGAGAGAGGGAAGATAGTGAAGGAAAAAGGCTCTAAGTCTAGGTAACCATTGGGACAGGAGACAAGAGGAGAAAGCAAGACAGAGGGGCTAACACATTCCAATGCCTGCAGTGCAAAACTCCCTTTCAAATATGCCATCTTCTTTAGGAGAGCATCCCTGTAAGTTAACTATGTTGCTCCCAGAGATAGAGAAATTGGAGTCAAGACATTTAGGGGGCTTGTGCACAATCACATAGCAAGTTAGTGACAGAACTAGAATTTGAACCCAGTCCAAGTGACTCCAATGTCTGTCTCTTTGTATGAGCAAAAAGCTGTGGAAAGATAAAGTGCCTAGTCTGGGTGAGGATTGCTGGCTGTGGTCTAGGGGAAGACTGGCAGGACATGAAGCCCAAGAGGTAAATTGGAATAGGATTTTTAAAGGCCATGTCATGTCTAGGAATTAAAGAACCAGTAAAATTTTTTAAGCAGGAAAGTAACATGAGATTGCTTTTGAAATAGGAATAGAAATGTAAATAAATATAGAGAAAGCCATATAAAAAATGGATTGGAGGGAGAAGAAACTAGGATAGAGACAGATTGGTGGTAATATAGTGCTTTTGTTGATGGGTAATGATGCTCTGAGCTGGAGTAGGAACAGCAGGAAGAAGGCTGGATTTAAGAGGTATGCAGAGACATTTAGGTAAGACTTGGCTCTCTATCTCCCTGTGGAGATGCTCAGAAGACAGTTGGAAACACAATCTACCACTGAAAAGAGCTCCAGGGTAGAGACTTAGAATTCAGACGTCATCAGCAAGAAGTGGTAGTTGGATCGTGGAAAGTGATAATATCACCAGGAGCTGAGAAGACCAAGAGGAGACGGATGAGAAAAAAATTCTAGGGGAAAGTAAACAAATAGAGGATATAAAGGATCTTCTCTGGAAAAAGTTCTAGTACCTATATGTTTTTAGGAGTTGCCTTTACCCTTTGTATTTCATTTATGAAAGGGGAGCAGGTCTTGACTTCTTGACTTTTCAGAACTTCCTTAGCTTCCTGTTCTGCCCTCACCTTGAGCACAGACACTAGTTTCCTTATAGAGCCACAGGCTGGCCTTGTTCTCTCCCAGGGCCCTTGGCCTGAGCCTCAAACCCACACTTGCACAACAGCGTAGGAGAGACCACATCTCAAGAAATGTTTAGAAATCAAGTCTGCAGGCCATGGTCATTATTTGGGTGTGGTGGTTGCCCCCAGTTCTCTGAGAAATTAGATATGACAACGAGGAGGAGGACACAGGGGCCTTAGGAGGCTCACATTCAGAGAGTGCTGGTCACTGAAATCACTACAGGGATGGGGGCATAAAATCAGAGACAGTGTGTAGAGAGGCTCTTTTAAGGGGAATTAAACAGAGTAATTCAGGTCAGCCTGTACCCCAGTAAATGTAGAGCTCATTACGCAGTGTCTTTTAAAAATTCTTGTATTAATTATAATAGAAGGCCAAAGGCTTTTCAGATGGTCAAGACATACCCTGACTGCTTTACTCCCATTTTCCAAATTGACTTGATTATTGCCAGTGTACTGAGAGTAGACTGCAAGGTTGGGCCTTGGAACAGGCAGGCCTGGGTTTGAATCCTAGATCTGCCATTTGATAACTGAGGCCACAGGGAAAATCAATCGAACTCTGATCCTCAGTTTCCTCAACTGCAAACTGAGTCAATACATCCTCTGCTCAGCTTCCATTCCATCCAACTCCCTTATGGCATGCCTGCCAGTACAATAGAGGCTGGAAAGCCAGAGGCAGATTTCTCAGACTCTTGCAGCTGGGTTTCACATCTGACATGGTTCTGCCATCTAGGCACACCTGAATCCTGGGAAGTAGACATGGGCAGTATAAAGCTTCTAGAAGATGTTGGATCTTCTTGTAATCACTGTAGTGGAGCTGACTGACATTTGGGAATGTGGAGGTGGAATTTCAGTATTTGGTTCTGAGCATCTATGACAGAAGGCAGTAGCTGTGGGGTTCCCCTAAGAGAGTCCCCTGTTCTGGCTGAGCATTTCTCCCTGCTGTGTTATTCCTGATAGTATAGAACACAAACTAACTTCCATGGCTCCTCTAGAAATTCTTAACCTGCCAAATACCTTGCAATAATCCCCATTCTGTTTAAATTACTAATTGGAGTGGATTCCATTATCTTCAATTCATAGACCAGCCTCATAGGGTTTTGCAGGAAAGTCAATATATGTAAATTAAGTACAGTGCTTAGCACCTGGTGAGCCACATTATTATTCCTATCAGTGTATCTATATATAGCTGCCACAATAAAGTAGAAGTAAGCATCTTACAATATCTTAATGATTTTCTAATTTTATTTTTGAAGCATATTTTGTTTCTAAGATTTTTTGTTCTAAGTATTATAGAATAGAGGTCTTAGTTTTGTGCACAGCTAGGATTGACATAGAGGAATATTAATTATCAAAGTAAGAAATATGTACCCTTTAAAATGAGGAAATCCAGGATAAAAGAAAATATGCTTATTATTGTTTTTATTTAAGTTCTGGAATTGTCTTCAACTTCAGTTAATAGCATTTATAATGTACCAGACAGTTAGCAGCTATGTCTTTAAAGAATTTTAGATAACGGACGAGAACGTCATTGATCTTTCACTCTTTCCCAGGCTCTACTCATCTTGTCAGCATCTTCTGATCTTGCTGGAGAAAGTCCATATATTTAAGAATCCATAAGTAATATAAAGGGCTTTTGCCAAACTGGAATTCTTAGCTTTTACATACGGTGACCTTATTGTTTACAAACATCTGAGAGTAAGAGTGGAATTTTTTTTTTTTTTTTTTTTTTTTTTTTTTTTTTGCTGTACGCGGGCCTCTCACTGTTGTGGCCTCTCCTGTTGAGGAGCACAGGCTCCGGACGCGCAGGCTCAGCGGCCATGGCTCACGGGCCCAGCCGCTCCGCGGCATGTGGGATCTTCGCGGACCAGGGCACGAACCCGTGTCCCCTGCATCGGCAGGCGGACTCTCAACCACTGCGCCACTAGCTAAGCCCAATGTGTTTCTGTATTTAAAGGCACATCGATATTTTTCTCACATTTCATATAGTAAGCTGAACGTATATTTTGGGCTTGGATAAACGTTCCAGACTACATGCATACAAGAGCTGAAGAAGAATATCATACTTATTCCGTATATATTCCAGATTTCACTACCAAGGTTACAGTTGGAGATAGCAGTCCAGAGGGACTTTAGTCAAAGTCTCTTGAGATTAAAAAAAGAAAAAACATGAATTAAAGCTATTAAAGAAAGAAAATCCACTAGAAACGCAAATTATTAACTCTGTGCTCATATTCAAAAGATGAATGACCACACTTTGTCTTTTGTTTTGTCCTCAGCTGGAAAGGCAGCTAATGATGCAGAATGAAATGAGAGAAAGACAAATGGCTCTGCAGATTGCTTGGTCTCGGGAATTCCTCAAATATTTTGCAACTTTTTTTGGTATTGCAGCCATCTCTTTAACAGCTGGGTATATTTGCTATTTACTTTAAAATTTTCTTCTACTTCTTTTTGTCTCTGCCATGATCATATTATTAAGTTGGCCAAGATAGGACTTTGGTCCAAATAGTACACGTATAGGCAAACAAAGTAACCCTGATAGCTTAGTCCTTGGCGGTAACTCTGTAGAACCAGGACAGTAAAAGTTAATTCTTCCTTCAGTTTCTTAGATTTCTTCTGTACTTTTCTCCATTTTATAAGTAAGAGAGAGGACTGACTTTGCACCAAGACAGAAGGAAGTCTCTACAAATTCATCTCCACAGTCCCTAAGGGATAGATATCAATACTTAAATATTTTTAAAATGAGTAATCTGAGCCTCAACATCAAATAAAGATGAACAAATCATAGACTCTACCCAAGAACTGCAGAATCTGCTGAGGGATTACGGGAAAGCAAATCCTATATCCATAGAAGAATTAAGTAACTTCTGAAATTGAGGATATTCTTCCCAAAAGCGGATAACTTTTTTCCTTTCATCATGTACAGAGATATTTATTGACAGGTTATTCCTTGATATTCATTCTTTTTTGTTCTTGAATCAGAGCAATTAAAAAGAAGAAGCCTGCCTTCCTCTTCCCTATCGTTCCATTAGGATTTGTCCTTACCTACCAGTATGACATGGGCTACGGGACCCTTATACAAAGAATGAAAGGTAAGTCTTTGATAAACCAGAGTCTCAACTTCTGATTCATTTTCTGGCTCCAGGATCCACTCCTCATACCCCCTTGACTTATTAAAATTCTGACAAGACTCTCCCTGAGCTACCAATGACCGATATTTCTGCCCCCTCTCACATAGTGGTATGCTGGTGTCACCTCATACCAGCTCACAAGAACCAACTGTCAAATGTTCAGGAATTTTGTAATCTGGTTGTTAAATACAGTCATTATTAAAAATTAAATTATATAAACTAACACAACATTGTAAATCAGCTATACTCCAATAAAATTTTTTTAAAAATTAAATTATATAAACTTACAATTAAATAAATTACAGAAAATACATATTAAATTATATTAAAACAATAAATAATCAGAACTTAGTTTCTAATTATTTTACATCTGTACTCTTAAGTTATGTATATCTACTGTATCTGTATGGTGGAAATGCAGATACAATATATAGATACAATAAAATACAGATACAACTCTGACTTCAGTGACATCCCATTGGTATGTCAGCTTGAAGGTGGTCATGGTGGGAGTATTTACACCATGGAAATCTACAAATACCAAATCAAGGCTTGACTTACTATTTTGTTGATTGTCTAGATCAGGGGTTGACAAACTATGGTCTGCAGGCTGGCCACCTATTTTTTTGTTTGTTTGTTTTTTGTGGTACGCGGGCCTCTCACTGCTGTGGCCTCTCCCGTTGCGGAGCACAGGCTCCGGACACACAGGCTCAGCGGCCATGGCTCACGAGCCTAGCCGCTCCGCGGCATGTGGGATCTTCCCGGACCGGGGCACGAACCCATGTCCCCTGCATCAGCAGGCGGACTCTCAACCACTGTGCCACCAGGGAAGCCCCCACCTACTTTTGAAAATAAAGTTTTATTGGAACACAGACATACCCATTCATTTCTGCTTTTCCATTTCCATGACAGAGCCGAGTCACTGCAACAGATATGCAAGTCCCCACAAGCCTAAAATATTTACTATCTGGCCCTTTAAGAAAGTCTGCCAACCCGTGGTCTAGACTTAAGAAAATGATGAAGAAAATGTTAATAATGTATATTAGTCTTAAAAGTGTGTTGTGTCCATATCCATTATGTTGGGAATAGCATAAAAAAATTCAGCAAATGTCCTAATATTTAAAAACTGTTATCTGATTCAACAAAGTCCACAATATTCTCAAACAACTAAAGTTCCAACATATGTCACTGTTTCACTTTTGTCCTACTCATTAAAGTAAATGAAAACACCAACCATCATTCATGTTGAAATTATACTTTCTCATCAACTGCTTGGGCAAGCTATGGATAAAAGAGTTCAGCAAAAATCAATAAAAACATTCTTTGAGGATCAATTTGATATATGGAATTTATGATAAAGGGTACTGTACATGTTATTATTATTTATAAATTATACACTACATATATTTCATAGAAGTAAAATGTATAATAAACATGTACATTTGTTTTTGTTCTGGAAAGCCGGTTGTTAAATTTTCACCAGTACCATGCTTCTCTCACTGAACTGTGGCTTTTATTGCCCTTGAAAATAGCACTGCTGCCACAGATGCCATTCCTGTCCCAAGAAGACAGAGTTTCCCATTAGTCTAGGATATCCATGTCTTCCAAATTCCCACCACTACACACCTCTCATGAGGATCCCTATTTCCCTACTCCTCAAGCCTTCAACCCAGAGCATGCTGGAAACAGTGCTTTCCCAAGCCTTCATTTCTGCCATCCTGTTCTCTCCTGGGCTATAGGCCCATCACTATCCCTGAGGCTCTGTGGGGACTGGTTTAGTATGGGAAAGGAGAAGGTGCAGGTATTGGGACTAGGCAGTAGAACATTTCATTCACAGACTTAGGGAAATGGAGGGATTATATGTTCTTAAAAATTCCCATCTGAAAATAGAGGTACATTTTGCACATAGAAACTATGTTAAAATGTCCTTTGGGGTCAGACATTATTGGTATCATAATTCAGCTATATTGTGGGCTAAACAGTGTTTTGATGGCCTAGGAATTTAGTTATAGCATATATTACTGTGGGAAAATGTATTCTGAGTTCTAAAACACTGATCTACAAATTAACTTTTGGAGTACAATTCCATTTTAAGCTGGAAACTAACTGTACAAAACTGATTTACTTATGTTAAAACTCATTTCAATAACCTGCTCAGGTTCATGTTACTCATCTGCTTAAGAATTCATTAGTCTGAGCTCAACTATGTCTCACTGTTTATAAGAACATTAGAGTTCTCAGTCCCTCATAAAAGTTAGTATGTAGTATTAAGAAATCTCAACTCTATTACACACCATTCACTTGAACGTATTACTAATGGAGAGCAAATTTATTTTCTAGGAATATTTTGATTGTATAATTGAGAAGTAATTTTATTACAGGTCCATCAGAGTCTATAGAATATAAAAATTTAACTTCCAAGGCATGTTGTGGAAATTTCCTGTTTAAAAAAAAACAAAACTTTAGAATCCACCAGGAAATTTACCATATTAAATAGTTTATAATATATAGCCCTGTTAACTAGAGATGACCCCAAGATATATACTTCCTGTTTAACTGACTTTACTATCAGCCATTCTGTAAACACATACTAAGAATCTGCCATATGGAAGGCACTCTCCCATGGAAACATCTAGTCTGTCATCAATAGCCTGCCCAATTACATACAATTTTATAATGATTTTTACTTAGTATTTAAGACTGAGAAAAAAAAATGTTTGCAGATTGTTGGAATGCTGTGATAATTTGCAAATTGTAGCCTGCCCTGTTGGGTTTGGAGTATAAATTAATTGTGTGTTAAAAGAGGAATACTTCAAGAAAACAACTGCCTTTATTCCCAAGGAGAGTTTATGGAATGTCAACAACATATATTATAGTTTTTCAAAATTTCGCTAGTCTTCAACAATAAAAGTTGGCAAATGTCACTGTGCCCAAGAAATTACTAGCTATTATTTAAGAGGAATTGTTTATAAAAATGTGTATATGTATGTATATATGGACTAAAGAACATTTCATATTATTTGGGGTATTTATAAGTAGTTTCAAGTCAAAGATTAGCTTTCCTGAAAAATTAGAGTTTTTTAGTAAACTTTATTTTCTTCTCACGTCACTTATGATATAATAAGGGGCAACAAGAAGAACTATATGGGGTTTCACCACCCTAAACCCCTCCTAACACAACTAATAGTTATCATCCTGACTTTCCTTCAAGGAAAAAAAATATTACTTGGTATTCTTTCTCTTCTACATTTTAAAATGCTGTCTTCTGTCAAATAAAGTCTCTGGCAACTTATTTATCTCTTTATGAATCTTCAGAATTCATTATTGTGTTTCCTTTGGGAAGTCACTTCACCGGGGACAGTGGGTAAAATATTTAACTGTGAGATCTGGGGGCATGCCTCCACACAGTGTTACAGCATGTCAGTGGAACACAACAAGTAGGTCTTCTCACAAAATGCTGATGACCCTTTTGTCACCTTGCACATTTCTGTACTTTATTTAAGGTGAAGCCGAGAACATACTGGAAACAGAAAAGAGTAAGTTGCAGCTGCCAAAAGGAATGATCACTTTTGAAAACCTTGAAAAAGCAAGAAGGGAACAGAGTAAATTCTTCATAGACAAATGAAATCATGTTTACCCACCAAATCTCAAAATACAGAATTACTGACTTGAATCATGGCCTTTACAATTTTTTAAATGCTTGAGATTTTGATATAATGGTTTTTATTTTAAAACAATAAAATTTAAGATGAGCTTTGTTAAATTATTTTAAAATAAAATGTATAACATTCAACAAAAAATCATGGAGGTACTCTAAATAACTTTCAGATTTCCTCTATATGTGTATCACAAACATCTAAATGTAAAATTAATAAACTATATTATTTTGAATTTCTGGAAGCAAAAGTTCTGTTGTTCTCATTTCTCTGTTGCACACACTTGCCCCATCACATTAATCTCCGACAGATACTGCTTTTATTTGGATTTCTCAGTTGTGTCCTGTCTCCACATGATAGAAAACAACTAATATTAATGATTAACATGTATATTGCACTTGCTATGGCCATTATCTGATTGTTTTGCACATATTCTTGTAATTATCCCAACAATCCCATGAGGCAGGCATCATTTAAAAAAAAATAAATTTAGTTTTGGCTGCGTTGGGTCTTCATTGCTGTGCATGGACTTTCTCTAGTGGCGGTGAGCGGGGGCTACTCTTCGTTGCAGTGCATGGGCTTCTCATCGCAGTGCCTTCTCTTGTTGCGGAGCACGGGCTCTAGATGCGCGGGCTTCAGTAGTTGTGGCATGTGGGCTCAGTAGTTTTGGCTTGTGGGCTCTACAGTGCAGGCTCAGTAGTTGTGGTGCACGGGCTTAGTTGCTCTACAGCATGTGGGATCTTCCCGGACCCATGACCCCTGCATTGGCGGATTCTTAATCACTGCACCACCAGGGAAGCCCCCATCATTTTTATAGATGTGGAAACTGTGGCATAAAGAGATTGAATTGCTTGCCTAAGGTCATACACAGACAGAACTGGGACAAAACACTGGTTTGGCTCCAGTGTCTATACTCTAAAAGGTCTTGAAAAAGTTATGCCTTATTGCATTCTTGACATGCAAAGACAACTGTGAAAGACAAAAGGTAAAAACATTCAAATAATGACTCAAGGCACAGTTTCTAGAGAGGTGGGAAGGAGGGGAAGGTTGATTAGGATGTCCACCTTTTTATTTCCACTCACCAGGAAACTTATACTCATAAAATAATCCTATTTATATCCATTCCTACAGTTGCAAACCCTACATACACTAATTCCAAAGATATTTTTTAATACCTGCTATGTGTCAGCCACTGTTGTAGGCACTGGGGCTACATGAGTGAATGTATACACAAGGTTGCTATATCCTAGGCAGAGAAATATGTTCTAGTGAGGACTGGGAGAGCTGGGGAGAGAACAAATAAACATGAAGATAAACAAGTTCATTTCTGATGGAGACAAATGCAAACAGGATAATAAAAGAATGATTAGAAGAATATTGGGGGAGGCTACTTTAGATCTGGGACAGTAGGGACTGCCTCTCTGCAGAGGTGACATTTGAGCTAAGACTTGAATGAGGCAGTACTGTGACGAGAACATATGGGGACAGGGAAGGGATCTCTAGGCAAAGAGAAGAGCCAGAGGAAAAGCTCTGAGACTTGGCATGGCCAGAGAATAGAAAGAAGGCCAGAGAGAACAGTGGAAGATGAAATCTGAAGGGGGGAAACAATTATGAATATAATGGCCACTACCCTCAAGCATAGCAAGATACAGTTTTGAAACAATTAAAGCTGTAGAGAACTTGGGCCAGATCTTGAAGGATCCACTGAATTTCTCCAGGAAGATAAGGAAGTGAAGAGGAAGGGCATCTTGGGGAGAAGAAGACTGATTAAAGGCACATCCATGTGTGCCAAGTCTGGGGATCAGCTGCTGGTTGTTCAGTTTGCCTGGAGCAAGAGGTTCCTTACGTGGGGTACTTTTTAAGAAGTGAGCCTGGAGCCACAGCTCAGCTCCTGATGGATCTTGGGTGTAACACTCTATAGTTTGCACTCTATCTTCAGGGTGATGGGCATGAAAGAATCTGAATTGGGATCGGGATTAGTCAGTTGCCTGGGGAAGATCCCAGCGCCCAATCAATTGCTGCAATGGTCCACCTGAGCATTCACCAGGGCCCAAATCTGGCTAAGGCATGGCTTTGGGGATGGATTCAGGAAAATGAAAAGGAATAATAACAGGACTAGGAAACCAGTTTGAGGTTTTAGAGGGAGAAGGTGATTTCCTTTCATTTAATCCACATGGATTACCTGGGGCCCCTGGAGAACATGGGAAAGAAGTGATTGGGAGGCATACTGGTAGTCTACTGGATATCTAATATCCAGCATTGGTTTGTAGACCATGTCAGAATCTGGAATTGTAAGTCTTTCTTTCTCCTTAAATTCAATCATGCTGTCCAAATATTCCTGACATAGTCTAGCCAGGGCTTACCAAGAGTGGGTTTGAGTCCCCTGCAAGGGTTGACTGGCTAAATAACTTACATGGGATTTGTGTTGCTGTGAAATATATCCAGGCCCTGAGCCCCCTCTGAACCACCAGGCCATTCATTTGTCTTGGCTTCTTGGCATTGACCCTGAGTTAATTAATAATTGTTACTGAATAGAGCCTCTGCTAAACACACGCACATATTCACACTTTTGTTTGCTCCCAATTGTGTGGTGAGGCAAAAATCAAAGCAGAGCTATTAACTAATGGCTTTGCAACTCGACTATATTAAAATATATCCCAATTGTCTTTGGTATTACTGAGTATCCAAAGCTTTCCCCCTAATTTATTATTTACAGTATCGTTTAATTGAAAAGACAAACATTTATGCCCTGATTCTTGAGCTATTTCTTAGTCATTTATGTTAATTAATACTTGCATTAATAATACGCCCGGATTAACAACTAGACATCTGACATTTCCAAATACTGAACCTGATAGGGTCTTCGTTCAGCCAGCTTATAACCACAAATTTTTGTGATATTACAAGAAGAATGAGGAAATTATTCTAAGTGTATAAGGAGAAAGATGAGAAACTACTGTCTGATTATGAGCAAAGATTTAGTGATTAAAATAATGGTAGCCTCATCCAATGTCTTTGTCAGTGATTAGGAACAAAGTTGGGAAAAATCTCATCTTCAGTCCATGTGGCTATCCATTTCTCCCCAAACATTGTTGGTTCAACTAAAGCAACACAGAGACTCTTAGTGTATGCGGAGGTTGTCATAGTTTAAAGGAAATAAATACGGGTCCAGAAATTCTCTACAGCAGAGTGACCCTTCTTGGAAATCACTTTACAATAGTAAATAATATTGTAATAGTAAAAATGCAATTTATGACATCACAGTACCTATGTGTTTTGAATGTTTTAAATTCATATTTAAATGAGACAATTAGGGACTAAAATTACAAATAAATAAAGTTTATATGGTGTTCCACCCAATTCAGTTTGTGTTTGGGGGTAATGTTGAATGGTCCTTAATGGCGTAGTACTTAACTGTACTTTGTAAAGATTATAGCAGTGTCCCAAATCTACTCAAAACAGTTTTAATGACAAATACTGAAATTATTGTCAAGATGTTAAAGAGGGAGGGAAGACCTTTAGAAATGGTCTAGTCTAAGCCCCCATTTTTACTGTTGAGAAAATGGAGGCCCTTAGTGATTTACCTAAAGTTTCACATCTGGTAATGGTAGTGTGTACTAGAACTTTGGTGTTTGGTATCACTGGCAGGATTTTTTCCAATGCAACATGCTGCCTGACTCTAAGAGGACAATGACAAAGTCAAAATCAAAAATAATTTTTAAAAACTATCACATATGCTCAGTCTCAGAGCTTTAGAAGGTGTCCTAAGTTGAGGTTAAAAGGGCACGAGTTAGAAGAGGATGGGGAGGAATCAGACTCAGATTGCAAAAATAATCTACAACAACGTAATGGGAATATGAGCAATATGAAATTGAAAACATTTTTATAGACTTCAACAATTTTAATATTCACATGTTCAAATGGGATATTCTAGAGACCCTTGCCAGAACCTATTCTGCTCCACTATTCTGGGAAAGGAACAAACTCTTACTGAGAAAATTTATTTTTTTAATATTAATTTTTTTTTAGAAAATATTTTTAAATAAAGCCTGTAACTCAGGCAGTGTGGTTTCTCTTGGCCTTCGAGTGTGTCTGTTTTTCATGAGGGTTGGAAATGTTTCCTTAGGTTTGGCCTTGTGGATGCCTACAGGAGATTTCAGGAATACCCTGCATACTACCCACTGTCAATTTGTAGAGAGTTGTTTCTAACATTCAGGGCCAACTATTTAGCATCTCTGCTGATTTTTCTACAGTAACTTTGTGTCACTCTTGGAGTTTATGAAGGTTGGAGCAGTACTTGGGCTATAGGTGCACCAGGAAGCCCAGAATGGCCAGGGGCAGAGAAGGGGAAGTGAGAAAGGCCTAGAAAATAAGAAGAGGACCAAGGAAGTGTAGTCTCATAAAGGAATAGAGCTGACTCAAATGCTTTTCACAGTAAACAGCTCAAGAATGGCTGCCAGGGTTCAGTTACTAGCTTGTTTGGGGAAGCTGAGCCCCCCAGGGACCAAAGTCACCCATAGGATCCCCTCACAGGCCAGTTTGTTTTTCTGTGCTAACTTGTTCCTCTGGCTACTTGGAAGACAGTAAGAAGTGTGCCTGGGGCCACACAAATTCATCATGACCACAGATAAAAGCAAATGGAAATCTGTACCCCACTGATAATGACTCAGTAGTATTGCTGAGTCTGAGGTTTGGATGACATTTTTGGTATACAATTTCTTAATCCACAAGTGTCACAGGGTTGAATGATGCAATGCTAACTTCAGTTTACCTGGTTTTTTTGGAGGAATTCATCTATGGTCAGTGGCACTTTGTGGGTGTTTTCTGCCCTGCCTGGACATAAGGGACAGACAGACCCTGAACCCAAGTTGGTTTTGGCATTTCACTTGGTGTTAGGAGAACAGAGTTAAGAATGTGTCCAAATGAAGTTAAGTCCCACGGAAGACTGGCAATCAGACATCTATCATAGCTTGAAGGTTTCAAAAAACTGTAAGGACTCAGCTATTGAATGTATGTGAAAGTCAACAGACTAGAGATATTGAATGTATGTGAAAGTCAACAGACTAGAGATATTAGTAGACACTGAAATGTGATAAGGGAAGTCTGTGAAAAGCAGTCAGGATGTCAGGATAATATGGTTGGGCTTTGAGGAATATAGGTGACTATTTTTCCTTCTCTTCCCACCAACCCCACACCATTAAAGTACTGCTGATGAAGATCTGACTTAAGTAGAAGGTAGCACCAACTCTATCCACCAAGGTGATTTTGTAAAAGAGAGAGAGACAGAGGCAGAGAGAGCGCTAGGAACCCAATATTGATTCTGAGATACTTGACAATTTTACATCTTCCTAAAATAACAGAGAGAAAAACTGGCCTCTGGAATGCTTTTCTTTTCATCTTCGGAGAACTAAAATTTTTGAAAAGAGTCCAACTAATGCTACCTATTTCAAACTAGCAATAATAAAAAGATACCTGGGGTTTGAATATAGTTTGTGCCTATGGATAGTTACTTCTCTGAATTCAATAGCCATGGAAAAAACACAGGGTGCTGAACTGACCTTCCAGCCAGTTTCCTTTTCTGAACTGCAGACTTAGGACAAGCCTGCTATCTCTGAAATAGACTGAAAGTCTAACTAGGCAGGCAAAGGAGGTTCTGTTCAGGTTCTGACTTTTGTTAAGTTCTTTTCAGCACTTCAAGCAGAGACATCGATTTCCTACTAGAACAGGAGAATTTTAGGAAAAGGAAAAATTCAAACAGGCTCATGGATCATAGTTAAAAGGCATTCTGTTCTCCTTCCCATTTTCTTTTCCTCAGATATGTTCACTTTTACCTCTTTTAGCTGTCTCAGTGTAGGTTCTCCTTGAAGCGAATTTTGCAATAATGACTTGATCAAGGCATTTATTTGGGGGATGCTAATAGAAACACTTGTGGGGAATTGGGGAAGAAAAGAAAGCCAGTAAATAAAGTCTGACCCAGGAAATTACCTCTGTGGGGCAACTGGAGCTTAATCCTGCTGCGAACTCTGAGAAATGGTTTAGAACACACCCTCCCCTCAGGCCAGAGTTATCCCACCCAAGGAGTGAAAGAGCTGGGGTATTTATAACCCACTCTTGAGTGAACTGGTGGAGGGCAGTTCCTGGTGTGTTATTTCTCCAGCACAAATGGTGTTCAGGCAAAGCCGGATCTAGAGGCCAGAGAAAACCATCAGACAAGAGTGCAGGTGGGGGGACCTTCAAGATGGCAGAGGAGTAAGACATAGAGATCACCTTCCTCCCCACAAATACATCAAAAATACATCTACATGTGAAATAACTCCTAAAGAACACCTACTGTACACTGGCAGAAGACCTCAGGCTTCCCAAAAGGCAAGAAAATCCCCACGTACCTGGGTAGGGCAACAGAAAAAAGGAAAAACAGAGACAAAATAGGGACGGGACCTGCACCTCTAGGAGGGAGCGGTGAAGGAGGAAAGGTTTCCATACATTAGGGCCCCTTCACTGGTGGAGACGGGGTGTGGAAAGGGGGGGAAGCTTCGGAGCCACGGAGAAGAGCACAGCAAAAGGGGTGCAGAGGGCAAAGCGGAGAGATTCCTGCACAGAGAACTGGTGCCAACCAACACTCACCAGCCTGAGAGGCCTGTCTGCTCACCTGCTAGGGTGGGTGGGGGCTAGCAGCTGAGGCTCGGGCTTCAGATGTCAGATCCTAGGGAGAGGACTGGGGTTGGCTACGTGAACACAGCCTGAAGGGGGCTAGTGAGCCATAGCTAGCCGGGAGGGAGTCCGGGAAAAAGTCTGGAGCTGCCTAAGGGGCAAGAGACCATTGTATCGGGGTGCAGGAGGAGAGGGGATTCCTTCCCCATCTGCCCACAGAAGTCAGAGCACTGCCCAAACGAGCCCCAGAGATGGGTGTGAGCTGTGGCTATCATCTCGGACACCAGAGATGGGCATGAAATGCTAACACTGCTGCTGCAGCCACCAAGAATCCTGTGTGCAAGCACAGGTCACTATCCACACCGCCCCCGCCCCCCGGGAGCCTGTGCAGCCCACCATCGCCAGGGTCCCATGATTCAGGGACAACTTCCCTGGGAGAACACACAGAGCACCTCAGTCTGTTGCAACATCATGCTGGTCTCTGCTGCTGCAGGCTCTCCCCGCATTGCAATTATAACCACCATACCCCACCCTCCCCCTGGTCTGAGTGAGCCAGAGCCCCCTAATAAGCCACTGCTTTAACCCCCTCATGTCTGGGTGGGAACAGATGCCTGAGGGCAACCTACATGCAGAGGTGGGGCCAAAACCAAAGCTGAACACCAGGAGCTGTGCAAACACAGAAGAGAAAAGGAAATCTCTCCCAGCAGCCTCAGGAGCAGTGGATTAAATCCACACAATCAACTTGATGTGCCCTGCATCTGTGGAATACCTGAATAGACAATGAATCATCCCCAAATTGAGTCAGGGGACCTTCGGAGCAACTGTAGACTTGGGGTTTGCTGTATGTGACTAATTTGTTTTTGATTTTTATGGTTATCTTAGTATAGTTTTTAGCACTTGTTATCATTGGTGGATTTGTTTATTGGTTTTGTTGCTCCCGTCTTTTTTTAAAAAAAATATTATTTTTTTTATTTTAATAATTTAAATTTATTTATTTATTTATTATTTATTTTTCTTTATTTTTTTCTCCCTTGTCTTCTGAGCCAGGTGGCTGACAGGGTCTTGGTGCTCAGGTGTCAGGTCTGAGCTACTGAGGTGGGACAGCCGAGTTCAGGACATTGGACCACAAGAGAGCGCCCGGTGTCACATAATATCATTCGATGAGAGCTCTCCTAGAGATCTCCATCTCAATGCTGAGACCCAGACCCACTCAATGGCCAGCAAGCTCCAGTGCTGGACGCCCCATGCCAAACAACTAACAAGAGAGGAACACAACCCTACCCATGAGCAGAGAGACTGCCTAAAATCATACTAAATTCACAGACACCCCAAAACACACCACCAGACTTGGACCTGCCCACCAGAAAGACAAGGTTCAGCCCCACCCACCAGAACACAGGCACCAGTCCCCTCCACCAGGAAGCCTAAACACCCAATGAACCAACCTTACCCACTGGGGACAGACAGCAAAAACAATGGGAACTATGAACCAGCAGCCTGCGATAAGGAGACCCCAAACACAGTAAGTTAAAAATGAAGAGGAAATAGGCAGTCTACCTGAAAAAGAATTCAGAGTAATGATAGTAAAGATGATCCAAAATCTTGGAAATAGAATGGAGAAAACACAAGAAATGTTTAACAAGGACCTAGAAGAATTAAAGAGCAAACAAACAATGATCAACAACACAATAAATGAAATTAAAATTCTCTAAAAGGACTCAATAGCAGAATAATGGAGGCAGAATGGATAAGAGACCTGGAAGATAAAGTAGTGGAAATAACTACCACAGAGCAGAATAAAGAAAAAAGAATGAAAAGAATTGAGGACAATCTCAGAGACCTCTGGGACAACATTAAACGCACCAACATTGGAATTATAGGGGTCCCAGAAGAAGAAGAGAAAAACAAAGAGTCTGAGAAAATATTTGAAGAGATTATGGTTGAAAACTTCCCTAACATGGGCAAGGAAATAGTCAAGTCCAGGAAGTACAGGAAGTCCCATACAGGATAAATTCAAGGAGAAACATGCCAAGACACATATTAATCAAACTATCAAAAATTAAATACAAAGAAAAAACATTAAAAGCAGCAAGAGAAAAGTAATAACTATCATACAAGGGAATCCCCATAAGGTTAACATCTGATCTTTCAGCAGAAACTCTACAAGCCAGAAGGGAGTGGCAGGACATATTTAAAGTGATGAAGGAAAAAAACCCTACAACCAAGATTACTCTACCCAGCAAGGATCTCATTCAGATTTGATGGAGAAATTAAAACCTTTACAGACAAGCAAAAGCTGAGAGAGTTCAGCACCACCAAACCAGCTTTACAACAAATGCTAAAGGAACTTCTCTAAGCAAGAAACACAAGAGAAGGAAAAGACCTACACGAACAACCCGAAACAATTAAGTAAATGGTAATAGGAACACACATATCAATAATTACCTTAAATGTAAATGGATTAAATGCTCCAACCAAAAGACATAGACTGGCTGAATGGATATAAAAACAAGACCCATATATATGCTGTCTACAAGAGACCCACTTCAGACCAAGGAACACATACAGACTGAAAGTGAGGGGATGGAAAAAGATATTCCATGCAAATGGAAATCAAAAGAAAGCTGGAGTAGCAATTCTCATATCAGACAAAATAGACTTTAAAATAAAGACTATTATAAGACACAAAGAAGGACACTACAGAATGATCAGGGGATCAATCCAAGAAGAAGATATAACAATTGTAAACATTTATGCATCCAATATAGGAACACCTCAATACATAAGGCAAATGCTAACAGCCATAAAAGGGGAAATGGACAGTAACACAATCATACTGGGGACTTTAACACCCTACTTTCACCAATGGACAAATCATCCAAAATGAAAATAAATAAGGAAACACAAGCTTTAAATGACACATTAAACAAGATGGACTTAATTGATATTCACAGGACATTCTATCCAAAAACAACAGAATACACTTTCTTCTCAAGTGCTCCTGGAACATTCTCCAGGATAGATCATATCTTGGGTCACAAATCAAGCCTTGCTAAATTTAAGAAAATTGAAATTGTATCAAGTATCTTTTCCGACCACAACTCTATGAGACTAGATATCAATGACAGGAAAAAAAACTGCAAAAAATGCAAACACATGGAGACTAAATAATACACTACTAAATAGCCAAGAGATCACTGAAGAAATCAAAGAGGAAATCAAAAAATACCTAGAAACAAATGACAATGAAAACACAATGATGTAAAACCTACGGGATGCAGCAAAAGCAGTTTTAAGAAAGAAGTTTATAGCAATACAATCCTACCTCAAGAAACAAGAAAAATCTCAAATAAACAACCTAACCTTACACCTAAAGTAACTAGAGAAATAAGAACAAAAAAACCCCAGTTAGCAAAAGGAAAGAAATTATAAAGATCAGATGAGAAACAAATGAAAAGGAAATGAAGGAAACAATAGGAAAGATCAATAAAACTAAAAGCTTCTTCTCTGAGAAGATAAAATTGATAAACCATTAGCCAAGCTCATCAAGAAAAAAAGGGAGAAGACTCAAAGCAACAGAATTAGAAATGAAAAAGGAGAAGTAACAACTGACACTGCAGAAATAACAAGCAACTATATGCCAATAAAATGGACAACCTGGAAGAAATGGAAAAATGCTTAGAAAAGCACAATCTTCCAAGACTGAACCAGGAAGAAATAGAAAATATAAACTGACCAATCACAAGCAGTGAAATTGAAACTATTTGGTTTGGTTTTCGTTTTTTTGATTTTTTGGCCACGCCGCACAGCACATGGGGTTTTGGTTCTCTGACCAGGGATTGAGCCCGTGACCTCTGCATTGGAAGCATGGATTCTTTGCCACTGGACTGCCAGGGAAGCCCCAAGACTTCTTCATGAATGTTTATAGCAGATTTATTTGTGACAGACAAAATCTGAAAACAAACCAAATGTCCCTCAACAGGTAAGTGGATAAACAAATTATGGTATACCCATACAATGAAATACCACTCAACAATAAATATGAGTGAACTATTGATGCACACAACTTCAAAATAATTAGGCCAGACGGTGAAATAAGCCAGACAAAATAGTACCTACCGTATGAATCCATTTAAATAAATTCTAGAAAATTCATAAAATCTATAATGACAGAAAGTAGATTAGTGGTTACATAGGAACAGGGAAGGGGCAAGGCAGGGAAGGGCAGGTGTAAGGATTACCAAGGGGACATGGAAACTCTGGGAGATGATGAATATTATCTTGGTTGTGGCTGTCATTTCATGAGTATATACATATGTCAAAACTTATCAAATTATACACTTTAAATATTTACATTGATTGTATGATAATTATACCTCAGTAAAGCTGCCAGAATCATAAAAAAAAATCTTCCAATAAACAAAAGCCCAGGACCAGATAGCTTCACAGGCAAATTCTATCAAACATTTAGAGAAGAGCTAACACCTATCTTTCTCAAACTCTCCCAAAATATAGCAGAGGGAGGAACACTCCCAAACGCATTCTACGAGGCCACCATCACCCTGATACTAAAACCAGACAAAGATGTCACAAAAAAAGAAAACTACAGGCCAATATCACTGATGAACAGAGATGCAAAAATCCTCAACAAAATACTAGCAAACAGAATGCAACAGCACATTAAAAGGATCATACACCATGATCAAGTGGGGTTTATCCCAGGAATGCAAGGATTCTTCAATATATGAAAATCAATCAGTGTGATACACCATATTAACAAATTGAAGGAGAAAAACCATATGACCATCTCAATAGATGCAGAAAAAGCTTTTGACAAAATTCAACACCCTTGGGCTTCCCTGGTGGCGCAGTGGCTGAGAATCTGCCTGCTAATGCAGGGGACATGGGTTCGCGCCCTGGTCTGGGAGGATCCCACATGCCACAGAGCGGCTAGGCCCGTAAGCCATGGCCACTGAGCTTGTGTGTCCGGAACCTGTGCTCCGCTATGGGAGAGGCCACAACAGTGAGAGGCCCGTGCGCACGTAATGCAAAAAAAAAAACCCCAAAAAACCCCCAAAAAGCTACAGTGAGATATCACCTCACACCAGTCAGAATGGCCATCATCAAAAAAAATCTACAAACAATAAATGCTGGAGAGGGTGTGGAGAAAAGGGAACCCTCTTGCACCATTGGTGGGTATGTAAATTGATACAGTCACTATGGAGAACAGTATGGAGGTTCCTTAAAAAACTAAAAATAGAACTACCATATGACCCAGCAATCCCACTACTGGGCATATACCCTGAGAAAACCATAATTCAAAAAGAGTCATGTACCACAATGTTCATTGCAGCACTATTTACAATAGCCAGGACATGGAAGCAACCTAAGTGTCCATCGACAGATGAATGGATAAAGATGTGGCACATATATACAATGGAATATTACTCAGCCATAAAAAGAAACAAAATTGAGTTATTTGTAGTGAGGTAGATGGACCCAGAGTCTGTCATAGAGTGAAGTAAGTCTGAAAGAGTAAAACAAATACCGTATGCTAACACATATATATGGAATCTAAAAAAAAAAAAAAAAAAAGTGGTTCTGAAGAACCTAGGGGCAGGACAGGAATAAAGATGCAGACATAGAGAATGGACTTGAGGACACAGGGAGGGAGAAGGGTAAGCTGGGACGAAGTGAGAGAGTAGCATGGACATGTATACACTCCCAGATGTACAACAGATAGCTAGTGGGAAGCAGCTGCATAGCACAGGGAGATCAGCCTGGTGCTTTGTGACCACCTAGAGGGGTTGGAGAGGGAGGGTGAGAGGGAGATGCAAGAGGGAGGGGATATGGGGATATATGTATACATATAGCTGATTCACTTTGTTATACAGCAGAAACTAACACAACATTGTAAAGCAATTATATTCCAATAAAGATGTTAAAAAAAAAAGAGTGCAGGTGCTAGAAGTTGAAAGTCAGATACAGTCAAACTGAAATGATAAGGGCCAATGGAAAGTAGTTGAAAGCACTCATATTTTATTTTTTATAAAAATTTTCGCACACACACACACACACACACACACACACACACACACACACACTGTATTTTATTTTTACAAGAGATAAATAAACTGACACCATGCATTGTAAATGGATGACCACAACAAAAGCAACAATGACTGTAATTACAGAACACAAAACAGACTCATACTATGTCATAATATTTATAAATTTTTTTTGGAGTATAGTTGCTTTACAATATTGTGTTAGTTTATACTACACAGCAAAGTGAATCAGCTATGTGTATACATATATCCCCTCTTTTTTGGTTTTCCTTCTCATTTAGGTTACCACAGAGCATTGAGTAGAGTTCCCTGTGTTATACAGTAGGTTCTCATTAGTTATCTATTTTATACATAGTATCAGTAGCGTATATATGTCAATCCCAATCTCTCAATTCATCCCATCCCCTTCCCCCTTGGTATCCATATGTTTGTTCTCTACGTCTGTATCTCTATTTCTGCTGTGTAAATAAGATCATCTATACCAATATTTTCAGATTCCACGTACATGCGTTAATATACGATATTTGTTTTTCTCTTTCTGACTTGCTTCAATCTGTATGACACACTCTAGGTCCACTGATGTCTCTACAAATGACCCAATTTCGTTCCTTTTTATGGCTGTGTAATATTCCATTGTATATATGTATCACAACTTCTTTATCCATTCCTTTGTTGATGGACATTTAGGTTGCTTCCATGTCCTGGCTATTGTGAATAGATCTGCAATGAACATGCGGTACATGACTCTTTTTGAATTATGTTTTTCTCAGGGTATATGCCCAGTAGTGGGATTGCTGGGTTGTATGGTAGTTTAATTTTTAGTTTTTTAAGGAACCTCCATACTGTTCTCCATAGTGGCTGTATCAATTTACATTCCCACCAACAGTGCAAGAGAGTTCCCTTTTCTCCCACCCTCTCCAGC
Source organism: Kogia breviceps (assembly GCF_026419965.1). NCBI lineage: Eukaryota > Metazoa > Chordata > Mammalia > Artiodactyla > Physeteridae > Kogia > Kogia breviceps. The sequence goes on from NC_081317.1 coordinate 67,268,973, forward strand.
ATTTATTGTTTGTAGATGTTTTGATGATGGCCATTTTGACAGGTGTGAGGTGATACCTGATTGTAGTTCTGATTTGCATTTCTCTAGTAATTAGTGATGTTAAGCATCTTTTCATGTGTTTGTTGGCCATCTGTATTTCTTCTTTGGAGAAATGTCTATTTAGGTCTTCCAACCATTTTTTGATTGGGTTTTTTGTTTTTTTTATATTGAGCTACATGAGCTATTTGTATATTTTGGAGATTAATCCTCTGTTGGTTGTTTCGTTTGCAAATATTTTCTCCCATTCTGAGGGTTGTCTTTTCGTCTTGTTTATGGTTTACTTTGGTGGAAAGCACTCATATTTTAGTTAATGACTGTGTTACTTCGTGTAACTTTACCTCTTTAAGTGACATTCCAGTGTAGTTACTTTTTTTCATGTTTTTATTTATTTTTAAATATTTATTTATTTATTTTGGCTGTGACATGTCTTAGTTGCGGCATGCGGACTTCTTAGTTGCAGCATGCGGACTCTTTAGTTGTGGCATGCAAATTCTTAGTTGAAGCATGCAAGCGGGATCTAGTTCCCTGACCAGGGATCGAACCTGTGTACCCTGCATTGGGAGCACAGAGTCTTACCCACAGACCACCAGGGAAGTCCCTGTAGTTACTTCTTAATGTTTCAAAAATATTTTTTGATACTATTTCTTGACATACTATTTTGATCATGAAGAAGTTGCTCTCTTAGCTTTCCCACCACACCACCTCCACCACAACTGCCACACACTTGCATCCTTCCCATTCCCCCATCCTTCAAGTACTGGTAGATAATCATTTTAGTTAGATAAATATGCAATGTTCACATTATAATGATGATGAAAACACTTTTAACAGCTGTGCCATATATAAAGTATAATTACTTTTCCTTTCTTGCTCAGCTTCCTGCTTTCTCTGGAATTAGTCTTGTTGCTGTTTTATGTGCTTAATGTTCTATGCATTTATCACTTCTTTAACCTCTAACTCTTTGTTGGTTTCTAAATCTCCTCCCAAGACATTCATTCAAATCAGTTATTCAATCAATATCTTCTTGAAGAGATTTGGAGACTTCTGACATGCTCTCACCTAGACTGTTTTCCCTCTACATCTGGTACTCATCTCTCATCCTGAGCTCTCTCTTCGCCACAATGGTGGAGGTTATCCCTGTGTTGGGCCTTTTGCTTCCTACATTCTGTGTTGGGCTCCCTCATTTGCTAGAACTTATCCTCCTATAGCTTCATGAGAAAAAGTGAATGGAAGAAAAATGTTGAGACCTTACATACCTAAAAGTAACTTTATTCTCTTCTGATACTTGATTGATAGTTTGGTTGGGTACAAAATTTCTGGTTATTAATAATTTTCCATCAGAATTTCTAAGATATTATCTCATTTTCTTTTCGCATTTCTCAGCCTGCTTCAGCGTCAGCACCCTTGCCAGGAAGCCCTCCTACACAGATCTCCCTCCTTACCCTGCTTGAGCTCTAGCCACTCACTCTGGCCACCCATCACACAGACAGATGTTTTCCTCATTCCACTCACATGCTGACACACTAGCCTGCCACACTGTGCAGAAGCCCTCCTTAACCAGCTCAGACCTGGAAGTGGTCTCACCGGACCACCTTCCCTTTCTCTCTGACCCCAGTGTGAATGCCCTCCTCACTCTTCTCAGGTTCCAACACCCACCTCTGAGCCACCACAGCCTTCCCCAACCCCTACCAGCATGGACACATCCTTTTTTCCTCCCTTCCTAAAGACTTTAGCATGGAATTATTCAGAAAGAAAAGGGAAGAGGAAGAGTAAAATAACTGAATTTTAACATTTGTCACCTAATATATATATTTTAGAAAGAAAATTACTTAAAAATTATATGTTAATGGTATTGATTTTACAGGCCAGATCCTTTTATTTAGAAGTCAGATATAGAGGTTTTCACTAAAGAGTACTCAAGCTAACTGGAGAAAAGTATTCCAGTGAATTGTTCTAGCAATGCCAGAGAGTAGAGAGCTGGATTTCAAGGGCAAAGCAACCAAGGAACCCCCTCCTCAATAAAAGAGGACTGAGTCTTGAGCCATTGACCAGATTCTGTATGGGATGCAAATACTCTCAGGAAGCATGCTGGCCCTTGAAATATTTGACTATCCAGTACTCTGGCAATTAACTGAGAACTCAAATCTAAACACTAGCCTTAAAGCAACATATTTTAGAACTCACTAAAATATGCTATTATATGCAAAATGCCCGATCATTAGCCTCATAAATTTATTTATTAAATGCATCACCATTTCAGCATTTGTAATTACTCGAGTAATTCTAATAGTGTATATCAGTGTAAAATTTTAATAGTGTAAATGAAACTATTCTGTTTCTTTAATCCAGGATTTTTCAACCTCAGCACATTTGGGGCCAGATAATTCTTTGGCGGGGTGGGGGTGGGAGGGTGCTCTCCTGTTCATTGTAGGATGTTTAGCACCATTCCTGGGCTCTATCCACAAGAGGTCAATAGCAACCCGCCTCTATTCCAGCTGGATAATCAAAGATGTCTCCAAATCATCCCTAGGTGAGAACCACTGCTTTGAATTTATACTTTAATCATTTAGACTCCCTTCTATTTTTGTTCAAAATGTATCTTTTTTCCCCAAAAGTGATGAACAACCATTGCTTTTTAGCTTCCCAGCTACATAAAATTAACAGATGATTATTGAAAGATTGCTATTGATGGTAGCAACATAAAATGATAATTTAAAAGGTACTCAGCTTTTGTTAATTTCCACTATTATCTCCTCTTCAAGTTCTAAGATTTCCTATTTCACAGGTTTTTAAGTAACCATATTAAAAGGTGGCTGAAAGCAAAAACTGAGCAACAAAAAGGAATTGGAGGGCTTTCCTGGTGGCGCAGTGGTTGAGAGTCCGCCTGCCGATGCGGGGGATACGGGTTCGTGTCCCGGTCCGGGAAGATCCCACATGCCACGGAACGGCTGGGCCCGTGAGCCATGGCCGCTGAGCCTGCGCGTCCGGAGCCTGTGCTCCGCAACAGGAGAGGCCACAACAGTGAGAGGCCCGCGTACTGAAGGGGGGAAAAAAAAAAAAAAGGAATTGGATTTTAAAAATATATTCCAAGGAGAAAGTTTATCTGTCAAACTCAAGTTGTCAACACTTTCTGAAACAAATTATTTAATTTAAAAACTATTTCACTGGTGCTTCAGATCCTCATTTATTTACTTAGCTTGGAGTCATATGAAAGGTTCTAACCTCAAAATCATTTTGGAAAAAAAGATTGTACTTTAAATTGTTTTGGCAATGTTCATGTCTCATATGTGCAATGTACCAACATTTGACTGGTACTTTGCTATATACTAAATTAAAATATTCTTGCTATGATTTTAAAATAATATTATAGACATTTTTCTTTATGATCTATTCTCTTTATTAATTCATTTCTCAAGCTGCAAATTTTCAGAGGGTAAACAGGAAGAGCCCGTGTCCCTCCACTGCGATCTTAAGTAGGGTAGAATTTTATAATTGGTATTTTAAACTTGTTGATTTGCTTTAAGTGGGTGAAGGAATTAAAGGGTTAGAAAACATCCTTCAGCTTCAAAGGATGAAGGTGTGTGTTATATAGGTGCGTATGTTAATTATAAAAATCCAAACTATAGTTAATTTTCAAAATCGAATCAACATGTCATTGCTGTGTTGACTGCCAAGTAGGCACTAAGGGGAGATGACACTTTGGTGTGTTAGAAAAGGCACTGAACTTGATGTCTGAAGTCCTTGCTTGAGTCCTACCATACACTCTTACTAATTGTGATCACTAATTGTGATCTCTGGCAAAGCAACTCTGAATTTTACCTATAAAATGGACCAAATACCCATGTAACATGATTGTGTGTGGACAAAATGAAATCATGTTTGTAAAATTTCTCAGGAAACTGCAACTGACAGCCAAGTGTTAAGAGCCCAAGCTCTGCAGACAGATGGTCTCAGTTTGAACCCTCACCCCTCTCTCTGCTCACAAGACCTGAACATGTGACTGAATCTGTGTTCCTCTATCACCTCATTTGTAGTTTGATAATATAAATATTACTCAGGTCAGAGGGCTGCTGAGAGGGATAAAAATGAAATAATGCATAGTGTTTGGCAGATGATGAGAACTCAGTATTTCCTAGTATTATTGTGCTATGTTTATTGACATTCTCCAAAATAGACATATTCCATGTCTATTGCTATTTTCACTCTACCCTACAACTTGATGAGTTCTACTTTACACAGGAGAAACTGATAGCTGACTGCAAACCCTTCTCTGTTAAGCAGTTGACTGTATATGACTATGCTATGGAAACAGTGAACATATTTGATCATTAAAACTAGAGTAAGTGATGTGACAAGGGACCATATTTGACTGACACATCTCGACGAAACATCACAAAAAAGGTATAAATTCAACTAACATTTAGATGTGCACTAAACAAATGATATTTACAGAAAAGAATAAAACTGAAATCACAGCTGTCTTGGAAAATCCAGAATGTGAGGTATCTGGCCCTGTGGATGAAAAAAAACCTGAAAGCAGGAAAATGGGGTGTTCAGAGAAAATAGTGTCTTTTAGGGAAGTAGTCCTAGGCACTTAAAACAGCTGGTTTTTGAGACCAATAGACTCAAACCCTAGAAGTGAGAAGAAGGTATCTCCATTCATTGTGATGAAATGAGCAGATATTCTGCATACATAGCAAAGAGCAGGAAGATCACCCTCATCAAAAATTAATAAATCACTTGTTAGAAACCACTGAATCATAGATGAAGAGAGTTCATAATCATATAAATGCATACAACGTTCCCTAGATTCTTAATCAATTTTCTTCTCCACTGGTCAGCTTAGTTCAGAATGATTTTTCTTTTGTCAAATGTTTTTGGGTAGCCCCCTTACTTAAAAAATTACATATATAGCCAATCACACCTATCAATCAATGTTAATATAAAAAGTAGAATTAAATTTCATTTATAAGAAGGGCAATTCACAACTTACAATCCTGTTCAAATGCTGCTATGAAAACAATACCTTTTGAATAGCAACAGAATTGTATGTTTTTCTAAAGCCTTAAAATGTCATCTATGGCATGCTAATAAGTGCTCGAGAATTGTTTGAGAACAATTAATAAGGATTATTCTGAGATGTTTCAAGGTTGGTATGTTGAGCCAGGTACAAGTAAATATAACTTGTTAATTTCTTCAAATATATGTAAATTATAAATGACATTTGATGTCCTTGCATAATAAAATGTTAATGTTGAAAGTCAAGTAGGAAGGAATGAAGTATGATTGTTCAGGTTCTATATTCATGAGTAAACATTTTCACACTAAATTTTCATGTATTCCATTGTTGTAAGATTGAAGTAGAGTAATTAATGTGTTTCTATAAAACACTGGCTAGAACCTTAGAAGTTCTAGTTACAAAATATATGTCCCTTTCCATACATACACATTTGTTTTTAACCATATTAATTAGCATATCCTTGTATTACTGACATTAGCTTTTTATAACACATTTAAAGTATTGCATAACCCATTTATGCTGAAGTCTGCTGTATTTAGGAATTTTAACTCTATCAATTTCTTCAGGATTTCATTAAGTAACAAATTCAATGAAATTATTCCCAAAATCATTCACCAGAGTCTTTGGCCAGTGGCTACGTGGTAGTTTACCAATTATTTGGTGCACTGTAGACAACTAGGGATCTTTAAAAGTGCTGATGCCTGGTTCCCACCAGGCTATCCGGATTTAATTGTTTTGGCATGCAACATAAGCATTGGGGGGGGTGCTTCTTAAAGCTTCCCAGGTGATTCTAATGTGCTACAATGTTGGTGAAACTTTGGGCTGAGGTAAGGGCCCAGGTTGGGAGTGGGAGCCATGGACCATTGGCTAATCTGAAGGATCAGTCATCCTATTCAAGAAAAAATTCTAGATTATGGGGAATGGGGATAAGTAGGGGGATGGGGATAAGTAGTCTCCTGGGGCAACTCTTACACAATTGCTGAATAGTTTGTAAAAATGTGCAGATGGAGCCATTTATTGGCCAAGGCATCCAGTGCTAAGATGACTACCTGAAGTTTGGCCAACTGTGCTGATTGTTGGATTCCCTTTATGAGGGAAATCCAAGTTAAGCGATTCCACTGAATATTGCTTCAGCACATATACGGAGATGATATCATCCATAAAGTATACTAACTCCATTGTTGTTCACTCAGTTGATCCCAAAGGACTCCCCAGGTAGCCAAAGGGTCTCGGAGAGGGGTGCCCTCCTCCAGCATCATGCCATCTTGCAAGGGTTTGAGGACACGGAAGGCCATCTCTTTCTTCAGGTCCAGATATGATGACATTCTACAGCTTGTGGGGTGCTGCTTCTATGATCCAAGACATAATGGGCAGCTGGGTATGGAGGGTCACAGGACCATGGGCTCTAAGAACCTCTGTTTCCAGGAGAGGAAAGTATGTGGCTAGCAACTGTTGTTCCAATGGTGTATAGTATAGGGCCTAGGAGAGCAGCTTCTTTCATCAGAAGCCCATGGGCAATTTACCAACATAGGTGGTCCAGAGACTCCAGGATGCACAAAAGGAGGTTACTAAAGCCTGTACAGTGAGGGCATCTTGTAAGACACTAACTGGAGTGGTCTTTGATTTCAAATTGGACCGATTCTGGAGACTTTTTATGGAGGGTGGCCCATTCCAGGTGGGATGATTTGTAAGTTACAGTATCAGTGTGATTAAGTAAAAGTTGTAAATAAGGAATATGTTGACTCCATAACCCAACAAGAACTAAAACATGATGGATTTGTATCAACACTATGGGTGCTAAGAATGTCAACAGCTGTTTCTTGACAGTGTCAGGGGTGGAGAAGCCCTCTGTTTACTAAATAATTTTCAGGGATTTAAAAGAGTTGGAAGAGCCTTGTATTATGTGTGCAGCAACAGCCCATCCCTTTTATGAGCTCCTTTGTATTTGTTATGTTCTTAATGAGTATGTCAAATAAATCTCCTCAGAGGAGAATGCCATCAAGGTGATGTCATACCTGTGCTCTTGGAGGAAGGTAGATGTTAAGATTTTGCCTGCAAAGATTGTGTATGATAGCAAGGCTGCTGAGGTACCTCATAGGTAAATATGCATTGTATCCCTTCAGAGGTGAAGGCAAACTACAGCTGAAAGGCTGTTGAAATAGACACTGAATAAGACATATTAGCTAAATCTATAATAGTGAAATATTTACCAGTTGCTGATTAGATGGAATTAGTAATTTCAAAAATATTGGGTACTGGCTATTGGGGCCTTAATGGATGGTACATTAAGGTTGTGATAATTTACCATGAGGTGCATTCATTCATTCATTCTGGGTTTAAGAACAGGCCAAATTGGGCTATTAAATGGAGAAGCAGGGGAGATAATCACCCCTTCCCTCATTAGATCTTAAAGCTTCAATTCTTGAAGGCCCTGTTTTAATTTACATTGGGCCATATTAGCTATATTAATTGGGGAGGGGGGTGGTCAGTGGGGTCCCATTTTGTGAAGGCAATTTGTAAGTGCCAAAGACTTAATTTTAATTTATCACTCATTAGGTCAGAGCATCTATGCTTACTATGGTCTATTTTAGGGCAATGGGTGCAATGGGGAATTTAGGCAAAACAGTAGTTCCAATGGTCAAGTCATACCTATTGGTTCTCTATTTTATATGTAGTAACTCCCTTATGAGCATAGGCGGTGCCATGTTAATATTTAGTGGGATTCCCAGGTATAACTGTAATTTGAGATCCAGTATTGATTAAGTCCATGAAAGTTTGCCAACAGTTGCATTTCAGCAGATGTTGTAGAGGTTCAAGAGCCAACCAGCACACCTGTCTATCTTTGCTATATACATTATTTGAGTAAATTTGGATTTCTAATTAGGTCAAATTATGGACCTTTGTTTCCGTTTTATTTTTCTTTTCTTTTTTTCTTTCCCCTGTACCTAGGTTCCTGCCCTCCCTCCTTCCTTCCTCCCTCCCTCTCTCCCCATCTCCATCTTTTTCTTTCTCCCTCTCCCTTTTTTTTGGTTGGTCACTAGATACAGTGGTTTTTTTTCGGGGGGGGGCACTCTCTACCCTGCACTTATTTATAAATTTCTTCCTCCAGAGTCTCAAACCATCAGGCTTAGGGGCCACCTCCATGGCAATGGTTGCTTTTTAGGGTTTAAGGACCCCAGGCTTAAGTCAGGTTTGAATTAACTCCTTTTCTGTGCCACAGGGATGCTATGGATATTTTTCCCTATAACCCTGAGGCTCAGGATGTTTGTGACAGAAGCATAGGCGGCAGCAGCAACAGAAGAGGTATTTAAGGGTCCTGCTGCGCTGTCTGCTATTAGTTATGTGAACTACAGCACCAAACTTGTTGGCTTCTCTCTCTCTCTGTTCAATTTCCCTCAGAATATTTTGTATTTCTAGCTACAAAAAGTCATGGCTTTCAGTTTCTGTCTCCATCCAATCACCTAGAGCACAGATCTTCTGGGTGGTTGTGGGAAAAGTTCAGGAGCTGAGCAGTAAGCCTTGTGGGTGGCCACCTCTTCCTCCAGGGAGTACTAGTCAATCTCCCAGGAGTCAGCGTCCACATCCAAGAAGGTAATTTTGTCTATGGCCTGTTTGAGGGCCATCAAGATCTGGGATTGTCAGATTAGCCCTTTGGCATCCTGGTAATCAGCAACACTAAGCAAAGCTGAGGTACACTAGATAGGGATTTTGCAATAGGAGAGCAGTTGAGTTACATCCTCTGGTGTTTTGGGAGGGGCTGGTACCAAATACTCCCCTGCTTTTCTTTTCTCCTCAGCCCCTGGCCACAGGCCTCCATGGCTTTACACCTTGATACACTTGGGGGTCAAAAGAGTGCATATGACAGAAGCAAGGGAAGCAGCAGCACAGGAGACAGGCACTACCTTTGCCTGAGCAACAATTCTTCTTAAGCAACTGGGGTGCCATGCTTAATTCTCCCGGGGATGGTGGTGTCCTTCCTTTTCACAAACCTCACAGAGGTCCATCCCTGAGCCTGTCTCAGAGGAGCACAATCACAGACAATATCCATATGGCTGCCCCCAAGCTGCCAGTTACGATCATCAGGCTAGATGCAGTGACCAGATCATTCTAGCTGGATCCTTGATAATTGGGACTCAAGAGCCAATCAGTTAAGGTTAGCTGTCCCCACCCTAACAGGTAGGAGCCTCAGAGACCACCTGCTAAAAACAGGCCAAACCCAACAACATGTCAAGCTGTGGTATAGTAAATTAATGACAATTCTTGTCTTGGGAATGAGAGTATTTTAGGGTAGAAAGAGTTGGCAATACTGACAGACACGAAGTATACCCAAAGCATAGGACTACAGCAACTGGTAGTTCTGTCTCAGGTGGCCTTTGTCATAACATGGAACCAATTAGTTAGCCAAGAGAAGTTCATTAAAGCTGAACAAGTGTCCTTGGTGATGATTGGCCATCTTGTTCATGATGCCATTGTTTTAATTGCCTCCTTTTTATCCAGTTGGTAAGGAGGGAATTCCACCCCAGAGTTATAGGATGGCCACATACAAAATTCAACACCCAACACTGGAGAGATGAGATGGGCAGCAGTTTATTAGTCATATACTCACAGCCCAGGGTAGGAAGACACTGCATGCCACACAAGGCGACATGGGAGCTGTACTCAGAACAGAATGAACAACCAGGGGCTGTGGGAGGCAGGCCTTGTAGTATCAAGAGAGAGAGGTAACCCTGGTTACTGTGAGAGAATGTAATTGGTTTTGAATAATTCCATTGGCTAGCAGGGAAATGAAACCCATTACTCAGAGATAAGCAGGAATTGTGCCTGGTCCTCTTGCTGAGGAGGGACTAGGGGACTCCATCTGTGGGAGCAGAATAGGGAGGGGAACTTGTGGTTAAGCCAATTAAGTCCCTCCTAGTTTCACCAGATATTAAGGCAACATATAATATTAGGCCTTAATTTTAGACTCAGTATATTAACATTTATGGTGATTTTAAAAACTAGCATATTTGCAGACCTATTATTGAGTGCCTACCAGATGACAAGCATGTATCATCAGTGAACAGAACTAAGATCCCTATTCACATGGAGTTTCCATCGGGTGGCATGATTCTTTCTGAACATTCCCTTAGCACATGTATTATTATTTGTGTAGAAATAAGAAGAAAGAAATAAATGGAGTTATTTATCTTTCTAATCTCTTAACCAAGAGATTTCCAAAGGTCTGATGACAAGAGGACTTTTTGAAGACCCCAATTTCCCTTTACTTTTTGTTTCAGTGTTCTTGATAAAGCAGCATGATAACCTGAAGTGAAAGCACATAACATCTTATCTCTATGAGATAGAGTCAGCAATGACTTCTGACCAGGATGCTCGAAAAATTACAAAGGTTTACATCTCCTCCTTCCCCAAATCCCAGTTAAATGACAGAAGAAATATACAAGCAAAAATAGATCCAATGCAGTCCTGATTATCATGGGGATTGAGTGGGGTTGTCTGCTACTGACAGATCAGAGAAAACAATGAAAATTTATTGTAAGACATAAAGCTTGTAGAAAGATATTAGTGGTAAAATATAAAAGAGCAGAGTCTCATATCTTTTAAAAAGTGAGTTTCTCTGAGAACCACTGGCCAACACCAACTGGATATAGTGGAGGCTGGAAGGTAATGCAGATAGAAGGCCACGAGCAAGGGAATTCAATAAAGGCCTATAGAACCTCAGAGGGTGTCTGCCACCCAGGACAAAGTTTATTGGAAATGGAGATTCTAACCCAGAAGAACAGTGGCAGTGCCCAGGAAACTTATACCCTGGGCAGGACAAAGATGCAGCCCCAGAGACAAAAACCAGCTCCCCAAACCCTGCCCCGACCTATGTCCCTCATCTCCTCCTCCACAAAATCCCTGGAGGCAGTGTTCCTGGTCCCAGAATCTGCATTCACTGCTTCTTATTATATGACGGGGTTTTAAGTGGTACAAAAATAATCTGTGGTAAACCATCTAGCATAAGCACTTAAATAATTACTGCAATCTTTAAAATATCTAATTCAAGCTAAACTTGAACTACTAAAGCCTTGAATCTACTAAAGCTTACTAAATTGCAACTACTAAAGCATACCTAAAACTCTCATGAGAAACTGATGAATGTAAACTTATTTCTTGTATAAAATATTTCCTCCACTTATATATATGTATCAATTAAAAATGTGTTCTCTGGGGCTTCCCTGGTGGCACAGTGGTTGGGAGTCTGCCTGCCGATGCAGGGGACGCAGGTTCGTGCCCCAGTCCAGGAAGATCCCACATGCGGTGGAGCAGCTGGGCCCGTGAGCCATGGCTGCTGAGCCTGTGTGTCTGGAGCCTGTGCTCCACGATGGGAGAGGCCACAGCAGTGAGAGGCCCGCGTGCCACAAAAAAAAAGAAAAGAAAGGAAAAAAAAAGAAATGTGTTCTCTGTAAATAACAGAAAATGCTAAAAGAATAGCTTCAAATAAGTCTGTGGGGGTAAACATCTAACTCTGTTTAGCATCTGAATGATGCCAGAAGGCTCCTCACACTTTTCCTGTTGCTACCTCCTACTTTCCCCACCTCTTGGTTCCAAAACAGCTGCTCAGTGTACGTGTTTCAGATAGGAAACGAAGGGGACAGAAGAAGACTTAGTGCCTGGATCAGAAAAGCAAAGGTTTTGCCAGAAATGTCCACCCGTGTGCTTATGTCCTACTGGCCAGAACTATGTCACACGGACACTGCTACCTGCAGGAGACATTAGAAAATCATTTCTACCACTTACAGCTTGAGTTTGGTAGAGAGACTTGAGGTAGTTAAGGGTAAAGGGTCTAAAAAGGAGATTGAGGCAGTTTCACTTACTGTTACTATAGGTTTGCTTACTGCTTTGTACCTCCAACAGCTGTTTTAAAGACATTACTGTTTATCCATTAGCTTTCACCATTAATCCTAACTGGAGCTAGATCCAAGGGATACAGTGGAATCAAAGAAAGGGGGCTTTGGAATCCAGTAGACATGGGTAGGAATCCCAGCTCCAGAACTTTCCAGGTGTGTGCATGGCACACATTTGGTTTTTCTCTTTAAAGAGGTTTCTTTGGGTTTTGTTGTTGTGTTTGTTTTAAGAATATGAAATACCATTTAGTTGTGTCTATAAAGGCTATGAATCCTGAATTTTCCTGTTACCCTTAACAGTAGGGCAAGCCCACATCTGGCACATGTGCTAGACAAGGTTGTACAAGTTTACTTGACTACTCTCAGCTTGCTTCCTCTCTCTGTAAAATGAGAAAATGGCCACTTCACTGGAGAGTTGTGAGGACTCTATAAGATTCCCTAAATAAGGTAAAAAGTTACACTCCCCTGGAAGTTTATATTTTAAAAGAGCAGTTACTTTGGAGAACAGCCCTGTAAATGGATTATTTTTTGCAACAACTGTGAACCCACAAAAATACCATCAAACCTCAGTTTTGAGAAGCCTGTCCCAAATTGCTTGTCTTAGCAGAAACCCATCTAAAAGCACTATTGTGATCATCCCACAGCTTTGGTCAGATTTTTTTGAGCAATTATGCAATGCATAGCATATGACCAGCGCTGAGTGTGCCCTGTTAAAATTAGCAGCAATCTACAAATTAGAACTACTCTATTCCATAGCTATATTTGTAACTAAGTGATTGTTGACTTTTTGCTTAAATTCAGAGCTACCCTAACTTCTTCCAGGTCTCTGATTTACCTGGTGGAGCTGAGGTAATCTGAGTACATTATGAAAACAAGCAAATAAATTATTGAAAAATGAACGTATTTGAACTTACAAGTTTACTGTCCATCTAGAAAACCTTAATGAACATATCAACTCAAACTATATTGAATTTTTTAAAGTTAAATTAGAAAGTGTTAAAAATTACCTCACCAAATACAGCAAACATAGGGTACAGAAAAAATAAAATAATCGTATAATTTTTGTGCTGTAATCTGCATTATATTCCAAAATATTCTTTCTGGAACTGTGGAATTCCATTGTTATTTTTCTTTTCTTTTTTGGTCTCTCTCGAGACACAGAATACAATCTCAAATTAAAATACTCAAGTAACTGGTTACAATCAAGCTATGTCCCAGAGGAGTCCAAAGTCAGTGGAGAAAGTGCATTGTAAACTTAGGATACTGTACAAGCCTAAAGTGATGCATTGAGGATTTTAATGTTTTCACCAGGATTTAGATAAAAAGTCATCAGTTCTCCCTCTCTTGTCAATGATATATCCATTCATTCATTATATTTTTAATTACTGATATATCAGACACAATATTAATTAATCTAACTATAATCTTATTTAGATTTGAAGGCTCATGCTGGGTTGTGAGAATATGGGTGATTTCAATTTTATTCTTAATATAATTTAGCACAGTGGCCATGCCTAGCTTTATAATAAAGACTTCAAATATTGACTAACCCTACCCAAGTATACAAAATGGTTTGAGGGAAAGAAAAAAGAGAGGAAAAAAAAAAACCACAAACAGCTGTAAAAGTGCCACGAACAGAGGGATGGGCAAATGGAGAAAAGTTGGTAAGGGTAAACCAGAGCTGGTGGGGTAAGGGGGTATTTCAAACAGGTGGGTGGGGAAAGGGGTGGAGCTTGGACCCTTGACTCAAGGTCTAAGTGGTAGCCAGACGGCTATAAAAGCTTGGTGGAGCTAGGCAGGGAAAGCAACCTAAAGGCCAGGATTGGCACACTGACGGAGGCTGGTAGGCTACAGCAGGTGCAGTATCTCGAGAAAGGCTAAAACGCTCAGAGCAGACGAGATCAGGTCCAGGATGCCGCGCCTGTTCTTGTCCCACCTGCTAGGGGTCTGGCTGCTACTGAGCCAACTTCCCAGAGAGATTTCAGGCCAGAGGACGAACGACCTTATTAAGGCATGCGGCCGAGAATTAGTCCGCCTCTGGGTAGACATCTGTGGCTCGGTCTCCTGGGGGAGAACGGCTCTGAGCCTGGAGGAGCCTTGGCTGAGATCCGGACCGCCAGCAGGTGAGAGCACCCAACCCCCGCCCCCGACCTGCCACTCCGCACTTCCCATTGGTTGCTGTCCGGCTGCCAAGCAATCGGAAGGGCGGCCCACATGACTCTGAAGCTGCCGGTGCCTAAAAGTTTGGGATTTTGCCTCGTAACTTGCTTTCTAGTCAGGATTCCACCCGGGATTACACCACAGGGAGGGAACGCAGCGGGAACAGCAAGTGGCCTTACCTGAGAGGTACTTGGTGCCTTCACCTCCTGGCAGTCCGGGTGGCGGGGTAGGGAGGGAGAAGGAGGAAGCTACAGAGGGAGGTAAGTGCTCAAAGACCCACAGTAGACGGGGCGTACTCAGCCCTGAGGATCCTTACTCAGGCCAGAGGATAAGTCCGAGGGCAGGACTGAAGGCTTGCTGGTGGATGGGGCAACTGGACAGGGCATCTTAACTTGAGATGACAGGGGGCAAACAGTGAGGTGTGAGCTGGTTATCAAGCGTATTTGCGCACCAAAGGGCATAGGGCAGAGACCTATGATAGGGTCCTTAAGTGTAAACATAAAAGAGGGCCTTAAATTTAACGACCCTTCTTCTTTGTTTAAAAAAAAAAAAAAGCAAGCTCGTCTGTGGCCCATGCCATCGAAAACTTACTCTTTTATTTTTATTTGTTAACTTCACCAAAGGGGAGGACCTAGCCTCCCACTTCTTTGAACTGACTCTTGAAGTTCATGTGTGAGAGAAGGGATTAAAGAGAAAGAAAAGGGCCTGATGGTCTACAAGAGAAACTAAAGGGGAACAAGAGTCAAGGGAAGTTTGCCCTTCAGCCAAACAAGCAGAAAACGTGATTGATGCTTCAAGCATTTAGAAGCTGCAATGGATTTTCTTTAAAAAAGCAAGATCTCAGAATTAAATCTGGAATTTTTTCTAAAAAACACCGTTAAGTTATAAAGCATTTATAGAGATAAATTGGAAGTTAAGTTTAAGTAACAATGGAAGCTTTCACTGAGGTATAGCCTAATCTAATCATTGTAATGGGTCATGTTAAAATCAGAGAGGGCAAGCTCAATTATGAATAACTGTTTTATATTTCATAACACATGCAATTTATGATAAATTACAACTATATTTATAGGCTATATGCATATCCTCTATATAAGTGTCCCTCATGTAAAATCATTGCGCACACTAAGTACATGTACTGCCCTTTTATGGGACTTAAAATATGATTATAAAAAAATATGATTATAAAGTTTTTTACCTAAGTTTTCTACATTGTTGGTCAGAGACTGATTTATTTAATGCAAGTTTTTACATACTTCTTGTATAATATTAATAGAAGAGTACCACAGAGTTTAGGAATTCACTGACTCAAAGTAGGCAAGACCAGATTGCATTTGCTTCATTGTTTCACTTTTTCTCAATAAATAATATGATCATATTAAAGACTGAAAAATATACATAAATACAATAATAAAAATGAAAAGCACCATTAGATATTAAAGACTGAAAAAAATCTGTGAATTTAATGAGAAAATGAAAATATCTATATTAAATGAGGAAATGGAAAGCAATATTAATATTTGGCAATAGGTATGTGTATCTCCTGCATTTTCATTTAACATTATATTGTGAGCATTTTCTCACGTTGTTAGACTCCAAAAAGATAATTTAAAATTTCTTTCTGGTATTCCACGTCATAAATCTACCACATATATTTAACCATTCTTAGTAGACATTTAGGTTGTCTCCAGATTGTTGCTTAAAAATGGTTTTCTGACTACATTTATACCTATCTAGATATTTGGCCAAATTTCTATTTCTGTAGAAAAGGATAGTGATTTTAAAATATTTTTAAATAACTGTCTTCGTCACTGCTCAATACATAATTTGACTGGAAATAATCTAAGAAAATATTGCCTGCAAGTGAAGATCAGGGAAGAGTTTAAATTACTAGTTAAGAATCACTTTGGAAGTAAATGTCAATAATCTGTGATTCATGAGGTTTAAAACCTCTATTGTTTGATAGTTTCTGTTTTTACGTTATTAAATTGTTATTTTCCCACAATGCGTGCAGAAATAATACTCACTGTACCGTTTTAAAAACAAGATAGATTTATTTATTTATTTATTTTTTGCGGTACACGGGCCTCTCACTGTTGTGGCCTCTCCCATTGTGGAGCCTGCGCCACCAGGGAAGCCCCCAAGATAGATATTTTTAATTGAAGAAGTCTATGTTAGTAAGAGTTTAGTCCAAAATATACTGATTAGGAGGCATTTGTATGAATTCAGGTTGATTAGGATATTATCTTTTAGACTCCAGAACCTAAAGTTGTTGTGAATTGCAAAATGTTTCAAAATAAATTAAAAAAATAATTTTAACAAAGAGTACAATGCAGGCAACAAAAGCAAAATTAGACAAGTGAGGCTACATCACTCGAAAATACTTCTGCACAGCAAAGGACATACTCAATAATGAAGGGGCAACCTATGAGATAGGAGAAAATATTTGCAAGCCATGTACCTGATAAGGGGTTAATTTCCAAAATATATAAAGAACTCCTACAACTCAATAGCAAAAAAACTAATAACCTGGTTTTAAAATGGGCTAAAGACTTGAATAGACATTTCTCCAAAGAAGACATACAAATGGCCAACAGGTATAAGAAGCAATGCTGTATATCACTAATCATCAGGGAAATGGAAATCAAAACCACAATGAGCTATCACTTCACACCTGTCAGGATGGCTATTATCAAAAAACAAAAGAAAAGTGTGGTTAAGAATGTGGAGAAATTGAAACCCATGTATAGTATACTGTTGGTGGGAAAGCAAATTTGTGCATTCACTATGGAAAAGAGTGTGAAGGTTCCTCAAAAAAAAAAAAAAAAAGAACTACCATATGATCAGCAATCCCACTTCTGGGTATTTATTCAAAAGAACTGAAATCAGGATCTTGAAGAGACATTACCACTCCCATAATCACTGCAGCAATATTCACAATAGCCAAGATGTGGAAACAACTTAAATGTCCATCCACAGATGAATGAATACAGAAAAAGTGGTATATACATACAATGGAGTATTATTTGGCCTTAAAAAAGGAAATCCTAAAATATGCAACAACATGGATGAACCTGGAGGACATTATGCTAAGTGAAAAATGCCTGTCTCAGAAGGACAAATACTGCTTGATTCCACTATTATAAGTATCTAAAACAGTCAAACTCATAAAAGCAAAGAATAAATGGTGGTTACCAGGATTGGGAGGAGGGAAAAATGGGGAACTGCTAATTATCATGTATAAAATTTCAATTATGCAAGATGAATTGGTTCTAGAAATCTGATTTATAACACTGTACCTATAGATAATCGTGGTGTATTGGGCACTGAAAATTCTGTTAAAAGGGTAGATCTCACGTTAAATGTTCTTACCAAAAATAATTTTTAAAAAAAGATATATGGGAACTCTGTCACATTTTTGTGAATTTTCTGTAACTTTAAAAATGTTTCGGGCTTCCCTGGTGGCGCAGTGGTTGAGAGTCCGCCTGCCAATGCAGGGGACACGGGTTCGTGCCCCGGTCTGGGAAGATCCCACATGCCGCGGAGCAGCTAGGCCCGTGACCCATGGCCGCTGAGCCTGCGCGTCCGGAGCCGGTGCTCCGCAAAGGGAAAGGCCACAACAGTGAGAGGCCCGCGTACCGCAAAAAAAAAAAAAAAAAAAAAAGTGTTTCAAAATAAAAAGTTTTTAAATTGAAAAAAAAAAGTGTCAAAAACAACCTATGAATAAATGTAATAGAAACTACAAATGTTTTGCCTGATTCATTAACTGGCTTTAAGTATATGGAAAGTTACAATCAGCTTTTCTTTGTATTCAATAAAGCTCCAATTAGAGAAGGTTTAAGTTAGAGCAAGGAGACTTTTTATGAGGAGATTGAATTGAATTTAAGATGTCTTACTGAGGGAAAATGTTAACATTTCTGACTACAAAAAAATGGTATAAATTCTCATCTGTCATTGTCAGTTTGGAACTTGAATGAGAGAAAACATTAGGAGGAAAAATAAAATGTTAGAGTATTGTTTTCTTTCCACTGAAAACTCCAATTGTTGAAGTTTGTTGTTGGCTGAGATTCTTGCTACAGAACTCATAGGAAGTAAACAAGCGGAGACCATTCCTGCCTGAGTGAGGGAGCATGGTTTTCTCTGATCTGTAGGCATCAGTGGTTGCCCAGGAATCCACCTTCCATGCTTAGATTTATATCTCTTGACCTCATTGTTTCCAGTATTTCAGGAAGAATGTCTTATTATAAGCTGAAATGGACAGTTTTGCTGTCCATGAAAAACAGCAAGTAGTGATCCAGGTTTACACTATAAACTTCATCTGTGTTTCAACTTTTTTTTTGGTGCTATAACTCTCAAAATTGTGTAATGGGGATAGGTAAGGTTAGGATAGAATTTACCTGAAGTTTTCTGAGGGCAGGAAAGATGTTTTCTTTTTATTTATATCTCTAATCTGGCAGAGCCAGAGACATGGAAACTATCAATGGATGTTCAACTGAACTGAATGGGTGTAAAGAAGGAAGATGTCAGCAGGTCCCTGAAAGTTCCCAGTCCAAGTCTCAACCTTCATGTATATCCAATCCTGGGATGCTACTTAAGACCAGGCTCCCTTCCTAGGGAACACACAGAACTTGCATAGTTTATGATCTACAACATTGGAACAAAAACCATACACAGTAGTTAGTAGACACACACCACAACAGATTTTTAAAAATCTCTTATAGTCAGTGATTTGTTGGTTAGTGTTCTTTTAACCCATTTCTCCATAAAGTAAAACATTACTGATTTGCGGTAAATACTCTAGGGAAGAGAAATTATTAAATACATGTATGAGGAGCATCAGAGACTGGTATCTTCTGCCTGCTAGATCAGAGCAGTTGGAAATTCTGCCTTTTTAACTTAACCCTGAAGCAGTAACTTGCCACCATGGAACAGTTGATAATTTAAAATAATAAATATACTTTTCAAGGATTACTATCATAACTCAGAAGTTGCTTAGTCATGGAAATAAATTACTCAGGTAATAAAAATTCATCCGTGGTCAAACTGAGTGTTTTTGAGGATCAAGATGACTTCAGAAGTGTCAGAGATAAAAAAGTGCTATGGTGAAAGCATTAAAGGGACATGAGGAGAGATGACAAGGGTACGAGTGGAGTAAAGCAGAACCTTGGTAATGTTGTTTAACCTGCCCAACTATAATAAACTAAGCTTTTTAGATATCGGGAAACTTGCTGATTCTGTTTTATTGTAGAATTCTATTGAGGCAATGCTTTCCTTTGTGTCTATGCAAAATTTTATAGTTTTCCTGATGTACTTTAACATGAATATTTTTTCTCTTCCCCCTCTTTTTAAAATTAGAAATCATGCCACCCTCCATCACCAAAGATGCAGAAACCTTAAAGATGCTGTTGGAATTCGTTCCTAATTTGCCACAGGAGCTGAAGGCAACACTGTCTGAGAGGCAGCCATCACTGAGAGGGCTACAACAATCTGCATTAAAGGATTCAAATCTTAACTTTGAAGAATTTAAGAAAATTATTCTTAATAGACAAAATGAAGCAGAAGACAAAAGTCTTTCAGAATTAAAAAACTTAGGCTTAGATAAACATTCCCGAAAAAAAAGACTGTTCCGTATGACTCTGAGTGAGAAATGTTGTCAAGTAGGTTGTATCAGAAAAGATATTGCTAGATTATGCTGAGATGAAGCTGTGTATTTCATCAAATGTTCACATGTATTCTCACTGACACATTCACTGATGCCTCTGTCACCCCACTGATTACTAGAATATGAGAAATTATTTTTAGTGTTTAGGTTTTTCATTTAATGTATAAGAAAATGTCCCTTGCATTATTGTAGTTTCTGATAATAATACTTTTTATGTGAGATTTTTGTTTTTTATTAATGATATAATTGTTATTGCTTTTTTAATGCTACTAACTTAAAATGACAATAAAATCTTTATCACTTTAGCCACACACAATAACTCAAAGAAAATTTTAGAACTAGATAGCTTAGTAAAATGCTATGTCTTGCATAAGTGAGAATGGACAAGTCTATTTTTGAAATTTGTATCTGATAAATTATAATCTGTCACCATTTTCCTTCCAAACATAATGCCCAAATGTTCTTTCACAACTTAATATCAAATGAATTATTTTAATAGCAAAAAATAAATAAAAATTTAAAAATAACTTACACAAAACCTAACAAGAGGTACATAAAATGGACCAAAACTTTTTAATTGACATTAACTCTTAGATCAAATATGCAGTCACAAGATTTGAACTTTTCTAGTAGATTTTAAAATATTTTTTGTGTCTTACTGAACTATTAATTGCAAAAAAATCAGATTGGGCCCTAAATCAATTTAATTTAGTTGAGGCCATATAAACTGAAGTATTTTTCAAAGTAGGGTTCTTACCTTAATTCTACTGTCTAAAACACTACAAAGTAAATTATAATTTTTTTAAGGAGAAAAATGAATATATAATACATATAAAAGAGAATAAACAATTCAGTGTCATATATTATAGAAAAACTGTATTAGCAAGGGAACATACTTTTTTCGCTATTTTAGAATTTACATACCATTTCTGTAACAAAATAACTGTGAAATGATATGAAAAACTGTTAGTATAGTAAATTAACAGAGTTATCATCTTAGTGTTTAGCCAGTTCCTTTGATTTACATACACTTAAATTTTTAGGCAGCATTTATAGAAAAAAGTGAACTTAAATAGCAATTTAATCTCCATCAAATGTCTGTAAATAGAATTTAAAAGGATTAAAACAGCAACTCCCATATTTCAAATTCCCATACATGATTAATCATAATCAGGCCTCCAACTAAGGCCACCTTGTAAAACTTCATAAAAGGCTGTGGAACCTCAGAGGCCATAAGCCACCTTGGACAAAGCCTGGAAGAGTGCCATCTGAAATGGAAAACCCAACACAGGAGAACAAGGGCAATGACCAGGAAGCTTACAGCCCAGAAAGGACAAAGAGGCATCCCCAGATACAAGAGGCATCTCCCCAGACCCTGCCCTGGCCCATGTCCCTCATCTGCTTCTCCACAAAAGCCCTGAAGACAGGACTCCTAGCCCAAGAATCTGTATTCACTACCTCTGATGATATCACTTTTCAAGTGCTACAGAGACAGTCTGTGGTTAACCATCTACTATAAATACTATGATAATAAGTTAACATCTTTAAGATATCTAATTCTTGGGCTGCTAAAGTCCTCCTAAAACTCTCATGAGAAACTGATGATTGTATGCTTAATTTATTTCTCATATAAAAAATTTACTCAGGGGGCTTCCCCAGTGGCACAGTGTAGGGGACACAGGTTCAAGCCCTGGTCTGGGAAGATCCCACACGCTGCGGAGCAACTAAGCCCATGCGCCACAATTACTGAGCCTGCGTCCAGAGCCCGCGAGCCACAACTACTGAGCCCACATACTGCAATTACTGAAGCCCACACGCCTAGAGCCCGTGCTCCGCAACAAGAGAAGCCACCACAATGAGAAGCCCGTGCGTAGCAGCTAAGACCCAATGCAGCCAAAAAAAAAACACCCTGTTTATATATATATATGTATCAGGGAGGATTGTGTTCCCTGTAAATAAGAGAAAGCCCTACAACAGTGGCTTCAAAGAAGACTGTGGAGTGAACATCCAA
Source organism: Kogia breviceps (assembly GCF_026419965.1). NCBI lineage: Eukaryota > Metazoa > Chordata > Mammalia > Artiodactyla > Physeteridae > Kogia > Kogia breviceps. The sequence continues at coordinate 67,290,752 of NC_081317.1, forward strand.
CACTGAATGATGCCAGCAGGCTCCTACCACCTTTCCAGTCAGCTCTGCTTAACATATAGGTCTTCCTCCTTATGCACTTCTTTCTCCTCATGAGCCCAAGATGGCTGCTGCACATCTAGATCTGTGTACATTTTAGGACATAAGAAGGCTTAGTGCCTGGATCAGAAAAGCAAAGGCTTTGCCAGAAACCTCCACATGTGTGCTTATTTCACATTAGCCAGAACTGTGTCACATGGATACTACTACCAGCAAGAGACATTGGGAAATCATTTCTACCACTTAGAGACTAAAGAGTTGAGGTAGGCAAGGGAAAAGGGTCTAGAAAGGAGATTGGATCAGTCAACCTACAGTTTTGCTCATACTTGCTGTTCTTGTACCTACAATGTCTGTTTCAAATACATTAATCTTGGGCTTCCCTGGTGGCGCAGTGGTTGAGAGTCCGCCTGCCAATGCAGGGGACACGGGTTCATGCCCCGGTCTGGGAAGATCCCACATGTCACGGAGCGGCTGGGCCTGTGAGACATGGCCGCTGATCCTGCGCGTCCAGAGCCTGTGCTTCACAACGGGAGAGGCCACAACGGTGACAGGGCCGCATACCGCAACAAACAAACAAACAAAAAAAACCCCAATACATTAATCTTTATTTATTAACTTTCACCATTAAGATGAACTCCAACTGGAGTTGGATCCAAATGATATGAAAAAAAGAAAGAAGTCTTTGGAATCCAGTAGACATGGGTAGGAATGCTCTAGCACTTACCAGCTACATGCATGGACACATTTAATATTTTGCTATTTTTTTTTTAACATCTCTATTGGAGTATAACTGTTTTACAATAGTGTGTTAGTTTTTCCTTTACAACAAAGTGAATCAGTTATACATATACATATGTTTCCATATCTCTTCCCTCTTGCGTCACCCTCCCTCCCACCCTCCCTATCCCACCCCTCTAGGTGGTCACAAAGCACAGAGGTGATCTCCCTGTGCTATGCGGCAGCTTCCCACTAGCTATCTAATTTACATTTGGTAGTGTATATATGTCCCTGCCACTCTCTCACTTAGTCACATCTTACCCTTCCCCCTCCCCATAACCTCCAGTCCATGCTCTAGTAGGTCTGTGTTTTATTCCCATCCTATCACTAATCTCTTCATGACATTGTTTTCTCTTAGATTCCATATATATGTGTTAGCATACGGTATTTGTTTCTCTCCTTCTGACTTACTTCACTCTGTATGACAGATTCCAGGTCTATCCACCTCATTACAAATAACTCAGTTTCATTTCTTTTTATGGCTGAGTAATATTCCATTGTATATATGTGCCACATCTTCTTTATCCATTCAACTGTTGATGGACACTTAGGTTGCTTCCATGTCCTGGCTATCATGAATAGAGCTGCAATGAACATTTTGGTACATGACTCTTTTTGAATTATGGTTTTCTCAGGGTATATGCCCAGTAGTGGGATTGCAGGGTCGTATGGTAGTTCTATTTTTAGTTTTTTAAGGAACCTCCATACTGTACTCCATAGTGGCTGTATCAATTTACATTCCCACCAGCAGTGCAAGAGTGTTCCCTTTTCTCCACACCCTCTCCAGCATTTATTGTTTCTAGAGTTTTTGATGATGGCCAATCTGATCGGTGTGAGATGATATCTCATTGTAGTTTTGATTTGCATTTCTCTAATGATTAATGATCTTGAGCATTCTTTCATGTGTTTGTTGGCAATCAGTATATCTTCTTTGGAGAAATGTCTATTTAGGTCTTCTGCCCATTTTTGGATTGGTTTGTTTGTTTTTTTTGTTATTGAGCTGCATGAGTTGCTTATAAATTTTGGAGATTAATCCTTTGTCAGTTGCTTCATTTGCAAATATGTTCTCCCATTCTGAGGGTTGTCTTTTGGTCTTGTTTATGGTATCCTTTGCTGTGCAAAAGCTTTTAAGTTTCATTAGGTCCCATATGTTTATTTTTGTTTTTATTTCCATTTCTCTAGGAGATGGGTCAAAAAGGATCTTGCTGTGATTTATATCATAGAGTGTTCTGCCTATGTTTTCCTCTAAGAGTTTGATAGTGTCTGGCCTTACATGTAGGTCTTTAACCAATTTTGAGTTTATTTTTGTGTGTGGTATTAGGGAGTGTTCTAATTTCATACTTTTACATGTAGCTGTCCAGTTTTCCCAGCACCACTTATTGAAGAGGCTGTCTTTTCTCCACTGTATATCCTTCCCTCCTTTATCAAAGATAAGGTGACCATATGTGTGTGGGTTTATCTCTGGGCAATATTTCTCTTTAAAAAGCTGTCTTTCTTTTGTTTTGACTGAAAACATTTTAATTTCTGAGTTAACAGACATTATTTTTTAAATGAAGTATAATTGCTGTACATTATGTTGCAGGTGTACAATACAATGATTCACAATTTTTAAAGGTTATGCTCCACTTATAGTTATTATAAAATATTGATTATATTACCTGTGTTGTACAATATTTCTATATAGCTTATCTTATGCATAATAGTTTACCTCTTACTCCCCTACCCCTACAGTGCACCTCCCCATTTCCCTCTCCCCTCTGGTAACCACTAGTTTCTTCTCTATATCTGTGAGTCTGCTTCTTTTTTGTTACATTCACTGGTTTGCTGTATTTGTTAGATGCTACATAGGAGTGATATCATACAGTATTTGTCTTTCTTGACTTTTCATTTAGCATAATACCCTACAAGTCCATCCATGTTGCTGCAAATGGCAAAATTTCATTCCTTTTTATGGCTGAGTAGTGTTCCTGTAGTATGTGTGTTTGTGTGCGTGTGTGTATGTATGTATACAACATCTTTATCTATTCATCTGTTAATGGACACTTAGGTTGCTTCCAATTGTAAATAACGCTGCCATGAACACTGGAGTGCACGTATCTTTTTGAATTAGTGTTTTTGTTTTTTTCAGATATATACCCAGGAGTGGAATTGTTGGGTAATATGGTAGTTCTATTTCTAGTTTTCTGAGAAACTTCCATACTGTTTTCCACAGTGGCTGTACCAATTTACATTCCCAAAAACAGTGTATGAGGGTTCTCTTTAATAGACTTTATTTTTTAAAGCAGTTTTAGTTTACAGAAAAATATGGTGAAAAGTACAGAGTTCCAATTTGCCCTCTCATCCACAAATACAGTTTCCCCAATATTAACATCTTGAATTAGTGTGGTAAAATTGCATCAACTGATGAACCAATATTGATATATTATTACTAAGATCTGTGGTTTATATTAGGGTTCATTCTTTGTTGTACATTCTATGTTTTTTTAAAAAATTATTTGTTTTTAGATCAGTTTTTAAGTTCACAGAAAATTTGAGTGATAAGTACAGAAGGTTCATCTCCCCAGCTTCCCCCCAACATTTGTACATTTGTTTCATGTAGTATATCTGTTAGGATTGATGAAACACACTGACATATCATCATCAGCCAAAGCCCATAGCTTACATTGTGGTTCAAACTTGGGTTGTACATTCTACAGATTTTTGACAAGTGTTTAATGACATGTATCCATCCTTATAGTATCATACAGAACAGTTCCGTTGCCCTAAAAATCCCCTGCACTCCCTCCCTCCCCCCAGACCCTGGCAACCACCAATCTTTTTAGTCTCCACAGTTTTGCCTTTCCAGAAACTCATATAGTTATCACTCAGTATATAGTCTTTTCAGATTGTCTTCTTTCACTTAGTAATATGAGTTTAACATTCCTCCACGTCTTTTCAAGGCTTGATAGTTCATTTCTTGATAGCACTGAATAACACTCCATTATATGGATATACCACAGCTTGTTTATCCATTCACCTATTAAAGAACATCTTGGTTGCATCCAAGTTTGGGCAGTTATAAATAATTCTGCTATAAACTTTCGTGTGCAGGTTTTTTTGTGCAGGACATAAGTTTTAAACTCATTTGAGTAAATACCAAGGAACATTAACTGCTAAGTCATATGATAAGAATATGTTTAGTTTTGAAAAACTGCTAAACTGTTTTCCAGAGTGGCTGTACCATTTCGCATTTCCACCAGCAATGAATGAGAGTTCCTTTTACTCCACAACTCATCAGCATTTGGTGCTGTCAGTGTTCTGGATTTAGGCCAAACTAATAGGTAGTAGTATCTCATTGTTGTTTTAATTTGCAATTGCCTAATGATGTATGATGTTGAGCAACTTTTCAAATCCATCTTATTAGTTATCTGTATATCTTATTTGGTGAGGTGTCTGTTTAGATCTTTTGTCCATTTTTAAATTGGGATGTTTCTTCTCTTATTGTTGAGTTTTAGGAGTTCTCTGTATATTTTGGATACCAGTCATTTATTAGATATGTGTTTTACAAATATTTTGTCCAGTCTATGGGTTATTGTTTCATTCTCTCAAGAGTGTGTTTCTAATTTTAGGTTCTAATTTTAATTAAGTCCAACTTACCAATTTATATTTTCATAAATCATGCTTTTGGTATTATATCTAAAGTCATTGACAAACCCAACATCATTCAGATTTTCTCCAGTGGTATCTTCTAGGAGGTTTATAGCTTTACACTTTTTTTATTGTGATAAAATACACATACCATAAAATTTACCATTTTAATGATTTTTTTAAAATAGCATCCACCTCTGTGGGAGGTGTGGTTTTTTTGTTTTTTGGGCTGTGCTGGGTCTTAGTTGCAGCGTGTGGGATCTTTTACTTGCGGCATGCAGGATCTAGTTCCCTGACCAGAGATTGAACCTGGGCCCCCTGCACTGGGAGCGTGGAATCTTAACCACTGGACCACCAGGAAAGTCCCCCATTTTAACCATTTTTAAGTGTACAGTTCACTGGTATTAAGTACATTTACACTGTTGTGCAATTATCACTATTCATGTCCAGAGCTTTTTTATTATCTCACACAGAACCTCTGTACCCACTAAATAGAACTCCACATTCCACCCCTGCAAGCCTCTGGTAACCACTATTCTACTTTCTGTCTCTATGAAACTGCTTCTCTAGATCCTCATATAAGTAGGATCATACAATATTTGTCCTTTTGTGTCTGGCTTATTTCACTTAGCATAATGTTGTAAGGTTCATCCATGTTATAGCACGTATCAGAAATTCATTCCTTTTTATGGTGGAATAATGTTTCATTGTTTGTATGTACCACATTTTATTTATCCATTCATCCACTGATGGACATTTGGGTTGCTTCCACCTTTTGAATTTTGTGAATAATACTATGACCGCGGGTGTATAAATATTTAAGGTCTTGTTTTGAGTTCTTTTCAGTACATACCTCAGAATAAAATTGCTGGATCCTATGATCATTCTATTCTTAACTTTTTGAGGAACCATCATACTGTCTTCCACAGACGCTGTACCATCTTACATTCCCACTAGCAGTGCCCACGAGTTCCAATTTCTCCACATGCTTGCCAACACTTATTTTTGTTTTGTTAATAGCCATCCTAATGGATGTGAAGTGAAATCTCATTGTGTTGATTTGCATTTCCCTAATGACTAGTGATGTTGAGCATCGTTTCATGTGCTTAGTGGCCATCTTCTTTGGAGAAATGTCTATTCAAGTCCTTCACCTTTTTTTTTTTTTTTTTTTTTTTTTTTTTTTTGTGGTATGCGGGCCTCTCACTTTTGTGGCCTCTCCCATTGTGGAGCACAGGCTCCGGACGCGCAGGCTCAGTGGCCATGGCTCACAGGCCCAGCCGCTCCGCGGCATGTGGGATCTTCCTGGACTGGGGCACGAACCCATGTCCCCTGCATCCGCAGGCGGGCGCTCAACCACTGCACCACCAGGGAAGCCCCCCTTCACCTATTTTAATTGGTTTATTTGTTTTTATGTTGTTGAGTTGTAGGAGTTCTTTACGTATTCTAGATGTTAATACCTTTTTCAATATGTAATTTGAAAATATTTTCTTCCATTCTATGAGTTGCCTTTCACTCTATTGATAGTCTTTATTATTATTTTTTTGCTTAAACAACAAAATTTATTTTCTTATAATTCTGGAGGATCAAGTTACTGTCAGGTTTGGCTTCTGGTGAGCCCTCTCTTCCTGGCTTGTAGATGCCGTTTTCACATGGCCTCTTCTCTGCAAGTGCATGGAGAGAGGGAGATCTTTGGTGTCTCTTCGTCTTCTTACAAGGATCACACCTCCACCCTTACAATTTCCTTGAAACTTAACTATCTCCATTAAATGCCTTATCTCCAAATATAGTCACATTACAGGTTAGAACTTCAACACATGAAAGGGGGGTGGGGGACACACAGTTCAACCCATAATAATAACCATTTTTATTTGCAGATCTTGTTTTAATATTTATTTTTTATTGGAGTAAAATTGCTTTATAATGTTGTGTTAGTTTCTTCTGTATCATATATTTGCAGACTTTTTAATGATGGCCATTCTGACTGGTGTGAGGTGGTACCTCATTGTAGTTCTGATTTATATTTCTCTAATAATTAGGGATGTTGAGCATCTTTTCATGTACTTGTTGGCCGTCTGTATGTCCTCTTCGGAGAAATGTCTATTTAGATCTTCTGCCCATTTTTCTATTGGGTTGTTTGTTTTTTTCTTGTTGAGTTGTATGAGTTGTTTGTATATTTTGGAAATTAAGCCCTTGTAGGTCTCATCACTTGCAAAGATTTTCTCCCAGTCTGTAGGTTGCTTTTCATTTTGTTTATGGTTTCATTTGCTGTACAGAAGATTGTAAGTTTGACAAGGTCCCATTTAAACTTTTTGCTTTTATTTCTATTGCCTTGGGAGACTGACCTAAGAAAACATTGGTATGATTTATGTCAGAGAATGTTTTGCCTATGTTCTCTTTAATGACAACCACCATTTTTAATGAAGTCAAACCTCCTCCCCAGGAAAACAGCTCTAACTTACCAGTTGCCTAACTTTCAATGTTGTGCATTATCTGTATGAAAAGTGTTCTTTCCAATTTGGATTTGGCAGAAACTTCAAAACACACAGATAGTCTAGTAGCATCTGCACCAGGTTTCAGAGGGTTGACAGTTCTCCCTGTTGATAGTCTTTTGATGCATAAAAGATTTTAAGTTTTAGTCAAATTTATCAATTTTTTCTTTGTTTCCTATGCTTTTGGTGTCACATCCAAGAAAGCATTCCCAAATCATTTGTCATGAAGTTTTTCCCCTGTGTTGTCTTCTGATAGATTTATACTTTTAGCTCTTACATTTAGGTCTTTGATCCATTTGAGTTAATTTTTTATATGATATAAGGTAAGGGTCAAACTTCATCCATTTTCATGTGGATATCCAGATTTCCTACATTTTTTATTGAAAAAAAGTCATTTCCCCATTGAATGGTCTTGGCACCTTCTCAGAAATAATTTGAACATATGTGTGAGGGTTTATTTCTAGGCTCTGTATTCTATTCCTTTGATCTTATTTCTAGGCTCTGTATTCTATTCCTTTGACCTATATGTCCTTTCTAATGCCACTACAACAATGCTTTGATTACTGTAGCTTTGTAGTAAGTTTTGAAATCAGGAAGTATGAGACCTCCAATTCTATTCTTTTTTTCAAGATTGTTTTGGCTATTCAGGGTCCCTTGTGATCTCATATGAATTTCAGGAGGTGTTTTTCTATTTCTGCAAAAAAATCATTGGGATTTTGATAGGGATTGCACTGATTCTGCATATTGCTTTGGGTAGTACTGACATCTTAACAATATTAAGTCTTTCAACCCATGAACAGCAGATGTCTTTCCACATAGTTATGCCTTCTTTAGTTTCTTTCAGCAATATTTTGTAGTTTTCAGTATACAAATCGTTGACATCCTTTATTAAGTTTATTTGTAAATATTATTCTTTTTGATGCTATTTTAAATGACTAGTTTTTAAAATATCCCTTTCAGATTGTTCACTGTTGGTGTATAGAAATTTAATTGATTTTTTATATTGCAATTTCACTGAATTAATTTATTAGTCCAGCAGTGTGTGTGTGTGTGTGTGTGTGTGTGTGTGTGTGTGTGTGTGTGTGTGATCTTTAGGGTTTTCTACATCATATCATCTAGAAATAGAGAACATTTTACTTCTCCTTTCCAAATTGGATGCCTCTTATTTCTTTTTCTTGCTGAATTGTTCTGGCTAAAACTACCATACTATGTTGAAAAGAAGTCGTAAAAAAAGGCATTGTTGTCTTACTCCTGATCTTAGAGGAAAAGCTTTCAGTGTTTCACCATTGAGCATGATATTAGCTGTGGGTTTTTCATACATAGCCTTTATTATGTTGAAGTATTCCTTTTATTTCTTGTTTGTTGAGTATTTTCTCATGAAAAGGTGTTGAATATTGTCAAAGTTTTTTTTGCATCAATTGAGATGATCATGTGGAATTTTTTCTGTCATTTCTGTTTATGTGGTGTACTACATTGATTTTCAGATGTTGAACCATTCTAGCATTCCAAGAATAAATCCCACTTGGTCCTGGTATATGGTCCTTAGAATATGCTGCTCAATTTTGTTTGTTAATATTTTGTTGAGGATTTTTGCCTCCATATTCATAAGTGGCTTTGGTCTGTAGATTTTCTTGTAGTGTCTTTGTGTGATTTTGGTATCAGGGTAATGCTGACCTCATAGAATGAGTTAGGAAGAGTGCCTTCTTCAATTTTTTGGAAGAGTTTGAGAAAGGTTGTTGATAATTCTTCCCTAAATGTCAGGTAGAATTCACCAATGAAATTAACTGGTCTAGGGCTTCTCTTTGTTAGGAGGTTTTTGATTACTGATGCAATCTCTTTACTAGTTTATAAGTCTATTCAGATCTTCTATGTCTTCATGATACATTATGGGAGGTTTCTTTCTAGAAATTTGTCCATTTCCTGTAAGTTATGCAATTTGATGACATACAATTGTTCATGGTACACTATTATAATTCATTTCTGTAAATCAGTAGTAATGTCTCCAATGTCATTTTTGAATTTAGTAAACTGTCTTCTCTTTATCATTGTCAATATAGCTAGTAGCATTTTGTCAGTTTTGTTGATCTTTACAAAGATCTACCTTAAAATTTTTTCTTATTGATTTTCTATTCCTTATTTTATTTATCTCTGCTCTAATATTTATTGTTTTCCTCCTTTTGCTAGCTCTGAGTTGTTTGTTCTTTTTCTAGTTCATTAAGGTATAAAGTTACATTGTTGGTACCATGGTACATATTATGGAATAATAGTCAGCAAGTAAAAGCAACCAAGTATTGATGAATACAATAATCTAGGTGAATATCCACAGAACTAGGGTGAGTTAAAAAAGCCAGTCCTAAAGGTTACATACTGTATGACTTCTTTATAAACATTCTTGAAATGACAAAGTTATGCAAATGGAGAACCATTTCACCAAAGGTTAAGGCCAGGAGGAGTTGTTCGGGAGGGAAGTTGGTATGACTGTAAGGAACTTTGTGGTATTAGAATGGTTCTATATCTTGACTATAACAATGTCAGCATCCTAGTTGTGATATTGTACTATAATTTTACAAGATGTTACTACTGGAGAAAAGGGATCTCTCTGCATGATTTCTTACATTCATTCACATGTGTGAATTTGTATTATCTCAAAATTTAAGAATTAATTTTAAAAATTCCTTAAAGTCCTAAGACTCATAGGGATTAGTTGTGAATTGTTTGCTGTGGACACTCAGGCAAAAGGGTAGGAATCCATGGAAGATATAAAGTAGTTGGAAAGATATTGGTTGTGAAATATAAAAGAATAAGAGATTCACTCTTTAAATATCTATTTCAAGTACTACTAAAGTATGCCTAAAACTCTCATGAGAAACTGATGAATGTATGCTTAATTTATTTCACATAAAAAATTTACACCACTTATATATTTGTATCGGTTAGGATTGTGTTCTCTGTAAATAATAGAATACCATACCACAGTGACTTAAATAAGCCTATGTAGTAAACATCCAACCCTGGTCCAGCAATTCAGTGGTGCCAGCAGGTTCCTCTCACTTTTCTTATCAGCTATGCTTACCATATAGGCATTCCTCCATATGCTCCCACCTCATGGTTCCAAGATGACTGCTGCATTTTCAAGTATCAGTGTGCATTATAAGCAGGGAAAGATGAAGACACAAGAAGGCTTAGTGCCTGGATCAGGAAAGCAAAGGCTTTGCCAGAACTTCCATATATGTACTTACGTTGTATTGGGCAGAACTGTGTCCACAAACACTGCTACCTGCATATATCAGTTTGCTATGGCTGCCATAACACAATACCACAGACTGGATCGTTTAAAGAATAGAACTGTATTTTCCCATAGTTCTAGATGCTGGAAGTACAAGATTAAGGTGCTTTCAGAATTAGTTTCTCCTGAGGCCTTTCTCCCTGGTTTGCAGACAGCTGCTTTCTTCCTGCGTCCTCACATGTTGTTTGCTCTGTGTGCTCACATTCTATGTGTCTCCTCTTCTTCTTATAAGGAAACCAGTCTTTTAAATTAGGGCCTCACCTATATGACATTTAACCCTAATTACTTCTTGAAAAGCTCCATCTCCAAATACAGTCATATTCTAAAGTTCTAGGGTCTAGGTCTTAGGTCTTCCACATATGAATTTTGAGGGAACACAATTCAGTCTGTAAAATTCCACCCCTTAGACCCCCAAAATTCATGTCCTCCTCACATGCAAAATACATTCACTCCCATAACAAGAGCCCCCAATTCTTAACCCATTCCAGCCTCAATTCTAGTTCCAAAGTTTCATCTAAATATCTTCCAAATCATGTATGGGTGAGACTTGAGGTATGATTCAGCCTGAGGCAAAATTCCTCTCCAGCTGACAATCTGTGAAACCACATAATTCATATGCCTCCAAAACACAATGGTGGAAAACAATGGGACAGGCATAGGATAGACATGCCCATTCCAAAAGGAACAGAGGAAGGAGGGAAGGAAGGAAGGAAGGGAGGGAGGGAGGGAGGAGAGAAAAGAAAAAAGAAAGAAAAAGAAAGGTGATAGGTCCCAAGCAAGTCTATAACATGTCAAGGTAAATTCCATTAGATTTTAATGCTAGCGTATAATCCTCTTTGGCTCAATGCTGTTTCAGGACCACTGGGGCTCTACTTTGGGCAGTGAACTGCCCCACAACCGTGAACGTCAGCCTTGCCACCGAGGCAATGGGAAGTAGCAGTCTGGTCTTTTAAAACCAGAGAAGAGGGCTTCCCTGGTGGCGCAGTGGTTGAGAGTCCGCCTGCCGATGCAGGAGACACGGGTTTGTGCCCTGGTCCGGGAAGATCCCACATGCCGCGGAGCGGCTGGGCCCGTGAGCCATGGCCACTGAGCCTGCGCGTCCGCAGCCTGTGCTCCGCAATGGGAGAGACCACAACAGTGAGAGGCCCGCATACCGCAAAAAAAAAAAAAAAAAAAAAAAACCCAGAGAAGAGACAGTCTTGTCCCTGGACCTGTGGTGCAGGGGGTCGGCCCTGCCAATCCCTGAATTACCCATGGGATCATTCTTACATTTTCCTGAAGAATAATGTATATTCACAGCTGAGTAGCTCTATTTTCCCATTTTGTAGACTCCTAGAAGTCTGAGAGTCTTCCTTAATTTTGTTTTGTGTTTGTCCTTTTTGTCCAAGCTGCATGTATTTCTGCTACAATAGACCCATCTTTATTCCTGGTTTCTGCTGTGATGGGTGCCTAGATCCACAGGTATCTCTTTACGGAGTGATTATACAGCCACATTCTTGGTATCCTCTCCAGAATACACTTTCCATTTTTTTCAATATGGATAGGCTGGGAATTTTCTAAATCTTCAAATTCTGGGTCCCTTTTACTTAACAATTCCTTTACTTTATCTCTCTCCTCTAGCATTTTACTTTAAGCAGTAAGGAGAAAACAGGCTGTACCTTGAATACTTTACTTAGAAATCTCCTCAGCTAATTATCCACATTAATCACTTTTAACTTCTACTTTCTACACAACACTAAAACACAATCAGACAAGTTCTTTGCCACTTTATAACACGGGATCACCTTCCCTATAGTTTCAATAACACATTCCTCATTTCTGTCTGAGATCTCACACAGAAACACCATTACCATTCATATTCCTACCAAAAATCTCTTCAAGGCAATCTAGGCTTGTTTTAGCGTACTTCCAAAACTCATCCAGCCTCTAACCATGACCCAGTTTTAAAGCCACTTGCACATTTTTAGGTTTTTGTTACAGCAGCAACTTACTTCTCAGTACCAAAATCTGTTAGTTTGCTAGGGCTGCCATATTAAAGCAGCACAGTCTGAGGGGCTTGAACAACAGTAATTTATTTTCTCACAGTCCTGAAGCTGGAAGTATATCTAGGTGCTGGCAGGCTTAATTTCTCCTGGGACCTCTCTCTTTGACTGCTGCCTCCTTGCTATTTGCATGGCTTTTTCTCTGTTTGCACACATCTCTGTGACCCTTTCTCTTCTTGTAAGGACATCAGTCATACTGGATTAAGAACCTGCCTTTATGACCTCATTTAAACTTAATTACCTCCTGATAAGCCCCATCTCCCAAAACAATCACATCCTAAGGTATTGGGGGTTTGGGCTACAACAAATGAATCTGGGGAGGAGGTGAACACAATTAAGTCATTAACACTGAAAGAGAACATTGGGAAATCATTTCTATCACCAACAGCCTCAAGAGTTGAAATAATCAAGGGGGAAGAGGCTAAAAAGGAGATTGGGTCAGCCAACTTAACTAAAGTTTTGCTCATGCTTGCTGCTCTGATACCACCAATCACGCATTCAAAGACATTAATCTGCATCTACTTACCTTCACTGTTATGGTTAACTCCAACTGGAGCTGGATTCCAGGGATACAATGGTAACAAAAAAGGGGTGTTAGAATTCAATAGACATGCAGAAATCCCAGAACCAGAACTCACCAGCTATATTCATTGGCACATTTATACTTTCTCTTTAAATAGTGTTTTGGTTTCTTTTTTTTACTTCAAATCTTTTATTTATTTACTTATTTATTTTAATTGAGGTATAGTTGTTTTACAATGTTGTGTTAGTTTCTACTGTACAGCAAGGTGGAGTTCCCTGTGCTATACAGCAGGTTCTCATTAGTTATCTATTTTATACATATTAGTATTTAAGTACATGCAAAGCATTTTAGCTGTACCCCAAAGGGCCATGAATCCTGAATTTCTCGGTGACCCTTAACTAGAAGGTAAGCACATATATTGCACATGTACAAGTCAAAGTTACACTGGAAAGTTCCTTCATCTCTCTTAACTTGATTCCTGTCTTTGTAAAGTAGGAAAAATGAACATATCAGTGGTCAGTGGTGAGGACTCCATAATACCACCCTTGTAGAGTAACCACAAACCACTTAAGCACTCATTATATGTATTCTTTTCCTCTTCTCAATTCCAACCTATGGTCTGCTTAGGACGCTTTATGATCCATTTCACTCTCATTCATCAAGGCAGTCAGGCCTCAGGAAATATGTTTAAACAGTTTATGAGCCCCTTGAGTTGAAAATCTTATTCATATTCTTTGCATCTCCTATGACAGTGCCTATTATGCACTTGGTATACCACAAATGATAGTCTGAACAAATAATTCTTTACTGCTTTGCTAAATTATTCCTTACACAGAGAAGTTGATACAAGTTTCTCTTGCCAGAGTTGAAAGAATTTCAAAGTAAAAAATAAAAGTAACTGAAAAGATTTATGCTACATTGAAAAGAAAATAATGAGCATTATCTTTCCTGGTTGCAGAAGAAACAAGATGTGTCTTCAGATAAAGATGTGAAAAAATACATAAAAACATGAAATATACATGGAAAAACATAAAATGTGTAAAAAAATGAAATAAGTTATAGCTATCATGTTGTTTTCAATTTAAGGACTTCAGTATATTTGTAAAGTATTTTTCTATTTTTGCACTGCATTATTTCAGCTAAGGAAGATTAAGGATATTTTACAAAATGTCCTTTAATAATAGAAAACAGAGCAAAATGGCAGAGTTGGAAGCTACAAGATCTTGTTCCCCTGTGTGGAAATTGGTAGAACTTCAGAATAATTCTGGAAAACCATGAAATAAATTGGATTAGGGTAACTTAACTAAAGCCCCAAAAGATAAAGTCACCTTCATAATGGTAGGGAAGATTTGTGATGTTTTAATTGCCTTTACCCCACCCTTACATGGAGTGCTAGTGTTGGTCTGGAAAAGGAGGCAGTCCAGTAACCCTTTCCTTCTCTTGAACCAGAGTGAAGAGCAGACATTATTTATAAATTATCATGTATGTCTGACTGCTATCTGAAGGACTGACATTTGTTTAACCGAACTCAGATCTCAGGTGGGAAAACAGAAGGCACTGCTCAAGAAAGCTGCAATGAGACTACAGACCCACAGACAAATGGAGCAAGAGATTATGAGCAGAGACACACAACAGACAAACTCAGGCCCCAACAAGAAGTGGAACAAGACTGTTTAGGAAATTATTAAATTTCAAAGCAGCTGTGTATACAAAGGAATTAAGAAAAGCACAGGAAGACCAAAGCAAGACACAGGCTTAGAAGAGACCTGAAAAGAACAACCTTTCACCTTTGGCTGATCTCTAGACTCAGAGCAAGTCTAGCTCGTTGGTGAAGGACTGCACCAGTATGTAGACAAACTGCAAAAACTGGCAGAGGTGACTGTATTTCCAACTGTCTCATTTCCAACCAAAGATCACAATGCATATAAAGAAAGAGGAAAACAGACCATTCAAGGGAACAATATAAATAGACAGAAAACGACCCCAAGGAAGCCCAGACATTGGATGTACTAAGCAAACACTTTAATAAAACTGTCTTAAGTATGCTGAAAGAATTAAAGGAATATATGTGCAAAGATCTAAAGGAAATTAATAAATTGATATGTGAACAAAATGAGAATATCAACAAAGAAATAGAAATTATTAAAAGGAGCCAAACAAATATATTAATGAAGATGAATTTATTATTCTGGAGCTGAAAAATAAATTACTAAATTGAAAAGTTACTAGAGGGGATCAACAGCAGATTTGAACAGTCAGAAGAAATAATTAGGAAACTTGAAGAAAGGACAATTGAAATAACTAAGTCTGAGAAACAGAACAATAAAAATGAAGAAAAATAAATAGACCCCAAGGGGCTTTTGGGGCACCATTAACTGGCCATTATACACATTATGGGAATCTCACAAGGAGGAGAAAGAGGGAGATGGGGAAGATAAATTACTTGAAAAAATAATGGCCAAAACTTCCTAAATTTGATGAAAGACAAAAATGTATAACCAAAGAAGCTCAACAAACTCCAAGTTGGATAAATACAAAGTAAACCGAACAGACACATTATAAGCAAAGCAAAAAACAAAAGACAAAGGTGAGGAAAGAATCTTTAAATAAGCAAGAGAGAAGCTACTTATCATATACGAGGGCTCCTCAATTACTTTATCTGATTTCTCAGTGACAACCGTGGAGTCCAGAAGGCAGTGGGACGACATATCTAAAGTGCTGAAAGATAAAAGTCACCAACCAAGAATTCTATATCTAGCAAACTGTCCTTCAAAAGTAAAAGACATCTCAGATAAGCAAAAGTTGAGGGAGTTTATCACCACCATGTCTGCCCTAAAAGAAATGGTAAAGGAAGTCCTTAAGGTTGAAATAAAAGCATTATGCTATGGTCTGAATGTTTGTGTGCCCTCAAAATTGATATGTTGTAAGCTTGATGTCCTATGTAATGGTATTAGGAGGTAAGGCCTTTAGTAGGTGCTTAGGTCATGATGGGGGAGCCCTCATGAATGGGAATTAACGTTTTTATAAAACAGACCCCAGAGAGCTCTCTACTGCCTTCCACTATATGAGGACACAGTGAGGAGTTGACAGTCTGAAACCCAGAAGACAGCCTTCACCAGAATTCAGCGATGCTAGCACCCTGATCTCAGATTTCTGGCCTCTGAAACTGTGAGAAAGAAATGTGTGTTGTTTATAAGCCACCCAGCCTATATTATTTTGTTATGGCAGACTGAACAGACTGAGACTCTATACTAATATCAGATTAAATAGACCCCTTAGTCAAAAGCTGTTACAAGTGACAATGAGAATGTCATTTATTAATAAACAGGCATATTCATTCAGAATATATGACAGTTACAAACATATATATATAACATTCTCCAGAGCTCCAAAATATATGAAGCAAACATGGACAGAATTCAATGGAGAAGTATACAGCTCTACCACACAAGTTGGAGATTTCCATTTTTGTTGAAAAGATCAACAAAATTGACAAACATTGGGCTTCCCTGGTGGCGCGGTGGTTGAGAATCCGCCTGCCGATGCAGGGGATACGGGTTCGTGCCCCGGTCTGGGAAGATCCCACATGCCGCGGAGCGGCTGGGCCCGTGAGCCATGGCCGCTGAGCCTGCGCGTCCGGAGCCTGTGCTCCGCAACGGGAGAGGCCACAACAGTGAGAGGCCCACATACCACAAAAAAAAAAAAAAAAAAAATTGACAAACATTTAGCTGGTTAATTAATGAAGACAGAGAAGACTCTATTGACTAAAATCAGAAATGAAACCAGGGACAATACTGCTGACTGTAAAGAAGTAAAAGGTGTAACAAAATACCAGTAACTATTGTATGTACATAAAAGGAATAAGGAGATGAAATAGATATATTCCTAGAAAGAAACTATCTACCAAAAATGAATCATGAAGAAATAGACAATCTAAATAACTCTGTAGTTAGTAAGGAGATTGAATCAGTAATCAAACACCTGCCAACAAAGAAAAGCCCAGGACAAGATGGTTTCACTGGTGAATTCTACCAAACGTTTAAAGAAGAATTAAATCAATCCTTCTCAAACTCAGAAAAAACTGAAGAGGTAGAACACTTCCTAACTCATTCTCAGGGCCAAAATTACTGTAATACCAAAGCCAGGCAAAGACACTACATAGAAAAGAAAACTACAGGCCAATATCCTTTACATTGATGCCAAAATCCTTGACAAAAAACAGCAAACTGAATTCAACAGAATATTAAAAGGATGATACACCGTGACTAAGTGAGATTTATTCTTGCAATGCAAGGATAGGTTAACATACGAAAATCAATTAATGTATTACACTACATTAATAGAATGATGGAAGAAAAAACATGTAATAAAAGAATGACAAAATTCAACACCATTTCATTATTAAAAAACAACCAACAAACTAGGAATAGAAATACTCTTCTTCAACATGATAGTCCATGTATGGAAAACCCACACTTAACATCATTCTCAGTGATGAAGGACTGAAAGTTTATTCCCTAAGATCAGTAACAAGACAAAGACGCTTGCTTTCACACCTTCAATTCAATGTAGTAGCCAGAGAAATTAGACAAGAAAAAATTTAAAAGGCATGCAAACTGTAAAAGAAGTAAAATATTCTCTGCCTGAATATGATACACTCTTACATGTAGAAACAGCTAGAGATTCCACAAAAAACTTTTAGAACTAATAAACAATTTCAGTAAAGTAGGATACAAAATTAACATGTAAAAATTTGGTGTATTTATATACACTAACAATGAACATCCATAAATGAAATGGAGCATCTACAAGAGCATCAAAAACAATAAAATACTTAGGAGTAGAGTTAAACTAGGAGAAACCTAAAAAACATTGGTAAAAGCAATTAAAGAAGGCATAAATAAATGGAAACACATACTACATTTATGGTTGGAAGATTTAACATTGTTACAAGGTAAATACTACCCAAAGCGATCTACATTTTCAATGCCATTCCTATTTAAATGCCAATGACTTTTTTTTTTTGCAGAAATAGAACAAGGATCAATAAGAAAAAAATCATTTTTCCTTAAAAAAGAAGTTGGCTGACTCGACTTCCTGATTTTGAACCTTCTACAAAGCTCTAGCTACAGTAATAAAAACAGTGAGGTATTGGCATAAGGACAGTCATGTAAATCAATGGAACAGAACAGAGTGCCCAGAAAAAAATGTGCATTTCTTGTCAAATAGTTTTTGACAACAGTGTCAAGACATTTAATGGGGAAAGGACAATCTTTTCAACAAGTGGTGCTGAGAAAACTGATTATCCACCTGCAGAAGAAGGACTTGGATGATGACATCACAGGATATGCAAAAGTTAACTAAATGTATCAAAATTTAACTCTAAATATAAGAGCTAAAAATAATCTTCTAATTAGTTCTTCTAATCCTTCTTCTAATTATTAGAAGAAAACATAGGGAAAATCTTCTTCACATCAGATGAGGCAATGATTTAATAAATATGACACCAAAAGCACAGGCAACAAAAGAAAGCTATAATGGACTTCGTCAAAATTTAAAACATTTGTATATCAAAAGACATTATCATAAGGGACTTCCCTGGTGGTACAGTGGTTAAGAATCTGCCCGCCAATGCAGGGTACACAGGTTTGAACCGTGGTCCAGAAAGATCGCACATGCCGTGGAGCAGCTAAGCCCGTGTGCCACAAGTGCGCCACAACTACTGAGCCTGTGCTCTAGAGTCTGCGAGCCACAACTACTGAGCCCACGTACCACAACAGCTGAAGCCTGAGCGCCTAGAGCCCATGCTTCGCAACAAGAGAAGCCACCACAATAAGAAGCCCGCGCACCGCAATGAAGAGTAGCCCTCGCTCTCTGCAACTAGAGAAAGCCCGCGCGCAGCAACAAAGACCCAATGCAGCCAAAAATAAATAAATTAATTAATTAAATAAAATATTAAGGAAAAAAAGACACTATCATAAGAGTGAAAGGAAACTCACAACACAGGAGAAAACAATTTCAAATCAAATACAAGATAAAAGTTTAATATCCGGAACATATAAAATAGAAAACAATGTTTAGAAAGAATTTTTAGCATGATATGAACAGACACCTGGAAATTCATTTTTAAAATAATCAATTACTTTGTAGAATAGTAGTGTATGTGGAATGTTCTCCAAAATCAGTTAACCCATAAAAATACCTTCAAAACCTCAGTTTTGAACATACCTTCCTAAACTTCTTGTCTTAATGAAAAATGCACCTAGAATGACTACTCTGACCACCTCATTCTGTAGCTCTAGACAGGTATTACGTGGACTTACACAATGCCCAGTGTTTGATGAATGATGACTATGTCTTCCTCCAATTATGAGGGACCTAGATCCTATATTTTTTATTGGAATCTAAGAGTATTTACTAGTTTATTTCAAAAGTACCATAACTTCTGGACTTCCCTCGTGGCAGAGTGGTTAAAAATCCACCTGCCAATGCAAGGGACACAGGTTTGAGCCCTGGTCTGGGAAGATCTCACATGCTGCTGAGCAACTAAGCCCATGCGCCACAATTACTGAGCCTGCGTGCTGCAACTACTGAAGCCCATGTGCTCCACAACAAGAGAAGCCACCACAGTGAGAAGCCTGCAAACTGCAATGAAGAGCAGCTCCCACTCGCCACAACTAGAGAAAGCTCGCGTGCAGCAACGAAGACCCAATGCAGCCAAAAATAAATAAGTAAAATAAATAAATTTATTTAAAAAAATTACAAAACATTAAAAAAAAAACCAAAAAATACCATAACTTCCATCAAGCCCTCAGGCTTACCTCAGTGGAT